>NC_057872.1:13011702-13646285 GCF_019740435.1 Gambusia affinis | reverse complement strand
TAGAAAATTCTCTTTGATTCTAAATGAATACACTATTGATTATTTTAGTTATAACAATGTCATCTCTCGTATTTATTTGTTTTGTTTTCCGTCCTTGCCCACAGAACAACCCACAAACTTCATTGTTTTTCTGTTGATTCTTACTGAGAAGTGAGGGCGGCCAGCAAACCTGCACTCTGCTGTTTCATAGACACGTTGCTTGTTGATTGCCTACTGCTGTTTTAAAACAGCATTAGTTTAAAAACAGGAACAGGGTGGCACTACTTTTCCACAATTGACTGTCTGTTTTTCGACTGGAAATATTCCCTCACTGCTGTATTTGTCTGTCTTGTAATTGAGAGAAAAGTGCAGCAGGCTTCAGCTGACCAGCATTATGCAACAGGTGTGGGAGGGGCAGCGCTGTGTCCTTTGTTCCCCATAGCTGCACAAAACTCTGACCACTTCTGAACTTTACCCGGTACCTGGTAAGGACCTTCAACAGTCTTAGTGATATAAAGGAAATATCGAACATTTATTTTATTTCTAAAAACCTGCGTTTACTTTTATTCACCATCGATGCTTAATACAATCCTCCATTCTACAACACAAACACAGTTTTAAATCTTCACCTTCAAACCTATTTCTTAAAGTCCAAGTCAGTGTGGCCTGGCTCTCTCTCTGAGCTTTATGTACTATTGCTTATAAATGCTGTAACTTGTCCTGTACTGTATAATACCTGACTTATTCACTTACTTTGTGCTTGTTTTTGTTAGTTGTCCCATTCTAGTATAGTTTCATGATTGTTAAATAGTCTCTTAGTCTTTTATTTTTCATAAGCTAGAGCAAAAGGACTCAGCCATTATATTAAAGAAGATCATTTCAAGCTGCAATAAATTAAGACCAAACTACATGGCTGCAAGGGACATTAATCAGCTAACATGTAATTGTAATATGTGAATGTCGAGTGTTAGGTGGTGTTGGAAAAAAATCATTTCCTTTTCTCATTTCACTGAGGCCTGACAAATTGAAATATTCCTCTCAGCAAGCATTTTTGATTTTTAGATGCTACAATCCAGCATGACCCAAGAAAACATGAGGAACTTGAGAAAAGAGTGTGTGGCATTTCAGTGAAAGAGCAAGTCAGAAAATATTTTCTGGTCCTATTTAGACAAACCAGAAATGTTTCACAAATTATAACTTGTTGATTTTGGGGCCAAAGAAAGAAACCAAAATGGAGAAATTAGCTGATGCAAAAGTAACAATAAGGTAAAGCAAAATTTGGTGCAGGAGTGCAGCTGTACATATAAGTCAGTTAAATTTGAGGTTCTTTGTTCTCCACTGACATGGTGCAGCAAAAACAGGACAAAATACAAGTTCTGTTTACTTACCTTAAACAAAAACAATCATGTTTGACAAGGGGCTTTAAGAAATCTTCACAGTAAAATGAAAGACATAGAAATGTCCATCTTGAGCTAATGGAAGGTCATAGGTCATTCAGAAAACCGACTATGTTAAAGATCTGCCTACAACATGCTTGTACAGAATGAATAATGAGGGTTTGTTTTAGTCAACTTGACCTTCTTGTGCATTTCTTGTGCACTGCGAACACATAATCAGTTCTCTATTTCAAACGTTTGACATGGGGAGTCTCTTGAAAGATATGCAAGGAAGACTTGTTTCATAATTTCCTCATGCTTCATTTGAAAATTACTTGATATTTATGGCCAGTTGTTCTACGTCTAGTTTGATATGATAGAAACACAGCTGTAGCTTGAACTACCATCTCCAAAATCATAACCCATCAAACCTTTAAGCAGCAGAAGGCGACATCCTGTCTTGTCACAGGTTCACCAACATTGGATTGTGACATTGCAAAAAACCATTTCTGGTCTGATGTATCTCAGTTTGAGCTGCAGCATTCAGGGATAATGCACCATGTCCCAAAGCTCAAACCGTCTTAGGCTGGTTTTGCTCAACATGACCATAACTGAGTGCTCTCCAAAGCCTCTGGATCTTGGGGTAAGAGAGCACTTTTTGGGAAGCGTGTGGCAGGAGATTTGCGTCATGGATATGCATCCAAACAATGTGCAGCAAATGCAAGATGCTGACAAGAGTCTGTAAGAAATGCTTCCAACGTCGAGTTAAAAAGTGGCTCAACCCGATACTAACAAGGTGCAATAAAGTGGCCATTGAAAACAATCATTCATAATAACACACCTATGTACAACAAAATCCCGCTTGATTGCCCTTCTGTGGGTGCGAATTAATGTTACCCACAACACCAAACAGTGTTGAAATTATTTCCAGTAGGCGAGTCGATATCAATGAATAGCTTCCTGGTGGATTCGCCAGGTGGCCGCCTCGTGTGCTCAGGAGCAGGCAGAGGCGGCAAGGTGGGGGTTAATATTTGCAGGCTGCAGGAATGTGTTTGGAGTCAGCAGCGAGAATTCCTCAGTTTTGCATTAGTAGGTCACAGTGCTGCCTCTTAGCTCTCCCATATCAATCCCCTCCTGCCTGTCTCCTATTTCTTTCTGCACAGCTCTCATCTTTATTGCCACGTTCTTTCCCATCTCATTCTCGATGCACATCTTTTTCTTTTTCTGTGCTCTCTCCCTCGACTTTTGATCCTCGCTATTTCCCCTCTCTTCTCCAAAGCCTTAGATGTGTCAGAGACATCCTTAGAGCCCCAGGAGTTGGGGGTTGGGGGGGAAGAAAAGAGAGAGCGATAGAGAAAATGTCTGCGCGTACCAATGTTAGTGCAGGGTCCTCATTTATGATTTATGGGGCCGGTTTCTGACATACAGTCCTTGTTGATGATCAGGTTTCGTCGTTGATTGTTTTCATCTGTGTTTTGCTTTGCTTAAGTAAATTAGGTCTTTAAAATAAGTTTATGTGGAGGCGTTACAAATTCACAGTGAACCCTACCCTGCTGACTGAAAGGACTCATTGACTAGTTTGCATGACAGATTTGTTGCAGAAACCTAGTTTTCCTTAAATTAATTTATTCCCATTCATATGTGTCTCTGGCTTTACGGATATTGATTGGACTAAAATATGTTTCTTATCTCAAACTAAATAGCAGCATAAATTAATCCACTTAATTTTTTTAAATGACTTTACATAAGGTTGGGTGATATAGAATTTAATTCTGTGAGGATTTGGCAGCCCTGCATCATTCACAGGAACCGCAAATGACTTTACAGATGAACTCGCTCTTATATGAGTAATAAAACAGAAATATGTTTTGTATGCTGATGCGTTAGGTGCTTACATGTTGTTTTCATTTTATAAATGATGCCGAAGTTGATGAGTGCGGTATCAAAAATAGATGAAGGGTCAATGAAATATTAAAGAAGCCTATTTTAGAACATCTCCTTTGGTTTGGATATGACTGAAAATGCTTTCTCATCTGACACATAAATCTGACATCTCCCTCCTAATGCCAGGTCCCACAGTAATTCAATCGTGCTCTTGGATGATGTGCATCCATTTACCTCTGGTTAAAACTAGAAAATCATTTCAGAAAGGAGCATCGCCTTGACAGCCAAACAAGGTGATGGTCGTTTGATGGTCTGGAACTGTTTTACTGCTTCGAGACTCAAAAATCCCCCTCCGCCCCCCAACAAAAACAACTTCTGGATTGGTCTAGTCACAGTCCAGAGTTAAATCTGATTGAGATTCTGTGGTATCACTTTAACCAGGTCATTTATGTATGAAATGCCTCCAGCGCAGCTGAATTAAAACAACTCTGCAAAGAAGAAATTTGTTCTTCGGACTTATTGCCAGTTTTGACTGTTAAGAGTAGAGCAACCCGTTATGTTTGTACGTTTGGTTTGCACAGCTTTGTTTCTCCTATATGACATGATCTGAAAACTATTTCTTTGTTTTTACTTTGGTTATCACAGACTGATATACCAAGAATAATCTAAAGACAAAAAAGCAAGATCTGTACAAATGTGAAAGGGGGCAGATAGTTCTTCAAGGGACGATCCAGCTGATGGACGAATGGTACTCGTCACATTTAGCCTTCTTGTTTTTATGTCATAGCTGATTTGAAATGCAGAAAGACTAAAAATCCAACTCTGTTAATATAATTTGAAAAACATCAATGTCACAGAATGCTGAATGTTTTGCAGAAAACTAAGAATCTCCACTTTTTTGTTTTGTACAACCGATAAAGGGCTTTAAAAATCACAGCTGTGGACGCCCCAATGCCAAACACACATTAAAACACTCTTGTGTGTTTTCTTTACAATAAGAACAAGCTGTTGATGAAACCCTAATCTTGAGCTGCTTCAAATGATCTATTGTTCTTTATTTCCTTTATGTTTATCACTCCGTTTCTTTTTCTATTTGGTGCCAAACATGTTGCCATAAAAACAATTAAAAAGTGGCAGCATCATCTTTGAAATGCTTAAATAAATGTTGTCCATCAGGCCTGTGAGCAATCTTTACTTCACTCAGTCAAGACAGACAGTTGGTGTTGCTTTCTTTTTTTTACTTTAAAATAAGAGTCTCTTATACAAATCTACAAGGTATTAAAAAGCATGAAAAGTCTTAAAATTGATCATGTAAACTTAAGGCCCTATAAGCTTTTAAATATTGCCTAGATTTTTAATGCTAACACTTAATTCATTGCTTCTTTCTTTTTTTATTTCAATTAAGTGTATTTATTTTGTGCAATATTTGATTATTCTGTATGTGTTGCTCTGGAGGAATTTGTGTACAAAATTAGTCCACGATGCAATAAGGCAGAGCCTAATCGAATCGCATGAAAAGGAAGATTCAATAAATAAAAAACAATACAGTGCTTCTGAAAATGGCATTCTGGATGTTTAAGCAATTAAAATCAAATAATTGCTGTTCTATTATTTTCTAAAAGTGTTTTTGGTCAAGGGAAGATAAAGATTTTATGCTTCTTTGCCATGCTATAGTTGGATGAAACCTGTCATCAGCAGCCTAGAGTATGCTGCAGTTTTGGAAATTGACTAAACTCGTGGTGACATGACCAAATAAAAAACCTTTGTTTAAGTCGACAGGCATCGTTACCTTGCGTAAAACAAGGAATAAGTAAGCTAAATGAATGTTTTGGGGTTTTTTAATCAATCAAGTTCCTTTTCCTAATCCATTTAGATCTCAAATTTTAATGGGAACTAAAAGTCTTTCAAAACTACTAAGCTTAGCATACTGACAATTCTGAAATTTGTAGAAAACACTCACCTCATCTCTCCTAATAACATAGGTTATTAATTTTGATTAAAATTAAACATTCAGTCTTAGCTTTCTCACCAACAACACTGATACTCACACTCCTCCCAGTAGGTGGCGGTAATGCCTATTTTGAAGTTCGTTTGCCAACTGCAAAGTTGTTTCTTATCTCGCAAACTTTGGTGTCGGCTCAGCGAAAAACATTGTAACATTGTCGAAAGCACAGACAACAGAGCTGTTTGTTACAAAAGTCCTGCTTGGTTCACCAAGAAATATAAGTCTACGTCTAATATGACGATGAATGTGAATCTGTTTAAAATGTCCTTTGTCAACCAAAATGTAGTTGAAAACTAATTGGTATTGTGTGAAATATTATTTCATAAAACATGGTTAAATTGCGGTTAAATATTTACCAACTTCAAATGAGTGAATAAATTTGATATTTCTAAAGATTAAAGGTTTTTTTGTGGCTTTTCTAAAGCAAAGATCAAATATTTTTAAAATCATTTTATCTTTAATCACTGTGCCAATAAACAGAACATCTTTAGTTTACTTGAAAAGACTCTTTTGCTATTAAATTAAGCAAAGAGGCAAAAATATGTAAGTCAGATTTACGCACTTTAAGAGTATTAATTTACTGACAGTGGTTTGAAGTGTCACTACGTCTCCTCTGGTAACATATTGATGGCATTCACAAGGCTCTCCATTACACTTTGCAGTGATAGACATGCTCTGCGATGGTGTTGGAGGTGTCAGAGATGCCTGCATCACACATCGTCTCCCTCGAGCGTGCCAGTTCTCTGGTGCCAGACAGAGAGAGGAGGAAGAGCAGGAGGAGGAGGAGGAGAAGGAAGGGAGCGCGTGGTGTGAAGAAAGCAAGGGAAAATAAAGATGAAAGCATAAAGAAATAAAGTTGTTCAAGAACTGGAGACAAAGTGGGTTTGAAGTGAGACAAAAAGCATCGAGAAATGAGGGAAAGGGTTTCATGCCAGAAAATAAAGCAGGTGAAGGGTTTATTTTTGCATTTAATGCCAGTCAGATGGGCCAGTATTATATTGTTATGGTATTATAGACTTGGCAAAAATACCACGATTTCACAGTACTCAATTCAATTCAGTTTATTTATAGTGCTGCATTTCACACGTCATCTCAAGGCACTTTACCTAAAACTCAATTGAATTTAGTTATATACGATCCAAATTGATCGTCTGAAACCAATGTTGGGTGTCAATGGGTAATTTGAACAAAAATTGTCTAAATGTTATTTAAAACAAAACATAAAAGCTATGTCAATTACAACTCATGAAGGGACTTTATTCTTTCATTTTAAAAATAGTAATTCATTTAATATAAAATTGTTTCTAAGTTCTCAAACAATATAAAATCAAACAATACAACAATAAAAATAACAAACAAAAAGACCAAATCCACTTAAAAAACTGCATTAAATGTATTGCTTTTAAATATTCAGTCTATATTAGATATTATGTATTTTCACTATCGTGGCCTTACACTAAAACTGAATTTAAATTCATCTCACTACTTGTGACGAAAGTGGAAATTAATGGTTAATTTTTCAAAATATTTTGATTTGAAAACACCTACTTTCTAAGTCTTTACCATAAGTAAAACATATCTTAGACAGATTAAACATTGGCATACTCGATAAGAGTAGTGTAATGTTTCTTTATCCATTTTAAACAAGAACATTTATACATTTTTGGAGATTAGGTGAAGTCAAATTATTTTTAGTCCAGGGTGATGCACAGTGAGATACTTGTACCAACCTAAACCTGGTTATTGAGTCATTTATCATTTTGATAAAATAAGCTTCACAGCTGTAGCTTTAAACCTCTGTTGCCTTGATGACAGTGGTGGGTGGTGCTCCTTTAGTTTCCATGCCAACACTATCAGCGTTTTTGCAGCTGGAAATGCTTCAAAGCAATCTAATTCTTTTTTCTCGTCAACAGATATACAGAGTCGCCTTTTTTTCTCTTTTTTGTACTGTGCAGCTGGCCTGTCCTGGTAAATTTTCCTGGACGATAAATTGCCCCAGAAGTTATAGCAATAAGTGTTAATATTGCTGCTTAGAGGCAATGTCTAAGCAATATAATAATGCATCAACACATCTCAAAGACTAATAAACTTTAAATTTCAATTAACATTTAACACTGGAACGGGGAGATGTTTTAAAATATCCAAAATAAACGACAGAAAAAAACAAATAAAATGAATTACAAATTCTTTGTAAGCAAAACTTTCCTTCAAAACAAAAAAAGGGGGATAAGTTAAGTCCAGAATGAAGATTTTTATCATCCAGTTTTTGGTAAAAAGAGAAAAATGATAAATCAAGCAAATGAAAATGATTGAAATCATTTTAATTTATCATGCAATTAATTGGTTTACTGTTTATTGTGACAGACCTACTGTGCAGTAACAGGTGGGGGAGGGGTACTACTTACCACTCAGTGCTCCATATGCCGGAGAAAACAACTTTAACTTTTACATTTTCTCTCATCGGATGGACTTTGAATGGCACCTTAGTATAACTTCACACGGCTCAATAAAACATTTAACATCCTTGTCGTGCTTCTGAGAATCACTTCAGCAGCTTCTCTGATCGAACGCAGTGTCAAAGCAACTTCAACAAGTCAGGGATGAACAGGTCCATAGTGGCAGGGAAACCTGCTGTCTCCGGCTGCTCTCTGGTCAGCGTGGGTCAACAGGGTCACATTTGTAAGATGAAAGGAGAGGCTCCGGTTGGTTGCTTCCAAAGGGGGGAAGGAGAGGTCAGGAAGTGGCCCCAGCACAAACACCAGACTCATTGTTCAAGTTCAAGGTAACACTGAAAAGGGTTTTCATTCACTTAGCTCAGCCTGTGATGGGTCTGGGTTTTTTTTTTTTTTTTAAAGGGGCTCATAATTGGAGGAAAACATTGCCCTTGGCATCGTCTGACGCTGGTGTCGTGCTGATATAATTGTAAACTAATTATGCCATTTTTATCTATTTAATTAGGGGTTTTGATGCTGACTTGAGGGGGTGGCTGGGGAAAGGGACAGCAGAAAAGTTTCTTAAAATGCAAAATGTGCTCAGATGTGACCTGTGCTCAGGTGCTCCTTCAGACAATGAACAAGGTCACAGCCAGAGGGTCGGGTGTCAGCCCACCTCCTCTCCTCCATCCCTCTATGTTGTGTCTGCTCACTCGTCAGCTCCTCATTAAGTCCTCACAGGGGAATTTCCTGTTCGCCTCCTTTGCTTCCCCGTTCCTGCTCAAAATGGAGCAGCGTATTAGCTCTTTTTACAAAGCATGAATAATTAAATCCTTCACAGTTACTGTGCTGACGATGGGAACTAACGGCTTAAAGGTTGTAACCACACGCCAGGAATGCAAACTCCCCTTAAAGCAGAACCGAGGCAGCTGAAATTACCAAACCTTTGCAAAGTCGAGGCTTGTAATTGATGACTTTGTGCGTTCAATAAAGTACAGTACAACACACAAACGCACACACACGCAGAGAAACACACTGGCAAATAATTCAGCTTCTGACTCACTCCCTTTAACAGAAAGTCAATAACAATACAGGAATGATTAATCAGTCTCTCTGTGGCCCCTCCCTCGCTGCTCACCACCTTCCACTCTCTCTTCTCAACCCCTCTCGCCCTCTCTCAGGCTCACTATCGATCTGAATGCATTTGCTTCCCATTTATCCGTTAGCATCCCTCCCCCCATCGCGTATGCGCTGCCACTGCATCGAGCGGCCACAAAGAACCTTTTTACTCAGGAGTGTTTTACAGGGGCGCAAACGGCACACACCGATGCGGCGGCGCGCATCGATGCGGCGTGCACGCCCTCCTACACTCTTGCAGACTCTGCACTTGGCCGCATTGCACCGAGGGATTTGGCTTGATTATTCCGGGGCCGCGTTGTAGTGCAAATGAGGAGGGTCCATTTCACAGTGCAGGTGCATTACATGTGTGTGTATTTGTGTTTGTATGTTGCACACACACACACACACACACACACACACACACACGCACACACACAAGCCTTAGGACAAAGCGGTGTTCTTAAAGGTTTAACTGGCTAACTCCACCCGCCCTCCCACCCCCCAACCAGATTTCCCCCAGCTCCCCTCTTGCCATTCTGGATGGTGGCACACAGGTTGCCATGACACCAGACTGTTTTGTCTGCCCTTTGACCTCTTTAAGGGGTTCTGTGGTAAATCAGGCATTACATGAGAGGGCCAAATACAAGAGTGGGGTGGGAGGGAAGAGGGCGGACCGCGTTTCCTCTGTAAAAATGAGGTCCAAAAGGTTCCTCTATACATCCGCTTTGTACCGAGCGAGAAGGTGGGGAGCCTCCATGAGGCTCGCAGCGAAACAAAGACACATGTGCACATGAAGGCATGGCAGCGCTTTGCAAGGGTAAATGAACTAAGCTGAAGCTCCCAGGAGGTGGGGAGTTATTATGCTCATTGTGCAGTTGGCCAGCTAAAGCTGTTTGGCTGCTTCTTTTGAAGTTATATTTATCAAGCCAGAGCAGGAGGCTTAGCACTCAGAGCTGGTGTGCGGCTTTGTCCACGCTGCAAAATGTATGCATGTGTGCGTGTGTGTGTGTGTGCACAGAAATAGCTTTGAGATTTTGAGATTTGAACACCCTCAAATGTGGATCTAAATAGTTTTGACAGGAGCAAATGTAAGCTGCCGTTTTGCCTCCAGTAACGTTTTTCTCTGGCACCTTTAAGCAGCGAAACTTTGAAATGAAGCTGTCTGACAGACTGACCCACTGCAGGTCATGCTGGGGTGATTTGGGTAATATCCGAATTGCATCCATTATTAACAACACTTAAGGAGCACCAAGCAAAACAAATTGAGCATCAAATAATTATAATGTAACCCAGTAGCTTAAATGTCCCTTTTGCTCTATTAATTCTCCTTATTTACAGGTTATAATTTCTATTTTTATGCGCTCTTTTCTCTTTGTGTCACCTATTTTATGTACTCAGTTAACCATCTTCATGCCTTGCTCTGCAAACTTTATTTACAGAAAAATGTCGACTTTAAACATTTTTTTTCTAGTACAGTATTCAAGTTATTTAAAAGGCAGAGGTCAAACAGATTTATTATGTGAGCCGCTCATGTAATTCTTTCACTGCTGGTTAACTTTGACTCCTCGTTTTTTGTAGCTTTACTTCCTTTTAACGTTTATGCCTGACGTTGTTTTGTGTGTGTTTTTCAGCTGGCTTCAGCTTCAGCTTCACGAGGCGCAGGCCATGACGTAAGTGATCTCAAGGTAACATCGTACCAGAATATTTCTGTGCAATTTCTCAGCATGAAATATTTTTACGCAACACACAAACATACACCCACAGATTAGACAGCTGTATTGATGACAGTGGCTCATGGGAATTTGGCCAGACTAACTCTTGAGGAATTAATTTAGGAAGAAAGAAAAAAAAATGATGGAAGGAAATAAGAGAGGTAGAAGCCAAAAGAAAGGAGGAAAAGACAAACATTGCAGTCGGTGTCAATGTACAATTTTTCCAGATAATTTATGACAGTGCTGGATATTTTTTATTTTTTGGGTGACGGGCAGGGGATTAAATATGCACTCCAAATGTCCATAACATATTCAAGCTCTTGATCTGAGAATTTCTTTCACAACAAAAGATTTTGCCGAAGACACTCGATAATCTCACGGGTACAAAAAGCTTAAAAAGCAGGACATATTCTGTGTGATAAGTGCTTAGTAAAGGCAATGAGATACTACTATAGATTTTACTTGTTTGAAATTTCTGTCTTAATGAGTTTTCTTATATTTAATAACATCTCATGTCTCTGTCCTGCTTTTATTGTGTTTTGCTTTTTATCATTTTTAGCTTTTGATGTATGTCAAGTTTTTCCAGCACATAGTTTTGAGTGTTTTTAAAAATGTTGATGTGAGATTGAAAGGTAAAAAATAAATAAAATGCATATTGTACTTAGTATGGATTGTTTGTTTGTTTTACCCTTGTCTACATATTTGCAAAGCAAAACAACTGCTGTTTGACCCTGGCAGTATGCTCCAGTAAAAAAAGCACAAAAAAACCTGACAGCAGTGAATTAAGCCGTTAAAAAACACTCATGCAGTATTCATAGTCTCAGTTCTCCTTATATATTTAGTCGAAACTGACAGCTTGGTTGGCGGTGTGCCTAAAATCTTCTCCATAAACTAGCACAAGCTGCTAATTTTAGGGTGTGTTTACAGCAGATTGTGATATCTCTTAGGAGCTTTGGACCGTAGATCTAAATATATATTTTGCTCTTGAATTAATTGGCCAGAAATGATTTAATCTAAGCATGTTTTGCAGCTGATGCGGTCATGTAGGTATTAATCATTTAGTAAGCTGCTGTGATGCAGCTCATGAAATGTTGAGGCAAAGGAGACGATAATAATTCGTCTCAACATACCAAAGTCGGTTGCCCTACCAAGCTTTTTTTTTTTTTCTGATTGCACCCCCTCCACCCCGTCTTCAGCGCCACATCAGGCACATTCTTCCAGCTCGCGTTTGATTGGAATCTCTGAAAGGGCGGCGTTACAAAAGGCCACTCACACACCAATCTCTGCCTGCGTAAACTGACAGCTGTGCCATGGCAACAGTTTGGCGAGTTGCCAGGCTCTCCAAGTTGCCAGGCGCGAGGTTCCCATGGCAACGTTCATTTTGCCATCTTGGTCGGCGAGGTTGGTGTTGACCGAGGCGGATTACCGCAGGACAGAGAATTGCTTTCACCTGGGAGGAGACAATGCATTCATATTTCAGCAGGCCGCGGCTGCGCGCTGTAACATTAAAAAACATTGCAACGTTGACGTAACCCCCCCAGTCAGAGATGTTGCATGTATTATTCAAATTCGAAGCAATGGCAGCGGTTACGTATTGATATTTAAATCTAAGAACTGATGCATAAAAATTCAGGCCAGACAGGACGAGAGTTTTCCATTTTCCCAGAGGTACACTGTGTTCAGTTTACAGTCTGCGCCATGAAATCACAGATAGAAAAATAGTTCTGTTTGCTGGCCAACCCTACTGAGCATTCCTTTACAAGTGACACGGGAGTCTGCGTTGCTGTAAAGTTGTGAGGATAGTGATGGAGCATGTGAGGAATTTTGAACTTGGAGTGACACCACCCCATTTAGGAAGGGCCCTTTGAATATTTTTCCTATCAATCCTACGGTAGATTTTCACAGTCCAGACAGGCCTGCTTCGAGGCGCAGCGAGAGAAACGCGGATGGATAGCTGACATTGGCACAATTACACTCCATTTCTGGATGAATTCACTGTGAAAATATCGCAGAGATGGGGAGTTAAGCAGAGAAGCTCGCAGGTATTAAAAAGAAGATTGGCTCCCCGACTGACCGACCAACCGTCCATCTGCCGAAAAGAAGGCAGTGGGGGGGATTGCTGCAGGAGCATGGTTGAAAGGCTAAGAGGCGGGAAGGACTGAGTGAATGAGCAGAGGGAGGAGGAAAAGTAGGGAGAAGGGGGTGCAAGTTGAAAGGAAGTTGCAGACACGGATAAAGTCTTTTATGTTCCCAAAAAACTGAGGAACGATGATGAAGCTGGAAACAGCGGCCCTGGTGGCTTCTGCACCTATGAAATATTGTGAAGAATGAGAATTTATTTGCAGTAAAGTATCTCATTTTTACAAAATGTTTTACAAAACATCCAGTATTTTTATTTTATTTTATTTTTTGCAATGTTGAATATTTCAGTCCAGGTTAGATGTGCATCTCTCAAGCTTTTCAAATATTTAAACAGCCTTGAAATGCTCTTTTATTTTATTCAGAAATAAATTAGATGATTCGTAAATCTCAAATTGTGTTTGTAAATCTGTTTTAGGTTAGCTTTTTGGACCAGAGATGATAAAAGGTAGTCCAGATTCCTTATAAAACGGCATAGCTACTCATTGTGCAGCTGTATTTTCTTACAGTCGCCAAGCTCTATTGACTGTACGTCACATAAAATAGCAACAAAAAAAATCCATGACAGCCAGACGACGCACTGCTGTCCTCATGTTCTACGAAAAAGTATTGTGACGATGTGATTTTAGATTGACTGTGGAGCCTTTTTTTTTCCCCTTTCTACTCTTTATAGTAACTTGAACACGGATTCCTTAAGTGCAAAGTGATCATTTCAAATGGATCCGATGTAATGTGCTTGAATATTCACAAGTTCCATAGGATCTGTTTTTGCACTTCTGCTCTCAATACTGAAATTCTCTCGCTGGCATGTAGACAGCATATCATCTTGCCCCAAATATGTCTGAATCAGTGCTCAGAGTAACTTAACACTCCTGGCTTGTAGCTGTTGGAATGTACCACTCTGCTAGCCGTCCTGTAGTGAAAGTCCCACAATTACACATTCTGAGAGAAGAGAGAGAGAGAGAGAGACAGAGAGAGTGAGCCAAAAAGGTTTTGAAATTCATCATCATTTTTGACACGCAGGGAAACTCTGCATCGACCGTGAAGCAGAAGTCACCCAGATTAAGATGTCACAACTGACAGCGGAGCTGATGGCGATGACAGATGGCAGATGGTTTTTAACTCTCATGAAAATCTGTCAGCTATTTAGTGGAATCTGAGCTGTAGTTATTTAACAGAACTCAAAATGGCTGGTAGGTTTTATCTGGGAAGATTAATGTGAGCTCAATTAGCATCTTTCTGAGTGAAGATGTTTTGTAGACACCTGCGCTAAGACCGTGAAGCAGAGTTGGCTCCTCTAGTTTTGCTCTATTGCTGAGCCTAATGGCTCTCAATCCATAGGAGGAAAAAGAGACGTTAAATACGAAGGCAAAGCTGAAATTTACTTAGTCACCAGTAGAGGGCACCAAATCCCAAGAAATAAAAGGAATGACTCCAGGTTGGAAAGTCTTTGTAGTACTCGCACCAGCTGTTTTGTAGACATAAAAAAATCATCTTTCAGGCTTGTGTCCTTGTGTAATAAGTTTTGATTATGTAAGTTGTCCTTTTTGTTTCCCACAGCGCATTGCGAGGTTTATGTGTCTCACAGCAGCTACAGGGATAATGCAACACTCTAAAAGTCAATTTGTACTTGTTCATGTCATCAAATCTGACAATGAAATCATTGTTACAGAACCAAACTTTTCTATTATTGTTAGTTTTACTGGATTATTTATTTTATTACTTCTGTTTTTATTTAAGGTATGCGATTAATATTTTTAAAGAAAATGTTTTCCTTTAAAAAGGAATAACAATAATAAATTATAGCAAAGCATTTCCCCTTTTATTACCACTTTTGTTATCTTTTTAGTTATTAAAATAAATAATTTATCATTATCGATTTTTAAAAACAACATGCTCTTTTATAAACTTCAACCCTGTAGCACCCTGAAACTAATTATTTGGCTTTGTCTGTGAGTCTTTTCTTTTTTTTTCTAGTGAAGTTTTGTTTTTGTTTTTTAGAAAAATGGTAATAATACGTTTACATTTGGATTGTTCAACTTCAAAATGTGCTAGATTAAATTGCTAGGAGGATGTCAACAATGTGGCAGCAGTGAAGGAAAAGCATGGAAGGACATGAGGTAATTGGTTGTCTGGAGGACAGGAGGCAGACAGGTGCAGAGTGTGTTCACAGACACCTACGTCCTGCTGTTGAAGATCTTGTCTGGAGAGCAGCTCTACAATCTGGGCTCTGCAGTGTGAGGTAGTTGGTTGTATGGTTTCGCATAATAAACAGCACGGAGATAACTGTACAACCTTCTAGCTTTCCCTGCGGAGTCACTTGTTACGACGGCCGGCGTACCCCCAGCAGAGAGGTAAGTATGTTTTGTTACTCTCCCACATCATCACTTTCCTGATGCTTCACATCAGGGCTTCCTGGGCTCTTACAGCTTTTATCCTCTCCAAGTTTAATAACGCAGAGTCCTTATGAGGTCTCCTCCCTGTGAGCTTGTTTGAGATTATGTGGGCAGCTACAGTATGTGTGGCAGCTGGACATATGCTGTTGGTGTGCAGTAATCAGTGGCTTGCACTGCAGCAAAAACACCAAGCACCACTGACAGTTCGCTCTCTTTTTTTTCACAGCAGACCTTTAGAAATGAGTAAAGGTTTGTAGGTGTAGTACAGTTATGTGTTATCCCAGTTCCTTCTGTTATTCTTTTGCCTATTGGTACTTAAACCCATTCACCTTCAACACTTCTCATTCTCACAGCTTCACTGTTCTACCTATTTTGGATTTAACCAAATCTGGTCCCTGTCTAAAACTGGACCTGGCATTGCAATAGTTATGTGAGTATTAATCCTAGTAATAATAATTTTAATTTTTTTAAAATCCAGTCACTTCCAGAACTTCATCCTACATAAAGTTTATTGTATGAAATAGGCAATAATACTCGTGAATGTTCCGGTAACTGTGATTTTCTACAAGTAGACAATTAATTAAGTGTTAATCTTTCTCTGTTTTAAAGTTCATAGTGAACAAATTCTGAGTAGTTCACTTGTTGGAAAAATAAAAAAAAAATCTTTCAATATAATAAAACCAAGTTTTATTGGGTGGCTTCTGGATTATATTTGTAGTTTCTAAATCTACAAAAATCTAAGAATGTTTTATTAAGTAAAAGCTGTAGGTAGGTCTCAGATGAGTGATTAGCATGGTTAGCAACATAAGCATGATTAAAACGGAAGCCTCTATGTTATACTCCAGTCCTCTAGAGCAGTGGTCCCCAACCACCGGGCCGCGGACCGGTACCGGTCAGTGGACCAATTGGTACTGGGCCACACAAGAAATAATTAAATATGTCTGTTCTATGTATTGAGTCTGGAGGAGCTTTTATTTTGAAAATACTAAACCGGAAGCTGTCGGTTACTTCTTGCTGTCGGTCAACATGCGGCAGAATGAGTAAGAAACAACAGTGTTGGTGTCAATCTTCAGTCCGCTCCACTAAAACGGTTGGGGACCACTGCTCTAGAGCCTCTGTCACTGAATCACCTGAATCAATTGGTTGAATTACCGTCCAAGCAGCCCATCTGGTTTGGCAAAGGTCTGGTGATGAGCCATTCGTTTGGTTCAGGTGTGTTGGAGCAGAGCTGTATCTAAAAACTACAGCTTATAGCTGCTGGTGACTGGAGCTGGAGACCCCACCTCTGTGTTTGTTGGAGAACATAGACCATTACCTCATCTCTGATATTTCCAAATGGCTACCAACATTTCCTAATGCAGAGCCTGGCAATAAAACAAACCAAAAAGTTACACACTCTAATATTTTGTCTGACCGCCTTTTGTTGTTTGGCCACAAATTGTTTCCTTATACATTGCATTAGTTTGTCTTGTATGGATGATAGATTTGACCTACTGAAAAAGTCTTCTCCGGTACATCCCAGTGATGCTCATTGAGGTAAAGATCCGGACTCTGTATGAAAATTATGTCTCATGCTCCCAAAACCACCTATTCATAATCTGAACCTGATGAATCCTGTGATTATCATCTTGGAATATACCTGCGTCATAAAAAGTAAAAAAAAAAAAAAATGGAATAACCTGGTAATTTATTCTTTGGGTACAAAATGTTGATGAAGCTAGACCTGACCAACTGCAGCAATCCCAGATCATAGGACAGGAATTGGTGCTCTTCTCTAAATTGCATTATGAGCAAAGAACATTTTGTGTTTTTTACGAAAATCAAAGGCAGAAATTACAAAGTTATATCTTGGGTACAATGGATTGTCCAGATGGACCATAATACTAATCATTCAGCTTAAGTGCATCAAAGGAAATGTTTCAAAGTGGCCATCAAAAAAGTCCTAATCTCAGTCCAACATAAGAATTTATGAGAAGTGGTGAAAAGGCATCTGGAAAGGAAGTCAGTCGACTAACCTGAGTGAGTCACACTAGTCACTGAGTCAGGACGAATCGGCCAAGCTACTATTGAAAGCTTCTGGAAGAATACCTAAAAGGTTTCACCCATTGATATGGTTAAAAAAGGCAATGTCTGTACATTTCTTCATTTTAAGAAAGTAAAAAAACAAATATCCAAAACTATTCTCTCATTATAGAGCGATAAGTTTGGTAATCCCATCTGCCCCTAAAACAGGAAAAGTTTAGTTTTGTTTAATGTCCGGCATTTTAAACACGGTGTGTAACTTGCTTCAAACATTTTTAAGCATTTCCATTTTCTTTGACTTTTCAGACACCTCAATATTCCTGGAAACAGTTAATATTAGGTTATCTTTCCACATTAACAACCTCTACATCAAAAATGTTCACACAAATATAGATTTTTTTGAATTTTTGTCCGGCCAGTCACAGGTCCAGACCCTTCGAGATAAAATCTGCTCAAAATGCTAAATATCAGCCAATTTCTGATTTTGGCTTGTTTCTTAAAATAAAAGTTGCTTTAACACAGAAAAATCTGATATTGTCTTTACCCCCCTACAACTTGTCGTCATGAGCTTTAAAAGATATCTCTCCTTTATCAAAGAGAAAAAGCAAAGGCAGCTATCTACTGCAGGTAGTAATTAGGGATATAAAAGATTGAGAGAGTAGATAACACACTCAACACTTAACCATAAATTTTATGACTCATAGCCAGCAAACATAGCTGAAAATTAAAGGTCGTAAACCATCTGTCTGTGCGCTGCAGGACTTCCTGTTATCAGTGTGCTACTGTACACCACAACTATCAGAGAAGTTCTGTTTGTCTTGCATTAAACACAAGTTACTGCTACTGTAATGTTATCACATCCACACCATTGCTCTATTATCTATTTATTACTCCACCGCCTCCCCTCAGCATCTCAGACTGGTGCTTCCAAACAGCAGCCATCTGCAGTGCGTTACAGCCGACTCTCCTCCCTGCCTGGAAGGGTAAAAAAAAAAACGAGGGCATATATCTAAAATGTGCTGAGTCTGCATGGCTAGTTGTAGCATTCTTTATAACCAGCATACAAGGCTGTTCTCCTGCCAGAACAGACAGCAGAACATCAAGCGAGTGCAAGGTGTTGGGCTGGAAAACTACATCTTATTGTTTTCTACCCGCTGCCAGATCTGCTCAGCTTGTTTTTTTGGGGGGCTTTTTCACAGATTGTGCACACCGTGCATATGTGTGTGAGCAGATTTCATGCAGTCATTCTCCCAAATAAAACGCCAGAGGCTTCTTAATATAAGCCGCCACAAAGTTTCCTGAAGCGCCCGCACATGCAAAACCTCGCACTCAGAAATCCCTGCAATTCCAGTCAACAGGAACAGTTGTGAGATAAGCAGCAGCAGCACGGCAATAATAAGCGCCATGCAAAAACCTCTCGGGACGCAACAGCGAACTGGAGCATCCCAGTCCCGAGACAGATGAGGCAGACACCATCCCAGACTGGTGATGTCATCCCCGTGGAGCATTCCCAGTGCTTTGTGTCTCAGTGGCACTGCAGAGTACAGCCGCAGGCGCACGCACACACCTGTCTGTGACATTCGGCTTTTGTCACTCAGGTTCGATGGCTGCTTGAGCCAAACAGGGCTGCTTCCTCCCTCAGCCTTGCAGCAAAATGGCGCCCCAGACAGCCTGCGTCTTGGAGAGAGGTGCTCCATTGTGACCAGGAGGACCAGCAACACCTGCGCACTCCAGTCTACAAACAACACAGATCGCCTGTATGTGCTGTAAATATACAGGAGTTTGTCTTGTGGCAATAAAGCAGGGAGCAAATAAGAGGATATGTGCGTCGGGAGCACATACAGAGAAAACACACACCCTGGCAGATACTGTAAACACATTCAGACTGTTGTTTCTATGCAAATTTAAGTGAAGTGGCTTTTACAGTACGACTGCAGAGATTAAAAATGCTCTTCAAAGGGTTTTTATTGCATCAGAGCGGTGAATAAGACAACTGTTCACAGCATGATTAAAGCACGAAGTACTGCCAAAGTACTAACTTACAGGCAAGGATGAGTTATAATTATTCAGTAGATATTTCAGGGAGGAGCTGTTCTTATTCTATCGCGCTGACAGGGCTGATCTCTTACAAAGTTATTCAAATTACAACCACAAACTTTGTTTCGCTGGTATTTTAGCTGATAATTGTGAAGTGGAAGGGAAATGACACTTCACATTTGCATTCAGTGCCTTGAGTTAAAACTTTGCTAAACCAACATCAGAATCAGTTTTGGCTGCAAGCCTTTTGAGTTTTGCCTCTGCCAGTTTTCACATATCAGTGTTATAAGTTTTTCTATATTTTGCAAACTGTATTTAGATTTCAACTGGGACATTCTATCACATTGACATGCTAGGATTTTATTTAAGCATGGCTCTGGATGAACGTGTACTGTAATTTTTGTCTATTCTGGCCTAAAATGTGTTGCTGATCTTCTTCTAGAATTTTCTTTTGTTTATCCATATTTCTAGAATCTTCTTTGCCTTTTGAGGAACAGCAGCTCCCACAGCATGATGCTACTTCCATTGTGTTTCACAGTCTGGACAGGGTGTTCTTCCTCCCCACATATCACTTGACAAGAGAACCTTAGTCCACATGTTTGCTGTGTCCTGTATGTGTTTTATGGCAAACTTTAAACAAGAGCTCTCACGGCTTTCTGTGAATGCTAACTAAAACCACGTGATCTCTACAATCACTGATTTACACTCTTCTTGTCCATCCTGCTGATAGGTCTATGTCCAAATAGTGCATTTTTTTTTGTCTACTCTTTCCAATTTCAGACGATGGGTTGAACAGAGCTCTATGACGTTCAAGTTCAAAGCTTGAACGTTTTATAAGCTAGCCCTCCTTTAAGCAGTTGCATCCTTGGCCCTGCTGTGTTCTTTGATCTCCATTATGTTATTTGTTCACTTGTGTGTGTATGCTGATGTTAAATTGTACACAGGTGGCTGGCTTATATTTGCTACCTCAGTGATGTCCGCAGACAGCTGGTTTGCTGGATTTTATTGTATTCTGGCCTAAAATGTGTTGCAGACCTTCTTCTAGGATTCTCTTTGATTTAAAACAAAAGATGTGAAAGCAAAACCTTGTAACTCTATTTCAGTTCTTTAGGTGGAAACACTTACATAAATCTTTTTCCTTCCACTTCACAATTATGTTGTATTTGGTTTAAGTCCACTGCACATAAATCAATAAAATAGATGGAAGATTATGGCTGCAACAGAACAAGCAAAACTGTAAGGAAAGGAACACGTTTCCAAGGCATTGCACATAGTTCTGTATATTTCTTTGATATATATATATATATATATATATATATATATATATATATATATATATATATATATATATATATATATATATATATATATATATATATAAAGGAGTAACATTATTAAACACATTTGTCTGAACAAATTAAAATCATGCAATTTTTAATCGCCTTCATTAGCTTGAGTGTTACCAATGCTCCATCGAGTCAGAGGTCATGCCTTTTCCCGTTTTGAGACGAAGCCTTCACCAGCTCCGCCTAATTCGCTCTGAACGTACAAGACATCGGCAACGCGCTCCGTCATACAACACGGTCAGAACACTTTAGGGCCGTTAATGATGCTTACCCATCAGCTGTAGTGTTTACGCTCCAACTCGCCTAACAGACAGCCAATCAGTGACTCTAAATTAGATTTACTTTCATTTCTGAATCCCCCCTCGGGGATGTATGATTCTGTTATCCAACAAACACAACGGCAAGCTCTCCGTCCGCGCCAATATTGGAATCAAACCGCCTTTGGACATGTGCTCAGATTGAGCAGCGAGTATTAGAAACATTAAATATTCCAAAAAAAAAAAAAAAAGTGTTGCAATTTCTTTGTGGGTGAATGCAACACAAAGGGATGCTGCGCGCACATGGCTTGGTAAAAAGTCACAGGCCTTCTTGAACAGGATTTATTGTATTTTGTCTCCCCTCTGATGACAAGCGGTGTGATTAAGACACATTTTCTAATTGGCAGAGCTTCCAGTGATGGGTTTATTTAATGTGTTTGATGTCACTCCAGCAGCAATTTGCTGCGGCGCTGGAGCCGCACCATAAATCCCGTAATCAATTTGATGACGGTGTGATTGGTGTACACATGGAAAGGAGGCAGTAATGTCAGCCTCTCAGGTTCATGAGACTCCCGGGCTTCATATTTTCTCTCAATTCACATCCTATTAGAGAGTCTGACCCTCCCCCTCCATTCTCACTCTGTGCTGTAGCTTCTCCGCTCATCCCCACTACCCCTCCACTCCATTCCTCCCCCTCTCCTCCACACACACACACACACACACACACACTGTTCCCCTCTTTCGTAGTCGCACACATGCAAGCGCACACACATGGACTCGATGCACTCTCTCTTTCCATCTCTCGCACTTTTACAAACACAGCTCAAAGACTGGAGTGTGTCTGGCTCGCCGCGTGTGCTTTCTGGGGCTTCGGGGGGGCGGAGGGGCCGGGGGGTTGGAGGGCTGCAGAGACGTGAGAGGAGTTGGAAGGATGGTGACTAGAGAGAGTGAGGAAGAGGGAGAAAGAAAGGAAGGCACATGTGTGTTTTCACGAGCACACAACTGAGCAGGCTCCCCTCCACCCCGTCACCCCCACCCTCTTTCTCTCTCTTTTAATTTTTTTTCCCCCGGTTTGCAGCCAGGCGCGTTCGGTGACAACAGCCCTGCAGAGACAAAGGGTGAAGCGCTGCGTAGATGTAGTCAGGTAGGTAGGAAGCAGAACACTGGAATCAATACTATTGTCTGTAACCTACCTGCTGCTGGGCTCCCTGTCTGGCCCCAGCAGAGACCATCAAGGGGAAGAGGGAGGGAGACAAGGAGAGAGGGAGGGAGCTGAGAGGAGAAACAGAATCACTCTGGCTGGGAGAGAAAGGAAAAGAAGAGGCTGATCTGAGGTGAATACCTGTTTTATTTGCTTTATACATTCCCACCCAGCAAGTTAATGCAGATTCATTCATTTCATATGCAACTTATTTCACAACTCATGCATATAAAGCCACTGACAGTAATTAAATAAGTCATGTTATTGACAATGCATGATTATATTCACGCTTGCAAGTGGATGCATGTGGGGTTTGTTTGCAATATACAGCCTTTGTGAGTAATTATGGCGCGTCCATGCTGCTGGGGGGACATTGTCTGTTATAAGCTTATTTTGCACCTTTCTCAAAAACAAATTGACTTATGTTAATAAAACATAATTAATACTGTAAAAATGGCAGCTGTCACTGTTCAGAGTTCAAAAGGTATGCATGCAGTAATTGCAGAAACTTGGAGCTTCTGCATGTTAATATTTGTGCTTTCTGTTTCCTTTGATAAAATGAATCACCACTATTTTTAAAAAGCAGCGGAAAGCACCAGCATTGCAGTTGTGACAAATGTCTTCTGTCCACGGTGGTCTGACATGCAGCTGCCGTATTACTCACGTGCAACGTTAACAAAGGCAGCATGTGAAATCCCATCTTTGCATTCCCAAATCTTGGCCTGCACACTTGTGAGGTAAAACTGTTTAATAAAGCATAGTTGTCATGTACAGCAGCTTGATTTATGCCAAATATAGTGCTGCTAGGTTCAACTTCTCTTTGCGTGTGTTTGTGTAAAATCCATAAACAAATGCAGAAATAAAAAAAATTTTAAAAGTCTTGGTTGCATGACCGATTTGCCACAAAAAGCACAGATTTCACTGGCTTTTCTTTCCCCACGTTTGAACATATGCTGTCTTCAGCATGTGCTTCTGTCTGTCTGCCAGTGGGTGGCATCACCTAATGTTTCTACGCCATGAACTGTCTTTCTTTCATCAATGAAAACTGACGCAATAATTTTCAGACGGCATAAGAAGTCACTATGATACTCGCTTTTTGTTGTTCGTTTTTACAGGGGAATATCCGACTTTGACTGGGCCTATTTTATCCAGCTGTAGTTTTATATGAACTGATGATTGTCTGTTTTAGAGATTCATCTGCATGAAGATACAATAAAAATCATTCAAAGCATCTTAGGATGCATGCATATAGACCCTATGTCTTTAAACTTATTTATTAAAAATGCAGCTGTCATGTTTCCAAAGTCACATAATAGTCAACACATGTAAAGGTCAATTTAAGTTTAAAATGTGATTAATTTTGTATCTTTTAAACATGTATGTGCTGTAGTTATGATGAATAATGTAGTTTTTTTGTTGTTGTTGTTTTAACCTGTACTTTATTTGATTATGTTTCGTACATTTTAAACAGCTTCCTGAGCTCAGAAAACCAAATAGACAGTTGAGTTCACTCAATAAATCATGCTCCAGATGCCCGTGACATTTACCAACACTTTAAAGTTAATTGTTTCTCTTTAATTAATTCCTTTGCAATGGATTTAATTGAATCATTACAGAGATTATTTGTCCCCTGCTTTGAAAAATGGGCTTCACATCTGCTTTTGCTACAATGCAAAACAAACGATTAGCGTGGCAGAGTTAATGTCAGTGTTTATGCTGCAGTTGTGCTTTAATTGAACCATTTGGGCTCATTTCTGATCCGCAGCGGAGCAGGAGACCGGGCTGGTGCCGCAGCAGAATCCAAATGTCAGATGAGGTCATGTCTTTGTCTCGGCGCTGCAGCTCTGCGGTTTCCATTAACACGTTTGATTTCGCCGCCGGGCTTTTCTGCGCAATAAGCTGCTGTCTTTCTAAACCTCTCGGTGTGTTTTCATTTTGCAGTATGCCCCTCTGTCCCTGAGACCCTTAACCTGTGAGGTCAAAGCAGGTCACAGGTGAGGTCCTCGGGAACAGGGCTGCATTCAGTTTCAACGTTTTGCGAAATTTCCAAATACCTGACACTTTAATCGCATTTTCTCTGCTCCGTGAAGAGTCATCTGTTTCAGCCCAAAGGAAGTGACAGACATTGCAGCATCACAGCTTGTGAAATATTACATCAAAGCTGCAAGACTGCTCAGACTGTTTTAGCGCCTGTCATGGTACAATCAAGACTTTGGGGTTGGTGCAAGAAGAGGACAACTATCTCCTGCAGCCCTCTAGGGGGCCAACCCTATTGGCTGCCTTTGTGTTATCGCCTCTGATCGGGGGGCCAATAAGAAGACAGCCGAGGGTTGTGACCCCGTCATATACGTCAACTCTGGAGATGAAGTTTACGTTTTTCTTCAATCTGGAGAAGTATTCTTTTTGTTCGTTGTGTTTTAATAAAACATCAACTAAAGGTATTACCTTTGTGCCTATGAGTTATTTACACAACATTCCATCTTGTCAAGAGAAACTAATACGAACTTTGAAATTTACCACATGTAGAGATTTTCCTCTGCGATCAGCAGGTAAAATAAAATTTTCTTCCCTTTTCATTAAATCTATCAAACTAAGCAGTGCTGGCACCTTGGTGCTGTGTGAGTGGTACACACCTCTGTTGAAATGCAAACTATGACAAGTCATTGCATTACATATTTTCCACAAGTACTGGCATTTTCTCTACAATTAAACTGAAAAGGAAACAAATCCATTAGAAGGAAATAAAATAAAAAGTTGATAAAACTTGGTTGCAGCCAAAAGCTGATAAGCTAAAAACTTTAATCATTTTTTGCTGTAATTTTAGCTTTCAGACTATCAGCATGCTACATCTTGACAATGTTTTGCCACTCTCCCTTTTAAAAATAACCCAACTTTATCAGAGCCACAGACTTTTTTTAATAAACCCTTACATTTTCTGTCAGACTTGGTCTTTAACTTTGGCTAAGTTGATCCAAAAATAAAATTTTCTGTTTATTTTGACCTCTATTTGGAGTCTGTAATGCTGAAAGACCAAAGCTTACTAAGACATTTTAAGATTTTATGTATGAACTCGTGGTAATTTCACAGGAGTGAATTGGAGCTAACATTTTCTAAAATATTAGCTCCACCTGAAGAAAAGTAACTCCAGATCACGGTTCTGCCTCCAATATGGTTAATTGTAGATATGGTGTTCTTTTGATAAAGTTCTTTGGTGCTGTTTTTTGTTTTGTTTTTTTGTCAATTTTACCTTTTGATATTGTGGCTCAAACTTTAAAGCTGGTTTCATTCCACCATCAGAAGCTTTTAGCAAGTTTGGATGTCTTCTTTGCAAGTTTTATTTATCATTTTAGAGTCCAACTTCTGAGTTCAGACACATGGAGAACGTTTCCACCTTAAACGTTAAAACCAGACAGGTAATTTGCAGTCTTTGGCTCTGACTGAGATTCTGAAAAATCTAGTCTTTTCCATTCATTCCCAATGACGCATTGCAACTAGAAAATTAGAAATGTTCTTTTTTTTTATTTTTTTTTTAGAAAACTCAGAATAATGAGAACGAGCTACATGCCAGACACAAGCCTACAGGCACGACCAGAAAGACGCACACACACTCCAGTTTATTTGGGATTTTCCGTGTTCAGCCATCTGACTCACAATCGGACTTTGGCGGTCCTGGAGAACACTCTTGCCTGATATTGATTGGCCTGTCTGCGCTGAGACAGATGAATGCATTAGTACCCAGCTCACCCTGCCACTGGAAATATATTAAGTTCATGTATTAGGCACCCTGTCTGGTTGCCATGGAGATGCACCAGCAGCAAGGGATCGGGGAGAAGAAGGATGGGGGAGTGGAGGGACGAGGAGGCGAGCGGGGGGATACAGGATGTGATGAGGCAGTTGAGTTGATTTGTAGTCCTACTCCCTCTTCGTTTATTTCTGTCTGTCACTCGAGCGTCCGCTCTTACCTCCATCCCCTCCTCTCCCTTTGTCTCATGACTTCAGTTTCTTTTCGCTTGAGAAAACTGTGTGAACTTTGTCAGGAAAAACATTCAATTTTCACCTCATCAATTAATTTTGTTCCTCTTTTGTTCTTCGTTTCCCCCTCTGACTGGCTCCCGACTCGCCATCTGCCAATTTCCACAGCTCTCTCGTTTATTGGAAATTGAATAAAATTCTAATTTTACTTGAATTTTATTGCCAGCATTCCTTCTTGCTTTGTCCTGACACATACCTAGGCGTTTAACTCCCCTTTTATCTGCCCTTCTCCTCCTCATCTGCGCCACCTCCCTCCTCGGCTCACGCCATCTCTGTGCTCTGCAGTAAAACTGGTGCATTGAGGCAGCAGGAAATGGGGAATAGAGACAATAGAATGGAGGAAATACAGACCCAAACACAAACCCCACAAGCTCATAGACACTTGGATGTATGTAAAGTATGTCTTTAAGGCTCTCAAGTTGCTCTTGCAACCTGAAGAATTAGAATTTTTTCACATGCTGTCACCATGGAAGCTGGATTTGAAGAAAAACAAAAAAGAAAAAATTGCTCAGTTTGGAGCTCTTGCTAAAAATATGCATGGCTGTTTTGTGGCTTGCAAGTGTTAGTTTGCTGGTTTGCCCCTCTCTGAGCTGCTATAACTGCTTTATCAAGCCGCAAGTCAGTGGTCGGCTGTGCACGGGTTTTGTTGTGGAAGAAACTGGAGTCCACAGCGTGGACGAATGCTTCAGGATGCTGGAACGCATATTCACTATGAATGAGAAAGTGACAGAGGCTGGAAGAGCGGGTAGGGGGCAAGCAGTCTATTTGTCTTTTAATTCTAGCAAAGCAAAGATGTGATGTGTTTCCCCTCTCCAGCTGGAGGTTTAGAAGGCAAGCTGAAGGAGATCCTAGAAGCAGAGATCACACCCATAGTGACAGAGTTTCGGGGAAAGCTGATTATGGGTAACTGCAACACCTCCTCCAGTAGAGAGCAATGAGTTGTTAAGTGAGGTCCGGAAATTAGACGTTTCCGAAATGATGCCCTGAGGCACTGGATTCACCTAGATGTTTTGAGACAAATATCTCCTGTCTTCCTTCTCCTCCGTCTGCCAGACACTGTGTATAAAAGCAGGTTGCAGAAAGCAGCAGACAATTTCATTGCAGCTGCCTCCAAACTGCCTAGAGGTGAGACATGGGCTCTTACACTTTTCCTTCATCTTTTCATCTAAACTGAGGCACACATTGAATTATCACCACTCCCGCTGATCTCTTTAATCTGTCTGTGATAATCTAGTTATGTTGATGCAGCCTTTAAAACACTGTGGAAGGTAAATCGCATGTGCAACAAATCAAATCATGTGATGAAGAAAATCTTCCATTTTTTTTCCACAGATGATAAGTGTATACCTCCATGCGGTGAGTGCCAACCTGTTTATACAAAATCCTTAAAATGGAATGCAAAATGACAGTGCCTTTGAAAACACGTACAATTTTGTCATGTGACAACTACAAGCCAGCACAAAGTAGTGCAGTGAAAGTAAATGGATTTGTTAATTTTGTGCAGATAGCATCCAGAAGAACAAGGAACACATCAGACAAGTCGATAAAACTGTTGAGAAGTTTAGGTTTTAAAAATATCCCAAGCTTTGCAGGTCTCACTGTACACTTTCTCTCCCACCATTTGAAAATGGAAAAAGAATTGCACAACAGTAAACAAAACATGGTCGTCCAGCTCGGCTAGCAGGAGAGCATTACAAAGTGAAGTAACCAAGAGCCTCATGGTAACTGTAGGAGCAGCAGAGATGCAAAGTTTCACATTTCTTTACAGTTCAACTATTAATTTTCAACTCTGAAAGAGTAGCGAGACAGTTTATTTGTTAAACGAAAAGGCGAAACATTTCCCCCCTGCAGTGTGCAACAAGCAAACATGCAGAAGAATGCGCTTTGGTCAGATGAAATGTAAAAACTAACAACCGGAGCTCAGCACCTCCTCTGTGACACATGGTGGCAGATACAAATGCACGGCACAGTTTCCAGGTTTATATTTTTAATTAAAAAATGAAAACCATCAATCATTTTCCTCCCACTTTATAATTACACACTGTTTTGAGTCGATCTGTCATAAAAAGTTAGGGATCACGACAAATAACCCCGCACTAAAAACACTTACAACGACCTGTTTCAATAATTCAAACACTCTTCGCATTAATACACAGAGTGGAAACTGTCTTGAAACTACTGCAGAAACTAACATCTTATCTCCACTCAAGATACAAGATTGACTGCTTTGCAAACTGCAGCCAATAGCGTGTCAAGCCCAGGTATTTCAGCTCCCCATGCAGCATTTTTTTTTTTAATAGTAGCTCAGATATTCTTCTTGACAAAACCCACACACAGGTGAATTATCTGGAAATATGTCAGTTGTGTAATATATGCCAGGTCTTCTCCCACTCACACGTTCACATTTAAGCCAAAATGCTGCCACATAATCAATTTATGAAGTGGCAGTCATATGTTGAGGGTTTTTTTTAATCAGTTGTTGTCAACCAGTTTATTTTGTTCTGTAGGATGAATCTTACAACCAATCAGGGAGAGATCAAGACCAAAAGTCAACATCTACCCTCTGAAACTAACTCCAACTGTGTAGGTGTTTTAGGGGTTCATGTGAATATTGTCTGATGAACCTTTAAATTTAAGTGGTTGCGATAAGAAGCAGTGTCTGACCAATAATCTCCCTTAGTAAAAGAAAAAAATAGAACAGTGTAAAAAATAATGAAACTGCAATTACCTAAACAATAGTATTTTCACTTTACCATCATATCAAAGATTTGGTTTGATTGACAAATTATTTGACATATTGTATTCTTTGAATATCAAACACGAAGATCTCTGGTGGTACATGGCTTCCTTCTTTAATTTCCTCTCTAAATTCTAATTAATTTAGTGTAAATAACCACCCAATGCAGTGATTACAGGGTCGTAACTCTTTTTTGTGATTTGCATAAACCTCTTCAATGTTTCTGAGATTTGAGGTGTTTTAAGACGGTGGAAGTTCACTTTTCTTCCTGACCTCTTTATCATTAGCCTCAGGGAATTTGGATTTATCCAAAATAAAGACGTCAAGTGACTTATCTCCCCCAGGTTTAAGATATTACCTGCTTATAACCTATTAATTTTGCTTTAAAATGGATTTCTTTAACTCTACTTCCATGCTTCCAGGTTTTCAGAATATAGATGCGGCGTACAACTGCGAGACCTGCCGGTACGACTCCTGCTTATTCCCACTAGACTGTCCAGGTGAGAACGTAATTCACTGCCCGATAGATTTTGTTACATCACAGCTAAAGAAGCTGTGCTAATCCAGACTTGACAAATCCTTAAATAACTATATTTTCCCCTTCATAAATCCTGATCCCTGAAATGCTCTGTGTTTGATCCTTCAAATGCTCTTAGCTAAAAAGTCAGGATTGGAAAATGAGACAGTGGAAAGGTTTTATTTCCACACATTATATCTTTTCGCACAGAGCCCTCGAGGTTCTCTTTAAGTCGATGACTTCTTTATACGGGGTGACAGCCGACTCCCACACACAGCGGTGTTCGTATCACCCCTGTACAGCTCAGCCAATGTTTAGCATATCATCACTTTTGCTGCACTCCTCTGAGACTAGGCTTAAGTATTATCATTAAGGAAGGCTCAGACTGCAAGCGCTGCCCTCTGTGAATGTTATCTATGTGCGTGTGCGTGTCTCTGTCTGTGTGCTTGTGGGTGGCTATATGTTTATTTCAGTTGAAGAAATTGAAGTAATGGAGAACAGAGGAATCGAAATGCAGTGCAATGTGCCATTTGACCTACCAAGTGATATTGAGGTGGCCTGGAGGTTTGCAGAGGAGGTATGCTCAAAAATACAGTGATCTGTGTATGTCCAGACAATCAAAGGATCAGCTCAAAATCTTCTATGTGATCATTAAGTACAATTACAAGTCGATACTTCTAGGAACAGGTTTATGTAAACACAGTAAAGCCCAAAATTATTCTTTGAAAGTAAAGTTTAAGTTAATATGTAAATTTTAACAACATATTTCTTCTGACTCAAAATAATAATTGCACATTTTTGCAAAGATTAGACATTCATATCTACTTAAGTAGATAAAATAATCAATCAAAAGGGACCAATTTATGCAAAACATAACTTTAAAAACATACTTAATTATTATAAGAAGTTGCAAAATTGTTCACAAGACGCACTTATAGACATATGAGTATTAAAATAATCATGAAAAGATATAAAAACTACTTGAAGCCGGATCTCACCAAAATATAACTGGAAGGCAAAATGCAAATTTTGAAAAAATAACAAATAAGCACAGATGAAAAAACTTTTGCAAAATTCTTATTTTTATCTAGCATCATAGTTGACCTTTAATAAAACTACAAAGTGGGTGGGTGGGCGTCTGCTGCCACCGATAATAGAAGTAATTTCACTTTCATGCCGTTTTCCTAATGGATCTCCAGCTAAAACAGATTTAGCTTCAGACCTGGACGGCATTTCCATTTTGTCACTTTACTTGAATTATTTTCTGAAGCAGATTGTTGACCTCAGCCTACAAATGTTGCAAAACTCTCAGCCGAAGATCTTTCTGCAATCTGAATCAACTCCTTCAGATAAACAGCCGTATCTTCCTCCACAGTTCAAAACGCAGGACTTGGAGCAGTTTCAGGAGGTGACTGCAGGACCCGACAGGCTTTACTCCATTTCATCAACCAGCTCTCTGAATAAGGGCACCTACCAGTGTGAGATTTTCTCAGGCACTCGATCCATTGTCAGGCTTTACTTCTACGTCGCAGGTAACAGGATGTGCCAGATGTTATGTCACAAAATAGAAACCGAGGCTTTTATGTTAAATGGGGGTCATGTGACTGTTTAAAGGAAAGTTATGTAGATTAATATAGATTTCATCTCTGTTTTGATCATGTAAAACAATAAAGACATATTAGTGCAGAATATTACACACAGCATTTTGCTGAAGTTTGAAATATTTTTCTAATAAAGTTACTGTGATCAGTAGTCACTTGGACTTAATATTATCATCAATTGTCTGTTTAATTATTGTAAATGCAAAGTGTTCAAATGGAGGACAAAAGAAGAACAACTCTACAGCAGATGAATGGGATGTACAGTTATCTCTTTATGAAATGAGAAAGAATGTAAAACAGATACGACACAGAACCAGTATCATCTTGGATGGATAAGATTTGTGCTAAAAGCTCTGGAAATCACTTATTGGGGCTTAAATATCACTTTCCCCCCCTGAGCTAAAATACACTTATCTGGAAATAATTTGTTGAGATTTAAAGAAAATGTTTTGTCCTCCTTCAGAAAGTCTACAGACATGAACAGTAGGAACATTTTCACAAATTATTGGAAAACCTGGCTCCTTAGATCCAAAATGTTCATTTTATCTACAACTTTAAGATTGGAAATCCAAAACTTGCTTATATTTTATACACACAGTGCCTTGCAAAAATAAACATACACTATGAGGTTTTTCACATTTTGGTAAATAAACACAAATATCAAAATATTTAGTTGCTGAAACTTATGCATCAGATTTTGTTCTGGACTTTGACTGGACCAGTCTAACACATGATGTTTGACAACTTCTTCATGCCACTCTTTCCCAGAGGCAATGTTTGTGTTGCACAGAGCTGATAGGTGTCCTATCTAATAATTCTCCACTTAATAATAGTGTTTATTTATTCTTTGTGTTCATTTGTTGATTAGATTTTTAAAAATAAATTGGTCTAGTTGTTTTTTCCACTCCACTTTGTAGATTTTTATTTGTTCAAAAAGATTGTACATTTTCCTTCCCTTCACTTTTATTTTCTACTTTGTGTCGATTGCACCTCTGTGGTTGTTGTGACAAAGTGTGAATACTCTTTGCAAGGCACATAGATTGAAAAAAAAGATCAAATCTTGCACTAATTCTCCCATCGATGTTTTTGGATATCTTTCTGCGTCTCTGTGTCTTTAAGTGACTCCCCAGCCTGTGGCAGGCCACACAGCGCTGCAGGGGATATTTGACCTGTCTCTGCTCCCAAGAGGGCAGTTACCCACCGCGCCTGGTGCTCCTCCTCACTTCTTCCTCCACCTCCTCCTGTTACTTCTCACCACCTGTTTAGCTACTTCACTACTGCTGCTGTTCATCTCCCTGGGGTGAAGACAAAGCTATTATTTGGACAATATGAGACATTGGCAACAATCGACACCTGTCCTGTGCGCATGCATTTACAAGTTATGTTGTATCTTTGTCATTGGCTGTTTCAGGTTCCTGTACTGGTTGTCAGTATCGGAGGTAGACCATCCTGTAGCGGATTCGGATGAAGAAGATTATTTTGGTGTTTCATTGTTAGCAATATGAGAAATAGCAACTTGTATTAAAAATGTACATAAAGTACTGGATACTCTGTGAAGCATTATGTCATACTTAGATGTAAATGTGTGTGTAACTCTTCTCACCACTAGAGGTCAGGATACACATTTTTCTGAGAATAATTGACAATGACTTTCTGTATGCATACAGCATTATAACGAGTTGTTTTAATCAAAGTACAGCAAACATGAGATGTGTCTTTGTGAAAATATAGCTCAGTATTTGCATATTTAAATCTACTTTTTAAATTCCTATGCCAGCTAATAACTACAATCAGAAATAGTTTCTTTAAATATAATTACAACATTGATAAAATGGTAAGTTTACCTTTTTTTTAATACCTGGATTAAATATTAAAACTTTTGCTTGCTCTCCTGTCATGTGCAGTGACACACCAGTGTAAAAATCTCAGGTCACATTTTTCCATTGATTACATCTTTAATGGCCTTGTTTATTTTTGTTCATTTAATTTTTACCCTATTCTGACATATTACAACTATAATAAGCTTCACTGCAATGTGTGTGAAAGAAAACAAAGCAGAACAAACTTGTGGAGTAGAAGGAATTTAAGTTTCAAGCTCATTCAAAAAGTATAGAAGCCGTTCGAATTCAACTTCCTTTTCCTCTTTGCTTATTCAGGTCTACCAGTGTGTAATTAAATTTCAGGATAAAGTCAGACGTTTTGCGAAAGCCTTGAAGTTTTTTTTTTTTTAGCAAATATAGGACAAAGAGCATCATGAGGAACAAAAAGGCTATCAGAAAGATCAGGAAGAAAGTTGGGGAGAAGAATAGATTAGGGTTATGAAATCCAATAATGTCCTACGTTTCAATATTGCAAGTCAACATACATACATACAGTCAACTGTATGTAAGAGTGGCTGGAAGAAACAAAAACATAACATATGTGTTTTGATATATTATGATATATTTTCCATTACCAAAGATAGTTCAGCTCATCAGAGCTGATAGGAAAATGTAAAGAGTTAAATACTGGCCAGTCCTGGAAAACAGCATGCTAAAGGCTACTAATGATATAAGACTAAATCAGTCACCTTTCACCATTAAAAAAACCCACTAAATATTCAGCCAGACATATAGTGGATAGGTTTAAATCAGAGAAGCACATTAGTGGGTAGGAATGGCCTTGATGTTTGCAGACATTTCTAATCTGATTTGATTGAGCCGAAGTTGTTTTGCAAAGAAGAATAGAGAAAACCTTCAGTCTCTCAATGAGCACAACTGAGAAACATGTCCCAAAAGACTCTCAGCGGTAATTCCAGTGAAAGATGTCTTTAAAAGGTATTGACAAAGTATTCAATCACACAGACTGACTACAAACAGATGCTGCAATTTTCAGGTATTTATTTGTAAAAAAGAAAGAAAAAAAGAAAACTTCATCCAACTTAAGTGCCACTACTGAAGTCTGCTATTGCAATGTAACAAAATCTGAACGTTTCCGGACCTATTAATATTTTTGCAAGGCTCGGTATGTTTTCCTATTGTGCATGTTTGTTCGACCATAACGTTTGTATTTGCTATCCTAAAATGTTGCTTCCACTGTTTTACTTATCAGATCAGTCACATCACCAATGTAAGACAAGAAGCCCACAGCAGACAGAGGCACTGAATGATATGTGATAACATACATGAGAGAGTGTGATAAAGACAAGATCCTACTAGATAAAGTGCAGCGACAAAATGCATTAAAAAAAAAGTTACAGAGATGGAAGTAAAAGTATGTAATTGTTGAAAGCTGTTGTCATGGAACGACTTCATAAACAGGCAGAAATTTTAATTGAAAAGGGAGGAACAAATTTCATTCACTGTTCTGAACTGTGTGGTCTGGATTGCTTCTGGATACGTTCTGTGCAAAAACGATAAGAAATGTGACATGTTTCACCAGCAAAAGAACGATTTGATACTGTAGCCTGAAGACCACCAGGGGGCAGCAAAATACAGCTTGTCTTGTCTACTCAATAAACAGCAATCACACATTTTGGAGCTTTCTACACCTACAGTGGGGCACAAAAATATTTAGTCAGCCACCAATTGTGCAAGTTCTCCCATTTAAAAAGATGAGAGGCCTGTAATTTTCATCATAGATATACCTCAACTATGAGAGACAAAAGGAGAGAAAAAAAATCCAGAAAATCACATTGTCTGATTTTTAAAGAATTTATTTGCAAAATATGGTGGAAAATAAGTATTTGGTCAGTTACAAACAAGCAAGATTTCTGGCTCTAACAGACTTGTAACTTCTTCTGTAAGAGGCTCCTCTGTCCTCCACTCGTTGCCTGTATTAACGGCACCTGTTTGAACCCGTTATCAATATAAAAGAGCCCTGTCCACAACCTCAAACAGTCACACTCTAAACTCCACCTTGGCCAAAACTAGAGAGCTGTCAAAAGACACCAGAAACAAAATTATAGACCTGCACCAGGCTGGGAAGACTGAATCTGCAATAGGTAAACAGCTTGGTGTGAAGAAATCAACTGTGGGATCAATTATTAGAAAATGGAACACATACAAGACCACTGATAATCTCCCTCGATCTGGGGCTCCACGCAAGATCTCACCCCATGGGGTCAAAATGATCACAAGAACGGTGAGCAGAAATCCCAGAACCACACGGGGGAACCTGGTGAATGACCTGCAGAGAGCTGGGACCAAAGTAACAAAGGCTACCATCAGTAACACACTACACCACCAGGGACTCAAATCCTGCAGTGCCAGACGTGTCCCCATGCTTAAGCCAGTACATGTCAAGGCCCGTCTCAAGTTTGCTAGAGAGGATTTGGTTGATCCAGAAGATGACTGGGAGAATATCATATGGTCAGATGAAACCAAAATAGAACTTTTTGGTAAAAACTCTACTTGTCGTGTTTGGAGGAGAAAGAATGCTGAGTTGCATCCAAAGAACACCATACCTACTGTGAAGCATGGGGGTGGAAACATCATGCTTTGGGGCTGTTTTTCTGCTAAGTGACCATGACGACTGATCCGTGTAAAGGAAAGAATGAATGGGGCCATGTATCGTCAAATTTTGAGTGAAAACCTCTTTCCATCAGCAAGGGCATTGAAGATGAAACGTGGCTGGGTCTTTCAGCATGACAATGATCCCAAACACACCGCCTGGGTAACGAAGGATTGGCTTCGTAAGAAGCATTTCAAGGTCCTGGAGTGGCCGAGCCAGTCTCCAGAGCTCAACCCCATAGAAAATCTTTGGAGGGAGTTGAAAGTTCGTGTTGCCCAGCGACAGCCCCAGAACTTCACTGCTCTAGAGGAGATCTGCATGGAGGAATGGGCCAAAATACCAGCAACAGTGTGTGAAAACCTTGTGAAGACTTACAGAAAACGTTTGATCTCTGTCATTGCCAACAAAGGCTATATAACAAAGCATTGAGATGAACTTTTGTTATTGACCAAATACTTATTTTCCACAATATTTTGCAAATAAACTCTTTAAAAATCAGACAATGTGATATTCTGGATTTTTTTTTCTCCTTTTGTCTCTCATAGTTGAGGTAGCCTATATCTATGATGACAATTACAGGCCTCTCTCATCTTTTTAAGTGGGAGAACTTGCACTATTGGTGGCTGACTAAATACTTTTTTGCCCCACTGTACCTTGAATTCATTGTGAACTTTGTGGTGACATTAGTTTAGCGCCTCAACAAGATTGTGACCTTGAGATGATCTGGTTGCTAAAGACAACACACTTAAAACAAAACTGTAAAAGGGGAAGTACGTCAAATTGCAAAACCTCCTAAAAGAAATTATTTCCTAAAAGAAATGGGACAATTCAGTCATTTGCGCAAACATTTTCTGCAACAATTAATCACTCCAAACTGCTCAGCACAGAAGTGCTGAAGTGCAGGTTCTGTGTCCCGAGACCGTGTCAGAGGTTGATGAGATGGATGTGTATGTGAGATCAGCCTGAGCAGAAACAAATATCAATACTGACAAAAAAGATGTTTTCCTTAGTGACGCTGCATTTTTTTTTTTTTCCTCAGGAAACAATTAGAAATAAATTGTACAAAATTGTTTGATTGCTTAAAGTCCTTACACTTGAATCTTTCTCATTTTGGGGGAAAAAGATTCAGATTTCTACCATGTATCATAAAAACACCAATTAATTTTTTTGTGAGTTGTGGCAACAAAACATCCTCGATTTACAATGGCGTCACAGCCATCGGGTGCTTGAAATAGTATCAGTATAGTTTATGTCATGAGGTTAGGCCAGGGCGTTAAGTTGAGTGATATTTACAGTGGGGATGGTCCCTGGATCAGAGGGAAAGGCCAGGGACCAATCATCAAAAAATGAAAATATTATATAACCATGAGAAAGGAGGAAAATAACACCCTGCAAGAGATCTATAGGGTGGTATTGATGGACCTCCTATCTATAATATGTGAACATTTCCAGGCTGTCAACAAAATTACCCTATAACACTTCAAAAAGTATTTACCATAACATTGTACCTTCCAAGAAAACAGACATTTTTAAAGTAAATATGTTGTTTGTTTCATCTGCCAAAATAATAAAAAAAAAAACTTTCTTTAACCTCTTTGAAAATTCCCTCTCTCCTCATTTCAGCAAACATCCCTAAACGTCATTTTGAGTGCCTTTGATGGTGTATTTTCCAAACATTGATTATCCTCATAAGATCTAAGATCTCAAGAAAATTATCGTGATCTGTTAAGTTAAGTTGTTGCCCTCACAACATCCTCCTTTACACATACAGCGCAACCACGCCTGCATTCTCACTAATAAAGTCAATCTTAAGGACCTAATTAATCTATGTAACTGGAGGACCTGGAGAAAGCTATGCAGGTATATCAGAACATTTGAAAAACCTTAGAAAAGTCTCAGCTTTCTGTTTTTGCTTTTTCAGAGTTTGAGGCTAAATTTTATTTTAAATCTGAGCCGCCTGTATGTGCGGATTGTCCTAAGTCCTGGATAAAAATGAGCACACTCACACCGCTTCTTGCAATTGTCTGAAGTGAGTATGAATGTCTTCTCGGTGGAAAACACACACGATGTGAGCACAGAGTAGGATCTGCGGGGCCTTATAAAGCTCTCGTGGAGATCCTAAAAATAGTCAGACATGACTCAAAGCTTTTCATTTACCAAGCAGAAAGTTGTAGAGTTTCCACTGGACCGTCTGCTTGCCAGGGCAACTGGCCCTTGTGACCAAACAGACCGGAAATATAGGCAGTGTGGGTGTGTTCTTTCTTCCCCATGTGTTGTATATTAGTCATGGTGGATGAATGCTAATTAAGTTTGGATATTTTTTTATGTCAGAATATTCAGAATTTTTTTTCCTGGGGATCCCGTATCACTTCCCTCCTCCACTTTAATGGTGCTTGCCCACCCCTGAGCTTTTGTGTCAAAAAAGCTCCTCTAAGCTGTCTCATTGCTGATACAACCATAAATCTCTGTTTTCATTAAAAATATTTAATTGATACAAGACGTGTTGTTTTCCTAAGCTGCTTGAGAGTTTTCCTTATCTTCAGATTTGCAGATAAGGCTGATGTTAAAAAGCTCTTAATAATGTTCACCACATTATTAATAGGATTACTTTTTTTATCTTCCGAAGTACTTTTTCTCTTTAACTCCACCAGACCTTCTTCAAGTACAACACTGTAAAATTATTCAGTATTTCCTTGCATTTCACAGTCTTAATATAAATAAATAATTAAATATATAATGTTTTATCTTCTGCGACAGACTAGCGACCTGTCCAGGGTGAACCCCGCCTCTCGCCCAGAACGTAGCTGGAGATCGGCACCAGCAACCCTCCTGACCCCATTAGGGACAAGGGTGAACAGAAAATGGATGGATGGATGGATGGATGGATGTTTTATCTTTGAGAGAAAATGTTTGTTGTTACCTCTCAGCAGTCAAATACGTCCAATACTGGGAGGGGCCACCTTGCAACTTAAAGGATCTGCTGCACTCCAGTTAACTCAGCTCACCTTTCTGGATCTACTGGAGTCCCTGATTTGTCGGGTCAGGCCTATTCTGGCAAGTGGGCAGAAATATACGGCAGATCTTTGCAATAAAATGTGAAAGATTCTTAATTAGCAATGCTGTTTTTTTTTCCTGCTTCATTTATTGTGGCGTAAACATGATGACGGTTTATTTTCATAAACCTGAAAATCAGCAGTCACTGTCACTCAATCCAATTCTCTATCTATCTATCTATCTATCTATCTATCTATCTATCTATCTATCTATCTATCTATCTATCTATCTATCTATCTATCTATCTATCTATCTATCTATCTATCTATCTATCTATCTATCTATCTATCTATCTATCTATCTATCTATCTATCTATCTATCTATCTATCTATCTATCTATCTATCTATCTATCTATCTATCTATCTATCTATCTATCTATCTATCTATCTATCTATCTATCTATCTATCTATCTATCTATCTATCTATCTATCTATCTATCTATCTATCTATCTATCTATATACTTGATACTTACTGGCTTTTGTTTAAGCACAAAATTTTTCCACGCTGCTCCTCAAAGGTGTTAATTTCGCTCATTATTGCAGTTTCCAAAGAATTAACATAAAATGAAACCCTTTAATAATCCCTTGCAGATGCTCTAATGAATCTCTAATTGTAGTGACATTCCACAACTCCACAACTTTTTCCCCTGGGAATCCTTGCAGTGACTTCATGCTGTTAGGGAACAGCTGCGCCCTCTGCATAAAGCTGGTCTGTTTCTTTAAACTATGTCTTTTACATCGTTTCCAGTAAAGGATTCCTGCTTCACCAGTATGACTGTTCACACTGAAATCGACCCACGCTGACTGTGCCTGTAGTTCAATGACAGACTGCAAGCCAAAAATTATGATCTAACAGGGTTCAGATTTCTTGATTCATTCACTTCTTACGCACTGAATGAGTGTCTCAAACTTTCTCTCAGCTCCCCTAATCTCAAGTTTCTTTTCCATGCTACTTTAGATACGTTTTACTTTTATATAATGCTGGGAAAGTAGAAAACAAATAAAAAGCAGAGCTAAACATTTATGGTGGAAAATACTCTTTTGGAAATAATAGACAAATGCCACACCCAGAAAACGTTTTTTTTTTTTACAGTCTTGCTGTAAGAAAGTTAAGTCACCCGATCTACCAGTAGTGGTTCTTTCTTCTTTTGTGCACACCATCTTATGGTGTCGGGCCATATAACAGCATCTGGAAGGGATTATAAAAGTCACTGTAGCAAACATGTTTGTGGAAAGTGTTGTCATCCTCAAAAATTATCCAAGAGGTTCTCGCAGACTGAAGGAGGAATGGTCAGGGCAAGCAGCTGAACAGCTCTAGTGGAATGCGATTAATAAAAGTGTGGGGCTCCAGATAATCCCACCTGGTTTGTTGAGGTTTTGCGTCAGACTTGGCAGCTGACGTAGGGAGCCCCAGACAGACAGGGTGGGCAAGAGAACTCTCACTTCAAACAGAAGACGGGAAGTGATTCTTTGCTTTGTCATATAATTCGTTTGCACCAACTCCTTCTCCTCCCTTTCTACTTCATTACTCACATTGGGTTTAAATGGACATAACGTCTGAGAGTTTTGAAATCCAGTTGGTCTAAAAGATGGTAAAAGACACCAAATCCCAACTGCTCTTATGAAATCTGATGAGTTATGTTCTTGCTAAAGTTGCGAAAAAAAAACGCTTCTCATTTGGGGAAAAAAAATAATCTGACCAAAAAGTTAAAGTTCTATCAGAGGTCACGAGTCACAATCAGCAGATGTATCAGAAGTCCTCCACTGGTCTCCCATGGTACCAATTCCCAAACATATTTTGATAATTAAGAAAGTACCAAACTTATATGTGCTGTAAGTTTGACGGTAAGTAAAATCTGTCTGTCATTTCTGTCCTGAAATGACAGACAGATTTCATGGAGATTCTCGGTAAACTCTTCCTCAGAGTGCACGATGCAAGTTAAAACTTTTATCGCTTTTATTCCAGTTGTTCTAAACCTTTGAAGTAGGTGGAAATTGAGGCAATTTTCTAATTTCTTGCAACCATTTCCTGATGTATAAAGATCAATACAAACAGCTAAAACCATTGGTTTACATACGTGGAATAACAAGACACTTTTTTTTCTCAATTTCTGAAGTTAAATCAGAACAAACTTGTATTGTTTTAGGTTAGGTAGAATTTCCAAAATTATTTAGATTTGCTACATGCCACAGCAGTCAAGAGGCTATGTAGTAGCAGTCTCTACTAAATATGAGAGTATAAATGTATCTATTTATTTCTTCAAAATCAGAAGTTTACATAAATTTCCTCTGTAGTATTGACAGCATGGCAGGGGTCGGACCTTTTGGTTTCCTTCCACAAGCTTCTCAAAACAGTTTGCTGCAGTGCTGGTCCATTCTTCCCCTACAGATCCGACATAACAGAGTCAGGTTTATGGGCCGCTTCGCTCACGCTCTCATTTTCAGATCTACCCACAAAGATCTGAAAAATCTTTGTGGGTAGGATCACAAAGCCCCGTTGAGATTGGGGCTTTGTGATCCTTGTGAAAAAGCATTTGCTTTGTTCTTAAGCCATTTTATAACCACTTTGGTGGTGGATTTAAGGCCATTATCCACTAATAAGACAAATTTTCACTTCAACCTCCAGGCTGCTGCCTTCGCTTCACTCTTCCCATATAATGTTCTTTCCTCGTGATGTCATCTATTTAATGAACTGCACCAATTCCTCCTGCAGCTCCACAACATAATGCTAGACACATTTCAAGTTGTTTCTCATCTGAGAAAACTTGGAATGTAGTTATAGATTTTACTTGAATTTTTATCATTTGGATTAAGACTGCCAAAATAGTGTGATAATATTAAGATGACTGATAAATATGCTGAATTTAGGTATATGGGGATATGGTTTTATTATTCCAGACATGGTCATAGTCAGTTGGGAATATTTTGGAAGTGTTATCTGAATAGTGAGACAGATCTTATGCAATAAATGTATTTCCAATAAATAATATCAGTGAAAAAAAACAAAAGTGTAGTTTTACTGGAATTCATTGTTCGTCAGAGGAGACCCTTTTCCAGCTCTAATGTATTCATGAGAGCAATAATTTAGACTTTCTTAGTAACTGATTTTTATCTTAATATTCATCCTTGAGTCGTCATTTAAGAATCTGCTTTAAGTCAGAGAAACGGGGAATGATTTTTGTGGAGTTTGCCTCATTTGGGAGATCACCTAATTTTTCACAGAAACCACATTTCACACAAACACACACAGAGACACACAAAGCAAAACCCTGAGGTGTTTTTTTTTTTTGTTGGTTTTATTTTTTGTTTTTTTTGTTTTGCGACTTGAAAAATCCTCTGGTGGTTCAAGACAGTTTCTTATGTAATTATTTCTTATTTCAAACTACTTGTAGAAACATTCAAATTAATACTTTACTTTTATTGTCCCTTTACTACTGTCTGTAAGTAAATACAGCAATCTGAATTGTTCATAGCGATTGCTTCTGCATACATCAAAATGTAATGTTGGGAAAGCTTTGTTTCAAATGTTTTGTAGATTAAGTAAGTAAACATCATCCAGTTTTCTGAAGCCATTTTTGCTTGACCCATAACAATGCAGATAGAACATTGTCATCTGATCTCTTGCATGTTTGGCCACACTGGGCTCTCTAAAGTAAACCTTTTGTTTTGAACAAATGAAACTTTGTGTCTGAGTCATTCTAGGTTTTGTTTTGTTTGTTTATGCTTGAAATCCATTTCTAAGCTGGTGGGAATGGGAGAGATGCAAAGAGACACAAATGTCTTCTTGGAAAGTTATATTGGGTCTTTGCGGTTTATGGTGCTCTTCAAGTTGAGTAAGGCCTGGCTGCAACCAGGCCTTATATAGACACCACTGATGTGTGTGTCTATATATGCATTCACAGGGGGCTTTTGAGTACACCTTGCTATTACCAAATTGGACCTGTGTCTGTCTTCCCAACTGTGTACGTTTTTTGCATTAATTAATAAACGGTGTCCAAAACTTTTCTCAAAGATTCTCCCTCCAACTCCAAAGCTCTATGTCTCTGTTGTTCCTTAAAATAGATGTGAACTGTTGGTTCAGTAGTTAAAATGTGGTTACAGAAATTTCATGATGAGCAGTTGAACGTAAGCTAAGCTAAAACACCCATCTAGCAGCCCTGACATTGGTATAGCTATGATTACAGTTGTGTTTGTGAACTCCATCCATCCATCCATTTTCTATTCACCCTTTGTCCCTAATGGGGTCAGGAGGGTTGCTGGTCCCCAGCTAACGTTCCGGGCGAGAGGCGGGGTTCACCCTGGACAGGTCGCCAGTCTGTCGCAGGGCAACACAGAGACATACAGGACAAACAACCATTCACACACACACTCACAGCTAGGGAGAATTTAGAGAGATCAATTAACCTGAAAGTCATGTTTTTGGACTGTGGGAGGAAGCCGTAGAGAACCCACCATGCAGAGGGAGAACATGCAAATTCCATGCAGAAAGACCCCGGGCCGGGAATCGAACCCAGGACCTTCTTGCTGCAAGGCAACAGCTCTACCAACTGTGCAGCCCGTGTGAACTCAAAAGAAGAAAAAGACAAAGCGCACCAATCCTTTTACACCAGGAGGTTTTGTTCTGAGTTTTGATCAGTTTGCCTTTTATAAACTATTTTTCCGCTCAGTGCACTTTTTATTAATATAATGCCTGCTGCAAACCAGTTTGCAGTAGGCACAGAGGCGATGGTAGCAGACAAATCGAAAAGCAAAATCACTGCTGATCTTCCCACATCAACAGTTTTCAGTGCATCAAGAGGCTTCAGTGCTGCATCAAACAATTATCACTCAGGCGTCAGATCCTACTGCTAACATCATGTGTGCTTCACTGTGTGCTTCACTGTTTCTCTTGTGCTCTGTTATTTTGGATTCCTGGGTATTATTTTGTGGACATTGTTTACATTTTCATCCTACTCAGATGCCAACAGACGCACATCCCTTGGATCGTGAGCACATTATTTCTATTCTAACATCAGCACAATATCTTTATATTATAATCTTGTGCAGCATATTATTATTACTAAATGTTTTCATACATTTGAACAGTTTTGGAACAATGTGTGAACACTGTGTCTGATGTTGCTTTTACTGCTGACTTTCTTCCACACAGTTCATCTGACCACTTCTGCCAACAAATAGCTGAAATCCTCAAATACTTGAGACTAGTTATAAAACTTTTTCATTGTTGACAATTTTAATAGTTTAACAATGAAATCTACCTCAATATGCATTAATATGCACAGTTGAAACCGTTTTCACACTACCACAGAAGCGAACAACTACGATCTTCCTTTCCTACAGCCGTGGGGTTACAGCTGATCCACACCAAGGAAAAGAAATGGTTTCTTAGCAAACACCAGTCAGAAGTGCATCAAGTAGCATTGTGCCTATGGCATTTTAGTTTCCCAAAAAGTCTTTTGAATACTTTAAATATGCCTAAGAGATCTGTAAACAGGAAAATTCTCCTCAAATTATTAGCAGCCGAAAAGTAAAAATAAATCCATGAATACCGAACCGCGAATGGGCGGGGGTCTGTTGCAGTTCGTTTGGAATAAGGATTACTTCATTGCCATTACTCCAGTGGAAAGAAACACATGTTTTTTAATGTCTCCTAATAAAGAGGGAGGTGAACGGAAATGTAAAAAAACAAGTACGGAATCTCGAGATTGAAGCATAAATCACAATCAACTGTAATGTAAAAGACTGAAGAACTAGATAACATAAAAGTTAATTTTTTTTTTTTTTTTAAAGAAGGTTTTCCTTAACAGTCTGTCAATGTGCCAGTTTTCTATTCTTCACAGTAAATAACAGTGAAAGCGATGTTCCCTACCTATGTGATAAAACCTTTTGAGTCCAGGTACCATTTTGTATCAGATCAACATGTCATGTGGAAAAGCCCTGGCAGGTCACAGTGCAGCAACTTCTTGTAACACTATAAAATTACAAGTCTTTAGAAAGGAAATCAATTAGCTTTTAAGACAGCAAAACAACTCTAGTTTTTTTTTTTTTTTTAACACGAGACAAAGTGGAAAATAAGAAAAACGTGTCATAAGCCGACTTTTGAATGAGTCAAAATGGTGAGGAAAGACTCTGGCATTTCCCTGCAATCTGCTGCAGGCCTTACTAAAGAGTTGCTTATCGTTGTACTAGACAATCCTTGGAATATTTCTTTACGTCCATAATGAAAATATATTTTATTACTCTTAATTACTAACATATTTTTAGATAACTAACTGGTAGATTTTTAGAGTTTAAAAAAAAAAAAAAAAAACATTGGAATATTAATTAATTTATAAATTTGGCCTATTTTTCAGTTGAACTCTGCCAAAATATTTTTCATTAACATAATTATTAAAACTTTTGAAGCAAAAAAAAAAAAAGTGATTATAAAATTTGAAACAAGACAAACATAAAGGTGATTTGAGAAAAAGTGCCCATGTCTAGTCTTGCATGTTCTTTACAGTATAATCATCTTTTTACAGAAATATTAATAGATGACAGGCTAATTTTAAATCTTTTTGTCGCTTTTATTAAATCATGAACTATTACACAGGAGTATGTTTGACATAATTAGTGGCTTGTTGGAACATTTAGGTGAAAATCTAAAATTAAATTTCGTACGTTAAAACATGCCATTCTGATGTAATTCATACAAATAAAAACATTTTTCTTATGTGTTATTCTTTTTCCACACCCAAATTCAGCGTATATAACAATCCATCATTCTTTATACGTATGTATGTTTGCTGTACAATGAATGCATCCACACCCCATGTGGACATGATCAAGTGCCATTTTGATGAGCGCACAGTAAACATTGTCTGTGCGATTTCATACCCTGTGCAGAAGCTTTTTTCCATCATTCACTTTCATATAAATTCTCAATATGTAATTTACGTTACTCCTCCTCTCTACAGTGAAGTGACAATTGTTTGTGTCCATTAGAAACAGATGTTCGTTACTATTCTTGTACTGCTGTTCTTAAGAGTCTGAACAAAATCTCCACCCAGCTGTTAAGGAAAATCATTCCATCCACATGTGTCATTTGAAAGTAACTAACAAAAGCTACCAGTCCACCCAACTCACCTAACCAGGAAGATGTGGTCAGGGAATCCTTGTGCTTTCTCTTTATCTAAACAGAATATTGATTAAATATGTATGAATTAATTATTTAATCGAAATAATCAGAGGGTCAGCAAAAAGTTCCTCTTGGGCATTTTGAGGAGATCTGGTGGTTTGAATTAATGACTGTTTTAAAGAAAGGGGAATACTTTAAAAACCAAAAACCCTAATCAACTCAAGTTTAGGAATTTCATCAGGTATCGGTAGCACAAATGCAAAGTGCAATATATTAATATTTATTAGGTATTGAAGCTGATTGTAGTTACAACTGAAAAATCAACCAAAGTAATCTAACATGAATAGGTTATTGATTTCTGTCTGCTGCATGGTCTTCATTAAAAAATGAAAAACAACCAAAGCTAAAACCCACCAGCACATTTAGTTGTGTTCAATATCTTCTGCTGTGTAAGTCAAATAAATTTAGCGAGTTTTAGATTTTGAACCTAAAAGTGTGAGCTTGTGAAAGATAAACTTACACCAGTATGTTGTGTTGACTTTTTATTAATTTTGTCAAACCTCCAAGTGTTGAATAAATTAGAATTTTCAGCAAAGGAGTGGGAACTATTTCCCAGTTTGCTCAGCGGCATGTTTTTGTTTCTTGTGTTGCACTGTGAGTGAGATGGATGTGTGTTACATTGATCTTGCATTTTTGTGTTATTAAGACAAATGTTTATTTTAAGTTTGCAAAATTTGAGGATAGTGTACTGTTCACACTGAATGTTTTTGAGCAGAATTCATTGTAATATGTAATCAAATTCAGTATCAGATCAGAAATTTTGTTCATGCAATTTGAAGAATTTAAATTATTATTATCAACTTGATGTAGTGACTTTGTGTCACAATATCTTTGTGTGAAGAAATGTGTGTTCTTCAGGTGAGGGTCATTTTTTCTTGCATATTGTGAAATAATTATGTTGTTTAAATTGCAGCAGTAAGTTAAAACCCTCAATTCAAGACTAATGAACTTAAAAACAATGTTTAGACAACTTGTCTCTTGTTGTTAAATCAACTTCATGAGCTTTAATTTTTGAGACAAAACCAAAACAATTTTCTTGTTGACTTAAATTGCACTATCAAGGCAGCAGATGGATTTTAATTTTCAAGTTAAACCACCTTCAAATGTTTTAAAGTGTATAGTGCAATGAATTTGGGCGCAAATATTTTTTTATATTCTTTTACCAGTTGTTCGAGGTAAAATAAAACATATAAATAAAGTCTCAGTAACACTTGTATTCTGGAAGTTGGAAATTACATCTTCCCAGTTGGAGATTTTAACTGGTCCACCCCAAGAAGTTGGGACAAACTCCAGCAAGGCCCACATAGGATTTTTAAGGCAGATTTCAATTTGGCCGCTTTTGTAAAACTGCAATGTTAAATTATGCCAAGGGATCCAAAATTTGCATCCATCTAATTTGGTGCTGGTGCGCTGAGGGACAAAAATTAGGCACACAAGTGCAACCATTGCAAAAAGTAGAGTTCTGGGGTGTGTTCTAGTTGCAAGTCATAAAACTCAAAATGTTTTCTAATTGTTGCCCTTACTGTCTGGGCAACCCGCTGTTATGGATATATGATTCTGCATGTTTCTTCTATCACGTTTTTCTGCTCATATTCATACTGCTGCATGCTTTACATAATCATAATATGTGACTGGTGAGTGGTGACTGTCACATATTAACAAAACTGGTTAAGGCAGCACAACAGCTCTTAAAGAGGGTGCAGAATGAAGAGAAGACAAAACCAAACCTTTTGCTACAGTCTTCGCTTTTTAGAGCACCAGTAGTTTAAGCAGCATTTATAACAACATTCACTTAGAAACTTTTAGGATGCTGCAATGGTAAAGAGAAAAGCCAGATCAAGTCTAGAAGCTTTTCAGTTCCTGGCATGAAACTGTGGAATTAAATGAATGGCGATCTCAAATGATGTCCTTTAAAAGAGCCTTAAAATGTAAATGGTAGAACCTTATACTGTATAACATTATACATCTACTGTTATACATGTACTTACATTCATGAAATCATGTATGTCACATACATGATTTTTGTTTGTAAGCACATAGACAGAATATATCTGTTATTCCTGTAAGCTGGTAAGTGGATGAACAGAGTAGGCAAGCATAAGATTTGGCTTCAGCCTTTTTGGTTTCGTAAAGTAGTATTGTTTTTGTTTTCTGTGTTTAATGTTGATAATTTGTCAAACAAAAGTGAAACTGAACTGAACTGAACTGAACATAGTCATATGCATTGATGAGTGTATGCTACAATGCATGATGTGTACAATGAGGGGAATGATTATAGCCCAAAACAATCTGCCATGGTGTTTTTACATCAACAGTCGTACCTATAATTAATATTTATGTAATAACTTAATGTCTAAAAAACTAGTAGTAAATCATGACCACTTAAGACATTTAAAATGTCGTACATTACGCATTAAATCCATAATTATACTTTCGTTTAACGTTTTGAATTTAATTCATGAAATTAACTTTTGAAAATTTTCTAGTTTTTTACCCCTTTCACTGTCATGAGGAGACATTGACTAACATGTAACCATTGTCAGGGTCACAATTAATTAAGATGCAAATGTAGATCATTGGGAGTCTACAGCAAAAGGTAAGATACTGACTGCTCGATATCTCACTAACCACTAAGATAGTGGAAACTAATTTCTAACATCTGAGTATTTTTTTTTTTTACCATGACAGGATATTGAATCCTGAGGTGTGAATAGGATTGGTGAGAGTACAGGTTCCTATGGTGCTCCTGTGCTGCTGACCACCTGATTACACACACAAACCTTCAGTCTTAAAAGCTGCGTTTAGCTGCTCTTTTCTTTAGGCGGTTGTCGAGAACTCCAGACAAAACTTGTGGAATTTTTGACCCACAAGATTTGGACACAGTAAATACAACAAGGTTTTGTTAAATGCTCTGAAAAACCAAAGAACTTGATCCTCATTGTGCTGCCTGTTCTGCAAGCAGTGGGTTTGTTGAAGCAGATGTGATACCGTTTTCACCTCCTACTACAGTGATGGCATCTTTATCAGTATGTATTTCATTGTTCATGTTGCTTGCTAAAGTTCAGCTACAATATTGGTAATAATGTACCATTAGCCTCTGTCATAAATATACAGATCACAAATATGTCTGATCTAACTATTCTGGTGCTTTGAACCAAACTTTGTGAATTCAGTTCATTAAGCTATATTGCTTTTGGTTAGATCCATCCATCAATTTTCTAATCACCCTTTGTCCCTAGTGGGGTCAGGTTGCTGGTTCCTATCCCCAGCCAACGTTCCGGGCGAGAGGCGGGGTTCAGGTCGCCAGTCTGTCGCAGGGCAACACAGAGACAGACAGGACACACAACCATTCACACACACACACTCACACCTAGGGAGAATTTAGAGAGACCAATTAACCTGACAGTCATGTTTTTGGACTGCGGGAGGAAGCTGGAGAACCCGGAGAGAACCCACCATGCACAGGGAGAACATGCAAACTCCATGCAGAAAGACCCTGGACCGGGAATCGAACCCAGGACCTTCTTGCTGCAAGCCAACAGCTCTACCAACTTGCCCCACTGTGCAGCCCTCGGTTAGATCCATAAAAATACATGTTTTTTTTATTATTATTTTTCTTGTCAGCACAATCACTTGCTCATTTTAGGGCAGGTGAGGGTGTGAGTTTCTTCTATAATTGAATACTTGGGAAGCTAATTTCAGGGAACACAAGTTAGCTCACTATTTAAAAATATTTGTTTCCAGTTTTTTTAGGATAAATATAGCAAACAATTTACATTTTCTCCAAAAATTTTATTATAAATATTTTATTTGGCAGAAATAGAATAACATTTTCACATTTTGAAATATTTACAACCAAACAAAAAAACAAAGAGAACAAACATATAGACGTATCAATGTATCAAATTCCATAAAAGTGCATTTGTACTGTACTTCACACAAGATGAGTATGCCAACTGTAACAATAAATCAATCGGCTTAATTTATATTGTTAGATAGATTTGATTACAGTGGGGTGTGGAAGCCTTCTTGCCAAAATTAATGTACGATGTATGTATGATAAAGTGTTGCAATAACTTCAGGCATTGGTCAGACATAGCTTTTCTGCTTGTTGATGGTTCACAGTGTGGCGTACTCTACATACAGAGTGCAAGTTTCAAGTAAATATGCAGAACAGCATGAGATGCAGTGCAGCATTCAGTGCAGAGACAACTTCATACACAACAATATACATGGACAGTAGTGGCATCAGTAGAATTAGTCTTTCTAGAAACAACCAATCACTTTTTCCCAGATTTAAATATCATTAATAAATATCTTATAGCAAACAGTCTGCTTTCTCGTCACCTAATCAGGAAAAGTTTGAGTATTGCAATAGCCCCAAAAACTTCAGCTCATATGCTTTTAAATATGTAAAAACATCTCCATATGAGTGAAATAGTCAATGTTGCCCTTCTAATTGATAAAAACAATATTTAATCCCTTAGTTTGAGCTGACAAAATAAATACAATAAATAAAGCAATGGTCATTAAAATTGTATTCAGACTTTAAATCTATACGCTAAGGGTGTAGCTTTGGGAGCGCCTTCTGCACAACCTGCGGAACCACACCCAGTAGAGGAACATCATGACCAACCAGTAACATAAGTAAGCCACACAACCAAAAACAAGGAACCGAGTTTCCATAATCTTGGCTGGACTTGACCAATCTTGTTGAGTCTCCCTGTAGATTGTGTATCCAAACCCACCTAAGAGAATAGCAGCCCACACTGACAACGGCAGCAGGGGGATGTAGTTACCGACAATCTTACGCCTACCAGACGTCCCCCAGCTGCTTTTATTCATAGTGAGAATGGCAAAATACTTTGCAGGCAGCAAACTGGTCATGTACAATGAGGAGTAGAGCGACATAAAGACCATCACGATGTTTTGGCGAAGGAGGCAGGCGTAGGCTGCTTTCACCAGCCCGATGAGCTGGATGCAGCAGAGAACCCAGAGGATGTCCCACAGCGAGCCCATCCAGAACAACTGGATCATCGTGGCAGTGACAAAGAAAGGAAAAATACCAGAGACGATGGACTCGTAGGTCATCCAGAGATGATGCTTGTGCCACCACATCGCGTTGTAGAGCCACTCGCGAAAGTAGGATTTGGTCCATCGAGTTTGCTGGTTGAGCCAGCGAAGAAACTGGGCGGGTGTTTCTGTGTAGCACTTGGAACGAGCTGTGTATCTAGAAAAACACAACAAACAAAAAAGAAATTATAGAAATCTTTATATTCAGCATCTCAAAAACATGATGAATAATGAGTAGTTTATTTAGTTTGGGTTTTTGTAATAGAAATAACCAAAGAGTATGTACTTTGTGGCGTAGCCCATGCTCAGCATTCGATTGGTCAGATGTCTGTCATCGCCAAATGTGCAGTGACTTCCCAAAAACATCTGATTGTACCAGGACTCCAGAAACTGCTGGAGGATGTCATTCCTGTACAAACCTGCATGAAAAAGTATGTATCTAGTGAGATCTTTCAACAATGGGGAGCTTATTTAAAAATGATCATCCTTTGGCATCAGTGACAATTATTTTCCTTACCCAGAGGACCGCTGATGCAGGACACACAGTTGAAGAAGGACTGGCAGGACCGCTCCATGTTGAAAGCCATCCAGTACCGGAGGCTGCTCATGAAGCTGATGTATGAATCTTTCAGGTTGAGAATCATCACATCTCCTCCCACAGCACCGTACCTGGGGTTGCTCTCTAATACCTTGCACAGTTCCACAGTAGCTAAAGGGTCCAGCTTGGTGTCAGAATCACACACCTGAGGAGTCAGAATATTAAACATCACTAAAAACTTGCAACGCCACAAGTTTGTTTGGTTTTGTTTGTTTTGGGGGTTTTTTTAAGATATTGAATAAAACGTTTTGAGATTTTCAACAAATGTAAGAAAAATAAATACCTGAATGTAGTCAACTGACGATCCCAAAGCCTTAAACGCAGTGTACATCACCTCCCGCTTGCCTCCCCACTTCTGCATGATGCACACACACCTTTTGTTCTGGATCAGATGCTCCAAGTCTTTTTTCTGAGGATCCTCTCCAATGACATAATCAGCTCTGCTTTGTGTTCCCATTTCTTTGTCTTCCTGAGGCTTTGTGGGATCCCATGAGTGGTAGTTGTTCTTCCACACAAAGAAACCCGGATCCTGGTCTGCAAACACTTCCCTAAACATGTCCATCATGTACCTGTCATCATCTGAGTTCCCGTCTATCACCATGATGATACGCAACAGCTCCGAGGGATACTGCAAGCTCTTGACAGAGTTGAGGCACTCTCTAAGATAGCTGGGATCCTCCTGGTAAGCAGAAATAGTGAATCCAATTGTTTTAGTGTAGCTGCACGGCTTGGTGCGGGTTTTCATTCTCCTGTGCTCAATAAAGGCGAACAGGCTTTGAACCAGAACATGGAGCGAGAGCAGGAGTCCGTAAAAGCCAAAGGAAATGATCCCATACATGGATGTCACCAGCTGGAAGCCTTCCACATAGGCCCAAACCATGATTCCCAGAACCAGCAGAGCAAAGAGGAACGTGAAAATGGCTCGAAAGATTGTCCAAAGCTTCTTTAATGAATGTTTCAGCTTCATTTTTCTCTGCAGACCAAAAGACACGACAGGTTGGTGAACTCATTCAAAAGAGACTTAAGAAACTTCAAATATTTCCAGATGAGCAACCTGGCAAAGTTCTCTGATAAAGTTTTACAAGTTTACAGCTTTAATGCAGAATGGATGAGAACTACTACGAGGATATGAGGCAAAAGAGATAAATCACATACTGATAAAATAAAGTCATTATAATAGTGAAAAATCTGGAATCTGTTTAAATCATCAGTTACAAACATTCTGAGAACTAATATCTCACAATATCTAAGATTTTATCATAACAAATATTTTTACTGCTGTATTACAACAAAATTTTATTTTATTTTAATATCTACTTTTTATTTTTCTTGGATTCAAGTTAAAACATTAAATAAAATCCTAATAAATTAATGGAAACTCTAGTTACAAGATTTTTCCCTCCTTTTGTCAAGTAAGTAACTTTTAAAAAATATCTAATTAAATCTAATATTTAATATCTAATTAATGTTTCCCCCCCAACCCCCTTTTTTTCTTTTTTTTTCATCTTACCTGATGATGTGCGGCTCCCTTGGCTTCAAAATTTAGCTCGCACACCCCTTGTTCTTCTCAGTCTGAGTGCTTTTGGTCTGAATTTGCTGCGTTTATAAGTTTTTAGGTTTGGGATGGGACTACGTGCTGGTTTTTATGCCTTGTGAATGGTTAATTAAACGCACCGCGGCTGACTCAGTCCTGCGTCAAGAAGGAAGGGGCGCGCGGGGCAGACTTTTGCTTTGTTTTTGTCTTAACCATGGAGATCTCTTATACACTGGAAAAATGATGGATTACTCCTTAGACAGCTACACACAGCTTCTTGCGAAGTTTCTATCTATCTATCTATCTATCTATCTATCTATCTATCTATCTATCTATCTATCTATCTATCTATCTATCTATCTATCTATCTATCTATCTATCTATCTATCTATCTATCTATCTATCTATCTATCTACTAAACAGTGATCCTTATTTTTATAACAAGTACGAAGTAAACGCATATAAACATGCATATTTATTCCTATTATATCATTTTTTTAATTTTGTTGTTGTTGTTTTTGTTTGTTGTTGTTGTTTTACAAATATTGTAAATAATTGTTTTGGACAAGTTGAAGATTTTTTTTTTTGTCGGTACTTGCTCTGCTCCCCAATCTGACGCGGTACTTGCAATGTCTAGCTATGACGTCACGGCGTCACCAAAAGAGACATTATAACGGGCCAGGCTTCAACAGGGCTGTTCAGTAGTTAGATGTTTCCCCCTGGTGGTTATCATCTAAAACTGCAGAAAAAAATTGTTTTAACTTATTTTCAAATTGTAATATGATATGGATAGAAGTGTGTGTGTGTTAAAGTGAAAAGATGCATATATTAAAAAAAAATAAATAAACTGTTCCATATGTTGTTGTTTTTTGTGGGTTTTTTTTTTTTGTTTTTTGTTTTTGTTTTTTGCTGTTGTTATTTTAGTCAGGCTCTCAATGTCCTGACCTACCCATGATCACATCCCTGAGGAGGTTCTTCACAAATCTGTTGACCTCTCATGAGTATCCACACCCTTAGCCACTGGCAGCTGGCATGAAGCAAAAACACGCTTCATGTCTGACACAAATAGAAGTTACAGAGAAACTGATGTCATATAGGGAGATTATATGCACAGAAACTGTAACTTGATGTGTTGGTTATCCCCAGGAGTTATTATTTCAGCAACAAACAATTTGAGCCTCTTATACAGTCAGCGTCCAGGTTTGTTTGCATGTTGAAACTCCTGTGTTTTCCTAGCAGCATAAAGCTGCATCTGCATGCAGTTGTCTGGCACGGTACTTGATTCATGCAGAGGCTCTCAAAAGTGTACACTCCTTAGTTAGAAACAGGTGTTCATGAACAAAATGATGATGGACCAGATTATTATTATTAAACTTTTTCACATTTGAATGTGACATTTATCCTTTAATTCATTTGAAAAACAACGGTTTTGGTGAAGCAAGTGAGTCCATTGTGTACAAATGCACAGCCATTTTTAAGTCTTGTTATTTTTTTGTTTTGTGCATTAAAATCCAGCTTTAGTGAAGTGAGTGCTTTAGTGAGTTTTGTTTACGTACTAAGAAACCTCTGAAATACCATTAAAATGCAGTTAATGTTCAACAAGCATGAGAATTCATCTGAATCTATGCCATTTTTTAATTATTTTTTTAAGAGGATCAGGTTAAATAGTTATGCTGTTCTGTCATATAACTGAATCATTAATACATTCCTTAGAACTTTTAGTTGACCAACATCTACATGCCTTGGCATCTGAAGGAGTTATATTCTTTCTTGCGAAATTCCAAATAAACCAATAAACAAATGTGTTGTGCTATAAACAGTCTCCTGTTAAGGTTGATGTCCCTCCAAGAAAACAAAGATATTTTTGCATACAGGCCTTCATAAACCTTCACAGGTTGGCAGTCTTAATCTGGAGGTCAGGCGAGGGCCTGGTGACTCACTCATAAACTCTGTGCTACGCCCAAGAAACCAAAATTCACTTAAATCATTTCTGAGGTTTACTAAAATAGTTAGACCATCTGAGAGAATAAGTTTCTTAACTGCAGTTGGTCTTCTTTGCCGTGCATGATGTCACTAAAATCATTTTATAACCTTACTTATGTTGATACACTTAAAGGAACATCAGTCAAACATTACCGTTTGCTCTATTGCCAGTAAGCTTATGCCAGAGTGGTGTGCATCCTTTACAGTTTTTTCACCCTCAAAGAGCAATGCTGCAGCACACTTTGCCATGATTTACAGCTGGCTGGTTCTAAGTGACAGTTTTATTCCTCGGCTACGGAGGCAATCTTTAAGCAGTACACTTTTCTCCCCATTCATTGTCAAGTTTATCTGAGTCTGAGCTTGTTGCTGCAAATGTTCTGACCACATGAAAGGCAGCTTGATCTGTTATGCCCAATATTGCGTTCCCAACCATTTGCATTTAGATTTACAGCGTTGCATGCTCACAGCGATGAGTTATGCCCATGTGGCTTTTGAAACACTTATAATCAGTATGACACAGTTCTCTTTGAGAATTGTTTGGTGATATCTTGTCAGTTTGACAAAGTGCAGAGATGTGAAGAGCATTTTGCATTTTCTAGTAAAGATAATTGTTGCTTAAATGATCACTTGAATTGACATCTCACACATAAACCTGTTCTTTAGCTGTCAGTAAATGGGAAAAAAAAAAAAAAAAAAAAAACATCACATCCTCTTAAAGCCCAGATCCAACAATTACTCACTCCAGCAGAAAATTTGGGGGATTTCTGTCCTTGGATTAAAAGTTTCCAGTAAAGTTCTCCAGATGCCTGGTAATGACCAAATTATTTGACTCAAGTGTGCTGAAGCATTGATATATCTAGAAGAATGACTGGAATGGCAGATCCCTGCTCTAAGGAAAACACTTGTATCTTGTTAATGCCAACTATGTAAGATTTGCTAATATTTCTATCTCAGGCTGGATGGAGACCATCTGGAAAGGCAACTGTTCATCTCTGTTAGGTGTGTACTTTTCACTTGGCTTCTCCAAACCAAGGATTTGCCATGAAATGGCACTTCCAGGCTCAGACAGGTTTTCCTTCTAATGTTGTCATGACCATTTTCCTTACAGCTGATGAAGAAGAGTAACCCACAGCATGATGCTGCCTTCCCCATTGTATCCATGGGTATGGCATGGAAAACATGGCATCCCCATGCACAGCGTTTGCATGAAATCACCAGAATATCTTTTATGTATACTGTGCCTCCTACATGGCTGGTGCACACTGTTCTTCTTTTGTTTTTTCTACAATGGTTTTTGTCTTGCCACTATATAACAAATGCCAGATTTGTGAAGTGCAAAACTAATGATTGTCTAAAATAAGATTCTTCCTTCTGAAAAGATTTTGTAAATTTTAAACTAAAGAACACAAAAGGTTTTCTTATAGAAAAAACAAAATGATTCGACAATAGTTATGCAACATTTTTACAGTTGCATTGTTACAACCCACTTCTTTTCCATCTTCAACGTGTCAGTGTATGTCGGACAGATGTCTTCCTGTTTCTGGAAGATGCTGGTATGCTCGCCAGATTTCCTGTGCATGTGTTGTGATAAACATTATCAACATGAGATGTGCTTAGCCAGAAATGAGGAACACATTTACTCCAGGTGCAGTTTCTGCGGCAACATGTTTACAGAAAGTCCAAAACTGCTGAATATTGCTGTTACAGAAACCGAGAATGTGGAGTCCACTGTTTTCTTGCGAGGCGCTGAGGTTTGGGTTGTGTGTGGCTGCTATTCTTTCATTCCTTACAGACAGTTTTCCACTAGAGGGAGCCATAGAGTGGGAGCCTTCCATTGGAGGATGGACAACAGGTGTAATTGGATGGACCTGCACACCATGGAGGCTCATTAGCTGGAGGATAAGAGGAGCCATTTGCCAGCCTTTAGGTACCTGGGTGTTCACCTATAGTGTTCACCTATTGACTCAAACCGTCTTGTTTTTGCTGTGTTAAGAAAAATAAGCTACTTTCAAAAAAACTAAGTAAAACAAAAAACCCTTGTTTGCATTTTTACAAAGAGAGAGTTTCTAGACAATTAGGGTTTCATTAGAAAAAACAGTGAGAGAAAACTAGGAATGAGCTGATCAGTTCTCTACTGGGGAAAAGACAGGAATGCACTCAATTCAGAAGCTTGAATTCTTAATCAGCAGGAAAAGATTAGTCTTATTTGTGTTGACATGCACCTAATTATGTTCAGAACATCCTAGGATTCATACATGTTATAGCTAACATGGCATTTGGACATGTTAGCTATAATCAGCTGCAAGATAAAGCATTATTTCATTTCAGTCTATTATTATGATTGGTCAACATTTGAAAGGCTTAAACATGAGCATATATGCATGCATTTATAAAAAGTTACATTTTGGAGGTTGCATATTGTTTTTTTATAACACTAAAGGCTGGATTTATTCTGCAGTGACAATTGGGGTTATATTGCATGACAGAGTAGTAGAGCCACGCTAAGAAACATAAAAAATTAAGAAAATTACCAGAGTAAAGACCTGGCATATTGAAAAATTCAGAAGCTGTCGGCAGCTGTTTCGGCCCTTATCAAGCTGCCTGTCTAGTGTGAAAAATTATGCCAAATAACGGTGTCACAATTTGTGGTGAGTGGTGGTGAGGAAGACACTGAGGACCCAGGTTGGGATGAAGAAGTGATGATTTAATGATGAAAATACAAATCCAGAAAGTCCAGGCAGCACAGATTGAGCAGGAGGCTAGTAGCTCAAATTCTGGTAGCAACTGGTTGCATAATAACTGACAGCAGACAAGACGTCAGACTAGACAGCTTCACACGACTTGACAGGGGGTAGACAGCACAACACGGAGACTCAAAAGACACAGAAACCCAAAATAAACACACAGAAAAACTCAAATCAACACAGAGAAAACCAAATCCTTACAAGCGGATTCTCAGACTAGCAGGCTGTGGGACCAGTGCCGCAAGCTGGATGTGATTCTGGCAAGATAGAATTGACTTTGGAGAAGTTGCTAGCTTGTTCTGGTGGGAATGGCTACAAAAATAATTTGGATGACTGGAACAGCCACAGAGATGTACCGGTGAGAACTTACAGCAGAATGGAAAAATGAACGCCGTCTGCTTGAACTACAAAACAACGGTTGCTATCTGAACTGGCTTCCCTGTGTTGGCTTATGCTGGCTGTCTTTCTCAACTCTCTTGGATGATATGTAAACAAGATGCTCTTACCCACCATGCTTCCCCGGAGACATCTGTGGTTCTGTGGTAGGCTCCAGAAGACCACGCTGATAAACCTTTCCACCATATTAGAGACTGCTGGCTGGGAGAGCTGTGTGGTAAAGTTCACTGTCTTTGCCACACAGCTTCCCTGTCTTTGCATGTATATCCATGCAGACTGCATGGGTATACAAAGCCATATTCCATGGCTATGAGCGCATCCTCCCTGAACTCACCACCTTTGCTGGCCCCCACCTTTATGTTATATTTATGTTGCTTTATATATGCAGAGGTTTCTGTGCAACCCCCCACTGCGCCCTCTTGGACACAGTGGGGGGTATGATTTTTTTCCTTCGTTCTACCTGATGTTGCCACTTCATCTAAGTCTAATGGAAAGGGCAGCGCCTCCCACCACTGCTACAGCTCCAGGCTCCTGTCTTCCTTGCGTTTGTTTGCTTTTCATCTTTCTTTGGATGGGTTGTCTTTCTTTGAATAAGAAACAAGTTTAATTTACGCGTGACCTGATTTGGCTTCCTCAACAGCTGCTCCTTCTTTCAAAGTCACATTGAGAGTAGTCAGCATTTTAAAGTTTTTTTTTTAACTTCATGTGAAGGATTCCTTTTACTTACATGAAAAAAAAATCCACCCTCATTTTATCTTGCGGACCAGTAAAAATGACACTTTACACAAACGTGCCAAATTGATTGACTTTACTCATTTTTTTCCCTGTATATCTGAAGCCTTCAGCTTTACGCCTCAGCCAGAAGCCATTGTTGTCTTGATCCAGGAAACATAATTGCAAACTTTTGTGTACACTCCAGGCTTGTTTCTCTGAGCACAGCCGTGGCCCCAGGACACAACTCCCTGGAGCTGTCCCTCACACACCATAGGGCCCCCAGAGTCACCCTGAAGTTTAAAAGAGATCACAGGATGTCATATTTTGCAGCAAGATATAAACATCTGTTGATGTGCAATAGTGATGTTACCTGACAGGAATCTTTCCCTCCCTCAAGGTATCCAGCGCATATCATATTTTCAGTTATCTGAAAGGGATATGCATTGAAGCAGGTGTCATCACTCAGCAGCGGGACTTCCAGGCACTGCAGCTTGTCTGGGTACCTTGCTGTAAACACACCGAAGTCAGCTCCTTCTCCATCTCATTTTCTTATCTCTTCTCATTTATTGGAAATTACAGAGCAGACAAAGTTTAACTCACAGCCCTCGTCACTGGGGCGAATGTTCCCCCATCCAGATATCCGGCACATCGCTCCAGCACTGCCACAGTCTGATGGAAGCGCTGCAGGACGCACATAGTCGTTCAGAATAGCAGGCTGACTCAGCTTGATCAGCATGATGTCATTGTCCTGCGTGCGGGGATTGTAATCAGGGTGGCGAATGAACGCAGAAGACATGATGTGCTGTTCGGTATGGTCGGGTTCCCAGATGTCATGCTCTCCCAGTCGAACTTCTAAATTTGAGCTGAAAAAGAAACATTTCAGAAAGCCAGTTTAATTTCCGCAGCACTGCTGCCCTTGATTAAAATCACAAGAAAACTGCTTAGGTTTTAAATTATATTTTCAATTAGCGAAAACAAAGTTCAAAGAAGGATTACACTATAAAACAACATTCCAACATTTGGACATTTTGTGGAGCACTGACAGTCAATCCCTCACTAAGAAGTGTAAACAAAACTGGCTGAGTTTGGGATATTTTACAAAAGGAAATGAGCAAAAGATCCCAGAAGACTGTATTCAAACATGATTCTACAAAATATTGATTCAAGAGCACAGTTTTCAGATATAGATTTAAAAAAAAAAAAAAAAAAAGTAAAATCCTGGGTTTGTTTCCCTCTCCATCACAATTATGAGTTGGTTTTGGTTAGTCATATAAAACACAAAACCAATACACAAAATTGTAATGTGAGAAATATTTTGAGTGACTGACACATGTAATTCTACATTTAAAAAATTGTAATGTGAAAAATTATGAAAAACTTCAAGTTGTGTGAACAATTTTGCACAGCACTGTGCATGCAATAAAATGAAAGATGTTCATTATCATGTTGTACCTTGGTTTGCAGTGTGCAGCCGACAGCACCCACTGATCAGACAGCAGGACGCCTCCGCAGTAGTTGTACCCAGTGAAGAGTGACACTTGATAGGGCACAGAGTTTCTCGGGCATTCATATCCTCCAACAATCTTTTCATCATCTTCCAGGCCGGCTGCACGTTACAAATAGGAAACGGTAAATTGCGTCCAGTTGTGATGAGCTTTATTGAGTCAAAGGACTCCAAAGAACTTTGCAATTAATACACACACTGTAGCCTCAGCTACCCAAGGCCAGTCAGACAGAAACAAGGCTACTATTTAGAAAAATCTTGGCCGAAGTCGCAGACAGAGCAGGGGTTCGAACTTAACATCCGAAGGTTTCAGGATAAATCTCTTCTTTCTGAGCAACTGCCTCCCAGAAGTAAAATTACATTTTCCTTTTCACATTTCATTATATAGAAAATGTATTTGCTGGTGTCAATTATAATTTCAAGTTCTAATGCCACCCATTTTCCCCATATAAATGAATATAAAATATACCTGCAACGCCTAAGAAGATCAGGAAAAGAAAGAGCTCCATGCCTCTTTCTGGTTTGTAACTAATGTGGCCTTGCTCTCTTTAAGTTCGGTATTTTAGTCCTCTTATCTTCTCCTTTTAAGCTTTTTTATCACCTCAAAACATATGTTACACTTCCCTAGGTATGCTGAATCTAAAGTAAACCTAAGGAATACGAGCCAAAACAAAGTTTTAAAAGATGTATATGTGCAGGAAAAATCGCTCCGAAAATTTATAAACCTTGTCTAATTTTCTCATTTTTGTACTTTCAGTCAAATATGAGACAGTCAATCCCTATGTTCTGAAGCACAGAGGTCTAAATGTCCTGGTTTTAATAATGTTCACAGTTTTTATGTCCAGCCTGCACACGTAGGACAAAGATTAGCTTTCTGGGAAAACTGGAGGCTGCAAATTGTAAACTTAGTTGTATTGAACAAGTTATGTGAAAAAATGGGAATAAGTTCTCACCTTCAAAGGAATGAGTTTTAACCTTCTTAAAAATGTTTTTTTTTTTTCTGTCCTGCTTCAGAAAAACGTCCCAGAACCCATTTTTAGAGCATTTTCTGATATATTTGGAATTCCTAGGACTTCAGACATCAGGTTTGCTCTCATTAAAATTAAGTAATTTAGCTTATTTCGTGAGGTTTCTGTTTCACCGTGGCCTCACTGAGAAATATTTTGAGTGACTGACAGGCTACAGTTCACCCAGAGCTAGGATGTAATTCTATATTTAGACAACTTTTATTTGTATTAAAATAAAATTCATTGTAAGTACAGATGTATTTTTCATAGCTATACTTTAGAACTTATCTTAAAGAAGAATCATGTTTCCTTTTTTACACCACGTACTTGCCAGCTAAAGGGACACGCATACTTGCAGTTTTTGTGAAAAAAAAAAGACCTTTTTGGTCAGTGAGTGTTTCCAACTTTAAAAGACGTTTAGCAGTAGCTACCCCACATTTTTGTAATTTTGCCTGACAAGACTTTTTAATTGGTTGGAAATTTATATGTGTTTATATGCAATAATGTGGAAAGGATACTATTAATAAATATTCAACACTATTATTTAAATGCCTTTTTAATGTCTCTTTTACAGATAAATTGATTATGGTGTTTCTCTATGGCGTGGGTTTTTAACTATTTTCCAACGCAAACTCTTAGATTGTCAAGATTTTAGATGTCATCTATTCACTTTGATCTTCCAGTGTTTTCATAGATATTTGGTTGGATTGAGGTTTGCCGATTGACTGGACCAATCTAACTAATTTATTTTTAATGCTTTGGAGCCATCTGAGATTTTATTTGTTGTTTTATCTTCAAGCTTTTATCATGAATGTCTCAATGCGCTTCTCCATTCATCCTTCTTGCAATTCTAAAAATTCTGCCACATGTCAAAAAAGCATTTCCACACCAAGATGTTCTCACCTCCAAATGTTCCCGGTGGTACAGTATTTCTGGGGCAATGATCAGACCCAGTTCTCCTCCAAACAGGATATGTATGCTGGTCTCATCTTACCAGACAATATTTACTTAATATTTAATTGGATGCTCCAATTGCTGGTTAAAAGTTTTTTACGTTTTACACTCGTTTACTTTAATTATTCAAAATGTTGAAGCTGAAACTACATTACATTTGCCTGAAGCACTCTACTAATGGGTTTGACTCCTGCAAACTCTGTGATTTTAATGTATAGTCTGAAGCACGGGTGTCAAACTCCAGTGTGTTCTGCAGTTTTTAGATGTGCCACAGGTACAAAACACTGGAATGAAATTGCTTAATTGCCTCCTCCTTGTGTAGATCAGTTCTCCAAAGCCTTAATGACCTAATTATTCTATTCAGGTGGTGCAGCAGAGGCACATCTAAAAGTTGCAGGACACTGGCCCTTGAGGACTGTAGTTTGACACCTGTGGTCTATAGGAAATCAGCAAGTGGCGTCAGAGCGATGCCAAATCACCACTGACTCAGAGCTTCAGAATGAAGATGAAGTGACAGGTATAATGGTCCATTACTCACGTATGAGCATAGCTGTTTATCAACGCCAGACAGGGAATTATTTAAGGATGTTTTGTTGCCAAACCCATATGATTAAACACTTAAGCGCCAAGCATAACACATTCCCATCTAGCACAGGCAGGTTCTCATCCCTTTCATTACTGAGTAGCATTCAGATTATTTGACTCACTCATTTTAAACATGTTTGATTACATTTAAAATACAAAAAAAGCTGAACCATGGCATAAAAATCCAGGTCATCAGGCATGGAAAGTCACATGGAAATGATCAGCTGCTCAGGTCAAAGTGTGCTTCTGTTCTTTTTTGTTGTTGTTGTTGTTGTTGGGGTTGTTTTTTTTTTTTTTACTTTAAGATGGATAAACATTTCAAGCTGAATGTTTTTTCCCCCCAGGACCAACCAAGCCCTTGTGGTTTCCTCCAGTTATGGCCAAAGGTTTTGACACTGACAGATTTTATTTTATTTTTTTTATTTTTCACAAACTGTCTTTTTCCTCTTATCTGTATGTTAGCATTTTCACATTTCAACAAATGCAGACATATATATCTTTTACACCTTAAATGGGGTAATATTTTCACTGTTGTATCTTTGCTCTGTTCACGCAGCCTGTGTTCTGGTCCCATAATCAGGAGAAACAAAGACATCGGTTGGCTCATTTGCGTGGTGAGAGCAAAACAATCTGACAGCTTCCGCTGTAGCAATATTAAATTCAAAAATATAATTCATTTCAATACTGATCTGAAGTTTTTAATGCATTTTGGTCTCTTTGGACCTTATTAGTTGTGTAAATGACTATTTTTAGTTGTTAGTCATCATTTGTAGGTCAGGTAATCAGGGATGGAAAGATGTCAAAGGGATGGAGGATGTCAAAGTCCAAGTAGTTATTACAGATCTGCAGTGTTTATCATTTTCTCTATGCTTCTGGTTTGGTGGTCAATCAAAGTTTAGTCTCAATGGGTGATAAGATTTTTTTTTTCATGGGGTTCCTGCTGACGAAAATAAAAGGAACAAGCAACTGAGTATAGTGCCTTTAAATTTCTGTTCTTCCTTCACTTTCCTTTCGGTTCCTTATCTGATTGTAACTAAAATAAATTGCACCACAAATTAGAGGAACAATTCCACTTTATTTTGGACGCGTGTTCACCACACAATGGACCAACAGCTCAATGAACACCAAAGCCTCCCAGAGACACATCCATGAGTATAAACAAGTAAAGAGGTTTGCTATTCTCAATTAACCATAAAAGCAAATTGCTTAACTAACCATAAATAAACTGAACAAAGTGCAGTCTACATTCTGATGCAAACTCTTGTAAAATGCAGAAAAATGCACAGCTTTATGAATTTTGACAGATGTCTGGCCACGGCCCCTCAATTATTGGGGCTAACTTTGATCAGGCCAGGGTCAGCCACATGCTTTAGCCAATGAGGATGGACGAAACAATAAAGTGTCTCGTGTGTAATTGTAAGGGGCTGTGGTTTGGTGAATAATGAGTAGGTATAATAGCAAGCAGGACTAAGTAATTTCTCACACGTTTTCCTTAATGTCTTGGCGGACAGATCAAACGCAGCAAAAGAAAAACCTTTTTCCTTTTTGCTTTGTGAAGGGAGCGACTAACAGTAGCCTGGCCATTGGCTTCCTGTGCTATCCCAAATAAAATATTGCTTATTGCACGGTCTGCACTTTCTTCCCTTCGCGTGGATTGTCTCTGGTACATTTTCTACCAGGTCAATCAGCAAATGAAGTTGTGAACGATGACGTTGATTCTCTTCGCTATTTCAGAATTGTAGTTTGGCTGTAGTTTTAGCAATGGCAGCCAAAGATGTGAACGCAGCCATTCGGTGAATGTTGGCTTCTGAATATTGAATTAATATTAACACCCAGTTTGTTCGGATTGGCACTTCTTTCTTTACAGCAGATGATGGTTGTTAACAGGACAGGCAATTTCCAGGAAGCTTCATAACGTCGCATTCGCATGTAGCAGGATGAAGCCTGCTTCAGGTTTGAAGACACCTGGCACCTAATCACCTGAGTGGTTGGGAGCATAAAGGCAGACTCCCTCGCCTTCTCTCTTCATGCCTGCATTTGGTTACACTTCAGTTGAATGTCTGTTTGGTTAATTTGCAGTGGTCAAACTCAAAATCCAAAATAGTAAGTAATGTTTCTCTTTCTGTACAAGATCTCAATTTGAGTTGGCTAATTCAAGTTGTTTAAATTCAGAAGCTGCCTGAAGCCTCCTGTTTATACTGGGATCATGTGGCAGTAATTTACCCTTCCCAGTGCAACTTGGCAACATTAAAAGGGTATGTACCTTTATTGCACTGCACCCATACAGTTCACATCACAAAATAACAATTATTTGTACATAGCTTGTATTGACAAGTGGATCCTCCTGCTGTGGGGCCAGAAGGGGCTCTCTGATTGAGGTGGAGTCATCCAGCTCTGGTAGGTGACCATGGTTTTCTCTGCCTTGTGCCATGTTCCCAAAAATCACCTATTGACCTAACTTAATTTCAGGTCCAAAGCTGCTGCAGCTCACTGGAAGCCCTGCTGCTTTGTTTGTGCTTTGTTTTTGCCTCCAGCTTGGCTGGGTGTGACTGCTGTGGTTTTTTAGACCACTTAATCAAACTACTGATTTTAATAACTGGATGTATCAGAGGGTAACCTCATTTTAGCACCCATGTGTAAATTGTAGTTTCTTTCTTTCTGTTTTGTATTTGTTTTTGTTTTAACCCCACCCTTTTGTCTCCAGGCTGGGACCTGAAGGCAGTGGGGGGGCATCCAGAGGGACTGGACCAGTGTGCTGTGCGAGAGACCGGTGTTGGGATTTCTTCACGGATTGAGTGTTTATTCACAAGTGCTTGGGGTGATTTAATTTTGATTTATTAATTTGTTTAGGCCCTGTTCCCACATTTGGATTGCCCTCCCCCCTGCTGGTAGGCCCCAGCACTGCACTCCCTTTCCTATTGCGCTCCTTGAATTTTACTGGTTTTTAAAAAGAGAGAAACAATAAAATTAACTCTTTTTTTTCATTAAAAGAAGTCTTGTTCTCCTTGGGTACGAACCCATCGATGTCCTTTGGCGCAATTCCCAATGTGGCGCTGTGACACCTGCTGGCTACCCTGCTTTGAAGGGCAGAGTAGCAGCTTCACCCACTCGTGCTGCCACACACACATTACATACATTATGGCCAATGTTAGCGATTTGGTCAAATTTAAAAGCTAAACACAAGCCACACATCCAGGAAACAATCATTTCTCAATAAGTACGCCTCATTTTAAAATATATTGTATGTCTTGTTTTATTTATTTTCATGACTGATTGTGTCAAGGAGTGAAATGTAGTTATTCAAAGCTGAATCTGAAATAATTGCAGTTCAGACGCTTAATGCCTGGGAATTAAGTTGGCTCAACTTACCTGACAGAGGCTCTGCATAAGCTTGGTTTTTGGTATGTTTTGCGGTTGTCTTTGAACTCAAAAAGAATACAATGTCAATTTATAGCAAGATTTCTTTATTTCAAATTAGATACTTCTGTTGTTGGAATCCAATATGCAGCATTTTATTTAACTACCCTACAAATATCCCCACCAGCCGCCACTGGTTGTCTGAACTGTATTTATTTTCCTGTTTAAATTTCAGATTTCACCAGGACTGCAGGTAAATTTTCATTACATCCTAGTCCAGAAAGTCTGAGGTCACTGAGCATTCCAGAACGGGACGCATGCGTTTATTAGCAAACAATGTCATTAAAAATGTGCAACAAGCAAAAACAGCCAGTGAGCCAGCAGTGCATTTGGACAAGTCTTTTAGCGTCACATATGGCACCCAAATGCCTCTTTGGATCTGAGGAGCAATCAGGACATGATTGCTGGATGACTAAATTAGACAATAAAAACACCAACAAACTGTTCTGTGACCTAAATCTTCCATATCCTGTCTTATTTTACACTTCCTGTTTGTTTTAATGTGCTTACAAATTAAAAACCTCCTCATATTCAGTCATCTGCAGCCCTGTGCTTGGCATCATCCGATTCCTTAATGTCATTGCTCTAAATAACCTTGGACGAACAGAAAGACCACTGTGTTGCAAATATGTGCGGCTATGTAGCGTCAGGCTTGTTTTCTGTCATAGAGTCCAGACTGATTATGCATATATCTGTTGAGGGGCAACCAGACGTTGCGGTCAAAAGCAGAGACGTATGTAAGGAAGTGGTTTAGGTTATTGAGGTTCAGCTTTTTTCCCTGTGTGTGGTGAACTTCAGGCACACATACACACACATGCACACAAGAAAAGATTGCTAAGCCATGTAAATGAAAGCTGTTGAAACTGGTTTTGACTCAGAAAAACAAAATTCCTGGCTTCTCCACAGCAGGGAGACAGGGGTCTGATTTCCATTCGGAATGCCGCAACAGGATAAACAAACTTTTGGGGGTTTCAGGTTAGAGGAGATTCCCAGTTGCTCCTTTACTAGAAGTTTCAACACAACTTCTTTATATCCAACCTTCTCTCCAACAGGTCAGAGTAGATTTATAAACATTTTAGATTGCTGTAGAGCTGCAAAAAAGGAGATGTTTGCATAAAACTTCAATGACAAATACAGGGCGTGTTAGAGTGATGCAAGGAACAGCACCGTGTCATTACTATTTTAGATTCCCATACACAAAAACACACGCAGACACAAAAAGTCCACACATTCAATTGCGTTTTGTCTCTCAGGTTCCTCACAGCTGTTGCCTCAAACCATTAAAACCCCCAAACTTCTAACCATTGCATATTGGATTCTGCTAAAGCTGAAATTCTCCTATAAAACCTCTGCTGGTTGTTCAACACACCCAAATTGGTATTTGTGTGGTAAGCACATAATTGTACGTTTAGTTGGTAAATCAAGAACGCTGGCAAGCCTCGGGCTCTGAAGGCTTCCCTCAAACTATAGCCTTGAGATGGCTATTAATATCCCCTGCAGACTCTAGCAAAAGAAGAAGAAAAAAAAACTCGGTCTGCCTTTATGATCCGGAGCAACGTTTGAAAAGGGTGCACAGTGTTGGATGTATGTGATCTCATCCAGACTTGCTTCATTAGAAGTTCTCTGTATCGTGCACAATATGTGAATAAACCTGATTGAGTGATTTTATTGAACAATGCTTGGAAATAGTATTTTTTCCACGACAATTTGTTGAGTCACAAGGATCAGTAAAAACAGGATTGGTAGTCTGTACCACAAATGGAGCTACAGTTTAGGAAGAAGAACTGTTTTCTATAGATTGAATGCATTCCTTTGAGACTTGTTGCAAAATGAATCCAGAGGAAGCTTTCTTTTCCCTGGTTTCTTAAAGCCTGAGCAACCAGACAACAGAGAAATTAGTCCACCTACACACAACGGGTGTTGGTCTGAGCGCATGCAGGAACTGAGGGCGTGCAGATAGACATGGGGAGTTTCTCTCACTTATTCTCTCCCGTGTTCATCCCCTTTTTTTCTTCCTCCCCCTCACATCTGGTTTGCTGGCAGGGCTTAGTTCCTGTGAGGGGTGTGTGTAAATAAGCTGGGGACCCAGTTTTGGGGGTAGGTTGCAACCAGCATCTCACACTCTGTGGACCTGGTCGATTTTAGGAACTTAGGTTTGATTTTTCAGTGCCGTGAGAAGATTTTGTAGCTTTATCAACCAATCATTCAATCAGTCAAGTTTATTTGTATTGCATGTTTAAACAACAATGCAGTTCAAAACTTTCTACATCATGAAAACATAAAAACATCGTAAACATATCACACAGTCACAAATTGTGAAACCACTAATTAACATTAAATTTTGTCAAGCCCCATTGTTAAAATCATGAATACATCAAATATGTTGGTCAATGTTCCAGTTATCATGGGTCAAAGGCAACACTAAACAGGTGGGTCCTACCCTGGATTTAAAGGAACTCAGTGTTTCAGCTGTTTTGCAGTTTTCTAGAAGTTTGTTCAGATTTGTGATGCATAGAAGCCTAGTTTTACACATTTCTTTTTCTCCATACCTCTCACATTTAATTTTTTTTCTTCTTTTTCTTCTTCTTTTTTCACTATTTGGCTGTAGAGGAATGATCTGTTCATGTTGCCATCATCTGAGGTGAATGGTCACAAGGGGGAGGTAATCAAAGGTCAGGAGGGGTGCAGTCCTCTGCCATAAATCCGCTCATGGCACTGCGGGCCTCGAGCATGACTGTAAAGGACCTGATATACTTCATGCAAAGTGCCAAAATTAGTTCTCATTGATGTAGATGCATGACAAAATTGTATCATTTTGTTCACAGAGTCGTCCATCTGTCAAAATTTAGATCTGTGCGAAGTGTTTGGCTTTGCGGCCTTGCCCACTCATCATCTCATATTATGAATGCAGACAGGAGAAAGGAATGACCATCTGAGTTATAGCTTAATGATAAAATGCAAAACTAGCAAAAACAGGCAACCAGGAACAAGGCGTGAAGGGGGAGTGGAGAGGACAAGGAACTAATCAGATATAACTGACTGCAGCTGGGAAGGGAGCGAGTGAGAGTAGATGAAAAAATGACAAGCAGCTGGGGAAAGGGATTAAACGGCAAAGTGATTTGAAGGGGCAATATTATTTGTTTTCCAAGCAGAAAGTCATCACAACATCACTCCTTTATTAACCCTTTAACAATGATTTTTCCAGTGTTGCACTTAGAAGCAGCTCCCATAATGAGCTCAGCAGATGCGCTGCTCCACCAGGTGTTTGCTAATTGCTACTCTGGAGGAGCTGAGTAGGGGCGACATGTGGGGAGGGCTTCTCTGTGAGGCAGAAGCTCGGAAACTGCAGCTCTGAGGAGGAGCTGCGTCTTGAAGGCGGGGCTAGGTCCTCCCAGGCGTTTTGTACAGCAGAATGGTTGCCATGGAAATTAAAGGATTTCTCAAACATGCATGAAAGAATCAAGGCAACATTCCGCGTACGTTTTTGGTGAAGTAATAACATTATAACATAATGTAAACCTAAAAAAGAGTCAACTTTACACCAGATCTGCGTGGATGGGGCGAACTGAGGCAGAACCAGTTCGAGACCTTCTAGTGGAGAGGTGCAAAGGCAAAAATAGGAAACTAGAAGAGAACCGAGACAAAATAAATACTAAAACAAAGTAAAACCAACACCTAAAAACGAGAAACCAAACATACAGAAGGAATAAACTAGAACAAGAAGAAAATGCAAAACAAATCCAAAACTCCAATAATAACTGAGCAAACAGAGGGATTAAGCTGGAATAGGGGGAGAGATAATGAAAACAATAAATCTATACAACGCCATTAAAGCAGAAGTTCACAACAGCAAGGGACATGAAACTCAAGCTTACAATCCCCCAGTGAATAAGTGGGTGGTTTCGAAGAAAAGCACAAGAGTCACCATGTGGGAGGAAATTCAAGCAGAAAGACAAATTCAAATGAAGCATTCGATCCATGAAAGGTAGGGCTTCACTCTGGAGACATCAGCCAGATTTGCAGAGTCCTCAGCTCCCACTCCCCCACATTCAGCTTGATGTCATTACACAGCATCACTGGTAGGGTTTTTTTCTATGCAATCAAAGATTATAACACCTGAAACAAGTGCAGGAATTTACCAGACTGGTGTGAAAAAAAATTAAAAAAATGGAAATTGCTACTTGGGAGAATTACTGCTCAGTTTTGCTTCAGGGGATGAATACCTCTTTGTTTTTGGCTTGTTTCTGTAATGATTTTATGGGTGATAAAGCCTCCAGAAACAACCAGACTGTAGAAAGGAATTCATATCCAATTTGACTCCAAGGAACAATATTTTTCTTTGCTGTTTCAACAAGTTAAAAGTACTGCTTCATCTTAAGCTCTATCTAAGGGTTGGGCGCACAACCCTTTGAATGCAGGCTTTTGTCCTCAATGCGGCCGTCACAGGTTCGATTCCCGACCTGTTGATCTTTTCCGCATGTCTTCCCCCTCTCTCACAACCCACTTTCCTGTGTTGATTCACTGTTGAATAAGGGTCACTAGAGGAAAAATAACTTTTAAAAAAGCCTTAAGGGTAATGTTAACAAGATTTGCTAAGCCTGATCATATACAAGTCTATATGTTCAGTATTCATCCACTGCTATAAAACTTTCTAATAAGCTGTCATGGATTATTCAAAATAACATAATATCAGGCTTTAAAATGTGCTGAGTCTGATAGATGTTACTTCCAAGCTTTGTCCCTATTGAAGCATTAATTCACTGCAAGCATCTGCTTTGTTTCAGGAAAACCGTGTGTGCCAAAATTCCAGCGGGTTCAGCAAGCTCAGCGAAACAATGACGTCAAAGGTGAAAAGAAGGGAGACATTAAAATGTTTGCGCTCAGGTGAAAAGTCAGCATGCAGCAATTACTGAACACTTAACCTGCAGCAAAACATGAACTCAGGCCACAGAGTGGCAAACATTACACTGCAGGATCATCGGTGGGTGGATGAGAAATCAGATCTTCTCTCCCTCCAGTAGTCATCTCAGTAACCTTCAATTTATGCATTTACTGAAGCCGTTTGCTTACGCTCTGTTTTGGAGTTTCCCAAAGGACTGCTGTGGAGTATGTGAGGGCACCTGAGGAAAAGACTTACACTTAAACAAGAATAATACAGTTGCTTAGAGATTCATGAGAATGCAGCACACAAAAGCAACAGAGGGAAAGGGAGACTCAAGCAAGGTTTTCTGAAAGCCGGCGGAGACAATAAGAGGGAGAGGAAGAGAAAAGTTAGCTTTAGACAGAGGCTACACAGAATAATTATGAGTGAAGGAAAACACAGCAAAGTTTGGACACATTTTGACATGACAGACAGTTCAAAGCAGAGATAAGACTGCCCAAAGTTAAAATTTGCATCGTGTAGGCTCCACCAGCAACCTGCACAGAACTGTTCAACCGTCAGTGCAGTTTCAAGAACAAAGACAAGCAAAGAAAGTAGCTATTAATAATTAAGATGTCAGTGTGTTTCCTGTAATTGCTTTTCCTCCTACAATGTCTACAGCATCACCCACACCATTACAAAACATGTACCGTAATGGTGTGGGCAGGCTCTTTGAGGTCAGTTTATTTTTTTCAATAGGCCATGACCCCATAAAAACAGAAAAAGGAGAAACTGGCTAAAATGATTTCATGAGACTTTCAGTCATTTTCAGTCACGGAAGACAAAGGATTCAGAAAGTATATGGTCGCTCTCAGTCCAACATATAAACTCCCAAGCAGAAAAACACTTTCCACCCCAAAAAAATCACCCCAGGCTTATATGACAGAGAACGTGCTTTGCTCCTAGAAAGGGTAAAAAAAGTAACAACTGTTTGAATAACAACCGACTGCTGGAAATCCCGAACCACCACATTCTACATGCCATTTTGTTGAAAATTACAAACTGGTGTCCTGCCTACTGGCTTGTTTCGCATTCTGTGACAGACATACTTCTGAGAAATTAGCAACAGAACTGCTCAAAGTGGCACCAGAAAGAGACGTGGAAAGCAAAGAAGTGTGCCGTGTTAGAGGGAATGCAGCTAAAAAACAAAATGCAATTAAAACCCTGAAATGGGATCCACCACCCATGCCTTGCACACACAATTAACTTGCTTGTAAGAGATTCTCTGAAGGTGATGAACAGAGAAGCTCAAAACCATCCAACGACAGATGGGCATTCCTGAGCTGAAGCTGAAAGCAAGATTATGTGACTTGGTGGAACTCTACTAAAATAGATTCTGGATTTCAAGGATACAGTCGTCTCCGCTGTTATCAGAGCACCTCCCATTCTTCTGAGTCAAGAGGAATGTGAGGCCTGCACTGTTCCGTGCAGACAGGTACAGTCTACATATCATGCTATGATGTCATTATTTCCCAGCTATCATGTTTAGTCGTTGTATTATTATTATGACAAGCAGATTAGGCACGACTGGGTATATCATAGAGTTCAACACATAATTGTTTGCCCATTTTCAGTTATGTTGCCCATTTTCTAAAATGTTCATGTTCTGCAAGAGTTGAGCACTAGAGCAGAATAACCATGGGGAAAGTGAAGGAGTTAGTGGATGCTCTGTCCATACATGGAAATTCAATTCCACAGGATGGAGTGCAACCCTGCTCTATCAGAAACCACCAGAAATCTTGACCCAAGATTCAGTGAAACCAGAGCAGCTGATGAAGTTCTTTAGAGAATAATTTCAAAAAGATCCAGCTAGTCACAGGGCCAAGAGAGAGAAGAGGCAGCAAAGTGCATAGAAGAGGAACCACATGCATCAGCCTCCAAACTCCAAGCAAAAATAAAAAGACGTCCATCAGCAGACTCCATGGTGGAAGTGGGATTAAATCTTGAGGAGACTCTTTCACAGAGAGACACAGACCCGCTGAGCTAGTGGCAAACTAATTCATCAGTCTATCCACGTCCTTCACATGTGACGCAATTAGTCTCTGCATTGCAACAACCGCTGCCCACTTAGAGAGAATCTTCTCAGAAACAGGACCAATCATAATAGGAAGTAGAAACAGGATCAGTTCCTCAAAGATGAGGCTCTTGGTTTTTTCAATCTTAACAAAATTCTTGGTAAAAAATGTCATACTTAAAATAAGGAGTGTGAAATTTGTGGTCAGTGGCCTTTTTAATAGTATTTAAAATACTGAATCCAGCTGGTGCCCACACTTCACGAATCACCTGCAAATCCTTGAATTAGCTTTTCTTCACATTCCTCTCAATGTGAGGATTTCTATGTGTGTTTATTAGTCCCTGTCTGTCTACCCCTTGATTGTTCCCAGCTGTCCGTGGGGTTGAATACAAATTTTGTAACAATCATATTAAAACAAGGACTTAATGAAGTGAAAGGAAAAATAGACAATGTGTTGGGTAATCAGACATGACAAAAGGGTTCGTGTTTTGGGCTTCTGTGATATGGGCTTCTAAAAAACAGAAAAAGAAAAGAAAAGAAAAGAAAAGAAACTGCACCGACGTCTGTGGGAATATATTTTCCAACACATGAGCATTTACATCTAAGTAGTGCAACAGTTGCCTGCTTACCAGATGAGGAGGCTGCGAGCTCCCGGACGTCCCGCCCAGCTGTGATGTCAAACAATTAGGGGTGTCAAGGATCTGAGCTCCACATTTTCCCTAAAGCAGATAGATCTGCCCGTGAGGCTGAACGCATTTGACTCATCCGGACGAGACAAGGTAGGACGATTAAAAACTGGCATTTCACCAAGAGATTAAATATGGAGATCAATTAAAATCAAATTAAAAATGTGGGATTGAGATTGAGATTGAATGGATGAAATGTAGCCTACTTTTTTTTTCTTTTTTTGTATGGGAAAAACAACGATTCTTGTGTGAATCTGGGTTTTGCTGTTATGCAGCTTTAAAAGCTTTCGGGGAATTGCGGAAAAAAAACCCTGAGGATGTTAATTAAGCCGCACTTTGTGAGATGAGTTTTATGGCAGTGCTGCGATGGTTTTGGTGTGGTTTCGACAGAGAACAAAAAGCTTCTGTTCATCAAACTCGGTTCCACTTTTACTCTCGCTTTGATCTTAGATTTTCACGCAGCGTAGAAATTGATGCTTAGCTTTATGTACGCCTACTAAGAGGTTATAAACCCTTTTAATTTACTCCTGTTGCGTGGGTATTTTTTTTTTTTGTTTTGTGTTTTTTTTTTCTTTTTGAGAGAATGTTTGTATATCTAGATATGTTTATTTGGTTACAAAGTCAACAAGCTCCCAAAAGCACAGTCAGAATGGTTCATACACTTTAAAGCTATGTAAGTGAGGAGTTATGCGAACAAAGTTAGGCGAATTTAAGTAGTATTCTAAGCAAATTAACTTAAAGATTGTTTATTCTGATGCTGCAGGTTTTACTTTATTCAAACGACCTCCACAGGATTTAAGATGGCTAATCTTTTCTCTACCGTGTTCAAACGTGTTAACATTAGAAGTGGGTCAAAATTTGTTTGTAACTATAATATAGGTACAATATTCCTGTACAATTCTGCTTGATTCAAATCTCGCTTCGCAGCACAGTCTGGTCTTCCTCCCACTTACTTCGATTCCTCCTGTAGAATTTCTACCTGGTCAGTCAGCAAACAGAGTGAGAAGTTGTAAATTTTCCACTCTGTTTTAGCCTGAGCCTGCCTGTAGTTTTAGCAATGGCAGCGGAGAAAGAGAACGAAGCCGTTCAGTCCATACGCTTCCAGATATTGAATGAACATTAACAGCCACTTGTTTAGTTTGGCATTTCTCTCTTTGCAATGGAGGATGGTTGTTTATAGAGCACGGTAATTTCCAGTAAGCTTCACAGCATTGAACTGGTGCATTGCATACACCAAGGACAAAGGTTGGTGACTGCTGGGTAAAATGTCAAACTTTAACAGTCTACACTTTCAGGAAGCAATTGTTTCTCAATAGCTGAGACCCCAAACTCTCTGTACAAAGCAAAGCGCAGAACAAGGGACTGGTTGTGCCATCCATCCATCCATCCATCCATCTTCTTCCACTTATGTGGAAGAAGATGGTCGTGGGGCAGCAGCCTAAGTAAGGAGGCCCAGACTTCCCTCTCCTCAGCCACTTGGGCAGCTGCTTTGGGGGAACCCCAAAGCGTTCCCAGGCCAGCCAAGATCCATAGTCTGGGGGGACTATGGATATTGCCAGTCTATAATATAACCTCTTCCATCAGGCTTTCTGGTGTAGTTACATTTCAAGATGTAACTGTTTTGGGGGGTTGTGTTTGTTTGTTTTCCTGATAACCTGAATTGATTACATATCTACAGATGAGAAAATGCTAATCCAGGATGACAATATCTCCAAAAGTCATTTCAATGTTGGTGCAACTTAATAACTGGTTTCACCAACATTTGTTGGTGGTAGCAGCTACCATCAGGTGATAAGGGTTTTTCATCTTTGTGAGGAATTTTGGCCCGTTATTTATTGCAGAGTTGCTCTCATTGCAAAGTTCTTGTGTCTGGTGATTTTTGAGACTCCTTTTCTATGTGCTTTGAGTCATTGACACAATGTACAACTTAAGAACTTAATTTAATGAACTGATGACCAGATATCTTCCTTCAGGAGTTTCTGATAGAGAGCTGAAGTCCTGGTGTCATCAGTTAGAATAAGATATACAGAACCAGGATCCAAAGCCAGAAAACAGCCCCAATCCATCACACATCAACTTAGTTTGACTGTTAGCTTTATGTCACATGCATAACATGACATGCTGTCCAAAAAGTTAAACATTTCTCTCAGTGTTCCTCATAATATTTTCCCAAAGCCCTTGAGATTATAAAGATGTTTTTCAGCAAATGTGGGCTGAGCCTTTGTTTGGATGCCGTTTTAATTACTAATGTTGTTGAGCACAGACCGTAACACAGCCGAGTGAGGTCTGTTATGTTCCAGCTGTTGTTTTTGGTTCTTTTCTGACGTCTTTGACAAGTCTACAGTGTGTTCCTGGAATAATTTTGGCATGGCTTCCAATCCGGGATAGGTTCACCATATTTCCATGTTTTTTCCACTTAAGCATAATGACTCTCACTTTGTTTCTCTGGAGTACCATAGCCTAGCAGAGACCCTTTCCAAGATGGTGGGGTCAAATGATTTAGTTTGTCATCTGTTGTGAAAGTTTTTTTAAACTGTGACATGATGTGTTTATTTTGTCAGACAGGTCTTGTTTAAGGGATTGTTTGTATTCAACAGGTTTGAGAGTAATCTGACTTGGGTGTGGCTATTAAGAAATAACACACAAACCAAAGAAATCATTAAGGGGGCAAATACTTTTTACACCATGATTTGTCCAGTAGCTCACTTCTCATCACGATGTCCTTGTGTTCCAGTATGTGACTCAGAGGCTCCTTAGAAATCTGACCAACACCCATGCCATCACTTATGTCGACTGGTCATTTTTTCCTAAAGTCACCGGAGGTTGCTTTAAATGCTGTTTGACATCAAGATGTCCTGGTCCAAAACCTCTAAAGAACACCAACAATTGCAGCTTTAACCACACAGCAGACAATTGCATGTTTCTTTTCGTCTCCTTTCTTTCTTCAAAATTGAAACGAAATTAAAAAAAATACATTCCTAATGTTGTCTATGTGATTTTAATCATTGACACAGCTGCTTTTTGAGATTGTAAAATGTAATTGGGTTAATTTAAAGAAACTTAAGATAACTTATTAATTAAAATTTAATAATCACTTTGTTTGAGTACTACCAGATTATATCCCTAACCAAAAACAAAACCTGTCTCACACCTTGCAAAAGTATGTTAGTGAATTCAAGGTAAAGTTATTTGAATAAGAAGTTCTTTCAACTCATCCAAATGCAAGATTTAAAAAATGAAGTGTAATTTACGTTTAGTCAGGCAAAACATTTTGGTAAGCTAAATAAATGCCAAGAATCTGAATGTATATGACAACTTTAGGCTTTTTAAGTTGTTCCTCTAAATGTTTTTAATTAATTTTTAAAATTTTCCTTCAATTTTTTTGAAAACTAAAACTTAATGTTTTGTAATTTCTTGCAGGTACTTTAACAATGATGGAGCAAGCTTCTTACTATTACAGCAATGTCACTGATCTGATCAACAATGACTCCTTGTATGTCGATGACGACGACTACTACAGGGATGATCACGATCATGGCAACAAAGATGAGCACTCTGAGCTGAGGCAGTCCCTCACCATAATGTCCCTCATCGTCTACTCGCTGGCCTTTGTCTTGGGCGTGCTCGGGAATGGAGTGGTTATCTGGGTGACTGGCTTCAAGATGAAAAAAACCGTCAACACGATTTGGTTCCTCAACTTGGCCATTGCTGACTTCCTCTTCACGGCCTTCTTACCACTCAGTGTGACATATACAGCTATGGGCTTCCACTGGCCATTTGGCAAGTTTATGTGCAAGCTGAACACTACCATCAGCTTCCTGAACATGTTTGCCAGCGTCTACATTCTGGTGGTGATCAGTGTGGACAGATGCGTGTCCGTTGTCTGGCCTGTCTGGGCGCAGAATCACAGGAATTTGCGCAAGGCTTCATGCATCAGTCTGTGCGTTTGGGCGTTGGCTTTGATCCTCAGCGCTCCGTACTTTGTCTTCAGGGATACCGGGCCGTCATACGAGAATGAGAACATCATCAACTGCTTCAACAATTTTGCTATGTCTGAGGACAGTGAAAATCAATCTGTCCTTGAGCTGCAACTTTTCCGCCACAAGGCCATGGTCATCACCCGCTTCCTCCTGGGCTTTGTCATTCCCTTCAGCATCATCGTCTCCTGCTATGCCGTCATAATCCACCGCCTCAGACGAAATCGCACACTGGCCAACCAGTCCAGCCGCTCTTTCAAGATAATTGCCGCCATTATTGTCACATTTTTCCTTTGCTGGGCTCCCTTTCACGTTATGGGTTTGTTGGAGATGGTAAGCAACATGGGAAATCACTCAAGTGAGATGTTGCTCCACATCATCGTAATCGGAGTCCCGATCGCCACCAGCCTGGCCTTTCTCAACAGCTGCCTGAACCCGCTGCTGTATGTGTTCATGGGCCAGGACTTTAAGGATAAAGTTCGCAAATCCATCCTAAAGGTCCTGGAGAATGCCTTCCAGGAGGAGGTGTCCCGCTCTTACACCTACACAAACTCAATGGTCACCATTCGAAGCAAAGACAAATCACTCTCTGATGCCGAGGTGTGAGACTGTCATGGACACTTTAGCTGTACAATGTAAATGCTGCTGTAAATATAAAATCATTTTTATCTACTCACTATGTATTCTACTTTGCTTTGAATGCTTAGTTTTGCCTCAAAATATAATCTACAGTCACTGTTTAGTTTTGGTTCTGAGCTACAAAACATGAATTCTAAGTATATTTCAAAATAATGCAACCTTTTGCCGAGTCAAAGAGAAACTGGGTTGCAGCAAGTTTTTTTTACCAGCTTCCTCTACTTTTTTAACTTGGAAACCAGAAACTTTGAACTTGACACATGATACTGTCCACAGTGGTCATCTGTGGGTTTACACCACCTGTGAACTAGAACAGTGTGTGCAGTTTCATTATGTCGTTCTCAGAACTTAGGTCAGCAACAAGTAGTTTCACCTGACAGCTGCTGTCATTCATATTGGTCACCTGTCATAATACCTTCTTAGACACTGATTTCTGTCTGCTGCATGCTTCAATAAATATTTCATTGCCTTTTCTATGAAGCTTGAAAGAAATATGATGTTGATAAATGATGCTCAAAATTCCAGCTGCATTATAATTATCTTTGCCCCAATTTCTATGCATTTTATCCTAAAGACTATAAACTACTAACTGAAGGTGGAGGAGCTGGATAAGGCATAAAAATCCTCTGGATTTTATTAAACTTAGAAAATGTGCCTTTTTTCCCCTGTATTGATGATTATGTGATTATGATTATGTTACGGTATGTAATATGTTAAACATCAAGTTTGATTTGTATTTCAACATTGTCATTTTTAGACTGTTTTCAGCACTTGTTTTAGTTCTACCGGTAGCCTGATATGAGTGATGGCGATTCATCAAGTAGAAAAATAGTTATTTTTGAATTGTGACTAAAAATTATCTGCATATCTATTAATGACATAACACAATTTATCACGAGGCAGCTTATCGCACATCAAACTTCAACGCTTTTAAACACCACTAGAGGGTGCTGATTTATTGTATTCTTTATATCAGCAAGTCATCGGAGGAGTCTGCGGGTGATCTTTTCTCACTCAAACAGTAAAAGCAGGAATTATTGACATTTTGTCCATCATAAATAAAAGAACCAACCCCAATTTCAATGTTATAACTGGTATAGATGTTGGCTAACAAGACATTGCTAGTTATTTTTTGAATGTGTGACATTACAAACAGTGCAAGTCTAAAAGATTGTTTCCTAGTTCAGTTTTTTCTATATTAATCTTTCTTCTTAGAATATGTTGTTTATTTTTACAATAAACGAATATTATTGTATGAATTATCTATGTTTAAATGGCTTACATTTAATCTTTTTTTCTGAAAACCAAAAACTATTATAGCTTCTTCTGGTGAGGTAAACAAGACAACGTCAGTGTTGGGACATTTTTTATAGAAGTGGAATCTAAGATAACTGAGCAATAAGTCAGTCAATCAAATACTAGTAAAATCAACATTTAGGGAATTTTAATGGGATTTTATAGCCAGTCCTTCCACTGTCTATATCCTCTTCTCTGTGCAGAGTACCAGGGGACCCGGTTCCTATCTCCCGCAGGCACTGGGCCAGTGGTGCGATACATCCTGGACATTTTGACAGTTCGTCACAGAGCAGCCATGCAAATTACCTAATAGTCATGGTTTTAACTGTGGGAGGAAGCTGGAGTAGGAGAGAACTCACACATTTACAGGAAAAACAGTAAAACATGTACAAGGATATTTCTGTTGCTACCCTTCAACAAAAAACAGAAGCAACCAGCTGCTGTCTGTTGTATCATATTTAGTAAATATAGACTACCTGTGCACAATCTAATCAAAGTGCAACTGTTCTATGAAGGCCTCAGAGGTTTGTTGGAGAATAAGCAGTGTCATGAAGACATATGTTGTGGAGAGAAAAGCAGGGTTAAGTCATAAAACTACATCCCAAGTTACATATTTTTTACAGAACACAGTTCCATTTATCATCCGAACTTAGAAAAAGAAAGACACAACTGGTGACCTACCAAGACATGGCTGTCCATCTAAGGCAGCTGACAACTCTTAACTTAATGAGATGGAAAGATGCAATGTTTTTGACAGGACAGTGAGTAAGTCATGTACTCATTATGATGTTCATGGAAGAGTGGCAAAAAGAAAGTCATTATTGAAAGAAAGAAATCAGAAGACCTGTTTGTCACAAGCCAGGTAGGGGACACAGTACACATGTGGAAGAAGGTGCTCATGCTAGCTAGGACTGAAACTAATCTACTTTGGTGCAAATGAGTAGGGAAAAAACTAATTCTGCAAATTACTTTGACCGCTTAGCATAGTAGTGGTATCATAATTAAATACAGAAACTGACAGGGAAGCAGTTAATTGCTTCCCTGTTGGAGTTAATTGCAGACAAAACAAGAAAAAAAGAATCCCCTGGAGGTTGCAAAAGAGGATGAACAATGACCATGAAAATTAAACTTAACATACAACCGGAGTTACAAGATCAGTGGATGCAGACCACAGACCGTGAACAGCCATTGGAATAATTTTGTGTGGCCTCTCACCACAGTTCAACAATTATCCACATTTGTCTTGCGAGCCCAGGTGTTTAATGTAAATAGATAGTTTTATATTTTTATCGTTTTTTTTATTTCAGGGCAAGATTTTTTGCAGAAAATTTTTATTTTCTTGAAAAGGTGGAACATTTTAGGTACAATACAATGTATTTTTTTCTTATTAAACAGTTATTTTGCTTTCACTTTAAATCAATAGTAAATAGAACCACAGACATTCACAGACTTTTACACAAAAGCAGACATTAAACCTGGCTAAATAAACCAAGCACATTAGAATATAGAGTGCTACTACATCCAGTTGAACAACATATCCAATTGTTGTTCAACCACAAGAATGTTTTCTGGAGAAAAGCAGAAAGCAATCAAGTCAAACAATTTAAGAAACTGTATGCCTTTATTTAAAGAGGCATTAGAGCAACCCCTCCAGTTGCCACCCCTTTGTTTGGACCAATACTGTTTGGAAATCCCCCTTTACTATAAAAAGTTCACAAAGAAAATTGATAACTCTAATCTAAATTTCTATGCATCAGTAAAAGTCCAGGTTTAAATACAATTTAGAACCAGCAATTCTGATCATCACAGATAATTTCTATCCAATATGACGGGCCTCAAATTATTTGGCAGAGAAGAGTTGTTATGAAAACTCTTAATTTTAAGACATATATTTTCATGCCGTATTTAATAGAAGCCAAATTAGCTTTTTTTTCCCAACAAAGACTTAATCTGTGGTAAAAAGAAATCATTTATTTGAAGAAAATATTAGAATATGCAGTGTTAACTTTATCAGAGCAAAATGAAATAAAAACACAGAACTGTGTGAACCTTCATTGAGCGCATAATTTTATGAAGTGACTGATAAAGTCCACAATATCTTTCAAAATCCCCATTTGACATGGAAATGCAGAAAAGGTTGTATATGAGAGGAGGACTTTGCTATTTTTCAAAACTGTTTGGGCAACCAAATACTTGCAGCACCAGTCCAGGAACTACTTTGTCGCAAACACATACTGTGCAATAGCTTCGCTGTTTGGTGGGGATGATGAAACAGTCAAGGTAAGAAACAGAAGCACTAATTATCATATGGCTTTTTTGTTGTTGTTGTTGTTTGTTTTGGGGGGGTTTTACATCAGAGTATTAATGTGTCTTTTAAAATTTCAATGTGCCATTGAAAGTTGGATATAAATGTGTAAATAAACTGTTTATATAAAATAAAATCTGAAAATACACAAAACAGTTGTGAAAAGCGTTGCTGAAATTGTGTCATTATCATATTTCCTAACTTCTTCAAATCTAACCAAAACAATCGTCAAATGTTTGTGTTGGTTTCTAATACAAAAAAAATTGCTTGCACCTCTATCACTTCAAAGATAATAATAAAAGCTTAAAGGTCAACCAGCACTTCTACTACATTAATGAAATCAAACAGCATCACTGCCAATAAATTGTGCTACATATGGGCTATTTTGTGCTGTTAAAGTTTTTGTTTCTGATGCTTTACTTTTACAGATTTTAATTAAAGTTTAAAGATCAGCTGGTCAACCAGACTCAGTTAGTTGTTTATTCTGGTACTTTTGAGTAGTTTTGGTTTTTAAAGTACATCTCATTGCTTATGGGTGATTGGACTTTTTTATAGGATCAAAACCTTTTTATGTTCATGACAACCACCACTGGACATAAAGGAGCTAAAAAAATAAGTCATTACATGGTAAACCCTATCTGACATGTAACTGTAAGAGAAAACATGATAACACAAGCAACTGAACTGATAAAGCGACAGTACATTAGATGAGATTGGGGAAATTGTAAGGAAGCATAGAGCTGTCACCCCAGTAAAATAAAAATAGATCTGTCAGTCATAACCTGTAGGGGTTTGAACTTTATTCTCAGTTCAAATACTGTCATGAGGTTGTGGAGAAAAAAAAAAAGTTAAGTTATAAAGCAATGTCCCAAGCTATATATATATATATATATATATATATATATATATATATATATATATATATATATATATATATATATATATATATATATATATATATATATATATATATATATATATATATATATATATATATATATATATATATATATATATATATATATATATATATGGCGGGGTACACCCTGGACAGGTCACCAGTCTGTCGCAGGGCAACACAGAGACATACAGGACAAACAACCATTCACACACACACTCACACCTAGGGAGAATTTAGAGAGACCAATTAACCTGACAGTCATGTTTTTGGACTGCGGGAGGAAGCTGGAGAACCCGGAGAGAACCCACCATGCACAGGGAGAACATGCAAACTCCATGCAGAAAGTCCCCGGGCCGGGAATCGAACCCAGGACATTCTTGCTGCAAGGCAACAGCTCTACCAACTGCGCCACTGTGCAGCCCTCATATATATTATATATATATATATATATTTAGAGCATTGTAAAATCTCAGATGTGCCTGAAAAACACGTAGTGCTACCCCTTAACCAAACATAGTGTCATCAGAACGTATTTTATTTTTCAAACACTGAAATCAATTGTACAAATGTTCAAATCTTTTTCTTTAGTTTGCAGGTTTGGAGTGTTAACCCTTTTGCAATCCAAAATCTTCACCACTTTCAAATACTTTATGTTTTTAGCAAGGACTCAACTTAAATAGACTTATAGACTTATCAAGCAATTCATTTTTCATCCAAACGTTCACAGCGCTTGTTTAAGATCAGCGCATACAACAAGTTGATGAGAATTCAGCTATGTTCACTTGAACTCTTTTGTTAAACTGAATACTTGTTTCTTTATCTGTCACTGATTTGAGAACGTCCGACTCCATGGAGGTTTCTGCTTGATCTTGAAGGCATAAATAAATCAAAAAGGTTTGCTCTTGTTTGCTTTCTGTGTCAGTAATGTGGTAAGTCTAAGTATGTATCCAAAATCCTCGTTATTATTAAAATGATAAATGGACTGAACTTATATAGCGCTTTTCCAGTCATTTTGACCACTCAAAGCGCTTTACACCAGAGTCACATTCACCCAGTCGTATTCACAAACACTCACACACACATTCATACACCAATACGCAGATCGGAGGGCAATTTGGGGTCAAGTGCCTTGCCCAGAGGCACATCAACATGTGGCAGGAGGAAGCTGGAATCAAACCTACAACCTTCCAATAGCACTCTACCAAAAGAGCCACAGTCACCCCACATTCATCCTATTCATCCTATTTTCGAGAACCGTTTTATCGAATAGAGTAGAAACTAAGAACTAAGAAAATTCAGCTTCCATGTTACTTAATACTTCTGCAACTGTTTCACCACCAGGCCTCAATTATTATTCTCTTCCTCCTTGAGTCTTCAGCATCTAAACTACACTCTTTTTAGCAATTTCTCGTTTCAGATTCCTTATCATTTCTTCCTGTGCTTTCACATCATGGCTCTAAGAGAAGTGGGGAAAAGAAAAGGTCATGTCAGAATTCATGAGACCAGTAGGATTTGAGCCTTTTTCTTAGCGTATTCCCAACGTGCAGAGGAATGAGATAGGGTAGATTATTTTTTTCCCTTTACCTAAATCATGTATTCTTTACATATTTTTCACTATTGTGTCCTCTTTCTTTAAAATGCCCAGTGTGTCATGACAGACCATGAATTATCAGGTGACGAAAAATAAGTTCAGCAGCCTGCTGGATGGTCTGAGTTTAGAAGTAGGTGAGAGTTATCCAGATTTTCTTTTGATTATACAAAGAACACAGCCTGCTTTTGAGCATTCACTGTCTCACTTAAAAGTTTATTGGTCACCATTTAGAGCAGGGGTGGGCACTCCTGGTTCTCGAGGGCCGGTGTTCTGCAACTCTTAGAGTCTCCCTGGTCCAACACGCCTGAATCCAACAGCTGAATCACCTCCCAAGTGCAGTCAGGTTATCCAGAGTTCTGCTAATGACTTCATTATTTGACTCAGGTCTGTTGAAGTAGAGATACATCTAAAAGTTGCAGGACACCGACCCTCAAGGACCAGGAGTGCCCAACCAAGATTTAGAGCAATTACAAGACTTTGGTAAGGATAAAATAATACTTCAAAGTGTGCAGACAGAGAAAAGTAATGACAAAATTGGGGGTGGTGCATTTGCCGCTGAATAATTAACTCAATGTCATTGTTTCACGTCATAATTTTGGATTGAACTGGACTGTATATTGAACTTAATCTGTGCTTATGATTGGTTTGTGATGGATTCAGTCAGATACGATTGCTTTTTTGGGTTCTGTATTATTGGAAGAGAATTGTACCTGGTTGTCATGAAGTATGCTTTGATATCATCCTTGTTGTGATTTGGTTCTGTGTAAATAAGTGAACTGATGTTTCTTATGAAAATGGACTGGAAGCATACAAATATCCTTCAAAAACCTGAAATGACTTTAATATTTCTTAAATGACTCAAGTAAATATAAAAGCAATAATGTAGCACAGCATGTTATCTGTCTACTTCTCCCTTCTTGTTTCTTTTAAACCTTATTACAACACTGAACAAATTTTTCAATCAGGATTGGGTAATGTAAGACTGTAATATCATGGCATCACTTTAAGGTTTCCTCCCTATTTTATTTGACTTATGTTTTCGCACATCTGTTGGGCAAAAACAGCTTTGAATCATCTTATGCCATTGCCAGTTTGTATGCATCTCACATCTACTTCTGTTTTTAACATATAACCATATTGTTTCCATGTACTTGTTGTAGTTACACTTCGAATAATTGCAGAGATCCAACCAATGCAGAATGCATTGGTTGGAGGCATTTCAAAGATGACTGACGTACACCGATAAGAAGTGTGTTGCAATTCCTCAAAATTGATACAACTGATAAAAGCATCAGGTCAGGCTTTTAAACTGATACATGCATGAACAGCCTTCTCCAAGTCACAATGATTAAAGAAAGTTTAAGCCTTCGTTAGAAGGTGTACATGACAAAACATAGATTGGACAACAGATGCAATTTGTTTGTCAAATTGTAAAACTTTGTCAAGGTTATTCACTGATAGAATTTTCCAGACCACTAAGAGCTTTACCACCAGATAGAATCCTCTCTGTATTTTAGTCTTTAATAAACAGAGAATTCTGACTGAACCACTGTTTGATTGCAGAGATGTAGTTAAGGAGAGAAAACAGATTACTGCATCCTGGCCTTCTTGGTCATCTGCATAGCAATGAATTTAACATTGTGATGATTTATTTTCTGATAGATCCCAACAGTAATGTGTAGAGAACAAAGTAAAAGGCCCATGAAACCAGGAGGTACTCCACGCAAAAGAGGGGTCAACTTTTGTGGCTTCAGAATCAGGACAACTTGTCATAACTTATGGAATTATCAATTAATTCTCAACTAAAATATCCTGACAAAAATGTATGACCACTGGCAACACCCACTGGTTAATGAACCTAAACACTTAGTTAGGTAGCAGGAAAATTATCCAAAGCAAACCAGGTCAGACTTAAATTTACTTGGGATATCTTTGCATGGCATGTTGCATCTTTCCAATGTTGCATAAGTGAAACAATTCTGCAAAGAAGATTGGGGTAAAGTTCATCCACCTGTAAAAGATGAACTGTTACAGTACTGAAATGCTATCTCCTGTTTTAGAGCACAGTCATCACTGCTAACCATACGTTCAGATTGTTGAAGCACAGTGATCTCATCTACAGTTCTTAGAAAGGCTTTTTTCTGTGAGTTTTTTCTTGGAATATAATAACTTAGAAAAGCAATGGCCAGATGGTTTATCTTAGCATACCCCTGCGATTGATATGCTCAGGGTCTGGTTGCAAAGTGGGGTTTGTGGAAACTGTGCTTTGAGAGTTCAGTATGGTGAAGTTTTTTTTCTGACCAAACCATTCCAGGGACAAACCTGTTGCACAGATCAAGCTTGTGTCAGTGGGTCTGTGGGGAAAGGACACATATCTTTGTTCATGTCCTGTATGTTGAGAGGAAATGGTCAAATTTAAGAACATTGCATGTAAAATAAAACAGAAGTGACAAACCAACCAAGAATCTGCCTCTAATGCCAGAGAATAATTATATTCTCTATATTCTCAATAATTATAGCACAATAATTATATTTTTTCAACTCAAAGGCAGACAGTTTAAAAATATTGTTGTTTGCTATCAAGAAATATATTTGTTGGAAATTAATGTGCATTAAGCTGTCAGTATCTTAGGAATGCTTTTAACAAATTGAATTCGCTTTGCTTCCTTTGAAATGCTACATGTATATAAAAAAGAGGTCCTTCTTTTTCTGTCTTACTTTGTGTTATAATCTTAAACTTTAAGATATCTCCAGCAATTAACCCAAATATATTACCTACCTGAACAATAGTATCCAGACTCAGATGAGCTTTTAATTAAATCACAGCAAAATATTCAACGTTCCAGCCTTTTATTAATAATGTTTTTGAAGGATGGCTAAAGAGTATGGAAATGCGTACTTTGCCCGGCCTCTGAGTCCGCCTTCATTTGGGTAGAGGCATTATCAACCACAGAAAAACTAACATTCACTGGTTTGCGTTTTATCAGTCAAACTTGACCACAGACTAACCAAGATCAGACAAGAGAGGCTTTCAAAAAGGTATGTTGGTTAATTAATACATTTTAAACCTGATTTGTGTCCTTTTGAGGTAAACTTAATGTCCTTATTCCTAATTTCCATGGCAACAGGACAAATTAAATAAAAAAATAACCCTATTAACCAAAATGAGCTAAAGAGGAGGAGCTTTTCAAGAGATATAAGAAAATTAGTGTGATCTTATTTTTTAAGACCACATTTATACTTTAACCTGCAGGGTGGGGTTGTCCATCTCTTTGTATAGCCGGGGTCTTTATGTGCAGGTTTCATGTTCTCCCCGTGAACATGAATGTGTGCTTTTTGTTCTACACCAAAAGAAAATGTTAGATTTAAACTGAACTTATTTCTGCCTGTAGATTTATTTATAAAGAGTTTTAAAACAGCTAGAGTGAAAACACAGCACTTCGCATAACTGCAAACTCTAAGCATCCACTGAAAGAAAAAACATAAAAATATGACATGGGAATGATAAAATATTAAACACAATAAAATTAAAACAAACAGTCAAGTCTTGGTATACAGATCTGGAATGCCAATCCAAATACCAGATTGATATTTAAAGATATCAATCTGGCTTTCTCCAAATCTGATATTTACAGGAGCTGCTGTTTGGCCAAGGAGGTAAGAAAATGCAAAAGCAATTTTTGGACTCCATTTCATCAAAAATAAATAAATAAATAAATAAAAAAATACAAATACAAATATTTACATAATTTGTACATCTCATAGTTAGAATTGGGATCTATAATCTCCAGGGAACTCATGTTGACTGATGTTTTCATTTTAATGCTAACATCATTAAATTAAAGCCAAAGCCAGACTTGGGAAATACAGACCCATTTAAGAAATTAAGAAAAGCCTATTTATTTCAGGAACTTCATCAGTAAGGCACCTGGACATTTGAAAGCCTTTATGTTAATGATGATGATTTTCCACTTATAGGTAATGAAAACATTATAGTATCACATCAGACCATTAAAAAACATACAGAAATGTGGTTCTTACTGAAAAGTATGCTCAATACCTGCTCAAAGGTTATTTTCAAAAGATACTTCAAATCTAACAGAAAGGCCTCATCTGAACACTTATCTTTTTCCAATATGGCTGTAAGTCTCAAATCTCTGATTGGTGCATTTCTAAAAGCTCTCATTATACGTTAGTTAAACCTGGGGTCTAGTAATAAGGATTCTGCACCTTAAACATTACAAAAGAGAATTGCTAAGAGTAACTAATCTATCTTGGAATATATTAGTGCTCATTCTGCCCTCATGTTGTCCAGCAGGTATCAGAACAGCCATGGATACAAATGCGTCTATCCATCAAATCAACAACACGGAGGAGTCCATGTCCTCCTCAGACTACAATGAAAATCTCAGAATTTCCCTACACATCTTGTCTCTCTGTGTTTTCAGCGTGGCCTCTGTGCTTGGGGTGTTTGGAAACGGACTGGTTATCTGGGTGGCTGGCTTCAGCATGAAAAAAACTGTTAACACGGTTTGGTTTCTCAACCTGGCTGTGGCTGACTTCCTCTTTACGGCCTTCCTTCCCCTGAGCATCACCTACCAGGCTTTGGATTTCCACTGGCCGTTTGGGAAGTTAATGTGCAAGTTGAACAGCACAGTAAACTTTCTAAATTTGTACGCCAGCGTCTACACCCTGGTGGCGATCAGTGTGGACAGGTTGGTGTCCATAGTGTGGCCGGTCTGGGCTCAGATTCATAGGAACGTGAGGAAGGCTTCCTATCTGAGTCTGTGTGTTTGGGGATTCGCTTTATCTCTCAGCCTTCCATCCTTAGTCTTTAGAGATACTGAAAGCTACAATGACACTATCATCTGCTACAATAATTATGCTTTCTCTAATGATTTTAGCAATCCAGCTGTGATTCAATTGCAACATTTTCGTCATCGATCTATTACCATTACCCGTGTTCTCCTGGGCTTCATCATCCCCTTCAGTGTCATGCTTTCCTGTTATTCCATCATAATCCACCGCCTCAGGAACAGCCCCACATTGGCCAAACAATCAGGCCGCGCTTTTAGGGTAATTGCTGCCATCATCATCACGTTTTTCCTGTGCTGGGCTCCCTTTCACATCATGACGATAGTTGAGTTGAAAAGATTTGATCCAAACAGCCAAAGCGAAACACTGGCCCATGTCATCAGCATCGGGTTACCACTTGCCACGTGTCTGGCCTATGTTAACAGCTGCCTGAACCCGGTGCTGTACATATTCATTGGCCAGGATTTCAAGGATAAAATCTCCAAATCCATCCTGAAAGTGTTGGAGACTGTATTTCAGGAAGATGAGACCAACACAACAAAATCTACCAGCAACAGTGAAAACAAGATATTTGACCACAATACTGAATTGTAGAAACACCACAGAATTTTCTAAACAGCTGAAAGGACTGAACAACTATTACAAAAATCCCTATTTTATTACATTATAATTGGCTCTGATTATCGAAAGAATTGAGGTGATGTATACAAATGACTATTTCAGAGAAGGACAAAATCAAATAAACATTTCTCATGACTGATATTTTATAAGTTTAACATGTGCACTTGCATTATGCTATATTCAGTAGACCAAACTATTTTTTCCCCCCCTCCAGGGGGTCTTTTGTGGGCTCTAGTGTCCCTTATATGAAAGTAGGCTAACAGGAAAGGGGGAAGAAGAGGAGAGAAGACATGCGACAAATATCGCCGGGTCCAGGAATCGAACCCAGGACGGGTAGCGCTATCTCCTACGCCACCACAGCACGCCCCAGATCAAACTCTTAATTTTACCACGAAATAAATATATTTTTATGTATATATTCATTGTATTTTCATATTTTCATTGTAAATGCCAAAGACATTTAATTTAATGTTTTTTGTACAATATTTGAGAGTCAGTTTATTCCTGAAAGAAGGAAAGAAAGAATGAGGGACTTATTAAAGTGACAAGAACACTGTGTGTGGACACATCTTGCATTTCCTGAAGTGTGTGATGTAACTCCTCAGTAATAACCGGCATCTTTCAGAAATCATGTATGGCTGGAAGGTTATGTTGAAAACACCAGGGTTCTGAAACTGTTAATAGGAAAAGCTTGATCTATGTTCAGATTTTCCATCGGATAATTGAAGTTTAAAGATGTCACTTCATTTTTAGGTGTAAAAGTTAAATATGGAGGAAATTTTAGAAAAATTCCCCCATTGTAAAGCTGTTTGTCAGAAATAGCAAGTTTTTGCTCCTTAACTTTGTCATTTTTATTATTATCGAGGCTGTTTTGTTTGCAAGATTTTGCTTGTTATTTTTCTTTGTTTTCAGAGGAGACTGTTCAACCTATTACATGTGCTAATCTCATAAAAATAACTGAGGTATTTTATTTCAATGGTATGCTTCATATATTGTCATGTACTAACTCTTGAATAAACTCATTAAAAATGATCATTTTAGTATGCTTACAGCTTACACTTCATGTTGTTGACTTCAGATGTTTCAAACTTTGAGCTTTGGATCTGTGTTTTTTCTTTCTAAGATGTGCTATCACATGATGGATTCATCATGATCAAAAAAGGATTTCCATTGTCATGTTTGCACATATTTTAGAAATATATTTGAAAAATGTAAATGCTATGATAGCATAAATATAAGGACCCTGACTGTAAAACATGAGAACAAAGTGAGTTAAATAATGACAAATAGTCCAAATTAAATTTCGCAAGGGGAAAAAAATCATCAAACTGAACAATGCTATAAAACTTGGAACTTTAAATTTTACATATAAATATCTCAATTGTAAAATATATGTACGGAAGAAGTGAAGTTTTAGTGACACCGTTTCGTAAAAGCCTATCGAAAAATAGATTACAGTTCTGATGTTTGTCTAAACCCCCAAATAAACACAAGGTGGCGGTAATGCTTCTGATGAACGGTTACACTGTGAGAAGATGGAAACAGAAGAAGAAGGAGGAGTAGATCCACTGGGGCCTGATTCTGCTAACAGGCTATCGTTGCACATCGGTTTTTAGCTGGGTGTTATATATTGTTAGTCACCGTTTTCCGTGATGTACGAGATTTCACGGTAAGTCAAAACCTAGCCGATAGTTGGAATTAGGTTTCAGAAACTTAACTGTCTAACTCTTAACAAATAAAATCACCGAACGTCTTCACATTCCAGGTGTAGCGTTAGCTAGCAAGAGCTAAAGTTAGCCGTTCTGATCACAATAAGCTTACGAGTTATCGCTCCAATGGGAGGCTTAAACCAACGTAAACTTTTCGCTGATTATTGCCTGCTAATTGTGTCGTCTTGTGCTGTATGCTAAGCCCAGCTTAAATAAACTAATCGTTGATTACTTTAGCGTGGACAATGTGTCCAATTATCGCTGAAGCAATGCCGAAAGCGCCAATCTTTAACTGTAAAAACATTCATGTCAAGAAGATTTCTCTTTTAATAACTGTTAGAAAATCCTGTCTGTGCTTTGTTGGCTATAAAATATTGGAAAAAGTGTTTTTACACCGTCTGTGTGTCACCTTCTATGTGTGACGTTTATAAATCTAAACAATGAAACTTGCATGCAATTGTATATCTGTCAGGTGCGAGGTTATGTATTTTAAATCTGGTTTGCCTTGAGACCTTTTATTTTCAAAGGAATTAAGCAAGGTTTAGGAAAGATCATGTTTAGCCACTTCACTGACTCTAGATTATAATTACATAGTTTATTACATACATCCCAAGCACTTAAATGCTCACATAAATTCTGCTCACCAGGTCGTCCTTTATATACACATAAAGCATCAAGTTAGAATGATCATTTACATGGCAAATTCTCTTCGTTGCTGTAGACTGAGAATAGAAAAACAGACAGTATACCGTAAAAAGAGATTCTGTATGCAATAGTTGGATAAAGTTTGAAGAATTGTGAGCAGAATTAGAAATAAGCACTTGCCTAACTCGGTGTCGTTTTACAATGACAGAGTGCTCTAAGAATTAAATGCCCAACTTTATTCCAATAAGGATTTGAATGTGTAAAACTTTGCTAAAATAGCAGGCTATCAGGTAAACTGCAATGCAGGTATTCTCAATCATTAGAATTTTAGAGAAGTTATAGACAATTGCTTTTTTTTTGTTAATTTGCTAATGAATTTGAATTGTGCATGTTGTTTTCATAAAAAGCTCTCATTCTTCTCTGGCAGGGTTTTCTCCAGTGTATTATAAGCCTGGTGGGGCACCAGGTTTTACTTGGCTCCCCACCAGGCTAAGTGTTCTATTTTAAATAGATTTTATTTATTTTTTTACAAGTCACGTTGACAGTACAGTCAGAGTAAGCTATGTTTGTAGTTGACGCATTGAACTGTCCCTCCTGCTCCTGCTCGTTGGTCTCACATGCTATTATTTCCAAATTATAATGCAGACGTGTGCACTTCCAAATTTTTGTAACTTTTAGCATTTTTTAATACAAAAATTGCCACGGTGTCTATACCGCTGAGCTAAACAAATTTTCTGGCTGAAGCCCTGGTCTGGGCCTTCACTAACACCTATTTTTAAAGTCTCTTGTTCACTTTTACACCTTCAAGATGGGAAGGCAGCTTGCCAGACAGCTGAGTTGACATTTATGGGTGAAGTTACTGGCAGCTTGTCCCAAGTTGTCAATAACTTGGGATATCTAGCAAAGCAGGTGAAACACTTGGATTTTGATGCGGGTCTCAGTGGTGTAGTCATGTATCAGAAACAAAAGTACACATCATTATATCGCTTCAAGTTCTAGTGTTGTGATTCTGACATATTGTTACTTCAATTGATATGGCTTCAATAAAATAAAATAAAATAAACACTTAAAGGTTGTACAGCTGGGCTGCACAGTTGTTAGCTCTGTTAGCTTTCCGCAAGAAAGTTCTGGGTTGATTTTGCCCACCTGGTGTCTGTCTGGATGGACTTTGTGTTCTTTTTGTACATGCATGGGTTTTTCTGGGTACTCTTAACCTTTTCCCATAATATAAAAAACGTGACTGTTAGGGTAATTAATTAGTCTCAATTAATTTCACTAATATATGAGTGAGTATGTGCACTGCCACTGTGTTGTCCTGTAATGAACTGGCGACCTGTCCAAAAATTCATAGTGTTATGAACTTGCATTTTGCATGCTGATTTAATATTTAGTCAGCAGATGTTTAATTGCTACTATATATGTAGGAAAACATATATTGCTACTGTTATTTTTTTGTGTGTTTTTGGGGGCATGAAGGGTTAGTCACATAGTGTTCAGCTTGATATCATGAAACCCTGGTCATCCTGTACAACAGAAGCTTTGATTGGTCCCAAACTGGACAATTTCATTCCTGAGCAGAACTGTCACTAACATTTTAGAGATGTCAGTCTGGCAATGAATGGGAAGCAATGCTGGCACTAAAGTTCTCAATACAGAACAATAGGATAATGATAAAACATTGGTTACAGTTGTTGTGCCAGTGGGCAGTAGAGTTCTAACTCAAAAGATGTTGAGTTTATTGGAGTGATCAATCACCATTTCTCCATCAAAGATTTTTTCAATCCGATTCTTCAGCGATCAAAGTGAAGCTTGCAAGTATTAATCCAGAATTGCTTATGGTTGGGTAACATTGGAAACCATGTAGCACACAGTGTCATTGTGGGATAATGTGATGACAATATAGATAGCAGTAAGCTAAACAAAACCATGTTTATTTCACTTCTCTTTGCAAACATTCACCACAGTGCCTTGCATGTTCTGCAACAACTAATTCTACACAGACTACATATGTCCTCTCCCTAGCTCTGTGTTATTTATAAAAATTGCAAGGTGGCATGGTAGGTAGTGAAAAGTAACCTCTCACTGTGGACCTAGCGCTCCCAAGGGAGGAAACCATGAAACTGGGTAGGTGAGTGGGCGTTACGAAGAGGACAGCACACGTTGGGTTCTTTTATAGCTGATGGTAATGCTGTCACTCCTAACCTAGTTCACAAAACATTTTCAAGCCAGCACTTGGACACCTTCTTGTCATCTCTGCTTTCTCTGAAAAAACTAAGACAATAAGCTGTGTTGAAGTCCAACTGTTCTGAATACTTACTATTTGTAGCTGTTTGTTGGAACTGTTTTGTCAAAAGGGAAACGTATTCTGTGCAAATTTGATTGCATTTATTGCAGGTTCAAAGGTGTGGCATCACTTTCCTGCAAAAACAAAACAAAACTGGCAAAGCAATAACAACAGCGCTTTTATAGATCACATTTATAGTATTTATAGATCGTGACCGAATTCACTTCCTAAGAGAGTGCATAGCTCTGATCATTGGTATTTCCATCTGTCTGCGGGCCTATGAAAGCTGCACGGTGTTTAGTAGAACACACCCCCTCCACCTTTTACGAACTCTTGCTGGAAAATTGCGTTGACTCTGTTTTGTGGATGTATTTGTCAGTTCAGAGTGGTAACTCTTCTGAATTATTTGACTTTCAGCTAAAAATGCAGTGAAGGCCAGCACAGAACTTAGCCTGAAAGGAAAAATAGAAGAGTGGGGGATGTGGTGTGGATTAAAAGTGTAGAATAAGAAGAGTAGGAGGAGGATAAATAAGAATTTTATTTTTCTTTATCCTCCTCCTACACTGCCTTCTCTTCTTCTCATATTAGGCCACGTCTTGTACTGGCTGTCACCAGATTTTAATAGAAAATCCAGCCAGCCAGATGAGTTATGGTCCCCCAAGTAATTGGAAATGCCTCCGATCAGAACTATTCACCCTCTCAATAAATAAATGCTATTGTGTCTGCAGACTGTAACGCCATAAAATCAATGTTTGTGTAAGAATTACATTATCGTGAGGTCATCTTGAGTGGTTGATTTGTGGAAGGTCAAAGATGGCTGTTGTTGACACTTGTAGTTTCGCAATTGTTTTACTAAAAGGTTTGCTATATGCTTCCACGTCACAGCTTCTGTTATCTACACTGAGAGTGGGGGATTTGTGTTAGCTAATACTGAACAGCCATATGGTTTTGGTTTTGTTTTTTAAATGGAGTCATCTTCACTTAGATTTACACAATGTGTGAAACTACCAAAATCATATCAATGGTTTTCATATACATTTGTTTTATTTTTCCAGGTGCTACAAAGTGGAAGACTTGAGGAGTTGACATCTCATCATTTTTTTGGACAAAGAACCTTCACCGATTGCCATGGACAGCTTTGCCCATGGGCGCATAGGGATTTAGCTGCATGCTCAGGTTCAAAAGTGATGCCATCAGTACACGGACAGAATCGTTTTATCATGGAAAAACAGTCAGCTGTGAATACTGTTGCTTCAGCGCAGTTGGGAGGAGAAGCCAGTGCTTTCATCTGCACGGAATGTGGTGATGGGTTCAGTCAGTACGCCAGTATATTGGCCCACATGTCTAATCATGGACCTTTGGAGTCTTTTTCCTTTGATGGCTCATCCAACGGATTTGATATTCCTCAGGAATATGTGCTTCAAGAAAATGGTACGCTGATTGTTGTAAATGGCTTGCCTCAGTTGAATTCTGTAAACTCTTCAAATTCTTCTTCCGCACCTTCTTCCGCACCTTTGCCTCCCGAAAGACTGTCATCACCTTTGCCGTCACCTGTTAAGCCAACTACTACAACTCAGAACTCGCAGCCCTTGTCAAACAAAGACTTATTAAGACCCAGGCCACCAGGCTTGAGCTCGGATGGTTCTGCTGAGTGCACTCAGCAGAACCATTGCCGTTGTGAAATATGTAATCGTTCTTTTAGTACGACACAGAGTCTGCACCGTCACCAGCAATATGGGAATTCTGAAAGGGGCTTTCGGTGCACTCTGTGCTGCAAGATCTTTCAAGATAAAAGCAACCTCAAGAAACACCTTCAAGACCATTTCAACGAAAAAGCCAGATGTTGTGGTCACTGCGGTAAACGATTCCTTAAAATTGATGCGCTCAATGCTCATCAAAAAGAGAGTCACTCCATGCCCAAGGCTTTGGGTAAACTAGACAGTAAGGAAGACAAAAAGCCAGAAAAGGCATATTCCTGCAATAAGTGCAAGCTGATTTTCTTTTGGATGTCAGATCTCCAAATACATTCTTTGTATCATTGCAAGGGACAGGAGCTTGATGTGGAGTTGGAGTCTGACTTTGAAACAGAAGAGAATTCAAAGCATTCTGATGATGGGGAGCTTGTAAACTGCCACACCAATGGTCCATCCAATGATACTAGGAATGGAGGACGAAAAATCTCAAGAGATAGCAGTATTGAAAAGAATAAGCAACCCACATTTACACCTTATAGATGTGGCCTCTGCGGGGATCGTTTTGAGAGGTTAGCAAGTCTAAAGGAGCATCATGTCACACATCAAACTCAAGAGGAAATAGATGAGATGAATAAGGAATATCAAAAGCCCATAAAACGAGTTATGCCACCAAATACCAGCCGGAGAGGATCTAATCCAAATGGAAAACTTCATCCTTGCAAGCATTGCCATCGAGTTTTCAATCACTCTAGTAGTTTGTCTCGACACATGAGATATCATAAAGGCACAATGCACACTTGTGTATTTTGTGGAAGACATTTTCCACAGCGCTGTGATTTAAGAAGACATGTGATCATGTACCACAAAGCTGAAGGCTTAAAACTGTTGCACTCAAATTCACAAAATGGGCCTTCATCTAATTCTGCTGATGATGAGAAACAGGCTAACAATCCCGAGGACAACACCAAAGGATCTTCTGACAATGAACAGACTTCCACAGAGCAAACTGGAAAAGCTGGCAGAGTTAACTACAAATGTCAAGAATGTGGAAAGAAATTTGGACTTTTGTGTGTGTACCAACGACATTTGCGCTATCACAAGAAAGAGCCCACTAAGTGTCCCAAGAGTCTAGCTGATATTAAGAAGAATTCATCCCCTGAGGTTCATCTTCAAGATCACCTGGACCCTGAAGAACCAGATGATGATGGACAGAAATCTTCTGGCAGAGGAAACACTGTACATGAGGAACTAAAAAAAGATAATCCAGAAGACATAGAGGAGGATATTATGGACCAAAAACAAAATGAGAAAGGCAGTTCTTCTGAGGCTCTTTATGAATGCACTGAGTGCACTCAGACATTCTCATGTCTGGACACATTTCTTGAGCACCAGGCTTCTCATGACTCAGAAGCAAAAGCTATTGTATAAGAAACAAAAGGTATGTGTGGGGAGTGTACAAAATACCTTTGTTTCAAATATACATTGAGAAGTTGGACAGACTATTTCTAACTCGCTAGTGTTCTTCTTCCAACTTCGATTGCAGGTCAGCTGGCTTCTCGTACTTTTTAGTGATATGCGTCACAGTAGAGTTCTTTCATTGTTTTACTTGCATCATGGAATTGGAATATTTTTAAGTGTATGCATATATTCATCCTTTTAAAATACAGCATTGTCAAACATTAGATTGTCATTAAAATGATCAAGATAACATGGTTTAGTGCTTGACGTTTTGCTTTGACTCCATATTTTCTGTAGTGACAAAAACTAGAAACCGAAATATGTTTCTAGTGTACAATTTTCATTCCATATGCAATCAAGGTATTCATGGCACATCTACTCTGGTTTGGGTTATGCATTCTTATTTAGATGCTAGTAAATTAAGTTCTCAATTCCTTCACCATAAAGTCCACTACTTCCTAGGGAACCTGCTGCTTACCCCACATGGGATCAGCTCAGATCTAGAGGTAGAATTGCATTAAGCTATTGGAAGCCTACATGTAAAATGCTAAGGCAGCCTTTTTTATATTTGTCAAAATTTGGTAGGGGTTTTTAGACGTAATGGATAATGGTACATCATTTACAAATGGCAGAGCACACTGACTGTTATTGGTTGGTAGTAGTTTTCTTAAAATATATTCTGAAATAATTTCTCATATTGGAAACTGAAGAACTTGTCATAAACTCAAACTTTTTATGTTCAGAATTTAGTGGTAGGTGAAGAAATTTTTTTGCCATGAGTTTATCAAGAATCCTCAAGGTCTCCAATTAGATTATTTGCTTCTGGCTATGTAGTCAACATTTTATGTGTAGTTGGAAATAGTTTTAATTAGTTTACTTTTTAGGAATCCAAAATATAACGTCGTACACACAAAGGTAGCAAGGACTAAACAATTCAGGTTTTTTTTGTGTAGATTCTCTCCACTGCATGATGCTCCACACTTAGAGTGCCGGTGTGTCTATTTATATATATATATATATATATATATACATAAAACCCCTAAGATTTGCAGATGTGCATCTGCATGCACGTGGTTAAAAACAGTCACCCCACTGTTACAAACTTAGCAACTTAATTGCTTTATTTAGCACAAATTAATTATTATTGGACAAAATTGAAATCAGCAGGTCAGGCTTTCTTTAAATATTGTAATTATTTTATTATTTTTATCTGTGTCTTTCCGTCTCTCGATCTTTATCTACTGTATCTTTCTGTCTCTACCAAACTATCTTGTATGTTTTTCCTAATCAAGTTCAGTCTTGTACAGCTAGGGGGAGTATTACACCTCATACAGCCAAGCTAAGACAAAAAGATTTTCTTCAGTGATGTCTGGATTTTTCTGCACTTGAGCTATTTTTTATACTTTCACCTTTGTGATATGTGTCAGGAGGAGGGGAGTAAAACCTAAGTCTAGTCTCGCTTTTAAAAGTTTGCCTTGAGCTAGCGTGAGCAGAACAAGCAATACAGCTGTTATATTTGATGCATACTTTGGTCCTATGTTATACAATAACGAGCCCTCGTAGGGATTATATAAATACAGGTACCGGTGAACTGGCTCCAAACCATGCAGTTTGGAGCAATCTACGAGTGACAAAATTCAGAGTTACACATACAATTGCATCTGAGACAGCTGATAAGGGCCACATCCTCATTCCCACTTCAATGTGTCAGCTATGAACCTAGCTTGAGAGCTGAAAGTAGAAGAGCAACAAAATACTGACAGTAATTGCTCACAACATGGCATGATGTCACAATTACTACGTTGTGACTGGGATCAATTATTTGGGGGCAGAGCATCCCCCATGGTTAATTGTAGGGGAAACACTACACAAGTCCAAATTGGATCAATCAAAATTCGAAATAAAGCTGTGAAGCTCCGTCGTAATGGAAAGATGGCTCAAGAATAATTTACGCTGATCCATTTTAGAGAGCTTGAGCCTAAGACCTTTGTTCTCGTAAGATTTGATAAAAGTCCTTGGAGTAAGATCCAAAGCAGAAGCAGCACATCACAAGACAGTAGGGTAAGTAGCTCCTTTTTTATCCTATAGGTTCTTCTAGGTCTTCAGGCTAAATATTTAAAGTAAACATTTGTTTCTTTCAGTGGTGATAAGACACTGAGTGTTTTGATATTTTGTTAATGTCACCATTTGCCTGAGTCTGCTTCAAGATTCTTTTCTGTAGTTGGATGTTTTTGTAGTTACAACCTGGAACTGTCAAATGTTACTGTAGCCCAAGGTAATGGTTAGTACTGTTACTATTATAAAGCCATTTGCCTAATGATCTGCTGCAGCCTTTGTTGAAGAAAGTTTCAAAAGATGATCATTCTTTCTTTCAGGTTTGTTTACATCAATAGTAGGGGAAAATGTCTCCTGTATTACTGTGGAATGATAAAGACACCAGCTACTGGGCAGAGAACCCCAGCCAAGGAAACCTTTTTTGCAAAAAGGTTTTGTCTGTTCTAGAGCAGTGATCCCCAACCACCGGTCCGTGGACCAATTAAATATGTCCGTTCTATGTATTGTGTCCGGAGGAGCTTTTATTTTGAAAATCCTAAACCGGATGCTATCGGTTACGTCTTGCGCGCCAACATGCAACAGAATGAGGCATCGGTCTCAATCCTTATGGACAGACAGACAGGAAAGTGGGTTGTGAGAGAGAGGAAAGACATGTGGCGAAGGTCATAAGGCTGCTACTTGAACCTGTGACATCTGGACTAAGGCCTGTATACATGAGTCACGCTTTGCACCTGTGCCACTGCTGTGCCCCGAAAGAACTACTTTTGTCAAAAATCATGCTGCGCTTTTGGAGACCATTGAGCTATTAAAAGACTGCATGTAGTTTAAAACCGAATTGATTTCTACCAAACTATTTCAAGTATTAAAACTGCTCAGCTGCAAGAGAAATACGGCAATTAAAATGCTATGTTTAAAACTTGGGTGTATTTAGCTTTTCATCTAAGATTTTAAGTCAAAAAGAATTTACAAAATGGCTTGAACGTGGAAAATGTTGGTTTTGCATTAGAATGAGAACCCATTTTACATTGGAAACCTTCTATTTTGATATTACCTAGTCATAAGGCATGATTGGTGCAATTAAAATCAGTAGGGTAGAGTTTTTACTATGGCTTCATCACTTTCTGCTTGTGCTTAAAGTTGCCTTTAGTGAACTTGATCTGGCAATTCAGAAATGTCAAGTGGCCTTATCTTGTACAAGCAAGATTGTAGAGGAAACAAATAACTAGGATTGCAAGGCAGTATGAGGTGTCATTTTGGTGTCAATGTTAGTATTGCACATAAAATCTCCATTGTAAGTCTCCCTTGGCATTCTTTTCAAAACATTATTGGTGTACTGTAAGTTGAGCAAACGTTTGGTAACTTTTAGATGGATCTCTGTTTCAACACACCTGAGTCAAATAATCAGGTCATTAGCAGGACTCTGGAAAACGTAACTTTATACTGAGGAGGCAATTCAGCTATTTGTTTCAGCTGTGCTGCACCATTGACACATCTAATAGTTGCAGAACACCAGACCTTGAGACCTGGAGTTGCCGACCCCTGATCTAGTACAACCTCTGATTGAGAGCCCTGAATGATGACTCATCTCCATAATCACCCCGGGGCCAATGAAGCAATCCACAGGTGACTTGAAGGAGAGCTGGCCAGGCTGCCCCAAATGGAACCACAGCTCTCGGGTTTCCAGAGTGTGGTGGGACTGGGCCATATGGGTTAATGGAAAGATTAGGCCCCAACCGTGCAGTGACAACAGGCCTGATGTCAGACGATCCAAATCTGTGACGACCTCACATGGCAAGTCAGGAATGTAACAGACAGGCAAACTTGTATCCCCTCTTACTGCATAGATCCTCTAACAACAGTTGGAGAGGGGGTAAAAAATCACCTTACTCTCACCTTTAAGTTTGTCTGACACTTAAAGGATGATTGACAAGAAAGTTCTGTTTACATATGCCAAATGTATTTGCTCACCCATTCAAACTGAATTGTCATTACATCACCAAGTGAAATAGTTTTGGCTTCAAGCATAATTTTTACTATTGTACAGTTCACTCTAAATGAACTGTTAATGCTTCAGCATACCAAGACACTTTAGACAATTTCATGCTCCCAGCTTTGTGAAGAAAGTTCCTGTTCAAGTGTAATTGCGGACTAGTGCACAAAGCAAGGTTCATAAAGGTTTAGATAAAGTATGGAGACTTATCTGCAAACCCAATTTTTGGAGTATATGTTTTCAGCATGTACCTATGGGCAGTATAAAACAACTAGGCAATCCATCCATTGCCTAGTTGTTTTAAAGGGCTTTAAGGATAAACTTGGTGTTGTATGGTATGAATAGAGCAACGTGAGATGAAAAGTAGAGGCTGTGAACTAGGCTTTCTTACCCAACATCAGTGTCTGACCTCACAAATACATTTCCGGCACAATAGTTTAAAAATTCCCATAAACACAAACTTAATTTGTAGCTAAAACAAAACACCATTTCTCTTAAGAGGGTATCAGTGAAGTTGTTTCAAATGACAAAAATTAAAAAGCAACACCAGAACTGCACATCTCAGGCAGAAAACTTCATTACTCCCTTTTCAACCTAGCAACATTTGATAAAATATTTTAGTCTATTGGTTTATCAAAAGTCCTTTAAAAATATTTGCCGGTTGAGGGAGCTTAGCTGACACTGACACAAATCCAAGAAAGAAGGAAATGTTAAATAATATTGTGTAATGCCTACAAAAATTCAAACAAGATTATTTTTCAGTAGCACATTTTCTCTTCTAGCAAGAGTTACTTTGTCTTTGGTATGTTGATTATATAGACACTTTACTGAGGTTTGATCACAAGCAAGTAGGCAATACTCATCCAGCGGACAACAGTATATAAAAATCTGGAAGTGCATCTCCAGCCATTAGGGTACCAAAGGTAGCTTGTGTTGCTGGTATTGTGGGGTCTGTTTAAAAAAAAAGCCAACCAAAGTCTTTGGTTCCCATAGATGCTGCCCCGTATCTCCAACAGGCCTAGTATTTAAAACTGTGGATAGTACTGTAACATTTGTTTGACTGAGTTGAAGTATTGGTTGGTTGCTCGTTTCATTGGTTTGGACAGATATTGGTCATTTACATTTTAATTCCACCAAAGGCTTTCAATCCATCTATTGCCTATGCCTGCTTGTCTTTGCAAGGTCGTAAGGAGGCTGGTGCCTCTCTCACCATCCCTCTGCATGATGTACCCTGCAAGCGTTAGGGTACATCATGGACAGGTCACCAATCCATCACAGGGCAACAAACAATCGTACACTTGGTTTTGATCTGTAAGAGGAAATCGAAGTACCTTGAGAGTTCATGGGGTGTGGGTTCTTCCCAGGCTGAGATTCAAACCCAGAATCTTCTTGATGCAAGGAAGGGTTAAAGATTTAACTTTTTAATTATTTTTGCATGTTATAAAAGTAAAAAGTAAATGACGAGTTGATTTAGTCTTTTCGGTGATGTACCGGTAATGACAAGGACATTTCCAAAACTGGCTTCTTTGGTTTCTTTCCATAACCAGTTTAGTTTTAAACTAAAACTTCTGAAACTTAATTTCTTTCCAATACCTCAATATTTTTTTCTATTTAGAAACCCTAAAATGGATCTAGTTGATCTGTCATCCATCCACTTACATCTTTGCCCCTAGTGTGGTTGGGAGGGGTGACAGTGCCTATCTCCAGCGAGACATTTCGGGCAAGAGGTGGGGTAAACTGTGGACAGGTCACTACTCCATCGCAGGGCAACACAGAGACAGACAGGACAAACAACCATGCACACACACTCTCACCTAAGGAGAATTTAGAGAGACCAATTGACCTGACAGTCATGTTTGTGGACTGTGAGAGGAAGCCGGAGTACCCAGAGAGAACCCACGCAATGCACAGAGAGAACATGCAAACTCCATGCAGAAAGACCCCAAGCCAGGAATTGAACCCAAGACCTTCTTGCTGCAAGGCAACGGTGCTACCAACTGCGCCACTGTGCAGCCCTTATCGAACTGGCAATTCAGCTAACTGATAATTGAGTAACATTGCCGAAACTTTGTAATGACTCAAATTAATACTTTTAAGCTATAATTTATGGATTGATTTGCAAATATGGGTGGTTATTCAAGCCTATTCTATAGTCAGTGAGCCTTTTTCTTCCTTCTCTGGATGAATCTTTTACATTACAGCGGCTGGCATGGTCCCACTTCATCAGGAAAAAGTATAAGTGCATACTAGTATGCATATGATGAAAGATCATGTGGAATTTAAGTGACTTATTTGACCCTTGTTGGGTCAAAGACAATGATGTGGACATTGGTAAAAAGTTAGAACTGTGGTTACAGAACTATATGCATATCTATCATTTCCTAGTCATCCAAGTCAAGATTTAAGATTGTGTTCCTTCACTGTACTTTTTTTCCCCCTCTTTTTTTTGTGACCACATTTTTTCATATGCCAATACCACTGTAGGGGTTTTCTAAAAGACCCGCACTAGAAAAGGAGACTCCATTTTATGGAAGGTCATGCGCACAAAAGTACTGTGTGTAACTTAGTCCTTTAAATGCCAGACATCCACACAAGTTAATCCAGGTGTCCAGTGACTGTTCTTACTGGAGAAATATTGATTGAATGGCTGGGAAATGGTACAGGGTAGCACTGGAGTCCTAGAAAGGACCTTATTGAACCAAGGACTCCTTTCACCAGAGTCTGAAGTGCCTATATGCCTTCTGCAAGTAAGAATCTATGGGGCAACTGGTGAGAGGGGCTCACATGACTGGCTCCTCTGAACCAACCAGGAGAATCATAGATCAATGGGATTGGGTGGAATTCCTTGTCCTTTTTTTCTCAACCTGACAAAATAACCCTAAAATGAGTCGCATAGGTAAAAATGGAACACTGACCCAACACTAACACAGATACAAACTTTAATTATCTTAAATTCTAGTTTTCAGCCATGATATGTGTTAAAGTTAGCAATCCAGCTGTCAGTTTTGTCGCGGAACCATTTTCTTCCTCTGCTTTGTGAACAATTGCTGTGGCTTAAATGGCCTGCTTTGATCAAAAAAAAGAGGAAAAAATAGACAAAAGTTCAATTTAAAAGTGTTTTTTTTTTATTTACCAGCTGATCTTGAGTTGATATCTCAATTATCCTTGTGTTCTTAAATTATGTGCAAGTATAGGTGAACATTTACAGCTGTATGGGTTCTGTTTATTGGCATCAGAAGGAAGCTTTAGGATTTTTTTTTCTTCCAGTGTGTGATTTTTCTGTGATCCATTCCTTGCACAACCCTACTCCACTGGAGGGGTTTTCAAGTAGACCGGCACTAGGTAAGGAGCCACCATTTCATGGCCAGTCCAGCACACAAAATGGCTGTGAACAGTTAACCCTTTAAATGCCAAATTTTTTATCACAAATCAGTCTTTTGGTCTGTAACTACAGTTAGGGAATCACCATAGACAGGATGGTTATGGGAGTGCACACAGGAGTGCGGAGGCTCTGGTGAGGACTTCACTGACAAATGGAATCTGTGCCACTGCAAGCCGCAGAGCACATGTGCCTCTGCAAGGAGGGAACCATCATGCATGCTTACAGAGGGGAGCCGTGCTACCAGAGCATCAGGGGTGGACTGTGGATGATTTGTACAAATGAATTTCTGATATAAACTCATTTTGATCCAGTCTTGTATTTCTAGGTTGGAACATATGGATTTCTTGGTACAAGTACAACTGTTATTAACCCAGCTCAGAAAAAGAGGGAGAGAGACAAAAGCACAAGCCAACAGGGGACATTTATAGGTGTCCTATGATCTAGTCTGTGATACCTGTGTCTGGTTCTTGTGGGGTGAAAACAATGATGTTGGACTATAAAGGAAAAATGTGAACTGTGTGGTTCTGAATAAATTCCTGTTCATCTGAGTCAGGACTGGGTTTAGAACCTTTTTCCTTCAAGGTACTCTTTTCTATTGTGATTCAGTACTTGCACTACCTACCCCACCAGAGGGGTTTTCAGATAGATCGGCACCAGAAGGGGAGGCGCCATTTTAAAGTCTTGCACACAAAATGGTGTAAGCAACTTAACCCTTTCAATCCCAACCCCCACGCAACTCGACCAGAGGTTCTCTGGGGTTCTTGTGACAGCAGTTGCTTGTGCAATACATTCAGAAGGGTTATGAACAAGCACAGGGGAGGGCTTCAGTCATTCGAGGTGCCACTGTCACTGCAACCTTCAGTGCCTTTGTGCCTCTACAGGGAGGGAACCACAGTGCACCAGTCCAAGGGGAGTCGTGCAACCGCCCCAGAAGCCAGCCCCGAGCCGGGAGACCGTTAGGGGGCGGGCTTTCTTGGAATCCCCGCGCCTTGTTATTGGCTGTTGGAAGATGATTGTGTAACGTACGCAAAAGTCCGTGCTCATTGTTCGTAACTACGCAAATCGAGATAATGGAGGCGGAATTAGAGCTACCTTCGCAGACCGGCTAATTACATGTTAAGTTGCCTCTCGTCGAAGAGAAAAACACGCAAGGGTTTCTGATTGAGAGGTCCAGCATCGGCTCTGAGACCACAAAGGTTGAAAATTGTTTCCTGGCTGTTTTAATGAGGAAGAAGGAAGAAAGACGTATGTGAAGTGGTTTCTCTTTTATTCCTGAGAAATAAAGAGAAAGGAGTGCTACGTGTGATACGCGATCGTTTCTCCACAAAGCGCTGTAGCTGATAAACCTCAAAGGACACCTGGCAGCACGGATATAGATCATCGCGGATCTGCGACCTGGTAAGGGCTCCTAAACAAGCTATTAGCTGCTCTGTGTTACAGCTAGCTAGCTAGCTAGCAACATGCTAGTCAGTAAGCTAGCTTTGATCTGAGCAGCTGCAAACATCATTGAAAAATTGTCAGACACGTGGCCGGAGTCACAAAACTCCCTTCTGCTGTGGTTCTGCGCGTTTTATTAATCTGGCTGGAGTACACTGGTGGCATTTTAACCTCCTGCCCTCTGTGCAGACCTACTAAAGCTATAGTAGTTGACCATAACATTCAAGCTAGGAGCTACCACAGCTCTTCAAGACGGTCACAATCGCTGAAATTACGTGCTATATTTTTTTCCTCCCAATTTAAGCCGTACTTTAAGTTCAAATTCACAAAGGTGGGGATGATTGTCAGCTCAAAGACGCAGATCTGATACACACATTTACCTGGTAAATCATCTCAAATGCTGCATTTTTGTTTAAATCTATTAGTTATGTGATAGAATGTATCAGGTCTTATAACTACCCGAAGTGTGCCACAGAATAAGGGCATGTTGCAGATAAATGAAACGGGAAAAAAGTCATGCCTATTTAGTATTTGTCCCACAAATGAAGTAATTTTCAAAGTTCTGCGGAACAAGGTCTTAAAGCAGAAAATTTAGTATTTTAACCTCCAATACACTTCTACAAGGATAAACGCAGAAACTGACATTAAACTTTAAATTGTTGTTGAGGTATTAGTCTTAATGTTGCTATGTCCTGTTTCTATTTTTATCTGGAGCATATTGTTACTTACCAAGTGTATGTAAATGCCTAAGATTCTAGCATCTGTAAATCTAATAATAAAGGAATAACTTAAGTTAAAAACTGTCAAATATATATGGTGGTTAAAAAAAGATGTCAACAGCTTATTTTTTCCTATCTTTTTCATATTCTTTCTGATGATTATTAATACTTTGGCTTGCAGCTATAGTGTAGTATAGTTATTTGAACTGAGTTTTAGACACCCCTTCTCCATGACAATAATAATGGCTGCACATGATGTTTTTATTTTTATTGATGATATTTATTTTGACTCCCTGTCTGATCATAGTGTCATTCTTACAGGCTGTTTTGTTGCTCCTAAGGAAAAATGTTTTGTGTGTGTGTGTGTGTGTGTGTGTGTGTGTGCGCAGCCTAGAATAATACGGGGATGATAGCAATATGTAAATCTCGGCTGAGGTTTATTTTATTTGGAAGAGTTCCTTGGAAAAATAATCACCTCTCTAGCTTGTTTAACCCATTATTTTGTAAAATGTTGTACATAAATTATCCTTTTTACTCTAGTTACCTTCAATGAGATTCAGTGCAATAAGTTGCTTTCAGTTGTGACCAGATTTCTAAGTTGGGTCCAGCTGTGTGGACCCGTATTTGTACATCCACATACAGCTGTGCTGTTTACTCCTATAGCTTAAAAAGGCAGTGGTCCCAAAGCTTGGCCCCCTGTCTTGCACATTTTATATTTGACTCTGCTTCAGCACACTTGAGTCATTTTGGGTTCTGCAAAAATCAGATAATATTAATTTAAATTTGGTAGGTGGCTTCATGGAAACTTCAAAAAACATTCAGAATATAGCTGGTTTAGGGAACTTGGGATTGGTGACTGACTACATAGTTAAACAACACTGTAGAACAAACATCAGCTCCCTATGAAGACTAGGGAGCAAATGAGACAGTTAAGGGATCAATTTGTGGAGAAGTTTAAAGCATAATTGTATTAGAAAGCTCTATGCCAAGCTTTGACTATCTCTGCACCATTTACATTCTTTATCAGACTATAGTTCAAATGCAAGCCTACCAAAACATCTATAACACCACATTCAGAAGAAAGCTAAGACCTAGCATTATTCTGAACTTGACACCCCTTTTGAGACACCTGTGGTCTGGAGATGACCCGTTCCAATGTTACTGCACATTAGTGTATAAAGCAAAGTCCATAAGGACATGAGCAAGTAATATTTAGAGAAACTTGACTGGTCAGAATTTTGACCTCAAGCTGAAGACAAACCTTTGGAACGAGTTAGACCAGGGAGAGCAAGCTAAAGCTTTCATTCAGCATGTCTCACTTCACAAAAGTGCCTCCTAAAAGAATGGTCACATATTCCTTCAATCACTAAACCATGTTGAAGACCTTTTCAGAACAGTTGAAACTGTTTTAGCTGCAAAGGTTGGTCCCAACGCCATATCAAATCCTTTGTATTCAACACACGTCATTAATGCGTAGGTCTGTACAACAGCAAAAAATGTCCATATGTGACTGTGTCCCATTCCCAGCAATGGTGGTAAGCTACTTGGATAGTAGCTAAAACTGCCCTGGGGCAGCCTTTCAGAGGCAAGGCTACCATGCACTGGTTCTACCAGGAATCTCTGACCCCCTATAGCAGGTGAAGCGGTTTAAGTGTCCAAGTGTCCCTAATGATTATAAATCTTGGAAGTACTATGTACTGCAGACTTAAGTACACAGTACTTAAGCCTGTGTGCTTAAGACACATCCCTTTGCAGGGAGAATGGACATGGCTAACTTTATTCTGCTATTGCTTGGAGTACCATTGTACTCAACCTTTGAGGATTACTCCAGTCTTGTACAATATTGAAGGTTTTTTTTCTGATCGAAAAGGTTGCACCTTTACAGTTTCAGAAGCAGAAAATTTGCTGTCACATGTCTGTATCTGGGCATTCAGGATTAATCTAGATTGCCGAAGCTCTGGTTATGACAAATCACACAGGGGAATTGCTGCATAGCAACAACATATCAACGGCGCAATATGTGTTGAGCAGTCAGATGCTCCCCTCAGAGTTAATTGTGGGCATGGGGAGCAGTTCAGAATAGGTTTTTTTTTTTTTAAGCATGTTAGGCTTTAGGATATGTAGTTCCTTGTTTTTGAACAATAAATTTCCACAATGCCCTCATATGTGAGGTTGCAACAGGGGTCTGATATTATATTTTGTAGGTACAATGACACAAATGATACTGAAATTTATATTTCTGTAACTAAACAAAGCCACTATGCTACTCTATGGAAACCTGGCATTGCTGCACAGTACAGTATTTTTGGCAAGAATAATTAGGTGTGAACAAAAGTATTACAGTACCTAAAACATGTAGAAGATTCCTCCAGTACAACAACTTCTCCACTCCTCAGATGGCAAGACACTTTGGAAAATTGCCGACCAAAACTTGAGCTGTAAATCAGTAAGACTAACATACCCATTTCTGTTGTTCATCTGTCCCATGTTCAAGTGTTTCCAGAATATTTTTGTTGAAATACTGTCTGACCTTGATCACTCGATCACATGAAAGGGTGGTAATCTTTAGGCACTTGGCAATTTCACTACCAACTTCTATGCATATGTAATAATGAAGAATCAAAGTTGCTTTAGTTCAATGGGGGGGAAAAAACTGACAATCGAAATGAAACCACATGCTTAAAAAGATTCTGTGCCAACACCTCTGAAATATATGTTTGGAGATCTTCACTAAACTCATAGACAACTGATTGAACTAACGGTTAAACAAGTTGAAAATCTTTCACCTTATCAGTGTCTCAATCCATCTTAGCACCACACATTGGTGGGCACACATCAGAAAATGCATAGTTGCAGTTGCCTAGGATTTTATTGCAGTGGTTGTCCTTGCATCACAGGTTAGAGTTGTACTGCCAGCTTAGTGATCTTGTGACTTTGGTCACATAGTGTTGGGATTCCTATATTGCTAAATTCCTGAATTTCAGTGACTATTGTTGTTTTCAAATCCTTTGAGATAAGCGCTAAGAGCATTAGGTTTGATTTTCTGAGTTGTTTGATTGTCCTTTGGTTTACAATGGGAAGCACAGTAAACTTGAGTGGAAGAGTTTTTTGTCATTTTTCCTCAAACTTTTCTGCCAAGTTTACACACAGACTGCATATGATGTATTTGCAGGGTTTTGTTAATTTTTCCTTTATTGTGCATCGTATTGGGCGTTTTTTCTTGCTCAGCCATGCTCTGGTGTTTCTGGTTGGTGTTCAAGACAACATGTGGCACTTGTGAGCTTTAGAGGTCCATGATTTGTTTCTGTCTAAATTAGGTGATTAACTTAATAGGAAAATGGCGTCTCATTAATCGATGCATCGGAAAGTAGGTTTTGTCCCCTGCCTCTACTTTAGATGATATAAAGAAGTCTTGACTGCTGTCCTTTCCCACACCTACAGGGCCATACAGTGGTTGCAGCTATTACAGCCTTCTTGCTTATATGTTTTCTCTTTTTGATTGGTCAAAGAACTACTGTAATATTACTAATAGATTACTTTGAAATAGGTAGCCATGTAGGTAACGGTGATGAAACCTAACCCTCAGTTTAATCACTAAAAAGACTACTAATAAGCAGCTAGGGATTGCATTCTTCCTGACTCAGGGTTTTTGCCATCAATTAGTGTGCTATGCTTTGAGACAGGCATAGTTTGACAAATGCAAATGTTCTCTAACATCAGTTCTACCCAGTCTGTTGGTAGCACTGACATCCAAATGGTCGGTCAAATCAGTTCCTAAGGATAAGTCTTTCTACAATTTTTCTGTCCTGTGATGGAGGATTCACATGCCAAAGCCTTGTGCTTTCACCAGATGGGGGAGGGGAGGAGAAAGGCAGTCCCTCGCCAAACGTTTTAAGCTCTTGCAGTAAGCTGCCAGAACTGTTGGTCAGTAACTGGAATGACTTGGACAAGAAATTCATACGTTGAGTCCGTTGCACTTTACCCAGAAAAAGGAAACAACAAAATGGTAGCCGACGGCGGCACTACAGCTCCACTGGGAATAATCGAGGCTTACAAAGTCCAAAGCATGGTAATTTTGTGCTCACTCTTGCCAGCATTCTAACCATCACTGCTCACCTGTTCCCACCTGATTTGGACCACCTGTTCTTGTGATATCCCCACTAGTCACACAGCATTCTATAGATGATTCTTTTTCTTCCTTTTTTCCTTTCTGTGGGTTTTTTTGAGGGGCATGGAGTGTGTCTAAAGTGCCTCCTTCAGCAGACAGTGGTAGGCATAATGTGTGAATTACTGTCTCAAGCAACGTTGTGGCTTTTTGAGGGGAAGGTCTTCCAAAAGTTTTCATACCTCTTTAACCCTTCCACATTTAATCACATATCATCATATTTTTCAATGTACTTAATTCAATAAATCAACAACCGTATCAGCATAATAATGAAAGGGGTAATGCTAAAATCTTTAACATATCTGAAATATTTGTACGCATTTGTGTTCAGACTCTCCTGAGATATTACTTTGTAGAAGGTTTTAATGTTATTAAAGCTACAAGTCTGTGGGGCATGTCTCCACCAGCTTTGCACTTCCATCTGTTTTTACCTGGTTAATTCTCGCAGGGTTGTGGTGGACCTGCAAGCTCTGTCCAGTGTTCAGTGGCCAAAAGGCAGGCTACACCCTGGACAGGACAAACAGGATCAACAGCACACATATGAGGGGAATTCATAGCAACCAGTTACATAGTATGCATGTTTTTCTTTTGAGTGTTGAAGGAAGCTAGAGTACCTGGAGAAAATCCAGGTAAATTGGGGATGAAGATACAAGTTTTGTACAAAAAACCCTGGAATAAAATATGAAACAGGATTTGCTGCAAGGCAACTAGGCTAACAATGTCACCAACCAGCCCTTTGTAAGAAGTCTGAACGATTTTCCTAGTCTTCCTCTCAAAGATTCAAGCTCAGGAAGATTTGAAGCTCCTATGACAGTCAATTTTCAAGTATTTCCTGAGATTCTTAACTAAGCCATAGATTTAAGCTTTGACTGGGCCATTTTATATTCGTATGCATAGTATTGAGTGATTGGCCCCTTCTCCCTTGACAAGTTTCACTCTAGCCGGTGTGTGTCTGATTTGATTCTTGCAAAGAGTATAATGTGGGCAGAAAGGTAAAAACATGGGTGGAGTGAGCGCGCGGTAGCTGCAGTTGACCCATTGATATTGTCGTTTGCAGTAGCACTCAGCTGGAGAACTTTGAGGTTGTGCTCATGATGGACTTAAATAATTTTATCTTAAAGACAAACAGATAAGTGTCAAGGAGTGAAGATTAAAGTCTAAAATGATGTTATATCTCGTCCTCCATCTGGATGTTATCATGGCTGAGTCAAATAATCAATATTTCATTGTCTTATAGAAATTTATTGCTGACCAAACATAATAAAAACTATTTAACTTGCAAAGTCCAGCCTTCACTCCAGCTGTGACGTAAACCATGTGCTACTCAAGGAATGCAGTCTGCTTATCAAATCAAGTCATGAAAAATGGGGAAATTTGACCCAGGATCTGCTAATGAAGACAAATCTGGCACAGGGTTGACTGAACTGGTGAAAGCCACACACCCTTGGAGAAGGGGCGCTGGTCTTTTTATCACACACAGCATTTCGGATGTAGGCCAAACAGCTTGGTATTGCTTTCCTCTATTGAGGGATGCTTCTTCCACATGTTTGCTTTGACCCTTATTTACTTACTTTTTGCCTATTTTCCAGCAATATCTTTCCTCTTTTCACTCTTTCATGAATTCCAGATTGATAAAGTGTAGTAATAACAGTTGCCCTTGCTGCAGTTTTTTCACCTGAGCTATGGATCTCTACAGTACCTCCAGAGCTTATAAGGATGTATCAACTTCTCATATTAATGCTCTCCTATGGTTTGCAGTTTTTGAGAGGAATGTCTGAACTTGGTCAGTCTGGCGCTGATTGAATGACAACCTTGCGTTTGTTGATCTTCCTTAAGACAGTTGAGGCTACAATGTTACTTAGCACTGTCAACGTGTATATGAATGGAGGAGTGACTCCTTGTGCTTTAAAGGGCTTTGGAGGCCTCAGATTTGATAAATGGCTTTACAAATGCGGGCCATTTACCATCCAGGACTCTGTAAATCCTAAAAAGTTGCCATGTGCTCTGAGACTCAGCCTTCTTTGCATAATGAACCCAGAATAATTGGCTAGGATTATCAATTTTACTATATCTCAAAAATAATGAGTCAACTAGTTACAGGTCAACTTTACAATCATCCAATTTTTCAAGGATCTCAAGAGTAAATTGTCCTAAGTCTTTGATTTTTACACTCATGAAAGCATAGAACTTTGCTTCTGCTGGAACCAAATCAGTGTAAACAGGTAAAGTCTTACAAATTGGGAAGAGCATTGTTGAGACTTGTACTATTTATGCTTCATGCATGACTAAGTTATCAGAGTGAAAACAAGAACAGGGTGGACAGTGAATTAGCTTTACAACAGACTAATCAAACAGGTCTCTCCTGTTCACCTGTATTTAAGGCAATGGGTTGTAAGCAACTTTGTAGCTTCTCTGTTTTTGTCTGTATGCTGGACAAGATAGTTAGCACAGCGTTTCTTCTTTGTGGAAACAAGTTGAGGAATCTTCATTTCTTAAGGAAGTACTTGGAGTTTCAAATGATTGAGGTTCAACTTCCTGTTTAGGAAAAAGACTATTTTGGGCAAAGTTTTGTTTTGTTTCCCCCCACCCCCTATTTCTTCACCACACCCTCTAAATTCTCCAGGATGCTTAGTTTGGAACAGCACACAGAACCATAAAGTTTCAAACACCTTTGTGGTAGAGTCAGAACCACACGAGATAGTTTTATTTATATTGGTTGTGTTCAGTTAATGTGACCTTGTAGGATTTTGACTGCATCACATATAAATTGGTCAGCGGGTGCCTTATGTGTTTTGTTTTTTTCTTTTGCCTCATCTAACCACCTGTATTTAAGGAATTGTAACATTATTTTTGATGTTCTTGCTACAGTACTAATAAAAGAGACTGTCACTTTAATTGCAAAAAAGGAATGTGGTTAGTAATTTTGTTTCAGCATGCCCAGAAATCTAAAGTCTTTCAGGTAGTTATTTACTCAGAAATTTGCCAACCTTTTCTATATTTTTAAGTCCTGTTTTGCGCATTCTTTGTGCTGACCTAAACAACAGAAGTTAGTAGTAAGTTGGTGATAAACCCCTAAAGGCCACAGTTGTAGTTTGCAATCCTCTGGAAGCTGGTGGCTATCAGGCAGGTGGCCTTTCTGCTACTTACAGAGCCTTGTTCTGTGCAGACGAAACTTCCACAAGGGCTGGACAATATATTGCTAATATATCATGTTTGCTGACCATAATAAAATTTATTACAAACAGAAAGTAGAATCAGCAGCACTGTACTTTTAAACCTATTGAATTGAATTGCATGTGCCTATGCTTGACTCTTTGAACTTTGCACCGTGTTGCAGTATGAATTTGTGGAGCGTTGAACATGGTGTGCTGTGCCAAATTCTGCTGCAGGATATCCGAGACTGCTGTTGGAAAGAATGAGCGACTAGTGATGGTGGAAACGGCTTTTTCACAAGCAACCAGCTGTTCTCTGTATCATAGCTTATCTGAATTTTTGATTTCCTTGTTTGTTCTTTTCTTGCCGGTCAGAACAAGAGGGGTAGTTTTATTATACCCCACTAGGGGTGCACCAATATAATGTTGGAAGATCAGTGATTGGCCGATACTTGCACGTGACGCTGAGCTTATCCACCAGTCCCATTTATCTCAGCAAAGGTCTAAAAACTAAATATCACTGTCCTTTTTTTTCCTTTGCCGTGAGAGAGGTTTGATTGATAGACCCACTCACCAGGTTACGTCTGCATGTTTGCAATTAACAATAATCAACCTTCTACCTTCTTGTTGTATTTAATAACATTTAAAAAAAAAAAAAAAAGTGGCGGCCAAAATTGGAATTTGCAGCTCAGGCTTTCTAATGATCCGTAATCGACCAGAAATCTGCAATCAATATGCCCCTAATCACTATAGTGCACAGACATCCAAAAGCAACAGGATCTGTTGACTTCTAAAAAATAATAATAAAAAAAACTGTAGTTTTACTGATATTATGAATGCATAGCCTGCTAATAACAAACTTTTTACTATTCTTGCAGATGATCAGGACCAGCTTCCTCAAGATTCACATACCAGGAGACGCCTTACCATCAGGTAACACTTTTGAGTATTTTTGCTCCTTTGTATTATAGATATGTTTTGTTTAATGCATAAATTGTCTTGAATTTAGTTTAGTTATAAGGAACGCATTGTTCCTTGAATAAACGGACAGAAAGAAACAGAAGTAAGGACAGAAGTTGGCCTATTTAACAATAAAATTGTGTTATTACCAAAATTAATTTTAATATGTGGAGTTCACAAATCCAGACTTGGTGTAAACCAGATCCAACTTGGCCTTAACCTCAAAAAACCCTCTAGTCCAATCTGTGGACTAGAGGAAAAAAACCTGCATTCACCAGCCAGCACATGGTAACAGCCAACCAAAACATTGTGAGTGCCTATGCAAGTTGAGTGTTGGGATGTAGCTCTAAATCATGTTTGTGACCAACTTCTTGGCAGCAAAGGCACCATCTTGGTTTGCTGGATTCCTAATTTCATGCCATTAATATTCGAACAGAAAACTGGAAAGGGATTAGACCAGTAGGAGAGCTAGCCGGTTCTAGATGGGGGATTCATCCACCCCTGTGTAATACATGCAGTACCACACAGCAGCAGGGTTCTGGGGGGTGAGATGGTGTAACTTGAGCCCCTTCTGCATTATCAAATTTCTGTCATGTCGGTATAGGTCTCGTTCGGCTCTATCCAATTTCAGCGTGTTTCCATTTGCAGTGTATGAATGGTTGTGGTTTTGAGTTGTAATCAAGATTTATTCATCCCATCACGTGTAGCAAGAGCTGAGGAGGGCTACTGAGTGTTGTAAAGGGCTACACAGTGCTTTGTCTGGACAAATTAAGGCAGAGGGATCTCAGGGTGCACTACTTTGTGCACTAGTCGTGCCTACAATTTAAATAAAGCTCTGAAATCCATAAAATATGTTTATTGCATGGATTGCTGTAGTAATCCATATAATAATAATAGTTATTATTGTTAGTTGAGGTTGAAGCCTACATTTACATTACATGTAAATTACATTACTCACAGTTCACCCTCTATCTGGGTGTTATAATTGCCTAAAAAATGCCCAGATACTTAATTTGTCTTAAACACAAACTGCCAAAATGTCAATTCAATTAAAATTTTGGTTTCATCTGGACAGATTATGTTGTCGAAATATCACACGCTGTTTAAATATTGTTCGGCAAACTTTAAAAATATGCAAGTGACCAGGTAAACAAACCATGTAGTACGAGTTAGTTTTCTATGGAACAAGTTTACTAGTTAATTCCAGATCTTTCTCAAGCTTTCCACAATGGGTCTTTAGTTCTTGGAGATCTGAAAATTCTTTTCAGTCCTCTTTCAGAAAATCTTGGACCCCGACAGTGCTACCTGGAACCCTCAGAAGTTTAGAAATTCTTCTGTGACCAACGAACTCAGTATGTTTGAAAATAAGAGCGCAATGTTGTTGAGAAAGCTCATTGGTTATGCAAGTCATGAGATGCTGACTGTGTATTGTAATGAGATGCCTTTTAAAAAAAAAAACCTTAGGTTTGACCGAGCACACGGATGTTATTTTGCACCAAGAGGCAGGTTTGCTTTTTAACTACTGGTTAATTTGAGTAGTTTTTCCCCTTTGTTGTATTTAATTTATTGACATCTCCGGTTTGATTTCTAAGCGTTTGGGCACTGGAAAGAGTGTTTGCTAAAAATTAGTGAATTTTTCATGTAAAGTACACGGTTACTTAGAAAATTGGTGATGTGTTAAATACTCATTTTAACAGTTATACTCTATGACTTTGAAGAGACATGGAGTATTAACAAATATTCCTACATGTTTTAATGCAGGCTTCCTACCAGATGAGGCTCCGATAACCTGGGATGGTGCTTCTTTGTCGAAATAGAGGTGAACAAATATTCTTTCTGCTGCAGGAGATTGGTTGTTATAGATTTTATTAAAACATTTGTTTTTCTCTTGTCTCTCTCTCTCAGAATTGGATGCAAAAAACGATTTCTCCTGGTCCCGCTAGAGAATGGCTCATGGCTGGAATTCGTACTTCCCAAACATTCCACCTCGTCCATCAGATCCTCGAAGGAGGACGGGGGATTCGGGTAGACCTCTGTCCCAGCATGTAGGAAACTTCACTGGACATCATGACTTCTCCAGTACAGGGGGCTCACGAGAAGTCCCTGTACCACACACAAACTTCAATGCAAACTATTGCAGAAATAACAGTTTTGAAACTCCAAGATCAGACTGTGCCTATAATAGGTACTATGAAAGACAATGGCAAACTGACAGACAACAAATGGGAAGGGATTACCCACAAAGATGTAGGAACAGAGATTTTCCCAATTATTCTTCAAACCAGTTTTCAACATCGGGATCCTATCATTCATCATTTGCACCAGATTTTCATTATCCTAAGCAAGATCGAGACAAGCGGAACATGTCATACCGTGGGAACTCTTCTGCTGCAAACAACTACTCTGACACTGATGCAAGGGAAGCAAGGCCTTCGTGCAAATTCACTCAAATAAATTTTTTTCCTCGACCAAAAACGGACATTGTTTCAAATGAAAGTTCAACAAAACACCTATACCCTCCTGCTGGAAATCGAAATTCACAGAATCAAAGACTGTGTCCTAATATGTCAGAGACAAGTTCATTTTCAGGCAAAGGTTACAGGGAACATAATCACTCTTCTGCTACCTCTTCTGAAGCGGGAACAAAAGCAAGTGAATGCGGTGGAAATGTTTATCATCATCAAAGACAAAAGACTGACGTGGACAGAGATCTTGCAAAAGCTGTATATTCAGACTTCCAGATGACTGAAAAATGTTCTGGCGATGGAAATCGTCAGCATCTAGTGGACAAGGAGGATGAGACTCTAAGCTTAACTGACTCAACTGGTGATCAAGACACAGTTGTAAATGACAACATGCTGCAAAAAAGTCAGGCCTTAGGAAGCCTTTGGGGAAAATCTGACTCATTGAATGAGGAACTTTTTAATGAAAAAACATTAAATCCAGTTTCCACTAATGGTGAAGATGAACTAATAGAAACTGACCAACATGAAGGAGGAGTCCAGAAGGATGCATCTTACCCACTGACTCTGAATGAAGCAAGTTCTTTAGATGGGAATGGTGATGAGCAAAGTGAAAGCATCTCAAGTAGCAACAATCCTGACTTAGAGTTCAGTTTGCAATTACCTGAATCACAATTCTGTGAAAGTCTTGGTGGGGTGACTGATGGTCATTCAAGTGACTCCAATGCAGGTACAAATATTTGTCAAGAGAAACAGAAAGATGAACAACTTTCAAATTCAGCAGTGGAGAAAAAGTCAGCTCTTTCTCCAGATGTAGATTGTTGCAAGCCAGGTGATATGAGGTGCCAGTCTAATGAAGAGATGATTGACTGTAAAAAGAAAGATGTAGCCAGTGATGTGATGTCATCACATAGTTCAGGTACAGATGAGCATCTCCAAACACACAAAGGTGCTACAAATACAGCAAAGTCAACCATGAATTCCCAAGTTCCAGATTGTTGTGGCCCCACTGCTATCAATGACAGCATTCATGCAGCTCCCGCCTTACAACCTTCATCTCCATGTACTGACGTTGCTCCTACTGTAGAAATAGAAAAGAAGAGCCCATCAGAAAAAACAACCCCAATTTTCTCCCAAGATGGTTGTACCCCTAACCTAACTGACTACATTTTTGATGACCTTGGTGACAAAAACCACTACTGTGTGGAAGGTCATACAGAATCCCCACTAAAGCAAGGTGATTTGGACACAAAGTTGCATGGAGTCCCTGAAAATGAAAGGCCATCATTGAAGATTGTACCAAATTCTCCAAGTCAAGGTTCTAGTCCCACTGTCACAAGTGACGCTATCTTTGCTGATACTATTGATATTGTCAGAAATTTAGAATTCCCTTTAAATGAAAATAGTTCAGACACAGACATGTATAGTGATGACGCAATGAGAGACCCACTAGACCAGGAAGCTCCAAATTCACCTTCAAATCCAGAATCTAGTCCCAGTCCCATTCATGACACTGCATCTAATGATAATGACATCATTAATCGTTCAGAGCTCTTGCACCCTAATGTCTTGAACACAGATCTGCTTCCAAATCATTCAGAGAAATGGACAAGTCCAGTTGAGAGCACAAAAACTATCTCCTATACAGGTCCAGAATGTATAACCAGAGCTTTGAAAACTGAAAGTAACACACGAGATTTCAGTGATTTAAAGTCTTGTTTACAACCCGATGCAGGATTTAATGTCAATTCACTGTCAGAAGAGAAGTCAAAAAGTCAAGAGGAGAATACAAATTCAGCCTTCTTCCCAGATCCCCACAATTCAATAAATGACAGTTTTACAACCCAAGAACAAGCTGAACATGATTTAAATTTTCCTGAAGATGCAAAGGACTCATTTGAGAAGTTGGATTTCTCCTTGTCAGAAGCAAGTTTGTTGTATGGGGAGCCTCTCTCTGGAGATGAGTCTTCATGTGGCGATGAAGACTCATCCCTAGTGCTTCTTGAAGCACTAGGGAAGAGACCTGATGAGGATCTAATGGACCAGTTGAAGCCGCCAGCACCTCAACTGACTTCTTCCATGCATATGAGACCCTTCATGCACCCTGTTGTTGTATTGATGAACATGGAGTCAACAGATATAAGTAACACCTACAATTGTGCGGATTGCCTACACACAGCCAGCAGTGTAGATAATCTAATTGAGCACCACTACTGTTGTCATCCAATGCCAAGTTATCAATTTTGCAAGACATGTAATGTTTATGTGTTGAAAAATGAACAAGACAAAGACCATTTGTGTAGTGAGGTCATCTCACAGAAGAAGAAAAACTGTGGTCGGCACAAGTGCAGTAGGTGCGGACTCTTATTTTCCCAAAAAGTTAACTACGTCAGGCATATGCGTCATCACACCGGACGAACACCTTATAGGTGCGTTGGGTGTGGTGTGTATTTTTCACAGTCTAGTGCTTTGAATCATCACAGAAAAGTTCCTGGGAGGTGCAAGCAATCTCTGTTAGCTAAGAAGACAGACCCTGTTGTTGTAAAAACCCCCAAACCAACCCCGAAAAACCAGGCTAAAAACACTTCATATAAAAGCATGACCCAATGTTATGTCAAGCTTCTTGACATCTCCAAAACGAATATCTGTCATTTTTGTGGCAAGTGTTTTACTACTAAGAGAAAGATCAAAAGGCACATCTACAACGTGCACAAAAGGAAAAACGTGGCTTCCTTGTCCTACACACATGAGACTAGTTCGTTATATAAATGTCCTCTATGTCCACGACTTTTCAAGTATTCCTACAACAGGGCACGGCATTTACGTTTCTGCATCCGAAATGCAATATATGGAGGCAAGAAGAAAGTTGGTGATAAATATGTCTGTCCCTTGTGCAAGGCTGCCTTCACAGCAACATCCAACAGATATAGACATATTAAACTAACCTGCCTGCGAGAAACCATTAATCGCCTCTCAAGGGAGAGGGTGCGATTACGTCAAACGTCTGGGATGGAAAATGAGCAGAGACCAAGCTCAAAAGAATCTGTACATATAACACAAGAGAAGGGGGGAGAAGCAAAACAGCAGGTACCCCCAGGAATGCCCCCCATTCGGTACAAATGCAATCACTGTCCAGCAATTTTTTGCCATCCCTCTGGAAAGTATAGACACATGAAAAAACATGAGTTATTCAAGCACACTGGCAAAATAATCAAGTATAGGAAATCTGTCATGCCCAAACCATCCTCTCCAGATGACTCGGTGACCAAAGAGAGCACCAGTGAGCCAGACATTGCAAAAGACTGCCCAAAACCTACTTTGACCTGTCGCTTTTGTGGACTATATTTTCATGTTCTGTCGACACTAAAGAAACATGAACGCAATCATCGTGGCGAAAGACCATACCGCTGTCTGGAGTGTCGAAAGGGATTTAAGAAGCTTACACATCTGATAAGTCACAGAGTTGTCCACCAGAAGAGGATACAATGCACAGTTTGCAGAAAGATTCTACCTACAATTGGAGATTTGATCCAGCACCGAAGCTCCCACCCTAAAGAGAAAAAGGGAATGCTTCCATGCCCAGAGTGCCCGGCGAAGTTTCAGTATCCGGTATATCTGTTTAGGCATCTCCAGACACACAAAAATAAAGACAAATCCATACAGAAATCTGAAGGGAAAACTCTTATGAAACAACAACAATCCTCGGAATATGTCAAAGAGAAGAAAAGCCACCAGCTGTTCCGATGTTCGTTGTGCAAAGAAACATTTGATGATGCACAAATACTAAGAACACACTCCCTCACACACATTTCCAAATCTTCTTTAAATCAGTGTCCATACTGCAAGAATAAGTTTACAAGTCATCATTCTCTGATACGTCACATGGATAAGCACACTGGGGACAAGCCTTTTTCCTGTGTCAACTGTGGAAGACAGTTTTATAAATCGATATACCTCAAAATTCACTCAGAGACTTGCGCACCTCCAAAAAACAGCCGCCCTAAAGTAGCAGACACTAGTAATCTGATAAGAAAACAATATGGTTGTACAATTTGTCCCCGAAGGTTTTGTAAAAAAATCCGTTTACAAATGCATCTAATTGCCCACGAGAATAGGTCACTCCGTAAGTGTAGAAAATGCAGTCAGTACTATGGCGTAAACATGATCTCTCGTCACAAGTTGCTTTGCGTCGTAACCGAAGAGAGCTCCTCTGCTTATCAATCAACTAATGAAAGTTTTGAATCAAACTCACTCCAAGTGAGTCAGAAAAGCCAACAAACACCTTCAAACTCCAATGCAAAGAACCTGTTCAAGCTTAAGTGCTCCTACTGCCCAAAGCGATTCAGGTACAGATCACTTTTACTTCGACACAGTGTTACACATACTGGTGTACAACCCTTCAAATGTATGCACTGTAACCAAAGATTCAAGAATCAAACTCTGTGTATAAATCATGAAGCCTTTTGTGACGGTGGGTCAGAAACATCTCAGCCAAAACTCAAAATGAATGCTGAGGCAGCTATGGCATCGCAAAAATTCCCATCAGAGGGTGAAGTTGAGTTGAAATGCAAATTCTGCACCAAGACGTTTGTGAAAGCACGAAGCCTGAGGCATCACATTCTGACGCATAATGAGGTGAAGCCGTATCGTTGCAAAGCCTGTGACAGCTGCTTTTCACGATATGACCATCTTAAAGTGCACCAGGCTCTGTGCAAAAGTAGAAAGACACGGCTAGAGGTGAGAATCCCCAAAATCAGTCTGGAAGATATTGGAAAAGGTTGGCAAAGTAAATGTTACCTGAGGCCTCTTAGTGAGCAGGAGAGTTTTGAATGCAAGGTTTGCTTGAAAAGCTTCCCAACTGAGAGGAGACTGTCCAGACACAATACTATGTTCCACACTGTAAAGAAATTCAAGTGTTCACAATGCGGTTCAGCCTTTTCTCACGAAAAAACTCTGAAACAGCACCAAAGGGTGAAAAGATGCAGAAAATCAAGAAATGAATCGCATACTTCACTGCAGCAAAATAATCAATCAACTGACAGTATTGCCAAACAACTAGTTGGCATAAGGAAAAAGATTTTGGTGAAAATTCATCCTTTATTTAACAAAGACTTGAAGTTTGTATGCAGCTACTGCCCCCGTGCTTTCAAAAACAGCTGGCAATTAAATGTGCACACACGGTTACACACGGGGGAGAGACCATATTCGTGTGAGCATTGTGGAGAGAAATTTATTAGAAGTGATTATCTTGTACGTCATTATCCCAAGTGCAAGGACGCAACTCGGCCGAGCGGTGTTCTCTGTGACAGGTGTGGTGGGTTTTTCTCTGAAAAACAACTTGACCACCACAAAAAAACTTGCATTCTAATCCCAAGCTCACCGAACGTTTCTAAAAACAAGCAGGCATCCCCTCAGGGTCCACCAAAAGGCTTTTCATGTGCATACTGCAGTTCACGATTCTTGCTGTTTTCGCAACTCCAAGAGCATTTCTTAAGTACACACAAGCTGGAAACGGATGCTCAGCCCATGTCAGCCGCTCCACTGCAACAACTTCTATCCAGTATCCCAAAAATTAAAGAAGAGCCTGTGGATGAAAGTTATGGAAAAGCATCCAGTAATTATGCTGGTGTATTGTCCAAACCAGAAGTAGCTCTAATGTCTGACACCTCAGATCAGTTTGTCTGCCAGAAGTGTAACATGTGTTTTAGTAACAGAGCAGGACTAATTGGTCATCAGCGTGCACATGCAACAAAAACACCATACAGCTGTAAGTACTGCAAAAGAGGCTTCTGGAACAAGACTCAACTACGCAATCACAACAGAAAATGTAGAAATGTCACCCAATACCTGGACATTCCTGTTAAAGCAGAGACTGATGCATTTGTCTCCAAGTCCAAAGATAATTTCAGAACAGCAGCAACAACAACAACTAATGTCTCCTGCAAGGAAGAGCCAGAGGATGAATCGACACAAAGCTCTTATGGAAATCAGGACAGCAGTACCAGCTCCAGTGCCGAAAAGAAAACTGTACAATACCAATGTTCCGAATGCGAAAAAAGCTTCACTGATGGGTTATTGCTCATAAGTCACCTCGAAGACCATGGAAGGGAGGAACAAGAGAGAAGATCGAATAAATGTTCCAAGTGTGGTCGGAGGTTCTCTAATCAAGGAAACCTGAGAAGACACATGAAACTACATATGGCCCACCAAAAGTACTTCTGTTCCCTTTGCACCAAGATCTTTAGCACGCTGTCTGAGCTTGAAAATCACAATGCAAGTCATCAGAGTAATAAACCCTTTTCCTGCAAATTGTGTGAGCAACGGTTTTTGACAAGGCTAGCCTTATGTGAACATTACAGTGGAGAGCATGCTGATGAGATATTTCACTGCCAGTGCTGCAATAAAGTTTACGCATCCAAAAGGTCGCTGTATAGGCACTATAAAAAATGGCATCCAAAAGAAATTGGCAACATTAGGAGTGCAAATCTGCAAAGGGGAGGTGCTGACCAGCAGTCTAGCAGTCATGTAAGTACCAATGGTGACAGTGATGAAGATCAAAACCTTGGCAGTGACAGCGACTCTGACTCTGCCCCTTATTTCCCATGCCATGTGTGTGGGAAGACATTCCCAACATCTGAAAGTCTTGAGGATCACCAGTTGTGTCATCTGGGCAAAAAGCCACATGAATGTGCAGAATGTGGTAAATGTTTCTTCCAGGCATCCCAGCTTCAGCAGCATCAGCGTATGCATAAGTCTGAGTTTCAATGTCAGACATGCGGCAGAGGATTTGTTACGCTCTTTGCGTTACGGACCCATAAGCACTCTCATGGGAGGAGCCGTCCATTCCGTTGTTCCAAATGTGACCTCGGCTTTGCTGGACCCACACAACTAGCAGAGCATATGTCCACCCACCGCGAAGAGAGCTTTCCATGCGATATCTGCAATAAGATTTTCCAGTGCAAGAGCAGCAGAGCCGAGCATCGGAAGACCCACTCAGTATTAGGTGACAGTGCTTCACCTTCATATTCAAAGGGAGAGCATAAACAATCTAAAAGTGAATTTGGACATGGCACAGAGTTCAGGTACCGCTGTGGCATCTGCAATGAGCGCTTCAGAGATCCAGAAGAACTCTCAGAGCATGGCTGCTTGGAAGCTGAAGAGCGACACTACATTTGTACAGAGTGCAATAAACATTTTCTTCATGCATCTCACCTGAAGAAGCACCGGAACACCCATCAGCAGTCATGGTCTGATCGAGAATATCCGTGCAATCAGTGCAACAGTAGCTTTTCCTCATCTCAACACTTTCTCCGTCATCTTGAAACCCATGATGGCACAGCAACCAGAGATGTTCAAGTACAAGACTCATCAGATGGGCTCATATGTCCAGTTTGCCACCAATGTTTTGCCAGTGCCACTGAACTGATCCATCATTTTCCAACGCATCCTGATTGTGCACTTGAAACGGAAAAGGCTGAATGCAACGCCACTGAAGGTGAGCTTGAAGGACAAGAACTGCTTCACCCTACAACACCCGCTGAATATGAATGTTCACTGTGCAGTGGAATCTTTCTGGGGAAAGAGGCTCTTTGCAACCATCTATGTGCCTTGCAAGACCAGAAAGAAGTAGAGAACACAACCTTTGATCCAGCTGACGCAAGTTCACCTCATCAGGCTGCATGGGACGAAGAGGAAGTGGATGTTACTGGAGAGGACCTGTACAAGTGCCATGAGTGCACAATGCAGTTCTCTTCTAAAAGCAGCCTCCTGGAGCATCAAAACAATCAACACACCAACAAATGGAAGGAGTTCAAATGTGAGACCTGTGGAAAGACCTTTGCCAAGAAACGATATCTCAGAAAGCACCAGCTTAGACAACATGGTACTAAAGAGCGTGCCACCACGACAGCCGACTTGGACAAGACTTTCAAGTGTGTCCAGTGTCGAGCCAGGTTTTACACAGCCCAGGATTTATCTAACCACATGAGACTGCACGCTGAAAAAGAAGCTGGAGAGTACCGTTGTGACATGTGCTACAAGTCATTCAGCAAACGGTCACTCCTTAGACAGCATCAGGAAAGCCATGTTGGTGAGGTCGTCTACGAATGCACAGAATGTGACAAAGCTTTTGCTTTTCCTCACCTGCTGGAAGAACATCAGCATTCTCACGCTGCACCCTCTGAGTAATGGTTCCAGGTCATCACATGCACCTTATCTTCTGTAATTAACTCAAGGTATTTTATGGTCCCCTTCATGCCTTACTTATGTGTTCTTCCAACTCTTTGGACCTTACCTGTTGCGTGTTCATGAAGCACTTGACTTTTGTCAGTATGTCAGAACATCTATTTAGATAAACGTCTTAGTTTCAGAGACAGTGTTTGTAAATTTGTTAAAATTGTTGAACTATTGTTTAAGAGAATAAATATTAACCAATATGTCTTGGTTAACAACCTAAATTTTTACGTTTAGCATATTTGATTCACAGTATGTAAATTTGGATTTACATACTTATAAAATTGGTTATTTTATTCCTTCGATCCCCCTTCCTATGTTATTACGATACCTGTACAATATGATTTTGTAATTTTCTGTTTATTTCTTGTATGCCTTTTACCAGTTGTTTCTTTTTTGATAATGTGAAAAAGTCTTGTACAGACACTGAAAAGATGCTTTAATGGAATATTATTTTCACCACCTGATACTTTTTTTTTTTTCTAAAAAAAATTAGTTGATGCAGTAAATTCAATTCTAAAGTCCATTTGTAGGTCTGGTTTGTGTCTCTGTCCTCTTTTTTGCTAATAACCCTAATAATTTGATGTAACAGAACGATTCTGATGGGACTTAGAGGCATTTGGATGTGCAGAAAAAGTAAAAATACAAGTGATGTGGGTAGTTTGTTTTTATTAGTTGTTACATAGATGTGGCCCAAATGAAAAGTATGTTTTAATATCTGCTTAAAGATTTTTTTAAAGGTAACTAGTCTGATATGTGTGCCTCATCAGCATAATATCATTAAATATGTAAAGGCTCGTATGAAGTAGTCATTCTACAGAAAAATGGGAATTTGAGGGATATAAATCCGCTGAAATGTAATTCTATATAAACAAATACAACTTTCAAACAACTAGCAAAGTTTAGTACGGTAAATCATAAAATGGTTTACTTTAGTTCTCTAATAGGAGTCCCACATCACTAGGTATAGAAAACCTTTACTGATGATTCAGTTCTGTGAAACTGAATCATTTGCTAAAAGGGGCATGTTCAATTAGTGAGGTCATTGATTATATGAAAAATAGGTGTTAAACGGGTGGACCTTATTTAAGGATCAAGGCAACTGACATGCATTTGTACTTGGAAAAACATAGTAAAATGGGTAATTCAAGAGAAACTGTACAGAAGAAGAGCGCTCTTTAAGAAATTAATAAAATAGGGGAAACCCATAATGAAGTGTAGAAATTACATCACTTTAAAATGGCAGCCAAAACTAGAAAGGTGGGGAAGAAGAAAATCGACTATTTGAATGGATTGGATAATAACCAAAATGGCAAAGGCTCAGCCAATGATCAGCTCCAGACGGATCAAAGAATAGCTAAGATTTACTGCGACAATTAGACCACATCTACGTGAAGCCAAGCTACCAGCAAGAACCCCTTGTAAAGTCCTATTGTTTTTAAAAATGTACACATGCTAAAGCAGTTAAAATTTGCCAAAGAACACACTGATGTCTTAAAAGAAGCGGCATAATATTTTGTGGACTGATGAGTGAGATTATTATCTTTGGGTCTCAGGGCCATAGACAGTTTGTCAGATGTCCGGCAAACACTGGATTTAATCCACAGTACACAGTGAAGGTGGTGAAGCATGATGGTGCAAGCATCATGATATGGGGATGTTTCTTGTACCATGTTGTTGGTCCTATTTATCACATACCGGGGATCATGGATCAATTTGAGTACACCAGAATGCGGGAAGAAGTCATGTTGCTGCATGCTGAAGAAGAAATTCCCTTGAAATGGGTGTTTCAACAAGACAGTGTCCCCAAACACACCAGCAAAAAATTGTGAAGTTTATTCACCTTTTTAAACACAATGTTATTATGAACATAACTGTAAATCAAAAAGTGTTAAGCTATTTGTCAATTTTTCCCTTACAATCTAAGCAATGGTAATGGAACTGTTTTCTTTTTACAATCTGGATATGTGGGTTAAGTTAGACCAATATCATAATAATAGAACTCTTTCTTCCTTAAAGCCTTGAAAAATATTAAACAAAACTGCTTTGAGTTGGTTTAAAATGCCAGCTGTATTGTAATAATAAAATACTAATATTGTGAGGGAAAATACATTCATGCAGTTAAATAAATCCGTTGGGTTAATAATGGTAGTAAAGCATCATTAAGTTTTAAATATCTGCTTACTTTATTTATGTCAGTATTTCACTAAATACCTGGAGTCAAAATTACCACAGTAAAATTTAAACATTTTTATTTTGCTGAGCAACTGCCCATTTATTTTCAGTGTAACAGTTTAATGTAATAGTCCTGTTATAGTATTATGCAATATTGTTCACCAAAGATATGTTTAAAATATAAAATCAATTGAAAGAAAATGATGGAATTTCTCTAACAAATACCACTTTTACTGCTATTACTTTTTAATACTAAAAGTGTAACCCTCGCTGTTTTCAAATGAGCCAAATGAGACATAGTAAATAAATGCTTGCCTGGTGGGTCTCTTCAAATTCCTTATGAGTGTGTATGTGCATGACTGTTTGTCCTATGTCTCTATGTTGTCCCATCAGTGGCAACCTGTCCAGGGTGAACCTTGATTCTTGCTTTGTGACCGCTGGAGATCTGCATAGAATGGTGTCTGTTGGCATAAAAAGATGACCAAAATGGAAAGTTGTCAAGGCATTGCCCAAACTAAATTCCCCTGATCCACCTAAGCTTCCCAAAAACACACTCTAGTATGATTCATTGCCACCACTAATTGAAGAAGACCCAGACAATTGGTTGTGATTTTTTTCAACCAATTGTCAAGGGATATTCCCCCAAGAGGATGACAGGCAAACATTTGACATGTGGCAAATATCCTATCATCCCCATCTGTTCGCATTGTTCCAACAAACTGGATGCAGCCCAGACATTTTAAACAGACTGAATATGAACTGAGCTTGTACATGAAACTCATGATAAAAAAATACCACTTCTGGTTGCTGCTTAGAGGAGAGACTCCCTATTCCATCTCAATCCTTAAGGTAGTGTGATTGTCTTCCTACTACAAGTTTCAGCATGACTGAACAAATTTCAGCAAGACCTGAACAGATCACCAGCATCTCTTTTATGATTTTAGGACAGTTGTGTTGTGGTCTTGTGCTACTTCCCCTCTTTTCTCCTCCCTTCCATGATGCTGATTCTCTCTGGCCTCCTCATGCTGTGTTGATGATTTACCTGTTTGCAATTACCGCATGGGGACTGGCTGGAGTCCTCAGTGGTTCCTGATTGTCCAAAGTGGTTACAACTATCAAGACTCCTTGTGCTTTCCTGTACTTTTTGAGCTCAAACAACCTTTCTGGAACATACCTCAAATCACCCCATCAGATCCTTTCTTAGATTCTCAAGTCACTTTGTGATTAGGACTACAAGCTCTGCTTAAGGCTTTTACAAACACACAAGACATAACAGTAGACAGATGTCAAGACATGTCAACTAACTAGTCACCGCAAACTTTCAGTACCTTCCTAAGTACTCCATATGGTTCAGGTGACATTTTTCGGGTGGACTTTTTTCCAGTACCTAACTTACTTGGTGTTCCTGAAGAGCAATGGCTGGAAGACTGACGGGCAGTGATTTGTATTTTGTTTCAAATCTTGCAAAAAAGAGATGTAGGTCTTTCACTAGTAGGGAATGACTGAAAACTCAAAGATGCACCTTTGGCTCCAAGCACAGCACAGAGGATAGGATAGGATAGAGGGAAATTAAATTGCTCAGAGGATGGAAGAAGCAAACTGCGCAATGAGAAAGTGACCTTTAATCAACCTCAGGTCAAGATTTCCCCAAGCAGATAATTCCATCTAAGGCAGGCCTGCAGGCTAATTCAGGTTGGGCAAAGAGAAAGTTTATTTCTCTCTTCTTTTACGGAGCCTTAATTGATGAGGTTATGGGTGTCAGTAGCTGAACGAGCCCATAAAGTCTACCGTCTAGACGAGAAACTTTGGGCTTTCCTTCCAAGCAGTTTATCTTCCTCATGTCTAGACAAACCAAATTAGTGATTACACAGATACTTAACAATGAATTGGTGGGGCTCCACCAATTTGCCATAGAGTTTATGAAAATTGGTTTCTGTGTGATGCTGTGGGGGTACTTCTCAATGGGAAATGCGGAGAATCTGCTCAACATCAACAGATGATAATGGATGAGCATAGGGGAACCCTGGAAGAAAAACCAAATCGAGGCTGAAAACGATTGGAGCAAAGGGTTGAGGTATGGATCCAAGGAGGACCTCGAGGATGAACATACAGTCTGTGGAATAGTTTAGATCAAGTCAAACGTATGTCTAAGTGTTGCTCAGTCAAAGTACAGAAGTACAATCTATAAATGCAATGGAGAATCTGTTGCAAGATTTTAAAATTGTTGCTCAAAGATGCTTTCCATTCAGTAATAAAGTTATTTTGCAAACTTGAGTGAGCAAAAGAATTTGCTCTCCAGATGTACAAGGCCTGTAGGAACATTCCCCAAAATACTTCCAGCTGTCTTCTTCTTCTCTTTTGGCTTTTCCCTTCAGGCGTTGCCACAGTCTGTCTCCATTTAGTCCTGTCCTCTGCATCCCCTGCCCTCACATCAACCAAGTCCATGTCCTCTTTCACCACATCCATAAATCTCCTTTGTGGTCTTCGTTTAGCTGGTTCTACCATATATTCACTTAAAGCGGATTGATCACAGATCCTTGCCATACGTTTAGATATTTTGAGGAAAACATTTTTAAATGATGTAATTTTCTTTCATTACAAAATTTTATTATTTGTGTTCTTGTGTCACATCAAACCCCAATAAAATACATAAAAGCTTATTTCGTATACTGCTCTTATTGCTCTTCAGTCATCATCACAGCTCATTGTTTATGAATGCCAAAGGAACTGCTAAGTATTTCACCGTCACTGACTACTGTGCAGACCTCAAAATGCAACTTTCCACACATCACACAACAGATCTGCAAACCAAAGTGCCACTTGCCTCTGCTTTGGCATTGCCTCTTTCACATCTCACCCAGATATAGCCTATCTACCTACCTAGTTTTCTTATACCCAAGTTCCATTATTTTAGAAATTGGGTATAAGAAAGACTATACCTGTCTATCCTTCATCAGAGTTCTCAGTCTTGTATCTATTTTTATTTCACCCACATCCGAAATGAATCCAGACTTGATTGCACTGATTACTCACTGGGAAGATGTAGTTGTTTTATCCTCCTTTCCTGCCTCTCTGTGTGTGTATCTGTGTGAGAGGTCTTGATTGCAGAAAAAAGATTGGTTCCTGAGGACTGTGAAGAGTCCCACCAGCTGCAATGGCTTCTGCTGAAGCGCCTCCTTGAATTAATCAACCCAGCCAATGTCACTCACAATGCAGACTCTGCAGCTTTGTTTTTTTTTTTTGTTTGTTTACTGTTTGATATTTCTGTGTACAACTGTTTTTTTGGGGGGGAAGAGGAGGTTGCTATTAGCGGTGTCAATGAATATTAAAAGCACTGTGCAACATTGCTTCATTGACTGTTGTACAATGCCTCTGCAAAGTAATTATAGCGCTTTACTTTCTATTTCATTTTATGTTGCAGACTTATTCCAGATTGTATTTAATAATCTACTTCCTCAAACTTATACACACAGACATCTCATTATGACAATGTGGAAAAAGGGTTATGAGATTTTGCTAATTAATTAAAAATAGAAAAACAAGAAAAATCACATACGTAAATATTCACCTTTGTTTAATACTTTGTTGATACACATTTAACATCAATTACAGACTCAAGGCTTTTTGAATATGATGCAACCTGCTTAGTTCAACTATCTTTAGGCAGTTTCACACAGTTTTCTTTGCAGTTCTTCTCGATCTCCAATAGGTTGGATGGGAGATTTATGTGCAACTGTTTTCTGATCTCTCCAGAGATGTCCAATGAAATTCTAGTCTGGACTCTATGCTCCAGAATGTTCACACAGTAGTTTTGAAGCCACTGCTTTGAGATCTTGGTCATATGTTTTGGGTTTTTGTCCAGCTAAAAAATGAACTATCGCCCCAGTGTAAGTTCAAGGTGCTTTGGAGCAGGTTCACATCCAGGATGTTCTTGTACAATGCTGCATTCATCTTTCCCTCTTCCTCACTAGTCTGCCAGTGCTTCTGCTGCAAATAAATCCCATGGCATGATGCTTCACTGTAGGAATGGCATTGGTCTGGTGATGATTCATGCCTGGTTTCCTCCAAACTTGATGCCTGGCAAACACAGCAGAGTTCAACCTTTGTCTCAGGTGCCTTTTGGCAAACTACAGACAGGCTACAATGAGCCTTTTATTAAGAAGTGGCTTTTATCTGGCAACACTACCATACCGATTGGTGGAATACTTATGTGATATCTTGATTCCAGTAAATTTTATTAACTATTTCATACAACTTATTTAAAAAAAAAAAATTATATATATATATATATATATATATATATATATATATATATATATATATATATATATATATATATATATATATATATATATATATATATATAAATCCTGACCTATCCCTTTAAGAGCACAGAAATGGGAGGAGGAGGACAGAAGGCGGTGGGGGTTGGTTGGGGGAGGTTTGTGTGCCTTTGTCTATTTCTTACCCCCCAGCGGTAAAATGCAATGACCGCCCCTGCTCACTTGACCTGTCATTCACTGTGGGCTCGGACACAAATGCCGTCCAGTACGCATGCGCCGTGTGGAGTATTCCGCGCCTTCTGCAGGAGCTGTATGAGCTCCAGGGCTCGGTGATCTTCCTCCTGGCACAGCATCACGTTTGTTCAGTACCGAGCCCAGCTGCCACAGTCGCGGTGCTTCCCCAGAGAGACCAGTCTTTGCATGGCTAGATGTCTGCCGAGCCCATCGCTCCTCTCCCTCGCTGCCTTTGTGGTTGTTTTTCGACAGAAAACTGTCCTTTCCCGGTATCTGGTGAGTATGTTTGGGTGCGAACGGGCGGTTGCTCTGGTCCTGGAGCTCCGTAGCTCTCCACCGCTGGTTGTTTCCTCCCTCTCAGGCCTCCTCCAGAACGTGGTCAGCCTCGTCCTTCCCGTGGTTAGCCTTCACTTCTAGCAGCCCCTCCGAGATGTTGGAGGACAACCTAGCGTCAAGGCTAGATGCTAACTTAAGCAATTGCCGCAGAGAAAACGGAGCACATTTTTAGCAGCTCTTCAACTTAAACAGGACAGGTCAGCATTTTATTTACAAAAAACATTTAGCGATAGATTGAAACGTAAATGTGGAAACTTGTTACCTCGGTCCTCCGGGGGTATTACCCCAATTAGCCAGCTAACCTTGCTGCTCGGCACTGTTTGTTTTTAAAGCGGCGTCGATGTGTTGTGTTCCTGCTCACCATGACTCTCTGACCTGCTTACGTGTGAATTAGCATAGACTTCTGAAACAGAAATGTGAAAGTCTAGATATTTTCTTTGCTGATTTTAAACTAATTTAACTAATGAATGCTTACGCTTTAAGCTTGATTCTGAAAGGCGCTTCTGCATATTTTGCTCCGAGGTGTGTTATTACAGTATGGCTTCCAATACTTGCACTAGTTTTTTTTTTACCCTAAACCGTTTTGTCATAACGAATCAACAAATCTTAGTGCATTTGATTTTGATTTATGTGACATGAATCCGTATGGTACATCATTGTAAAGTGGAAGATAAATAATACATGGTTTCTCAAAAGAAATCTGAAAATTGTGGTTTGCATAAGTATTCAGCTCCCTGCACTCTGACCTCAACCTAAACTCCCATGCTAGGGAGGGATAGCTGCAATGGCATAAGCAGCCAATAGGCAACGTATGATTGAAAACTTACGGCTCACACCGCCTTGAACATACCATGATGATGCATGGTGGTAGGTGCATCATCGCTTGAACCTCGCCTATGGTGAGGTTTGACCTTTCAGCATAACAGTGACCCTAAGAGAAAAAGCAAAACTTTCAGTCTACAGATGTGCAAAGCTAGTGTTGACCCTTAAAGACTTGCAGTGTTGCAGTCTCGCTATCTTACACATTAGGAACTCAGAATAATAACAACTGCACAGTTTGACTTGTATATATTGAATAACTTTAAAACAGTGTGTCATTCTTCCCCCGTTTCACATAATGCACAACGTTTTGTTGATCGATCACATAAATATGTTGCAGTTTATGGGTTTTGAATACTTCTGTTCGGAACTTGTTCATCTAAGCTGGATAGAAATAATTGAAACTGAAATTATTTGGATTTAAGGGGTTGAAATGAAGATGAGGACTTCATTCAGTGTTTAAGGCGGTGTTCTCATATTGTAAATTTAATCTGTGTCTCTGCTTCAGCACACCTGGCTCCAATATAAGCTGAGCAGCAGAGCTCTGTAGAGTGAGTCAGTTTTACCATTTAATTAAAGTGTGTAGGACAAGGGACGCATCTAAAAGTTGCGGGACTCCGGCCCTCGAGGGATGGAGTGTAAGACCACTGGAATACATCCTCGGTGCATTCAGAGCTTACTGAATGCAAAATGAAAAGCGTCAGTGAATAAGCTATTTGTTAATTCATTTACTCGTCAAAGAAAATGTGAATCTTCGGTCTTGATGCAAACAAAGTATGTTTGTTTTGTATTGAAGTTGTTGATTACTAATGAGGAAAAAGTAGCTTCTTTTAACTGACAGATTCTTTAGTGTATATGAGAATCTGTCAGTTAAATGAGAAAAAAAAACATAAAGGCTACAGACGCTTGCTTTGATGTATAATTTCTTAATTTTCTGTTGGATATAAACTTTTGCAAGTTTTCTCTCAAGGTTGAACAATCAACCAACCAAGCATCCTATTGATTACATCTGATATGTGGGCTTACAGGCGATTTTTAAAATCTGTGCGTTACATTCTCTTTAAGCTTGCTCGTATATAAACTCCATAGTTTCTCAAAACGTCTCTGCCTTTTCTTTAAAGGAAATCCTGATTTCTGCTGCATGCTGGCTCTTTTGTACTCTAATCTCCCATCTTTCCTGCTTTGATTACAGCTCTCATGGAGTGACCTGTGATTTTCAACGTGTGTGTGTGTGTGGGAAACTGGGATTTCTCTCCAGACCTGATTCTTCAGACACTATCAGATGTTATGTAGGGGCTGCATATTAGAAAGTCTTACCATGGCAATAATATTGCGATCATGGTATGTGGCAGTTGTCTTCCTTCTTCTCTTTCTGATCTGTACGCCCATAACTCTGTGGCCTTTAGCATTCAGGACAAGGTCATTTGTGTCCAGTTTAAGCATCTGCTGCCGTGAGAATCTGTCCAACTAGATAAATATTACATTAGCATAAACAATCCAAGAATATAACAGATGGAATATATTAGCCAAAAATTATAGCGCTCCAAACAGTGACGATATAATTGCAGTCCTAATGTCATGTAATAAAGCAGCTCAATGATTGAAACAAGGGGAAATAATTGTAGCACAGAAAAATATTAATGTATCAGATTCTTTTTATTGTTATTACATTAAAAATCTTTTGTTTATGTAATACTATGTCACTTTACATAAAACTTGATTTAAAATTATAATTTTCCGTTCAGAAATATGAACTATAAGAAATATAAAATAATAGAACAGATTACTCCCACGCTAAGACATTTTGGCTTAATAAATAGGTTAAGAAAACATCTGAAACATAAAGCTGGTCAAACTTTGTACAGAATGATGGCAAGTCGTATAGTTTCATTTAAATGTTGCAAATATTTCAGCAGCATTGTTGTGTCTCGTGAAGCTTTCAGGTCTCATTTCAGTTGAGTGATATATCTTCTCCCAGATGGTAGATTAACCCACGACTCGGTGGCCCTCTTGACTAAACAGTAATGATTCAGTAGGCTCCCTTTTAGTATTCCTCCTTCAAAACGATCACCAGCGAAGGGACCAAGAGTCTGATGACTCTCTAGCCGTCCTTACTGATCGTTGCGGTCTTCCTGTCAGCTAGACTGCAGTTCCTGTTGCCAAGATGGGAAGCAGCTTGTAGGGGAGGCTCTGAAGACTGCCGTGGTGAGGATGGAGGAGGGGAATTTTCTCCTGCTTTAGCCTCCCGAGGAGTTGTTCTCGCTGCAGCGCTTTCCTCATCAGTCATGTGGACTACTAGATATTTAGCACTGCTGTACCACTGATCATCTTTATAGGGGAGCTGCTGATGCTGATAAATATCTATATTTAGCCTTTTTTCTGAAACTGCCTATAAGGGATGTGATGCTTGGTCTCCAGACCACCTCCAAAAGAACTTTTCTTGTTGTTTGATTCTCATCTGAAGGAGTCGCACTGCGGTTGTATCATTGATGCCTGTAACACTCTGGTTTGGGCTGAATTTGGTGGCATAGTTATGCGCCATCTCTTTTAGTATTATTGCCTGATATTGTCCTAAATTAAAGGCCTCATTGTCAATATACATTCCTGGCATCCTATTGCATGATTCTGGATGGGATGTATTAGAAAGCAAATGAACATTCTGGCATCATTGTGAAACAGACACAAAGCACAGACTAAAGGATTAGTGACTGGGTCAGGACATCTCCAATATTGCAGCTGCCAAGAGGTGCTTTCTGGCAGGACAATGGACCCTACCACTAAACAAAAAATGGTTTTATGAGCTTGAGTTTAAGGTGTGGACTGCTTGGACATTAGAGGCCCTGCCATGCTAGTTGCAAGACTCAAATAATCTACTGTCAATGTTTTAGTGCCAGAGAACAAAAGTTATGCCTGATTTATGTAATTCAGGCTGTGATTTTTACCGTGATAAAAGGTTTTTGTTTATATTTTACCCAACCTCTATCTGAACTGTTAAAATTTTGCAACTAATCTATGGTTACATACCTGAAGGTATATTCCAAAAAACCTGTCTTCAAGTTACAGAAAGCTCTGACGACTTGGCAGCTTTTGTGACCTTTTTCTTGGGTGGGAGGCTGTCGGAAACAAAAACATGCTTATCATGATTGAAACAGTCCATGTTAAGGCATTACAATACTACAAGATATTAAGATGGCAGTATCAGGTGTATTATTGGTAGGCAGAATGCATGTTCAATTGGAATAGATCATCTAACAATTACAGAACTTCTTTCTGATGTGAATATGGGACACACTGAAATTACTACGATAATTTATTCAGAATATATTATGGTCGCTGTTTATGACAGATTCACTGTCAGAACTAAAACCACGACATTTAATATAATCTTTTTTTCATATTATTATTAAAATTACACAATAACATAAATTTTAGTGAAACTTGAATAGAAAAACAAATTCTAGTATAAATAGTATATTATTCAGCAGCTAAGCAGGACATGAGGGCTTTACAATATATATATTTTTCATCATCTGTGACAAGAATGAACTCAAAACCAGCCTGTTTATCCTTGTAGAGATCTGGTTAGAATCTACTGCTGCAGAGTATAATTTCTGTACAAAAAAAAAAACCTGATGACTCTGCTGATGGCAATCTGGCACAGCTGTCTCTTTAGGTCAGAATCCATCTTCTACCTCAGGTGCTCTGTGAGGTCAGATATTAAAGAAAACGCAGCCAATGCACCCGGAAGGCCAAAGCAGAGGGATCATAGCAGCTTTTATTTGTTTATATATTTAATGTAGTAAAGAGGAAGTGCTTACTGGTTTCCCTGATTGTAACGGACAATATTGTTTATTTTACCGTTTTTGAAAATGAATTCCCTTACACTGTGTTGATTTGCAATGTCCAGCTCTTTCTTTGTTACAGCTACAGAATATTTTTAAACTTGTAATTAATAGTTCACAGAATAACCCTTTTTATGGACAGAAAATGAATTAAATTCTCAATTTAGGGTTGGCAGTGAAAATATTTTCACTCTAAAACATGTTTTATGTTGGTGACATTAATTTGTGTGTGTTTGTGTCTGACTTATAGGAATCCCAAGAGCTTGACCAGAAGACCACGCTTTGCATTGTGACGTTTCACCGCCACAATGCTGGGATTGCAGGGAAATTCTTCGACGCCCAAAGTGTATCGCTGCGTGGCGTGTTCAGACACCTTCAATGGATTAGCCTCCCTACTGGTACATCAGGCTACTCATGCGAGTACCGAGCCCAAGAGCTCTACCCCACCTCCATCACGACCTAACAACAGTCTGGTGGAAAGCCAGGTTACGAATGATGTCCCAGCTACTGAAAAGCCTGCTTCATTGGCTCATCTGTCTGACAGCCCTGCAAATTCTTTCTACATTTGTGATTGCGGGGACGAATTTCTAGACTTCCATCTCATGCTGGAGCATAAACGTTCACATGTCCGTCAGCAACAGCAACCAGTGGAGGATAATGTTTCCCTGCCTGGTGGAACAGAGAAAAATCATGTCTTTTCAGCCCAGCAAACATCATTCGCCCCCGTTCTAGAGGCAGGTTTAGACCTCAGCTCCCCCTCCTCTTCCAAGTCCTCAGGCTCTGAGGTACCCACATCAAATGCACTTTCAAGAGATGTGGCCTTGGAAGACAGTGTTGCCATGGTAACCCCTCCTCATGGCCAGCACACACCCCCTCAAGATGTCAGTGTGAAACCAATTGAGGGCATGTCTACCACAGGAGAGCCTTTGCCAGAGAGCAAAGAAGACATGGATTTGGAGGAGAACACCAATTCTGCCTCACTCTCTGATCAGCTGGAAAATGTGCAAAAAAACAACATCCTCATGAAGCTGTTGGCTTCTGCGTATCAGAACTGCTTACCGTCTTCCGAGTCTGAGAATGAAAGCAAACCCAGTGTCACCCCAAAGCAAGAAGACATTCCTGTTGATATAAGCCCAGTAGCTAAAGTCGAAGTGTCTCAGAACAACGATCTCTCCATTGTCCAGATGAGGCGACTGCTTGTTAAACCTGGAATAAAGACAAAGGCCCCACCCATCAGTAGAGTTTTGGCTTCAAGTAGGAAGAGAGTAGTCTCTCTTACTAAGACTATGTCTCCTGTTGTGGTTCTGGAGACCCGCCAAAAGCTCATGGATCCAACTTTAAAAGGGCTTTATGGAAGATATCAATGCGGCCGCTGTCGTAAGGTCTTTCCGAACTTGGACAGATTGACAGAGCATCATTTTTTGCACAAAAAAGAAAGGATTAAATGTTGCCGCCGTTGCAAACAGCTCATTATTGGACGGCTGCCTTTTTCAGACAATCACGTCTGCATTCAGATGAGAAATAACTGGCCAGCAAAGAATCTTCAAAACAAATCGCCCTTTGGCTCCAAAATGGTGCCATTTCATAGTCTGAGCAATGCCAAAAAGGTTTACTTCTGTCCATTGTGCAAAAACAGCTATGCTCGAAGGTGGAACCTTAAAACACACAGGTGTCACGGTGCTAGGTCGGGCGTCCAGGGTCAGGTCAGTCCTTCGTTGCAGAGAATGTCAATGCTGCGGTCAAACCTTGGTGCCCAGACGGCAAGAGTCGAGGATGCAATTGAAGGATTTAAGTCGGTCTCTGTGGGAACTGAAGTTGGTGCTCACATTAAAGTTGAGGGGACTTCTCAAGATTCAGGGCTGTCTGCAGTTTCACAGTTGGCTTGGATGCCTCCTGCAAGAACTTTCCCCCCATTTTTCTTAAAAGCCTCCATGATCGATTCTCTTCAGGACCCTTCACTGGCTTCCCTTGAGGAAGAAGATGAAAACTGGAAAATGGAGGAGAGTAACAGGGAAAACGGCAACGAAGGGCAGTGGACAATCCCCTTAGACGATGAGATTCAGGTGCTCAGTTCCACCAACAAACTTGGCAATAACAGACACCTGACTCAGTCTGGATCTGTCGAACACACAGAAATACCCCCCCATGCTCTGCCCTACTTTGTCAGAGATGGAGTAAGGCGTTACCCTTGTAGCAGGTGTCACAAAACCTACAGTAAAGCGTCGACTTTGAGACGCCACCTGCTACTGTGTGGAGTCAGGCCACCTGGGTTTGGGACTGTAGCTCAGAGTCAGTCTCACCGTGCCACACCTTTAAACACCACTAACATGAAACCAATGTTTTCCTGCTTTGTCTGTGGGAGGGCCTTCAACCGCAAAGACAACATGATGACCCACAGAAAGAGATGTCAGCTGAAGCGAACAATGTCTGGTCTGGATGGAGGAAGCATGCTGAAGGGCGACACACCAGCTGACGGTCAGATCCAGGAGGAGAACAGTGCCGGAAACTGGGGCATCATGTCTCTGCCATCTGTGCTCCCAAGGAGGGTGACGTGTGAGTGTGGGGTGGGATTTACATCCCCGAGGCTTCTCCTGGAGCATCTACAGAAGCATGCACAAGAGTCTTACACATGCCCAACCTGCGGAGAAACCGTTAATTCCTGGGCTGACTATGAGGTTCACCTGCAAATCCACATGCATCCTCAGCACAAGCTGGCAAAGGGACACCGATCGCAACCCCTTTTACTCAGACTGCAGCAGCCACAGCCCACCCAGTCAGTGCTTCCACCACCGCAGAAACCGCCACGCTCAGAGCCATCCCAACACCTACACCTACTCTCCGTAAAAAAGGGGCAGCGGATTGTGTGCACCCGGTGCGGGAATAGTTTTGCCACCCGCTGTTCCCTTCGTAGGCACATATCCTGGAATCGCTGCAAAGGCGTGCGGTCCGTGAACCCCCCCACAAATCCACCCAAAACCTTCCACTGTTCTCACTGCAACTCTGACTTCCCCAACAGCATCAGCCTCGTGTTCCACCAGAGGAACGGAGCATGCAAACCTGCCATCAAGCCCGTCCGCTGCCCTGTTTGTCTTCGCTGGTTCGGCACCATGGACAGTCTGCAGAAACACCTGCTCACTCACAAGCAGTCCGACTCGTTCCGCTGCGACGTCTGTCAGGGAACGTACCGAAGCCTCAAGTCGCTTAAGAATCACCGTAGGAGGATTCATCGCATTCTGGTCGGACAGCCAAAGTCAAAGCTGACTGCCGAATGCCATCTGGATTTAACTGACTGAAGGTCTCTCATGAAAATTGTGTGTATAAAACCAGAGTCCATTTTTATTATTTTTTATTCCTTTCATAATTTCAGATAACTTTCACTTTGCAGAGTCTAAGGGACTGTGGGACAAATTTGTAGGCTGTTTTAGAAAAACTTTTAGAAGTTCTTTTAGCCTGCCGCTGCTTATAAATTAGCTTTGTCACAGTGTGCATTTTAGGTTTGAATTTAATCCCTGCCATTTATTAGCCTTTTGAGTCTGTAAATTATTCCATAACTACTTAATAATCTAAATTCGTTCACGTTTGTGATGTAGCTTCTTGTTGTTCTTGATGTTAATAAACATACAAGGGTGTGCAATGTCTTGAGTGTATTTTTAGTTCTGATATATTGATTTAAGGCAAAAAATGTCTACATTTTTTTTGGGAATATTTTAAAGTTAAGTCATAAAGTTTGACTTGACTTAATATGCACTTCTTAGCACACTACAGCAATTAATAGAAGCATAACACTTAAACTCAGTGTAACCCACACAGGGTAACAGGTCTTAAGTGTAAATTTACATTTCAAGTCATGTATTTTTATTTTTTTATTTTTACTTTTTTCTTCCCCTCAAGGTTTGTATCCTTAAAATGTGTGGAGCGGTAATAAAGATGCATCAGAAAAGATTAATGTACTTCACTGTCTTCATTATAAAGTGTCAGGTCTTTAAATTAGAATTTTGTAGATGGAATAATTTATGTTTTGAGTAGTTAAAAATGTGGTTTGGGGATTTAATATGAAACACTAAACATATTGCAGTTGCTGCATCTAATTTGTACTTGATGTAAAAAAAAAAAAAAAGCTTAATCTCTGTTGCAAAATTAGAAGCCAAATGTGTTAATTTACCAAAAACATGCATTTATAATCTGCGTTGAACATGCCTTTAGTAGTAAATCCCCTGAATGTTGCCTAATATACTAAAAACGTATATTTGGGTGACACAAAAAAACGAAATTTTCTGGTATTTGTTGCAATGTTATTCACATACATTCAAATTAGATTTTTACACAGTTTTGTGTGATAGGAAGACACCTGACTGAGCTCTGGAAATAAGTAACAATTTGTTTTTCTATTTGTTTAGGTTGTGTTACCTTAATTTCAAATGAAACACACATTGGGACATTATTTAGGAAGCATTCATGTTCGGTTTTGTATGAAAACCAGTGACTTATTTGTCTGCTTTAGCATACAGGTATAAATAAATGTCTACAAAAAAATACCACCCTGTGCAGATGTATTGGTCAAGTGAATGTGTCAGACAACCAAAATAAAACTTATTTCAGCTTCCATTTTTTTCCCAACCCCTTTTGTATCTTCGGCAAAAGGTAGTAACTGGCTAAAAAAGTCCTAAGATTTTACACTGCAGACTGTCAAACTCCAGTCCTCAAGGACCGGTGTCCTGCAACTTTTAGATGTGCCTCTGCTGCACCACACCTGAGTAGAATAATTAGGTCATTAGCAAGGCTCTGGAGAACTGATCTACACAAGGAGGAGATAATTAAGCCATTTCATTCCACTGCTTTGTACCTGTGGCACATCTAAGAACTGCAAGACACTGGCCCTTGAGGACTGGAGTTTGACACCTGTGCTAGAGTCATCTCAATGTGAGATTACTCTAGCTACAGCTCACATTGTGGAAAGGTTGGTTCAAGAAGAACTAAAATTTAATTTAATTGTTTTTTCAAAGAATGATGCAAAAAGTAGAAAAAAAATAAGATGCTGCACAATTCTGCTAAAATATTTATATCCCTTAAATTGTTAAATTTTTTGTTACATTAGTCATAATCTAAAATATATTACTGGTTTTATGTGATAGACTAACAGAGATGATTTCACGATTAAGAAGTGAAAGAGAAAGGTGAGATTGTCACTTTTCTAGGGACTACATTTTAAGAGTTTTAAATTTGTATTTACCTACATATTTATATTTTAAGTGGTTAAAAGGAAATGTAGATCTAGTACACATATATCATCAATAACCATTTCTTACACCTTCATCTGTTATGAATAAGAAAGGTGTTCAATGACGGGAAGGAACAATTTTTTTTAGATTTTACAATAGGCTTATATTTCTACCTCATTTTATTTAGTTAGTAGATGACTGTCTCTAAGTTTTCTGGATGTCACGTCAAAAATAATAAAAATGTCCTCAAATATTTTTTGTTACCAAAGTATGCTTTACAGTATTTATGCACGTTTTCTCAGTCACAAGTCATACCTTGAAAAAAGGAGGAAGTTCTTCAACAGAGGGCGGTAAAGCCAAGAAAACCCGGATATGGATGTAGAAGAAAATTCGCGCCCCCCCCCCCGCCCCCCTCTCTCTCTTGTTATTCGGATTGATTTGTAGGGCTAACTATCTGCTACTTGTTCGTGTGTATCACCAGCAAGTGGGCCAAGTACTTACTGTTTCCGGAAACAACAGAGGACAAGCTTTTTTACTGTTTCAACCCAAAGATATGACACAATTTTGATTGACGTTAACCTGAAGGTAAGGCGGTGGTAGCATCCGTGGTATGTTTGATGCTAATGTTAGCATTGCAGGCTAACAGCAAGACAAGCCCGCGTTTAACAAAGTAAGGCGGTGAGTCGATTAAACGTGTTTAATGTTGCAGGATTTCCTTTTTCGTGTTATTACAGTGAATTATGTTCAAATACTCTGCTAGGTTTCCAGTGGAAACCTGTTTAGTACATTGTGATTATTTAGACGAATAGTTTATTCGATGTTCGTGAGTTGTGTGATATGCAACATCATATTTAGAAAAGTACCCAAAGCCATTTTCTGATTTTATTAATCGTTTATTATCTTGAATATTCATTTTTGCATTTTTGTAAATAGCAGAAAATGATAATAAAACTGTTATTAAAAATGAAGGTTTCCTAGTTTTACCCAGAACTGTATTTAGTATCTTGAAGTTTTATTTTTCAAGAATGATTTAAGTCACGACCTGAAACAAAAGAAAGGAATCCGCTGGAGTTACTGTTAATATTTATGTAGGAAAACCATAGGAAGGGAGAAGGCAATGGTATTATATGGGACATTAAGATCAAGGACGTGTATTTTTCTAATCTCCAATTAACTCAAATTCGAAGATGTCTTCAAAGAATTTGTGTTATAAAACAGGAATTAAATAGATATGGTGGTTTTTTTGTCATTTTTCCAAAACAGTTGTATTGGGTCTGCACGATATTAAGAAAATATGCTATTCTATTGATTAATGCTGTGATAATGATACAATACAACTGAAATGAGCAAAAACCAAGTGCAAGATTCCTTCTGCTTATGATTTATAGTGAACAAGGATCCCAGATATTTGAGTCCATTTAGCTACTGAAAAACATACAACTATTTCCATTCTAATAACAATGTTTTATTTAAAATGGTGCTTTTAGTTTATATCGCTTGTCTTGGTATTAAAACAATTTACTTATGATTTCTTTATTACTCTGCTTCCTTATTAACTGTAACATTTTTATGCTGCGTTAAACAACAAACCCCTCTTCTCGCCCAGTTACTGCTGAAGATGGGCACCAGCCCCAACTGCGAGGAATCAGGGGATAAACAGCAGATAGATGGTTTGACAAGTGTCACCAACTGTATTACAGGCAAAGATGGACTATTCTTAAATAATTGGCAAACATTTAATGCAGTCCAGACAGTTCTTCTCATTTAGCATGTTTTTTTTATTGTAACAATAAATATGCAACATCTTGTGCAGCCCTATTTTGTGTGTCCAAACAGACAATTTTAATAAAAGAAGAATTAAATAATCTAAGGTCACGTGTGGGAGTTTCAAAACATGGCTACTGTGTTTAAAAAGCTACAGTTTTGCTCTCATTTATGTTCCTGAATTTACTTTAAAATCTGAAATGTTACACTGAGCCAGTGAAATTAACAGAAATTGTATATGTTTTTTGACTGAATATGAACATTATCTAGGCTAACAAAGCGTGAGTTCTCCCTCTGAGTTGTTCTTTCTCTTAAAGTTAAGTGATCTAAATATGTTTATTGTTTTTTATGGATGACAATCGACCTGCATGGAGTTACAGCAACAGGTTGGAGTAAATAAGCCAGTTATAAGTGACAAAGGGTATCATGGGCTAATGTATGTGCTTGAAGAAATGTGAAAGATTTCAAGAGGAGCTGAAGACTTAGCAGGAAAAAGAAAAAAAAAATCAGCAATTTTATTTCCCTTGACCAGAGGCCTTTTTTAAGACAAATTTGGGCTGATCTACCCTTTCGACTCTTGATAACTCCAGTTGGCTGTAGACAAAACATACAGTTTCATGGTCAAATTTGAAAACAAATGTGTACATGATCATATTTTATTAAAAACAAAGCAACAATTGCTTTAATTTTCATACATGAATTTAAGCAAAAATATAGAAAATATGTGTAGCCTCCTCCTTTATGGAGCTGACCAGCAGCATTTCATTTCTTTGCTGCTTTCAAACTGCAACTATTTAAAATTCTACTATACCAAAATACAGTAACTTAGCAATATTATCCTGGACTAAACCTAAATAAATTTTCCAAGTGGGCTCAAATGGAGCCAATATAGTAATAGTAGTCGGCATCTCTTGTATTTGTTTTTGTTGAGTTCTTCTCAAAATTTGACAGAGGCGAATTGTGAAGAAAATGATTGCCTGTCTTGCATTGGGAAAAAAAACCAAACATCTTTATCTTTAAGACTGATGTGAAAATATTCTGACCTGAAGAAACAAAAGGGGGTCTTTTGGAAGATGTGCATCTTGTTACAGTCAACATAAACCTACCCCAGGATTACACATAAAGAACACGTTGACTGTCGCATATGGTGGTGGTAGCATTATGATCTGGGGTTGATCTGCTGCTTTTGTACTTGAATACTATTTTCAAACAAATAGTTATCTGAGTATGTCTTGTATTTTCATTGTGAATGGGAATATGTGTGAAATAAACTATGTTAAACATGTAACAAATGAGCAAGAAATTATACGTGGGAAATACTTTTTCTTAGTTGTGTAACTTAAAAAGCGAAAGCTGCAGACTAAAGCTGTATTGTTATTTTTGCCGTGCATTAATTATCTGTTTGACTTTACAGGAAAGGTGTTCTTGCAGACTCCACTTCAGCTGCGATCGCACACTTATGCCCAGCCTGATCATGGAGCGCAAGAGAAAAATCCTGCAGAGCATCCTCGAGGATGGCTACACCATAGACCTAACAAACTCGGGCCACTTCTGCTTCAGCTGCGAGCAGATCTTTGCCAATCAGAAATGCCTTGAGGAGCACATGTGTCCCCTGGCGAGTTTCATTTGCTCCTGTGGAACGGAGTTTACCGAGTACAAAGACATGCAGGAGCACAGCACTACACACGAACCTGGGCATCAAGTGCTCGATCATAAAACGATCCGAAAGCGAAGGATCGAGAAGTACAGGGAAGAGGAGGAGAAGCTGAGAAGGTTGCAAGATGGTGAGGTTGTCTGGAAGGCACCTAATGAGGGCAGTGTACCCTCAGTTTCCAAACTTCAAGTACCCAATACTTCAGGTCTCGCTTCTTGTGTTCCCACACAAACAGCGCAGATTCCACAAGTGCCTGAGTCGCATTCAACCCCTCAACCCCAAGTTCCAGCCGTGCAGAACATCTTCGCAGATGTTGGCGCACCAACCGTGGACCTTTGGATGCTTTATCAGCCCGTTGTACTGTTGCAAACAATGACAAATTTCAGAAAGACACAGCCATACACTTGTGGTAAATGTGAGCAGGGGTTTATGTCAAAGGTGGGCCTAATCTCCCACCACAGCTCACATGTGGCAGATAAAGTCTCCGGCTGCATAGGATGCGGGTTGCTACTGTCGAGCAAAAAGTTAGTGCCTCGATTTCACGTTTGCAACTCCAACTATCAGAGCAAGTATCGACTCATCACAGCAAAACCGTTGAGTTACAAGCCCCGAAATGGAGCCAGTCCTAAAAAGAATCAGCCTTCCCATCCGCCTCAGGTTGCTTTCGCTCAGCAGCTGGAAAACCAAAATCCAAGTGAAGCTGGAAAGAGGAGTCGGCTACTTCTGGCCACGGTCGCAAAGAAGAATCAAAACATCAGAACATACAACAATAACACCAACCGAGTACCGACCATCACTGCTCCTTTGCAGTTGAAGAGTCAGAATGCCACTGCGTCCAAGCCTTACTCTGGTGTTTCCATCACAGCGAAGACTCCAAACACTGGCGCGTTCACTCCAGGCGCTCAGAGGGATTGCGTGAGTCCTGCTGCGGTGCAGAAGGCGTCTGAGGACCCGTCATCGCAGAGCAACTTCACCTGTCGGGTCTGTCATCTTCCGTTTGAAAGCGCCCAGCGGCTGCAGAGGCACAAGTGTGTCAAGGCCCAGGAGTTCATGGCGAAGCACATGATTGGTGGCAAACGAGATTACAAAATTGTAAAGGTAACACCAGGCCCCCCGCAAATGAACGGTGAGAGGAAGCTGGGATTTTCCCCTGCTGCCAGCATAAAGAAGCCCCAACACACGCCGGTCAGCCTGGAGAAGGTGAAGGCATCGACCCCCGTCAACGGAGGCGCAGGAGGGGAGTCTGATGATGACTGTTTCATTGTTGAGAGTGGACCTGAAAAACCCGCTGAGGTGATTTATCAAGTAACCTCATCAGTCCCTATAAAGAGTTGACTAGTAGTGTAGTGCAGCACATTATGTTTGCATGTCACTATTTTATGTTGACTACCAAGAATCAACGCATTTCATCACACAGGGACTACATGCTTCTGAGCTTTCCTCAAACTGCTTTAGGAGTAGGGAATACTGGTTCAAATGCTTCAGTCATAAGCCAGCTATCTTTTTCTAATAAAGTAAATGTTTATGTAGGTTGTTCAGGAGTTTGAAGTTGCTGCCCCTCGAAATGGGAATTTGTGTAAATTAAGTTCAGCTTCATGATATGTGTGCATGGTTCATCCACTGTAGATGGGGAAACCAGGTACTGTGTAAAGGTTTTGTTTTTAGTCAGGTGAGTTTGTTGTTGAAGCTGTGGGACTGAAACCCTAATTTCTTGTGTGTTCCTATCAGCTTTGTCGGAGTTTATGAATACAGTATATGATGTAATAAAGTATATTTTCAAACTTGTTTTCTTTTTATCTTCTTGGAAATATGCAAATTGTATCGGCAAGACTTTCTAATAAAAGCATAACACAGACAAGCCCAAAATTATTCATACTGCTGGCAGATTTAAACACAAAAAATTTTTATTTTGCCAACATGTTTCCTCTGACTTAAAGTACTTTTACCAGTTTGGAGTGGGCCAGCCATCGCCCAATTTGAGTGTGATTTGTGGGGAATACTTTAGGTTAGGGTGATGGCCAGGAGGCTCTCCAACCCCAAAGACTTGAGGCTCATCACCAAAGAAACCTTGGGAACATGTAAAATGCTCTTCAGCAATTAAAAGGATTTGATTGCTGTAATGCCAATGAACGAATTATTATAAAGGGCATAGATAATCATTGTCATGCCATTTATCATTAAAATGTAAATAAAACATTTTTTACAGTTTCATCTTTTGAGTGTTTCATTTGCTGTCACCAACATACTCCATTACATGATCATTCTATTGATACAGACATAAATAATTTTGGGCTTAACTGTTTGTACACAGTTGATCTAAATTTGTCCAGATGCCAGAAGAATTGTGAAATGGATATTTTCCAAAATTCCGACTGAAGTGAATATCAGCAGTGTTTATACCTTGAGGACAGGTAATAAGACGTTCTTGTTGTCAAATGTTCAGGAATATCTTTCTACAAATCTAACCTGTTCATTTTTACAAACGTTATGTTTATAATACAATTATTTAAGTGCCGTAGCTTTAAAGTGAGATTTGTGTAAATTAAGTTCTCTTGTCCACTCACATTTCGGATTAACCCCAACCCAACTACACAGGTTCTCCAGCAGAGGGAGTAGCTTGAAATAAAAAAAACAATTGTGATTTAGCAAAGTAGATCGTCATCAATGCGTTTATGAGGCATTCATAGACTGCTTGGGAAATCATAACACACCAAGCGTCAGCGTAAATACCAAACAAATTACATTCATAGAGTTGGCGCTTGAATGACTTAATTTCCTCTGTTTAATATTGTAATGACGGAAAAGTTGCGCTGCTTGGAAATACAATCAATGATTTGGTGAACAGGAAGAGGTCCCGGAAAAAATAGTGTCATTCATGTTTAAAGAACAAAACAGCTTTTTGTCACTACTTTAGTTATCTTTGTATGATTATAATATTTTATGATATATGTGACGAAAACAGAAACAGAAAAAACTGGAGAAGGGGAAAATACTTTTTTTGTATGCACAATTTTTGTTTTACTTTGTTTTTATTCGATATCGTAAGAAATTAATGTTTCCAATGTAGAATTGAAAGGCAAAACTCCAAGCTATTCATGCGTATGATGAGCGTAGGTAAACGTCACATCAAAACTTTAAATACCATATATTATGTCAGACTTCCGTTTATTCAGACCCAGTGTTACATTGAAGGCATTTGCACGCTACACATTTTAATTTGTATCCAAAATGTTAGGGAATATATTCAAAGTAAAATAAAACATATTCGTGTATGCTGTTATTATTATTCCTAAAACATACATTCCTGTCCGCGTCTTTTTAAAAATAGCTGTCTAGTTATTGCTCTGTTTTGTTAAGAGCCGGTTGTAGTATTCCTCATTACACTGGAAACATCTTGGGACTTGATGCAGTTTTTGCTATTCCTCTATAATCCTATTTCCGACGGAACGGGAAGTAGACGCTCTGTTAACCCCCACAGCGCTATTAGCATTAGTCTGGCTGCTTTGTGCATGGATAACGAGTGTCGTATTGCAGAAAACTGGCCCAAAAAAGAAGGTAAAGCCTTGTTCCCGTATGCAACTCCGTGTCTGGGTCACTGTTACACCGCAGAAAGTTTCCAAACAGCCTCAGAGAGGGAGCCAGGTTTGAGTTAGCTAGTGTTAGCTAGCGGAGCAGCGCTTCGTGCACGCGACGCAGAAACCAATCCCGACTTGGTTTTACCCCACGCAGGCAGTGCAGTGTAAGGCAGGCACTTTGTGTTTATTACCATTCTTCACGCTCCACGAACCGCAGCTGTAAAACTATTCACTCACTCCTTATTGTTTAAAAACAAAGTTTTGCCAGTAGACTCTGGGGTTAACGGGTTGGTGCGGTTGGCCTGCGACGTTTTAGAAAACCGAGCTAGCTAATTGGCCTACAGAACCATAAATGCCTCACATTCACTGTTGGTCATGTTACTATTACTTTCTAATGTTAACTGGTATCTGGATTCAGGGGTGAAACATTACTAAAAGGCTTGGGAAACAAGTTTGTGCCATTTTGTCTGACCGGTATAAATGGGGTTAAATATGAGGCACAGACACAAGTCATTGTTAGTCAGGAAGTCTCCATCAGATGTTCAATGGAGAAGAAGAGCGGGCTGATGATAGCAGCAGCTTCTACATCCTGACATGCAGTTTCCCCTATGTTTTTGTATTTATTGGTTATATGCAGTGCTTTGAACACCTTACTGTGTTTTTGTTACAGTACATCTCTCCACGTGTTAATGAGCTATTTAGGGATGCGTTATCAATAATCTCCAACTAATCAATAGTTATTCTGTAAAAAGTCTTGTTTTTTTCTAGGTTTCATTTAGAGGCGCACTGATGAGAAATGATTACTGATCTGCCAATACCGATTTTATTAAAGTCCTATAGAAAGAGCAAAATAGTTGTTTTAATTACGGTAACTTAATGAGTAACAGTGACTTGCTCATAGTAAAATAAAATCAAACAATTTCTGTAAAATGACCCACCTTGAGAGTGCTCTCAAAGCATTACTAAAAGTCTACTAATAAAGTCAAAATGAAATATTAAAAAAATGTGCAAACTAATCCAAATGCACACTTTTTGAATTCTGGTAAAACAGATGCTGGGATTGACTGATAAGTTTGTAGGTGTTTGGAAAACTGAACACCATTCTGAAGGGACAACCCACTCAGTGACACACTTGTTTTTTCCATATGATTGACCCAAAGGAAGACGCATCCAAAGCAGCATTCACGTAACCAAACCATGCTTCAGCACACTGGTTTGATGCATTTGCTTCATGAACTACCGCACACGTCACAGCTTCAGTTCACTAGTTTTCCTCAGTAGCGACTAGTGCACCAGAAAGAGTTGTTATTTTCAAAGTTACCTCTGCTGTATCATGTATACACTTATTGGGAAAAGAAGTACATTTTGTTTTCCAGTTTTCTGATTGCTGATCAGTCTAAATCAAAATTGTCGTCGGACAATTTCTGAGCACCTGATGCTTTCAGTGTTTTTAATGTTGCAGATAGTGGATATTGCATACAGCAGACAAGTTACATTGAACGTAATAAGGTTATGTTGCTCATTTTTAAGTAAAAATTGTAACCTCTATTGCTGTATAGAATAGTATATTTTATATTGTCCCCCACTGATATGCAATGAAGATTCCTTTGTCTGCTTCAGATTATACCACCATTAACGATGATGCCATTGCTTGTTTATCATCTTCATACAAGCACAAGGCAAACAACTACTTGTAAGCTGCTGACACAAACCACCACTGTTGCATGTTTTTCATGTTTTTCTGCTGTAAATGCTACATATTGATGTCAGACAATATGATCATACTGTTCTTGCATTTCACATCACTGCTTGTTTGTCATTTTCTTCCCTGCAGACTTTTTGCCATGGGGACTAAAATGTCGTTCGGCAAAGGAAGCGGTGATCAAAATACAGGATCTGATTTAACTTCTGCAAGCTCCCCCTGCAGTTTTGTTCACGCTCCATCAGACTGCAAGCAGGTAGCCACTGAAGAAAAAAAAAAGTGCATGGAAAGCAAGAGTTATAAGAATGTGCTGATGTTGAAAACTCGCCAGTTTTTGCAGTGCATGTATACAGTTTTAATTTTAAAGTACACCATATTATCTCACAGTTCCAAGTATGGGACCCTGCAAAAGTATTTATGCCCTTTGAACATTTAAATATTTTATCCTCAAACACTAACATTTTATAGGTTTTTTTATGTGTAATATCAGCTAACAGTAGTGTGTAATTGTGAAACTGAAGCAAATGGATGCCTGGTTTTTATTTATTTAGAAATAGAAGCCCAAAAGGTGTAGCATCCATGGCATTTATATTCACCCCAAGTCAGTATTTTACAGAGTCACCTTTCCCTGGAATTGCATTCTATAGTATTTTGAAATTACCAAGAGCAGTTTTCAATATTTCACACAGAGTTTCAATTGAATTTATATATGAACTTTGACTGGGCCATTTTAACACATAAAATATGGTTTTATGTAAACCATTCAGTTGTAGCTCTGGCTTGATATTTAAGTCAATGCAGTAGCTTAAAAGTTTACTTTCTTTGTCACTCTATCCATATTTCTGTCAGCCTTAAAAAACTTACCTGCCTCTGCTGGGGAAAAAAAGGATCCCCACAGCATGGTGCACCATGTAGTGTTGCTTATTATGTTATGGCGCCATCCATTTGGGAATGGTTTTTTTTTTTTTGTTGTTGTTTTTTTTTTAGTTTTTTAGTTTTTTGTTTTTTCTTTCAAAAAACAGCCTCATACTCACGGAGCCATTTGCAGAAATGGTTTCATTCAAAAAGCCTGTTTTTATTCCACAGACCTGTAAGTGGTGTATGGAACATTTGCATAAAGCCGCCACACGAGGTTGGCTGTAAACACAATGGAAAAAATAAATAAGAATGTGTAAAACTTTACTGAGGTTCTGCAGCAGTTTCCCTTTAGATATGGAGCACAAATGCTAAACAAAATTCTCATTTTAGGAAAAAAAAAATGTTCCAGTGAGGACAGAGCCTAAATATGAATAAAATACTTTCTGGTTGTAATGTGTGGCAGATTGTGAAAATGATCAAGTCTTTTGCATGGCTTTGCATTGTTAGCTAACCTGTTTATCTGCATGCTGTAGTTGCATGACAAAGATTAAAGTGAATCGTAAATTTGTTAAATTTTCCAACCAAACACTTGTACATTAAAGCCTCTTTTACCTCATTATTCAACAGACACCTGGGAGTGAGAGGTGCGGAGAGGACATGAGTGCAACAGATCCGAATCGGTCTGCTCCAAGAGCATCAGAACACATGGAGTCTGATGTCCATACGAGCTCTACAACTGCAGACCTAAAATGTCAGCCAAGTGAGGACGCGTCGTCACAAATGGGGATGGACAGTGGACCTCAGCTGACCTCTGTGAACTCTCCAGCATATAGGAAAAGGGCCAAACGAAGACGTGGTAGGCATGTTAAAGGCAAACAGACTTTGACTGAAGAGAAAAAGGATTCAGAGGCTGCTAGCTGTGATACAGATCAACATAAGGACGTCAGCACCACGATAGCTTTGTCAACAGCTTCAGTCAACCACATCACTGGTGATTCAGACCATCATATAATCAGTGGATCATCTCTAGATGAGAAATCAGGTTCCGACGCCGTCCTGAGTGACAAAGTAGATGGTGAGGTCACGTTGCAGGTAAGAAGAAGAAGAGGACGGCCAAAAAAATCAGAATCTACAACTTCACACCAAACTGCTCTAAAGATGCCCACACCCCGTCAATCTAATAACCTCGGGTGGACCCTGAGGAGTAGAGGAGAGCAACACTCTTCAACGGAGAACGGAAACTCTGATAGCAACACTGACATAAGGATAACAGAGGGGACTTCTACAGACGACAGTAACCCAATATACAATCATGGCATTAGGAGGAGAAGAAGGACTAAGCCTCTGGTTAATGAGAATGTTCCAGCCAAAGTGGCAAAGTTGGATGAAGCAGTAGAGGGATCACCAGTGCTGAGCAGTGAGGCAGGGGTAGCAGAGACGGCTAAACAGGTGGAAAACAGTGCTGATAAACAGGAGACTGATGAGAACAGTAATGCTGATGAGCCTTTGGTACAAGAGTTGCAATCCTTTCCAGAGCCCGAAAAGAGTCCTGGAGAGGATCTGAACAGATTAAATTTAGTAGATCCCTCTCAAGCAGAAAGCCCTGATATAAAGAAGTCCTTGAGGACAAACGGCAGAGAGGAGTCTCAGTTACAAATTCCTAATTCATCTGATCATCCAGTTAATGCAGATGTGCAGAAGGCAGAAACGGCTGGCATGGCTTTAGAATCATCCTCTGAAAAAACACTACAACCTATAACTGTGAAATCTGAGAATATTGAGATAGAGGTTAATGCTTTACCGCCTGTGTCAGAAAATCATGCCTCTCAAAACAATGCAGACACCTCAGTTACATTACTAAACAGAGCTCATACAGTCTATAGGTGTAAGAAAGGTGGCAAAAGAAAGAGAAGAGTTTTCAAAGCGTCAACAAGCAACAACCATGTAGAAAAACAGGAAGCTGCCCCTGAAGTTGAACAGAAACCTGACTGTGGCAATGTGAAGACAGAAGCCAACTCAGATGCCAACGATATCATTTATGTTAAAAAAGGGGGCAAAAACATGCTAAAATGCGGCTACTGTGGTCGTCTATTTAAATTTCTGTCTCAGTTGATCGTCCATCAGCGCATTCATACAGGAGAGAGGCCCTTCAAATGTGCAGAATGTGGGAAAGGTTTTACCAAAAACTCCAACTTGAATCTCCATCTCAAGATGCACCTAAAGAACAACATGTATCAAAAATGCCAGCTGTGCAAAATCAGAGTCTCCATCTCGCAGTTTGCCGCACATATGGAGACACACACCCAGGGGGTGAACGAGCCGGACCTTATGTATTCTCACAGGGGAATAGAAAATCTAAGCCAACCCAGAAGCAACAAGAGTGCCCAGGAAATTCAGAAGGAATCTGCTGAGAAAAAAAGCAGCAAAACATGTCAGTACTGCGGCAAGACGTTCCCATTCCAGTCTGCCCTCAAGAGACACATCCGCATCCACACGGGAGAGAAGCCCTACAAGTGTGACATATGTGGCAGAGCTTTCGGGCAGTCTTATTTCCTCCGCGTGCATGAGCTGACGCACTGGACCGTGAAGCGCTACAACTGCACCCGCTGCGAGAAGTCTTTCTCCCACTACAGCAATGCCAAAAACCACCCGTGCAAACCGGTAAGCAGCAGCAACGACTCCCAAGCCAACAGACGCATAAAGCCGCTGCTGACGTACACTTGCTACATCTGCAAGAACGTTTTTGAACACCTGCAGAACTTCAACAATCACATGAAGGAGCACACGGGCACCAAGCTGTTCCGCTGCTTGTATTGCGACAAGCTGTTCAGCGTGATGTCTGATTTCGAAGCCCACCGGACTCGGTGCGCAGCGGAAAGGAACGTGCTCAGCATAATAAAAGAAGAGGAGATGATGTCAATGATTCGTTACAGAGTGCCTTCGCATAGCACTTCGAAATGCAACAGTCCACCTCTTGTCACGCCTTCGGATTTTAAACCCCAGAAAAAACAGCAAAGCATTGTTCGCAAAAGACGCCTCGCTCACTTAAGCAAGCCGCTTCAGATCCCTGTCTCGTATGTTGTCTCAAAGCTAAACAAGTTGGATACCAGATCCGATCCGAGGAAATACTTGTGTCCAAGCTGTGGGCGTCAGTTCCGGCACATGGGCAGGCTGCGGGCCCACATGCTCACCCATTCTCCCAACCAGACATTCCCTTGTACCCAGTGCGGAAAGACGCTGGGAAGCTGGAAGAAACTATGGATTCACCAGAGAGTCCATCGGCAGCCAAGCGGCCGTTTCACATGTCCCCGGTGCGGGCAGGGTTTCCGATTCGCCAGTTCTTACAGAGAGCACATGAATCAGCACCCCGACTACCACTGGATCAAAGACAGGCCAAAGAAAGTTTCACTGCCTTATCAGTGCGAGCAGTGCACATGTAGCTTTGGGACTCTTGATCTGCTGTTCACCCATCAGCTATGCCATTCGTCAGTGCTAGACCTTCGGAAGGAGCCCAATTTAGTGTTGCTCACTGATGCTCACAGTTCTCAGTCGAGAGCCAAAGTTGCCCCACCTAGCGAATGTGCAGCGTCAGCTGACAGAACTAGCTCTGTTTTATACTCCCCACAAAAACACCCAGATCTGAATCCTCAAATGCAACCTTTAGATGTAGATTATTCTACTCATTGTCCCAACAGGACACATTTAATCGGCACCAACAAAGTTAAAGAAAATGGCCCTGGAAAACCTTCTACACCCCTAAAACATGTGAACTCAACCTGGACTCAAAATACTGTCAAATCAAACAAAGAATCCTCAGACAGTTTAAAGTGTGCTGTGTGTGGAGTTGTATTTCCTGCAGTCTCAGACCTATTTCACCATTATATGGACCACGCAAGAGGCCTGGTTTAAAATAATACATTTTAAACACATGTCAGTGTCCTTTACATCACTGTAGAGTGAGGTTAGACCAGTTCCTCTGAAAGGTTGGGGTTAAGAGTTTCCATTGAAGGGATCATAGGATAATCTATAGACACCAGCTTAAATTTAGAAAGATTACTATGTATGATTCTTCCCCTTTAAGATGCAAATGGTATAAAGCTGCTTGTGCAGCCATGGGCCGGTTAATGCCATCAAGGTATACGGAGGTTTTAAAAAAAGCCACATTTTCATAACATATAAAATTTTATATCACAAAAAAGAAATGGGGCACAATGTTGCTCTTGAAGGGCCTTTTAGCCGTTTAAAATTGTCTTTTTTTTTCTCGTACTGATAAGTACCTATTTGGTTGTTTGGGGATATTCTCTTATGCTATTTTGTTTGTTTTCTTCATACATAGATATTTTTACACAAGGTTGTCACATAGATTCTCGTATTCGTGGAGACAAGCCCATGCCTAATTGTTAAAGTTTATTTTGTATATGCGCCTTACTTTAGTTTGTCAAAGTAATTTCTGTCAGTTTGAACAAACTACCTGAAAACCTTTAGATGTGGAGCTCTAAAACTTTAAAATTGCTCAAGTATGCCTAAAACTGTAGCTGTGTGTCAAAACAGAATGACGGATTATTAGTGTTCTGGGTAGATGAGTTACTCACCAGACTCCGATATTTAATAGAGAGATTGGATTTGTGTCTGAAGAATGTGTTTGGCTACGCATAAATTACTCTAAATAGAAAAGGCATAATAGCCCCCCAAGAATCTTCCTCTTGATCATCAGGAATTTAATAATGGCTTGAGAAAGTTTTGTTTTATGTGCCTGTTCTAAAATAACACGAGCTGGTTCTGTAAGCATAGGACTTTGAATTGATGGCTGAATATTTTTCCTGCCCGTCAATTGCAGAATTATCATCAGTGATCATGAAATGTCACTGTGAACTGAACATCCACCTGGTATTTTCTGAACTCGGCTTTTTTCTATAGGAACAATCAGAAATGAAAAGTGATTTGGTCCCAGACACTTATCAGTATTTTCTAAGATTTTAAGACTGATTATGGGCTTTGTACACGGTCATTATGATGGATTTCAATTTGATAATATCCTGATCAGTACACTGGCTGACAAACATGCCCCTACTGTAGTATCTGAACTCTCGCAGAACATTAATGTTTTGCTCCTTGTCTTGTTGCCTTGAGTATTTTGGAACCATGAAATACAGTTTTTTTTAAGAAACACATTTTGTTTTGTTGTATATAAATGTATGCTATAGTTTGTCTTAAAAATAAAGTTGTTTTTTTCCACATAAAACTGTCTGTTTTTATGCTTATGAAACTTTGTTAGGATGTGGTTGATTCATCCTTTCATTTTCTTGAAGATGAGAGGAATCTTGACACTCCAGCATTAATACAGCTACTGGAACATGTAAAATGTTTGAAAAAACAAAGATGCTTGAACATTGCAGGATTTAATATTTGGCTCTTCATCAGACAAACTGATAAAAATTATAAATCCTGGAGTGTGCAGATCTCTTTGTTCATTCAACACAAATTACTGATTGAGTTTGCTTTTATTATAACTTGCATACAGCTAGTAAAATAAGTATTAAATGCATTGAGGCATTGTTATAAATTCACACCAGTCGTCAGTAACAACCTAAGAGATATACTATAAATTAAAGGGTATTAGAAATTTGAAGAATTGAAACTACTAACATTTTTTAAATGTTTTCTGGAAAAGCCTTTTTAATAACTACTAACATCAAGACATCTTCTGTATGGGGGAAACTAGTCATGTTTTTCTTTGGAGTGACTTTGACACATTCGTTCTCACAAACTCTTTGAAACTCCACAGGGTCTTTTCTATGCTCACTAAATTTATTTCCACTGATTTTTGATTATATACCTGTAAGGTGATTGAGTGAGTTTAGCAGATTTACATTCTTTCTTTCAAACCAGTTGTAACTTTCTTTGGGGTTCTTTGATTGGGTCTTGTTTGGAAATGTTTTTATATTCAGATTGTTATTAAGAACCTGGTACATATCGCCTTTCATCCTTCCCTTAATTAATGTAGTTGCCAGCTGACATTTTATTTTATGTTTTGAAACATTGCTCTTTGTATCACAGCTGTAACAGTTTAAAATGTATATAGCAAATCAATTTTAAATCTGTGTACGTAACTAGATTTGACTTTTTGTGTATACAATATATCCACATTTGCTTTAATGCGGTGTCTTCTAAAATTGCTTATCCTGTACACTATATCATTTTTAAATTCTGTCAAGCTAGTCAGGGTTGAATTGTCAGCACAATTAACTATAGAAGAAAGAGCAAAGTAAAAACCAACAGAAAAACTCGGTATGTAATTTTTATTATTTATTGGTCACATTGGCATGGGTTTCCAAACGTGTCCGCTTAGTTGGAAGACATGGTGTAGATATAATCTATATGCAAGACAATGAGAAGAAAAGTGTTGTGTTTCTATATGTACAGCGACTGTCAATTCTTGATATCAACTCTAACTGCTAATACTCCTTTCATCTGCTATTTTAAAGTAAGAAGAGCATTTGCTCCTGAATATCTCTCCGAGTTGTTTGAAAGGTTTGGGTTTGTGTAATGTTTAGTCACACTGTGAACTGCGGTGATGTAAAACTAGTAATTTCAAGAGGAGTTTATGATGTGTTTTACATTCTTATGAGCTTGTTTTTCTTTTTAATCCAAGTGAGCAAGAAGGTTTATAGCCTTAACCCGGGGCCTTCAGCCTCTGAAAACTGTGTCTGCATTGGAGTCCCCTTTCAGAGTCCATGTCCATTCCAGATGTTCCCAGTTCATCCTCACAACTCATTAGGATTTACCCGGTTCGTCTGGCAGTCCCACCCAACCCTAGATCAAATTCCCCGACCTTCTGTTTGCCAAAGTCTTCAAGACACAACAAACCAGTTCGGTGGATACAATACACAAATTTGATCATATACCTTTGGGCTGGCGTCACGTTATGAGACACTTGGTGTTTAAATTAACGTGCTGTTTGTTGTGGACATCCACTGCTCGCCATCAAAAAGCGCTGTGCTTCAGATCAGGGAGGAGATTCTTCAGTACCATACCCCACCAGCTAACACAATGATCGAACGCACTCTATAGTCACTGACATTTCTCATCAGCACGTCAGAACACCCAGATGGCATCCCTCCCAGGACGTCATCCAAAAACACCAAAATGTCTGACTAATCTAAGCTGACATCCAATGCAACAATACAGACAACAGGCAGAGCTTTCCTTCTTGTAGCTTAAAGCACATTGAGGTTCAGTGGCCGTGCCTTTAATAAATGGCATGATAATCTTTGTCATCTACCAATGGAAAGAATCAGTAGTCAGTTTTCATCAATTATAGATGAATATTTTATGTTTTTAGAAAGTATTTTAATTTGATATTTTACTAATTTAGAGAAGTTCCTATAACTGGTAATCTTTCTCAGCTGTGGATGTGAAGCAAGCAAAGGTAGAGATGTGAATTGAAGCCATTTATTGTTTGTCATATTGAAGTTTTCTTCAGATCCATTGCGGACAATTTTTTTTTTTACTCAGTTTGAGAACATGATGTTGCAAGTCCAGATGTTGCAGTTGCCATGAACATCGGACGCTTTTCTCATGGCACAGCTGTAACACCAGGTCACTCTGCCCTGTGGCTTGTGTGGCCTAGAGCCACTGGAGACAATGATACACAGAGGTAGGGGTCCTTACCTCCCTCTAGGAATTTGGTGCAGATCACGGTGGAGTTGCAGTGTGTTTAAAGTGAAGAGTGGATTTTATTATCTTTGGCCAGATGTGATGGAAATGTTGGCATGAGTGAGCAATCTGCTTTTGTTAATCATAGATTTCTATTTTCTATTTTATTTTGTGCTAATTTAGAAAAGAAAATTGTTTATTCAGGGAAATAAAACAAACAAGAACATTATTTTCACCATTTATTTGTCATAATGTCAGATTCTTTAGCTTCATGACAGGTCTCAATGACTTTATTTCCCATCTAGTTGGCGGACATGGTGTTGCGGATCCAGGTGTTGTAGTTGCAGACCTTGGTGTAGACACCAGGCCTGTCCCTCTGGGCACAGCCATAACCCCAGGACACAATGCCCTGAAGCTGACCACTGCACACCACGGGGCCACCAGAGTCACCCTGAAACACAGAGAAGGGATGAGTTAAAGTCTTCTGCAGATGTACCTGTTTTACCAAATGCTGTTTTTTGTCCATGTTCTACCTGGCAGGAGTCCTTGCCACCAGCCAGGAATCCGGCGCAGAACATGTTGGCGGTGATCTCTCCGGGGTAGGAGTTCCTGCAGCTGGTGTCGCTCAGGATGGGGGCATCCAGGCACCTCAGGGTATCAGGGTAGTTGCCTAAAGCATCATAAATAAATATGAATATCCATACAAAACTACAATGCATTGTATATATTGACGAGGCACTGACTTCCAGAGCTGAGGGTGTTTCCCCATCCAGAGATCAGACAGGTGGTGCCGGCGCTGGCACAGCTGGAGGGCAGGGACACGGTTTTCACGTAGCTATTCAGGGTAACAGGGGTCTTCAGCTTGATCAGCATGATGTCATTGTCCAGATTGTAGCTGTTGTAGCTGGGGTGACGGATGACCTTTGAGGAGTCGATGAACTGCTCTGTTCCCTCGCTGACAGCGATGTTGTGCTCGCCCAGACGCACATTGATGCGACTGCAGAGAGAAGGAAGGTTGCACACATACCCTGAAACTTTGTGAAATGTTGTAAGAGTTTCTTTTAAGCTAAGCCCACAGATGATTGACTTACGACTGGTAGCAGTGAGCGGCGGACACCGCCCAGGAGCTGGAGATCAGGGAGCCTCCACAGAAGTGGTAGCCAACGTTCAGAGACACGATGTAGGGCACAGAGTTCTTCCTGCACTCGTAGCCGCCAACGATCTTGTCGTCCTCGAGGGGAGCAGCATCTGTAAACCAAAGTGTAAGACTTTTAAAACCTTGCTTAATATAACGCAAGAATAAATGAATCCTTGGGAGAAACTTACAAGCTGCAGCAACAAGAGCCAAGAGAATGAAGTACTTCATGGTTGCACCTAATGAATCCACACACCTCTGAAGCAGATGCACTGGGCTTATATAGAGGGGAACTCTCTAACTTCACCGCTCTTTATCAGTCCCTCCTCTCAAGGTTTTTCCATCTAACTTGCTCAGTGATTAAATATTATCTCACCTGGGAAAAAGCCTCCTGGTTGAAGATAAAAAAACAAACACAGAATCCCACATGTCACCTGTTTTTAAGCTGAGTTCTCTAATAGTCTTTAATGTGTCTGTGCACTTAAAATCAAATATGTTAAGACTTACGGTGGCTCCTAGATGTGTATATATTCCAGTCATAATTTTCAGATTTTATCACGTAAAAAATGAGTCCATGATTAATCACTTCAAACGTCACAAGTCTACTAAAGAAAAATCTAAATAAATCTGCAACAACTTGCTTTCTTATAAACATAAATACCCTTCAAAAATGTTTGTTGAAGTACTTTTTGATTTTATTTTTGCTTTCAATCTTCTTTGACTATCACCATGAAATGCCACATTTTTGGGGCGCAATATTTCTGCTGCTCTAGTTTGTATAATTTTTTTTAATCTATCAGATTGCTATCACATCTTCTCTTCATCCGACCCCCCAAAAATTCTGCCAAATTTACGTATGAATTCTCCTTATGCTATTCCAAAACCTATCAGCTTTTCTCAGTTAAATCAATTCTTTTATTACTTTACGTGTGGACAGTGTGGACAATAAAATCCCTTTTCATACTTGGTTTCTAGTAGTCAGTAAATGTTTTGGGTCAAAACTAACTACTGTTTGAAAAATGTTTATGATTTCATCCAGTTTGACACACATTATGGTTTCATCTGATACAGCTGTATAATTACATCATGTTGAGCCGTTGAAACTTCTCCAAAACTGTCTTTAGTTAAAAGGTGTAAATCACCAGATGTTAAATGAATTAAAAGAGGGTCCCTAAAATTTGTGGCAGATGTGTTCCAATAAGACTGAATGCTGAAACTGAACTAAAAGGTGCTTAAACAAAGTATTAGTTCAGTGTCAACCCAACCTTGCAACTTTTTAAATAAACATATTCCTACCTCCAACAGTTTTCTTAATTCTGCAGCTGAATAATACAGTTTAAGTTTGGAAATTGTTCATCTTGTTTCTTTTATTTTTACGACAAAATCTGGCAACTTTTTATATTGCAAAATATAACTTGAGCATTTGGGGATCCAATCTTAGGGAGAAAATATTTACACTCTGTATTTGTTTAAAGTCTTAAATAACTGACGTTGAAGCTCGTCTGAGTAATTTCTTATATTATTTATTCAATATATTTGATAAGCTCCCAACTTATATCCTTCTTGCTGCAAAATACACAAATAAGTTAAAATATCTCGTGTTATTCTCTAAGTAATTTAAAAGTGCTGGTTTTGTTTATTAAATACAACATTTTTGTGTTTGTTGGTCATTTGAAAAACTTATAAGAACCCAAAGTATTTAAACCTACAATCTTGTGTACTTTTAGATATTGCCTTTGGACAAATTCCTTATCTTTGTATGTTTAACACAGCTGCTCGGAGCAAGAACTTCTTTCTTTTTTCTAAGAAATCAACTAATGAGACGTGTGAAAATTGTGCTGCTTCATCCAAATGCGAATAGTTACATTGGGATTTCTGACAAATTTGTAGGGACCTTAATTGGGTTTTTACCATTTAACATAAATTAAAGTTAATAGTTTTAACATGCAGACGCAGTATAGAAAAGTCACAAAATTTTTCTTTACATTGGAAATCTGCATGTTCAGGCTGGTCAAGAGCAGAACAAAGGAAAACTCTTAATTATTTATTTCTATTTAAACATAATATTTCTAGGTTTCAGACTGCACTACTTGCTCTAGTCAGTAAATCCGAGAGTTGTTTTGGTCTCTAATTCTGAATTTTTTTGTATAAATATAAATTTACATATAAATATGACATTATGTATAATATTAAGTCTTTATATCTTAATTTCTTTTCCATTTTGCAGTCTTAAACTTCTATTTCAGTTGTATTGTATGTGTCAGCCTTACTCAGAGTGGTGCAAATTTCTGTTGCATATTTGAAAAGTGTGGTGAGAGTTTGTATTGAGTCCCCATATTTTGCGGAAATTATGGCATCTTTTAGAGAATGTCTGGAAGCTGTGCACATCTTTTGCCTGCATTTTCAATTGGAATTAGGTCTGGTCATTCTAAAACATGACTACATGTGGAGCTTTATTACTTTATAGTAAGTCTGGCTACATGCTAAGTGTTATCTTCCTGTTTCTCCCAACACTACCTCGTATTTAGCTTCATCCATCTTCCCATCAAATTAGACCAACTTCAAAGTCCTAAAGCTGTTTTGGAATCTAACTCTGCTTAAAAACTATTGTTTTTTTTTTAACAAATATTTGAGATCTTCAGAGAACAGCTGTATTCAGTGAATTTAGCTGTTCTTTTGAAGATAACTGGATGTACTGGACTTACATAAATAAATATAAACGCATGCCACACCTTGCAGATTTTTGTATAGAAAAAAGACATTTCTTTCAGTTAATATGTTCTATTTTGTGATGGTCTGTCAAATAAAAACACACAGAATACATTGCAGTTTGTGGTCCTGACATAATGAAATGTGAAGATGCTGAAGAGGTGTTGGTATTTTCTCCCAAAGCACTGCAAATGTTCCAAAACGGCATAATTTTAGTCAAGCTTAGGCATGTCGGATAAAAAACCCCCAACTTGAAGTCTCCTGAACGCCGCGCACCAATGACGTAAACATTAAGCGACTGTCTCCGGGTCTGTGTATCGGCTGCTAAACAGGAGCTTTTTCATTGTTGTTGTTTGGTTTCACCTCCCATGTGGACTCGTCTTCAGGTAGGACTCGCCGTATTATCTCCCCATTAACCGCCTCAGCCTAGCTTGACGCTGACAGCTCACAGGAAGCTGCTGCTTTGGCCCGCAGCTCAGGCTAACAGCTAGCTCCATTTCAACAGCAGCTCTTAATGTATGCGGAATGCGCAACCATTGCGGATGTTGTGCAGAAAAAAATGCGCAGCGATGCGACACAGAGCAGGAGAAATGGCGTTTTGAATTGGCAAGCAGCGGCATCATGACTGTGCAGCCCAACTGTTAGCAATGTTTTGTTTTGTGTTTCAGATGTAGAGGAGAGTCTCCACCTGGAGGATGCTGCTGTGTGTCTGACAGATGGAGGGGTTCATGTAGCCCTCAACCTGCACCTTATACACCCTCAATGTGGGAGTGATAACACAACAGTGCAGCTGAGAATGGCTGAAATGGACTGAAGGTGCCACAAATAGACAGTAAAGTGTCTATAAATGTACAATCAGAGAATATGATTGTTTTAATTGCCATTCTTCAAGTATGACTTAGACTTTTTTTAAGGGATACTGTTTAAAACAGTATTTAAAAATAGTTACATTTTATATTTCCGAAAAGGAAAAATAAAATAAAATCACTTCAGAGTGTCTGTGCAACTGTAACCATGTTAAAATGCAAGTTTTATATGAAACTTTGAGCTGCAGTTAATGGGGAGGGGGCTGCCAGTACCAGAATTGGCCCGCCAGTCAGTTCTGCTTTAAACCAGGTCTGATCCATGACTGAGTACTACGAGGAGGGGGGGCTGCTGTACGAGCAATCACCTCCCATGCACATCAAAGTGGAGTCCCCGGAGGGAGCCTTTGGAGGGGCAGCCTCAGAGAACGGCTTCCCCAGGGAGGATGAAGACTCGGAGAACAGCTGTGACCAGACCAGCGCCTTACCTGGAGGACTTCCCTTCAACGTGGTAGTGGTGCATCCCAACATTATGGCACCCGGCATGTCATCAGATGACCTTTTGACCATTGAGCAAAGTAAGTTTGTAAAAGTGAGGGCTGTTTGTTTGTTTGTTTGTTTGTTTCTTTGTGAGTCAGCTATCAACTCTGAACAGCTTCCCTGTTCCTACTGAAGAAAAGCTTTTCCCACAACATGACGCTGCCACCATCGTGGTTCACTGTGGGGATGTGTTTTCATGAAGTTGAGCAAAATTAGAGATTTGTAGATTTGGACTTTAACCAGAGGATCTGGTTTTGTGCTTGCTGCAATCACCATATTGCTTGTGGCAAAAACAAATCAACTCTGAAGAGTCTGGATGTTTTTCTGATCTAGCCACTGTTGTTCTAAAAAAACAGTTTATGCTGAGATTAAATTACTCTAAGATGGACTTTTTAGGAATTAGATGTTTTTAGAAGATGTTTGCTAGTATAGGATGATTATGAGGAGATAAATTCAAGCACACCAAAAATTTTGAAAATAAGGCAGAATTGAATTTCTCTGTACAATTATGCAGCTCTTAATAAAAAAAAAATTAAAAAATAAAATCCTAATAACAATATTTAAGTTTCTGCGACCTGTTCAGGGTGACCCCGCCTCTCGCCCAGAACATTAGCTGGATATAGACACCAGCACCTTCTGACCCCACTAGGGACAAAGGGTGTAAGAAAATGGATGGATATTTAAATTTGCAGTTGTAAAATTAAACATTCCATAGATTTGAAAACTGTTTGTAACTAACATTTTGTCAGGCATGTAAGCCATTATAAGATTTGTTGCTAGTAGCTAGTTAGTCTTCTTTCTACATTCTTTATAGACTGTTCTGAAATGCAGTTAAGTTTATCTTTAAAATCAAAAAGATGTCTGTTGCAAAAAGCTCTGCTTTAATTGATGAGGGGAAAGAAACATCTTCCGACATTACTTCGTCCATCTGCAAATGTTGAAGCGAGTCATTTATGTAAATATTGAACAAAATCTTTTGTGTCAATTATTTTCAAATGTGACTCAGAATTAAAACAGAAACAATATAGTCAACAGAAATTACTTAATTAAAATTATTATGACTACATTTCACTTTGCTCCTACATTCTTATAATGTTCTTTGAGTGTACTAAATGCAGAAGGTATTTTATTTATTTTTCTTTTTTCTTTTTTTCACATAACTCAGCAGTCCGTGTTCATGTTGGAAGCATAATGCAGTGCATGGAATAGGACAAGTTAATGGCAAATGTCATATAAATAAAGAGCTGGCCTTTTAGTATTTTTTGTTATTTTAAGTCATTCTCTATGCTGTGACAGGCATATGTCTGTGTTTTACTACATGTTTCAAGAGGTTGTGGTTTGGTGACTCTAGATACATTCTATGTAGTGAAAATACGTGATAAATGTTCAAAATAGTGCACCCACACTGACCTGCGAATCATTTAAGCTGTACTAATATCTGGCAGCAACAGCAAATTGTATTGAGGTTTTATCACTAATCGTCCCCAAATGGTAACTAAAAAGAACTGAAAGACGTGACTCCCATATTTTCCCTGAACGTTTTTTTTTTTATGAATGAGAATTCTGTTTATTTAAACAGGTGAAAGCACTTTGAGATTTCTTTAAATGTGCATTGTGTTTATTTAATGTTCTTCATTTATCGTAAAACGTTTACAGAGTAATGGACGACTCAAGTCAAAATTTTGTTGGAATCACAACAATGCATGTTAAATGCATATTAAAATTTACTTGCTAATGATTAGTTAAGTGAAAGAAACAGACAAAGATGAACTACTTAACCTAAGCACTGTTAAAGTTAAAATTTCAGTTTTCTCCACAGACAGAGCCATGTCGGCGGCGCTGGCCGCCGGCGGCGCGGGTAAAAGGAAGAGTCGTTTCAGCGGGGCGGAGCTGGAGGTGTTGGTGTCAGAAGTCACCCGGTGCGAGGGCGAACTCTTTGGTCCCGCCGGGAGACTCCGGCGGAGAGAGAGAGAGCGCATATGGGCGGGGATCCTAGAGAGGGTCAACGCCGTGTCCCGAGTGCCACGCACGCTTCGAGAAGTCAAGAAGCGCTGGGACGACCTGAAGCGGCGCAACGGAGGCAGGCTGGCGGACGCCCGCCACCGCAGCTGCTACCTGCCGTCCAGCAGGGGGGCGTCGATGCTCGGGCGCTCCTCTCAGCCGAGTCCGAGGCTCCAGCAGCAGAGGCAGAAGCAAAGCAGCAGACCAAAGCCTATTTTCCCCTGCTTCCCGGACTCTGACCCAGGTAACAACAGATCATTTTTCTTTTTTTTTTTGTGCAGCTAGATTTGCAGTAACTTCTGCTCCCATCACGCAGGTGTAGGAGTGGACGGATCAGACAGGGATGCTTTGGAGAAAGAGGAGGACATTTCTGAGCGTGAGCGAGACATGGGGGAGCCTGAGTGTGAGGCGGTGGAAAACAGCATAGATGACAAACTGGGATTGGGTCTGGGTCTGGGAATCGGACCCCCTCCTACGTCAGAACGATGGCTGCCTCCTTCTCCTCTCTATAGCGCTCCTTTCTTGAACGGCAGCCCCCAGCCCAGCAGCCCCCAGCCGTCACTAGGGACGCAGCAGGGTCCTCTTGAAGCCCCGCCCCGCATCTCATGGCTCGAAGATGAGCTCCGAGGCTTAGGGGAGGCTGCGATTCAGCTGGGGAATCGGGTGGAGAGGAGCCTGCGGGAGTTCGGGGAAAGCTTCAGACAGGACATGAGAACCCTCGTCGCTTCACAAGAGGCACTAGCGGTCAGTCTGCAGCAAAACAATGTCCTCTTGCAAAGGCTTCTGGGAGTCCTGGAAGCCCAGCAGCAACCGCAGCCCCAGCAGCATCGAGGACAACAAGCGCACCCCTCGCAAACACCTCAGCAGCAGCACTTACAGCCACAGCAGCTACAGCACATAGAGCAACAGCATCTGCAGCAGACGCAGCAGCATCAAATGCACCTACAACAGCAGCCGCAGGTAACCCAGCACTCTAATAATCAGCCGGCGGTAGCATCAGCACCATCATCCCCAGAAATACACGGCACTTTTCCCCCTGAACCCGCCGCAGACACGAGCGGAAACCTGCACCGGCCGCGACGAGGGAGAGCTCTCGACCACAGGCGCAGGAGACGGCGCTGAGAATGTATTTAAAAAAAACAAAAAAAAAACTGTCGATATTTGAAAATGTGATGCTCTTTTTACTTGCAGTATTTCTGTAAAAATGACTAGTTATATATCCTGTTTCTCATCTCACTCCATATCAGTAAGCCATTGTGTACTTAGGTCTGTTTTACAGAAAGGACTGAAGCAGTCTGTTGAAGTAGACTCAAGTTAATAGGGTGGCCTTTACATGACCCTAGGTACCACAAAAATGAATGCATAAATCTGTGGTAAGAAAATATTTAAACAACAAAGTGATGGATTCACTTTACAAACTTTTCCAACAGAAAAAAACCCAGGCTTACTATACTCTGATGCTCAGTTCGCATGTTTCTCTGCAAAGTTCAGTGATGCTCTTAAAGATTCAAACCTGACTTGGTTTTCCTGACTAACTACATCATCATCATCATAATCATAAAGTACTTGTGATCTGCACTTGTTTCCATAAATTGTAGTTTTGCAGCTTTTGTAAGTACCTTCTAATGTATGCTTGTGCTTTTTTGGGGGGGATTTTCTGCTCCCTCACTGAAAGGAAACAAAGTTAGGGAAAACAAGAAAATCACACTGAACCAGAATGGTGGCACTTCTATTCAGGGCATTCGGTCGACACTAGGCATGGGCTGGAATGAGGCACTCGTTTCATGATAAGCTTCAGTGAAAATGCCAAGTTTCACAGTGTTAACATAAACATTTAAAGGAAATATATGAAACCTAGTTCAATTGCTTTTATTTAAACAAGCTCTCAGCTGACGTTTTACCTTAATGAGAACAAAAAATAGCACTTTTTTTGGTTTCCACACCATGACAATCCATGTTCTTTTGTAACCAAAAATATTTCCCAACAGGCAAGTTTCTTTGTTATAAACGAGGAAGATGTTGAGGACTTTTCTTTAGGTGGCACTTTACCAAGTCTGAGGACTCCAAAGCGCTTTACACTAGAATCCGTTTTTCACACAATGATGGTACCACCGTCAGCAGCCAAGCCAGGTGAAATGTCTTTCTGGAAGGACTCGACCACTGAGACAGATGGGACGTCTACGGCACGGACTTCCACCCCAGTGCCACTGTTGTCTTTCTTTAAGTTTACAGCAATAGGTCGGGGAGGGGAAGCTCCCCTTTTGCCTCCACTCAGTACTCTTTTTTTTTCTGGCACTGTGTGTAAAAGAGTTTTCAAACTAACTTTTCAAAACTCCGGTTCACTTGGCAGCAGAATCAGGGCCTCTACCAACTAGTTTATGGAAACTCTTAATTTATTTATGATTGTTCGTATCATTATGTGTTTTTTTTTTACAAAAGTTGGCAAAATTTTTGTGATTCTATAGTTTCCATAGGAAAATATTTCTTAAAAGGTACATTGGTTTTTCCTTGTGTCAGAAAAAGGTATAGAAATCAGTAGATAGGCAGTGTGCAGCAAGAAGTTAAAGAAAGGCCGACCTGCCATTTCAGCTGGGAAAAAACTTAAATGTGATTCTTTCTCTGGTATGTTGTGCTTTTTTGATGATACTACTAACTGGCCCATGCCTAGTCACTACATGCTTGTTCTATTTCAATAGTTTTCATTATACTTTTCCAGGTTTTGTGTGGACAACATTAAGCTATGTTCTGAAGGTGCATTTTGAGACAAAATTGTTATATTTTAAAGCCTTTTTAAATATATATATATAGCTATATATATGGGGGAAAAACAGATAAGCATCACAGTATGGCTCAGACTTCAGCTCGTGTTTATGATGAACTTTTAAAGCATTCATTAGTATCTTGCAGCTATTGATAATCTTGCATGCAGTATCATGGACGTGTTTGTAAATAGTTACAGAGGAGCATTAAATGGCCATCATCTATGTAGTTTTGCACAAGTTATATTTTGTAGATAGATGCCGTCAGATGAAATGTAACTAAACTTAATAAAATACAAATATGAGCTGCAGAAAAACAACGCATTGTTCACTTGTGGATTTGTTACAGCATGTAAAAAGTCATTTATATCATCAATATTACCGAGGTACGCATTTTTATTTTAATGAATCTAAGTTTGTGGTCATTAAAAAATTGAAATGATGGAAATGTAATAAATCCAAGTCCTTGAATTGTTTGCGATAAACAAAAAATTTAAATAAATTATAGAGACAGAGTTAAAATCAAAACTGATTACATAATTTAATTAAAAACCAATTAATACAAAACTGGTAATCATCAGAAGCACATACGATAAAGTTATGTTGTTTTACAAACCTTGGTACTTGACCCCATGTCGTGCTGAAAAGTTATGAATTATAATAAAGTTTTACGTGTAGTGTGTGCAACAACAAAGTCACAACAGCAGTAAACTGGAAATGTGTAATTTAAAGCTTCAAATGTGTTTTCCTAGATAATGAAGCACGTCTGTTTGTCAGTAACAGGGGTTTTATTTTGAAGGTGCCGACCGGAAATGTAATCCTGGCTTCATGATCCTTGTGTGCTTCGGACAAGGGGGTGCATGGGTGAAACATGGCCGCCGCAGACCCAAAGTCTCCGAATCGACAGAAAACCCCCGCAGAGGAGGTGGACACATCTGGGGAACAGGCCGCGGCGGCGAAGTCGGGATGCAGCCCGAACCAGACGGATGAGGCGGCGGGCGACAAAAGCGGGGTCTGCCCCAACGGTGAGCTAGGAGCCGAGGATGTTGGCAGCGACGGAGGCGGTTCTGTGGCCACCCATTCTGGGGAGGTTGGTGTCGCCTCCGTTGCTGGAGCAGCAAACAAAACGACATGCGTCTCACCGGAGGACCGTGCAGCGACCGAAAAAATGGCCGAGTCCCTCGACAGCCAGCAGCAGGCTTTCGACTGGTCAGAGACTGAAGACGACGAGGAAGGGGCGAAAACCCAGACGAAGGAAAATGCTAAAAGTGGTATGCCAACAATGTTGATGTGTGTTAGAGTTAGCTTTAGCCTGGGGCTAACCCGAGGTAAACTATCCCCATCCTGCTCCCGTGCAGACTCCAATCTCTGCTAATGTTATATTTTATAGCAAAATCAAAACAGGATCCCACATTGTAGACTAGCAGCTTTTAACATGACTTTCTATCTTTATGCATACAGTTGACCAGCGTGGCAATGTTTACTTTCCTGCTTTTCGGAGGTTGGTCTTTATTTTGTTTATCATGTGCACAAACAGGAAAAAAAGGTCATTGCAGATTTAGCCAATACCAATTTGTAGTCGTAGTGCAGCTCTGCACAGAAAAAGAGATGGGCGATATAATCTGAAGGTAAACGCTCCACTTTACCCTCCTGGTTTTCAGGGTAATGTTAAATAATTAAACAGTTCTACCAGGATATTAATAAAAAAAAAAACCAATATTGCTTACAAGTGAAACATTTGCCAGTCATCAGAGAAAGTGAAACTTCTATATTATATAGCATCATCACACACAGCAATATATTCCAAGGCTTGTCTCAAATTATTGTCTCAAATATTATTGCGATAAACGATAATATTGTTCGAAGATCTTTTTACACTGATTTAATGGAAATGACGTAATAATGCATGTGATTTCCTGCCAAAGATGGATAAACTTTATTTTAAAAATAAATCTAAACACTGGAACTGATAAAATAAACAAAACAACCAAAAACAAAAATAAAATATATTCTCAGTCTCCATTAACAAAAAATGTACTAGAATAAAAACTAAACAACATAAAGCCAAAGTGGAAATAAATGCTGCATTCAACCAAAAGAGTGCTGATTATTAAGTCTGTATACTATATTGCCTTTCAGTAATAATTCAATTTAAATAGAGACGATGGGCACATCGACTACCTAATGCAATAGTTCACACTACACAATTTTCTGCCCCAATTTTCCCCTTATGACAATCTTAGAACGTTGGTCGTTCTAAGATTGTCGCTTGCGATTTCATAACCGATCATCCTGTACTGTGTTGTGTGTTATGGTAGATTGTCTGGCCGCTCAGATCTAAATCAGGGGTTTTCCCCGACTAAGAGCATTAATGCAGCCTGTTGAATGTGACAGGTAGGCGCTTCCCTGGTGCTTTCTGAGGGGAAATTACAGAGGGGAATCCCAAACAGCAGCTAATTTTTCAGCTGTTCTTTGTTAACATGACATAAATAGGTTCTAATGATTTTCATTCAGTCAGGACTGACACTAGAGCCACATGCATTGCAGGTAGATTGTAGTAAAGCACTGATTAATGCCTGGTTTTAAAATTAGTTAACTAGACTTGTAGCCATTATTTTGTGCCCATTGTTGGACAGGACACAGCAGGATCGAACCCGATCACTAATGTGTGATCTCTCAGGTTTTGAAAATGGACCAACAATCGGCCGACAACTCTAAGATCCTGTAGTGTGCGCTGGGCATTACACTAAGGAAATGAGGAAGGGAGGAGTCAGTGGAGAGCACTGGAGTTGAGCCTTTTTTCATTCAGTGTCATTAACAGAAGAGACAAAGGCTGGAAGAGACGATAATTAAAATGACGTGGATAGGTTTAATTTATGGTGCGATTAATTGATTTATCGTTTATCACGACAGGCCTACCTGCAACCTTATGGAGCAAAAGGTGTGACACAAAAAGACTCCAGTATATGATAAGAGCGACACACTGAAGCATTGTGGTGGTTGCTTCGCCTTCCGGGGTCACATTTTTCCAAATAGATTTGTGGTTGCTTTCAAAGGGTCCTTTTCCACCAAACCAGTTCCAGTGTTTAACTGGTGCTGGTCTGGTGGATACCTTTTTCTGTGTCCAGAGTCCAGGCCTATCCCTGAAAAACCACTTCTAACGCAGCACCTGTTTGCAGCTGCAACAGAGGAAAGAGCTTATTTTGTTTGGATGTAAAAAGACCGGTTCATGGAGAGCACCAGCCAATCAAAATGCTATGAGCTCCATTTTTAAAAGGATTCTCAATCAGAGAGATTTAAAACAAAAACAAACTGAAACCAGCGTTTGAAGAATAGTGAAACGACGAACAAGCATAAGAATAACATTGACTGACTCCCATTTTCCTGCAGTTTATTTTGAAATCACCCATGACAGATTTAAAGTAGGTCAGTGTGCTGCTCAAAGCTGCGCTCACATCTGATTATTTTCCCCTGAACTCGCAAGTTATTTTGGACTGAGGCTGTTAATACCCCACCTTTGAACATTTCTGATTTTTGACCACAAGTAGACGTCTTGCGGTCTGAGACATTTTTTTTCTTTTAATGACTGTTTACACTAGTGCCACTTTGTATGTTTTTTTTTTAGTTTTTTTTTTTAGGTGCAGTACAGAAAAGTCCAGTTGCATTTGCGTCCAAACTGGCCACATTCTGGAGCTCTGAGTTTACCTCCCATTTTCCAGCTGCCGGTTTGGATGAAAGATCAACAGATCAGGATTGTGATGCGTTAAAGAGGCTTTGTTGTAGTATTAGGGTGTCTGTTGGCAGGAATACTGGCACAAAGATTATATTTGTGTGGTTAAATTGTCCTGATTTGCTGTGATCAGTCACAAAACACAGGATAAACCAGGATGGTTATGGTAGATATTTAGCCTGTCTTAACATTTGCTTTAAGGTTATTTTTGTAAATTTATAATAGACACTGATTAGCACCAGACATTTGAAGTTCTTCTTATAACCTATAGTAAACCATTTGTTTTCTACTAAGTTTCTTAAGAATTCAGAAATCTTGTATTTCTTCTTGGAGCAGTTTAAGACGTCCTGGAAAGGTGTAAGATAAACTTTATTGAAGCTGTAATTCTGAACTGTTTTTGACAACTAGTAAGATTGGTTAGTTTATGGATATTTTAAATGGAATCTGATAAAAGCTAAAAAGTAATTTTTCAAAATCAATATTCAGGATTTTGATAATGCTGCTGTGGATTGACTTTAGGGCTGCATATTAGAAAATCATGCAGTGGTGATAATATCGGTAATTACTGACAATAACGGTTGTGATATGTGTCTGTTTACAATACAGGTCTGCAACACGTGTAATGTGCTGGCCAGCAAATAATGCACTCCAACAATTTTGTTGTGATATTACTGCACACACTGATACTGCAATAATAATATAATGGCAACATATTGTGCCTGTCTTAATACACTGAAGTGGAATTAACAAAATTAAAGCTAATTTCATTCGAGTGCAACTCAATAGGAAAAATAATTTATCTTTATTAAATGTTCAATTTGTTGCATTAGAGATTCTCATTTCTATGAAATATAAATATAATTTTTATATTTTGTATGCATTATTAATAGCTTTGTCTCTTTTAAATGTTAATATTAAACTACTGACTACAGCCAAAATTTAATGATTTGAAACGACCGGAAGCAAAACAAACACGGTTGGGTTGGGTGCATAAAGCCTGGCCCAGGTTTAATTAAACCAAGGCCCAGACTCTCTTAGCATTTATACAGTAAAAATTGTAGCCAATATATATGTTTTGCATAATAATGCATTCAGCAGCCAAAACAAAAACATTATGTAATGTGCGGTGCTTTTGAGTCAAACCTAAAATATCAGCAGATACTGTGACTGTTGGGCACAAGCGATGATGAGGAGAAAGATGTGTGCCAGAGGTTGTGCGCTCTACCTCCTGCGCCACCGTTGCTCTCCTGATTTAATCATATCCATTTGTGTAGATTACGTCGGCACAAAATATCAAATCACTATCGTCACAATATTAATGTGTATATTATCAGAAGCGACTGCTCGGATTCAATATTCAGTATACAAATGTATATTTGAATTGTGGGATAGCCTTTCTAAATTGGTCACTCTAAATTGTCCTTATGTGTCTGTGTGCATATGCATGGTTGTATGTCCTGTGATGGATTATGATTGCATAGCAATGATGGATTGACTTTATCGGCCTCAAATCCTAAACTTTATTATTATAGTGTCTAAGATGCAAAGTGGTTGAGATGAAGAAAAAAAGACAAGGCATAATAATAATTGACATCTCCATTACAGTGTGCACCAAGGGTTTACAGTTGCTCTTGTTCCTGAAGTTTTGTGGTCCTTCTTGGAGTGCATTTGCATATTTGAATACATTTAAACAGTAGAAACCTATAAATAATGCAAACTGTTCATAAATACACTTTAGTCCTATGATATTAAACTCTGCAACTGGGTGTTAATGTGCAGGCGATCAAATCATCCTATTTTGATTATCCTTAATTATTTTGCTGATAAAAGTATATGAATGAATCAAATTTAAATCGGCTGAACTTAATTAAAACAAGCCACATACTTGAAAGTGACATGAAAATGTTAGTCTCTTACGTTTTTAATAACTTGTGTAATAGAAACTTTTTTTTTCATCTTTGGGGCTGCATTTGTGATTTGAAATAAGGCTTAATTTAGTTTTCCAGTCCAGTCTTCTGTCACATGTTTGAAAAGTTCAGCAGGCACAAATAGATCCTTTCTGTTTATTATCCCTATTGTATTTGTTCCATGGGCTTTTCCTTGCACTTAAAGTGGTGGTGGTGGGGGTGGCTGTTTCCGTTGAAAGCTTTAGCATTTCAAGGACTGTGAATGAAACTGTATTTTCAATAATGCAACTGTCCAAATTGATGAACATTCAGCAGTCGTTTAACTACTGATATAGATTTGAATGACCAAAATAAGAAAGCTTAAGAGTGTTGGAGAGATTGTGACAATGAATAAATGATGGCAGTAGGGAAGATGTTGGCAAGTTCCAATTAAAATAATTACTCCCAAAGTTTTCCTGGTATTATGCTGCTCATTTCCTATTTTGCCAACTGGTAGCTCTACAGATAGCTGTAGATCTGCAAGTCTGCTGATAGTGCAAGAATTTCTAATCCTGTAAAGTTTGATTAGTCATTACAGCTGTGCGCTGTGGTGTGCTTTTGTCTTTCAGACCTCAAAGTTGCTGAGACTGTTAACAATGCGAGGCAGGACGCTCCTGCGGAAGCAGAATCAGAAAAGACTGACGATGGGCAGAGATCACCGGAGAAGTCGCCAGTTGAGGCCCTGCGGGGTGAAGTCGACGCCACGGAGGACAGGGCAGATGACGACGAAGAGGCAGATTCTACAGCTAAACAAAGAAAGTGCCGCTGGGAGTGTAAGGAGTGTGGCCAGAAGTTTAGCCAGCGCGAGATGTTCAACCTTCACCGGCACTTTCATGCGCATGAGGACGAGCTCCTGCCCCCAACCTGCAAAGAATGTGGCCTTACCTTCCAGCACCGCAGCAGCCTCATCAAACACAGGAACCAACACAAAGAGAAAGAGGAGAACCTCGAGACTACAAAGTTGGAGGACGAAACACGGGCTCCATTTAGGTATCAGTGTGCAGAATGCAAGAGGATCTTTACTCAAGTGAGTAAACTGAGGGACCACGACTGCAACAATGCAGCAGAAAAGCCTTACCATTGCACTCTATGCCGCCAAGATTTCCAGTTCAAAGTATCTGTTACCAAGCACATGATGATGCATTCCCGCGAGTGCACCTTTAAATGCCAAGAGTGCAGCCAGACTTTCCCAAACATCATGTCCCTGCGCTTCCACCAGAAATCCCACGCTGCTCTTAAACCATATGAGTGTCCAGAGTGTGGCATGGCTTTCAAACACTACTCCGTCATGGAAGACCACCGGCGCAAGCATGTCGACAACAGCCGCTCTCACCTCTGCAACATCTGCGGCAAGACTTTCAAGTACAGCAGCCTCCTCCATCAACACCAGTACCTACACACTGGCCAGAAGCCTTTCCGCTGCCCGGAATGTGGCAAAAAATTTGCTTTCGCCCAGAACATGAAGGCTCACTACCGCCAGCACAGGCAAGGAGAAACAAACTCATCTGGTGAGCCGCCTGGAAAGCAGTCTCTCACTTCTGGACATGAGGCAGCTAAAGGTCCAGAGAAGGAGAACACCCATACGAGTGAGGATACAAAACGCACCTTCAGCTGCCCTCTCTGTCCCCAGACCTTCTATATTGCAGCTAACCTGAGAGTGCACATGCAGTTCCATGAGGACGAGTATGAAAAGCAAGAGAGGCTACTTCAATATCAAGTGGTGCCCAACAAGCACTGGGAGAAGGGACACACCTGCCCACACTGCCCCAGTGTTTTTCGGGATGAGCCTGGTTTAAAAGGACATCTGATTAGTGTCCATAAGCCAACTGCACAGTATTTAGAAACCTTAACCGCACCAAAAAAGCAGCTTACTCAATTAAGCAACGATAACACGCAAGGGAAGGTATTAAATATTAAATCCTACAAGTGTTCAGAGTGCGGAAAGTCATTCCGGCACCGCTCGGTGTTAGAGCTGCACATGCGAATACATTCCAAGGACAAGCCATACCAGTGCAAAGTTTGTGGCAAGGGTTTCAGATTCAGCAGCTACCTGCAGCAACATCTCATCATCCACACGGGCAAGAAGCCGTACAAATGTCCAGATTGCGGGAAGGACTTTGCCTTCCTTCAGAACATGAGGACTCACCAGAAGCTGCACCAGCAGAAGCCGTTCCGCTGCACCAGCTGCCGTAAAGGGTACAGCAGCGAGACGCAGCTCCAGCAACACATGTTGTCGCATAACGGCGATAAGCCGCACAAGTGCGAGTTGTGTGACAAGAGCTTTGGCTTGGCATACTTACTCCGCGACCACATGAATACGCACACGGGGGAGAGGCCTCACCGCTGCGAGGAGTGTCACAAATCTTTTTCCTGGTTCAGCAGCCTGCTGGTTCATCAGAAGATCCACGCGCGCAAGAAACAGGGTCTAAGTCACTACAACTCCTACCCTTCCGGCGCCAGGATGAGAGGCAGGGGCAAAAGAGGAGGGAGGTCAGCGTGGGGGTGGTCGAGTCCATCAGGGGTGTCAGAGATAGTTGCCCCTCAACAAAACCTTTACCCAGTTTCACCTCACAGGGACGCTGACTTGCACAGACAAGTGCGTCAGCAGCCCTTGCGTCCACGCGTGGATTCACAAACGAGGCATCTGACCGAGGCGTGGCCATCTGAGCCGCACTCCCAACCGCCCCAGTGGAGCGCGGACAATAGAGAAGCGCCTGCACCCTCACAGCAACATCCTCAGCCTCCACAATATGACACTCCAACGCAGCCACATCATCAGAGGAGTCCAGGATGGGCAGATGTGCCCTTAGTGGGCCTTGGATCGGCTCCAAACTTGGACTCCCAAATGAAGGACAGTACTTCTTCTGTCCTTGGCTCTCATCTACCAAAAAACAACAGCCCATCGGCAGTTATTGAGATGACGCAACAGAGGCAGCATAAACTGTCGTCATGGAATAGCACACCAACATCCACAGCCATGGCCTCCACGAGCTCTTTGCAGCACGATTTCTCCATTCCCACCTCCTACATGGACGGAGCAGCACTGTGGAGTGTTCGGCCCACTCCACTGACAAATTCTCAGAGTTCCCCAAACAAGCTCAGCCAAGACCTGCAACTGCCACGGTGGCCGGGCGGGCCCGAGCCGTCCACGCCTCTCAAGAAGGAGGAAAGGCTGTGGGACATCAGCAGTCCTCCAGTTATGTCTTCGACTGTTACTCAGCCAGAAAAGACGTGGAATGGCTGCGAGCCGCAGAAACCGTGGGCATCTGGCCTCGCAGGTGCCCCCACCTCAGCTCAGATAGACCAAAGCAGCTCCATGCCAATTTCAGCTCCCTCTTCTCACGGGGTTGCCAACAACTTGTGGGACATTCAATCGCCTCCAGGGGCTCCGAAGACTGTGAACTCTGTGGAAAAATTAGTAAATAACCAAGAATTTCAGAAACAGGTTTCGCCCAGCTGGAGCAGTGTGCAGACCCCCACGCAGAAGGTCCCCATCTCCATCCAATATGAGCCTCACCGTTTCAGTCAGGGGATTGGGACCCCAGTGTGGGCCTTCCAGAACAACTCTGTCGGACCTCAAACTCTACTTCCCGGCCAGCTCAAACCAGGGGGCGGTCAGGAGCTGCAGCAACCAATGGCAACAGCCGCTCAGATAATCATAAACCAACCTTCTCCTTTTTTCTCCCCTCCGCTCGCCCCTCTACCTCCTCTGGCTCTGCCCGGCCCACACCCCCTCCACTCTGTCGCGGTCGGTGCGATGCCCAGACCTCCACACCCGAATATCTTTTTCACGCCACAGCCGGTCATGACTGAGAGGCCACATATGCCGCAGACCTTGCCCCTACCTCAGCTCCCACCACAGACCGAACCTCACAAACTCGGATCCCGCCTGCCTTTTCCCCCAGAGCGGCTTCTCCAGTGCATGATCTGCGGGCTCTCACTTCCCCGCGAGCTGGATCTACAGATGCATTACCTGCAACATGCACAGGGGGAGATATGACATTTCTACACTAGTAACAAAACTTAGTTATGTTTTTATAACTGTCTGTAAAACCTCGTTCATTTGACACTTTGCTGTTCTGAATCGAAATAATACAAAAAGAGACGTATGTGAAACTAGACCCAATTTGCACATTTGATTTTAAAGTTTGTAAGACTGTGCAGTGTGTTTGAGTAGAGGATGTACACGTGTGTTAAATTGGTTTCACCGTCTTGAGATCATTTCAGTGGTTCAGATTAATGAGGTTCTGCAGGCTACATTTCATTTATTGCCAATGATGTTTAGATTTAGATCTTATTAGGAAGTTTTCTAGTTCAGTCCACATGTCTTGAACCATTTGTACTGTGTTTCTCCATGTACAGTATACGGTGTGCCTTTTATAAGTACAGTCTGCATGTCTGCTGTCTTGGTATTCTAGGCCCTAGTTTGTGCTTTTAAAGTGGACTAAACAGTGTGACCTCATCCTGTTGAAGACGGCGCAATGCTAAATGTGCTGAAAAGATTGGGATTTATGAGGCAAAATTTATTTTAAAGCATACATTGATTTGCAAAAGTATTTATAACTCAACGTTTTTTTTTTGTTTTTTTTTTGCATTTCTGACACTTTACAACCAGAAACTTGAATGCATCTTTGTGGGAGTTTATGTGATAGAAAGTATTAAAAAACTGCAAGGTGAATTATGAAGTCAACTGTACCTAATTACTTTTGGAGGCAACAGAATAAGCCTCTCTCAACGAGGCACGCCAGTTTATTTGCACCATTTTCCTTCCACTTCGTGGTTATACGTTTTTCTCATAGCATAAAATCCTAATGCTATACATTGTTTGTGGTTGTACTGTGACAAGACATCTAAAAAAAATTAAAGGGGTATGAATAATTCTGCAAAGCAAATGTACAAATGAAAGCTGCTGACCTACCGGTGTAATCTCTGCTAGAAAGTTCTCGTATGCACACAGAGCCATGGGCTGGGTCCAAATGTCTTGCCGGTCAACACAGTAACTAATGTGGGAATCTGGCTGAAGCAAACTGTCAATAACAAAACTAACCATTTGTAATTTAAAAGCTCCTTTTATGTGAAAGGTTTTCAGTAAAATGAATCTTGAATATTCACTCACCATTAGGAAAGTATGACACTGTTTGAAAGTGAGTTTTGTAATAAAACCAGATTTCAATTTGTAATTTGTCTTCTTTTTTTCCAACAATAAGACAAACTGGTGTTGAACTTTAGTCAAATTGATCCTGTATGAATTTAACAGAAGTGTACCTATATTTATAAGACCAATTCCCACCTATAAGTGTTTAAATGTATTTTTGTGATCAAACATTTCATTCCATGACTGTAGCTTTAGTCAATTTCAGATTCTCATTGTCCCCGTTTTTAAAAAATGGAGTAGCTTCACTGGGACATTATCAGTCTGGAAACGTTTTACTGCTGTACAACAAACACAAATTTATTGTTTGTAAAAGAATAATTATTCCCTTTCCTGTGCATTTATTGGTTACAAAACTGACCCTTCTACCTCTACCTGTGGTTTCAGCATGGAAGTCTCTCCCATCATGTCCTTACATTGGATTAAATAAAATCTGCCTTTGATTATAACATTGTTTGGTGCTATGTTTCACAAATGTGAGAAGTTATTTTTTTATTTGCATGTTTATCCTATTTTATCTCACAGTTTGGTGCTTTTGGAGCCCCAAATGTCCTAAAGTGTCATATTTTAATAAATATATACATAATTAAATGACTGCTTCAGGTGCTAGAAATGGTTACAACTGGAAGCATACTTTAAAAATGTGTAAAATAGAATTGTTGTTGAATCTATATCAATTATTCACAGTTGTATAATCAGTCAAAACTTACCCTAATTCAGTAGAACAAATTATTAAGTATGATTTAAATTGGGACTCCATTAATTATTAAAAACATAACTGACCTAGATATTTTTATTTCCAGGCCATATTGACAGCCTGAATAATTTGTAATGGAATGGAAACTGGGATAACAATGATAATAATAAAAAATACAGAAATTAGAAAAGTTATTTTACTAAATCTAAACTGTTGGCATAATAAATGACATGTAAACTATTATGAGCGCATTCAACTGTTTGTCAAATATATTTCAAACCTTTATTGTAAATCTAAAAAGCATTTAATGATTACCTTAACGTTTGACACAATGAGCAAATACACAATGATATCAAAAACCCTGATATCAGCATATTAATTCTAAATCTGATATAGTTACTCAAAACTGGCTCTATTAACATTTTGTAGACTCCAGGTGCCATAAGTAAAATTATTTCTGATTTATGAAAGTTTGACCTAAGATCTTTAAAAAGAAATACAAAACTGAAACTGTATTTTTGCTTTAAGTTATTGGGAATGAAATTGTGGAGATAATGTTAGCAAAACAAAACACAGAGATAACAAAACAAAATATACAAACATTGAAAACATGCTTCATAAAAACAGAACCATATTCAACTAACGAGAGCAATGAACCACTTAAAGAACTAAAACATAAGTCACCTAAACATTTTTCCTGAATGATGAAACTCGTATTTAAAATAGTTTATTTAAGTCTGATAAGCCTCCAGCAGGAGGCACTAATCGTGCATAAGTAAATACCAAAACAGCAGAAGAAGAGCTTACAACCGATCGAAATGCGCATGTGTAAAATAGCAATCCGTTGATTAACAGTTGGTTTAATTGTGGTGATCGTTTGTTCTGTCCTCTAAGATAGTAAACTCTCACTCGTATTATCATCTGCTAACCTTTTTCTATCCGAACTGTTTGAGTATTACTAAAGAGGGTACACTAAATCCGCAGCTTGCTTAACGAACATTAGCGAAAGGTAGCTAACGTTAGAAAACAGACGCAAGGCAAGATGGACGAGATTTCTGCTGCAGCAGAGATCGGGGAGGAGAGAGCTGAAAACGTGACCTGTAATGTCGACAAAGACGATGAAAACAACGAGCATTCATCTGCTAAGGATGCCGCTGACAGTGAGTATCTGCTCATTAAACACCAGCACAAACCAGACCGATATGTTGGGGAACCATGCTGCGATGGTTACCTTTTCCGCGCTAACTTTAACCTAATATCATAAACATACAAGCTTTAGACTAATGTTCCAATTTAAAAGTAAAAAATAGCACAAATTTGCTAACTTGCGTTATTATCGGGGTGACATTAGTAATTGTTTTGTTAGTCACCGTGTGTTTAATATCAGACCAATGTTTTGTCAAGCCCTTTGTCCTAATTTACATTTTGCCTCTGGAAACCTATACGTTCTTGCTTATTAATGTTAGTTTTATTGATCGTTATTAGTCTAAGCATGCTTTTTGAAGGTCTACATTTTATTTAAAAAGCCGGGTGCTTTTTCAGTCAGTAGTATTAGTGTAAATCTATTGAATTGTTGTTGTGTTTTCCTCAGCTAATTAGCTATCAGTGCTAAAATGCATACATATACTTGAATCAAAATGTATGTTTCTAAAAAGCATAAATGTGGTAAAGGTTAAGCTTGTCGTAGAAAACTAATTTATAATATATTTAGCTATGTTTAGTACATTGAAGATAAAATGTAATATACTGGTTTAATCTGAAGGTTTAATCTTAATCGAGATCAGATCTGAGATGTAGAAGTTAAATACTGAGGCAACTAAAGTGTTTTAAAAAGTAAAAATTTTTTGTAAATCTATACGTCATTCATATTCTTTATATGACTAATACTGCTTAAATAAAGCTTTCTTAATTACTATGTGAAGCTTATTAAATGATCGTTGAATGTTCTACCTTTTATGGTAGATAAAATAAAGGTTAGTGAATTCATGTGGGGGTTAACTAAAAAATAAAACATTCTAATTGGGATCAAAAATATATTCTCTTTAGTTAAACCCTGAAATGAATTTAACTAGTTCTCTAGCATGATTTTTGAATTTTAAAGAGAGTGATGTGCAACTAACAAACATTTGTTGTCACTGTATCCACTGAATGTTTGTCAGAAATGTTCCCTTTGCACAATAATATCTGGTTGGGTTCTGTCACAATCCTCTTGTAGGTTGTTTTTATTGTATCTTAAGTTTTCAAAACAAGCAAACTGATTTAGATTCTGCTGAATGACATACATTAGATAAGACTATTCTCCTGTCATTTCTCTCTACTCCATCTCTGCCATGTTGGGGCCTTTCAGCTGATAACAAGTGTGAAGAACACGTGTTGGTCATTGACTGGAAGTGATCTAAAAACAGTATAAAGAGCAAATACTTTGATCTTCATTGATATGGTTGCTATATAAAATGACCTAAATGTGGTTTGTTAGTGTTGTCATAAGGTGGTTTATGTCACAATTTATTTCATGGGTTTCAAATGTGAGTCACGAACACAATGAACTTTTAGATTTGGTGTTCTGTAGAGATTTATTTAAGATCATTTAGACATGATTACACTCCTTGTTTTGCTGGAATCACTCAAAATTAAGACTGAGTAAAAGTGAGTGATTTTGCTTTAAAATGTGGGATTTAAACTCGCTTCATATAGGTACATGCATTATTAAGGTCACTTTTTCTGTTGTCTTTGTATTTTAAAAAGTAGTTGTTTAAAGCAATAAAATAAATAAAATGTTCTGTAGTTGAACACTGAAAGAAGTTCATTTCTGTTCTTTAAAATGAATGTGAATTTACTGTAGTCTCATTTTGTGTTTTTTTTTCTTTTCTTTTTTTTCCCTGTAAACTTTAATGTGGTAAAAATAATAATAAAAACCTTATTTAAGCCTGTGTTTTGTTTATACATTTTCTTTTAATTCCTTTCTTGGAAGCAGGAGTCTCTTTGACCTCCTATTTTCCCGTTTCTATTTCTAGGGGACGAACTTTTCTGCTGTCGGAATTGCGGAGAAACTTCCAGCGAGGAGGCTGCGTACTTGGAGCATCGCCTTCAGCATCCTCCACAAAACACGCATTTAGACAGCCAGTCTGCTGGTTTAATTGACTCTGGAAAGGACAATGAAGCACTTTATTTCTGCTCTTACTGTACACTGTCATTTGCTGAGATGAGCGAACTGCACTTACACATGAAGGACCACGATCAAATCTCTTTGAAGGGGACTGATATCAATCCTGGAGCAGCAAAGCAGCAGGCCTACGAATGCTCAGATTGTGGCAAATCGTACACAGTGATTGGACACTTCCTCAACCATCAGCGCTCACACAGACAGCCCTCCAAATCGGTCTTTCACGACTTGGAACATTTAAAAAAGAAATCGTTTCAGTGCGAGTCCTGCGGAAGAAATTACTCTCGTGCTTCGGCTCTCGATGCTCATCGCCGTTGCCATCAAGAGAAGCTGGTAAAGTCGAAAAACAGGAGCTCGGGAGAAACTGTTCAGCCGGCAGAGCCGCCAGCAGAAGTAAAGCCATTTGAAAATCCGACTGAAGAAGATAGTGATAAACTTTTTAAATGTTTGTGTGGCAAAGCTTTTTCTAGCATGATGCGGCTGAAAACACATAGGCGATTCAGCCGCAACATTCTTTGCTCTCCGGAGGAGATGAAGCAAAAACCAAAGAAGGGCTGCGGTGAGTTTTACTGCAGCGAGTGCAACAAGGCGTTTAATGGCCACATTGCCCTCTTTAACCACCAGCGGTGGCACGCTAATCACTCTGATAACACTGCAAAAAGGTTCCCATGCGAGGAATGTGGGAAAGAGTTCATGACTCTGACGTTCTACTACAGACATCAGCGCACAGCACACAGCGATGAGACCCCATCAAAGTCGTTCCAACATCAAGTCTGTCAGCTTCAAAAGAAGGCCTTTGAATGTAAAGATTGTGGGCTGAAATTTTCCAGGGCTTCTGCACTTCAGTCCCATCAGCTCCAGCACACCGACGTTTTCAGAGAAACGGAGAAGGCGCATTCAGAATCCACTCTGCCGTCTCAGTGTGAACAGAAAGTCAGCGAGCACTTGGAGGCTTCAGTGGAAGGAACATTGAAAGCAGAAACCATTTCTCCCACAGATGTGGGCGGAGAACAACAGGTAAACGAAATGGATGAAGAGATGGAGAGCTATGAACCGGGCGACTTTAACGTGCAAGTGATCAGTGCAAGTGAATCTGAAGACGAGGGTCTCCAAGAGACAAATCCTGATCTGGAACTGCTGTGCGAGTCAGATCAGGATATAAAGGAGGATGGCGAAGTATATCCTGGAAGTCTGGTTTCAAAACCGGATGTGGACTTGAAAATAGTCCAGATTGACTTTGCACAAAGCTTGCAGTGTCCGCCAATAGAGAATGAAGCCCAGCTTAAAACTGCAGAGGAGAGATTTGGTTGCCCTGAGTGTTATCGGTGGTTTAATAATCCCTCATCGCTGCGCGTCCACAGAATGTGGCACAACGTTCGTAGGAGAAGACATCAGAATCAAGGTCAGTCAGAGGAAGTTTACAATTGTGACACATTTCCTCATGAAACACAAAGCAGTGGTTCATTGAGTCAGGCTGAAACAAGCTTGGAGACCGCTTTCACGTGCAGTGACTGTGATCAGGTCTTCACCCAGTTACCTGCATTATTGTCGCATCAGTTACATCACCCTAAAAGAAAACAGTTTCAATGCCCACATTGCACATCATCCTATTTGCATGCAGCCAGCTTGTACAACCATTTGAAAACCTGCACAACACAAAAAAGAGAGACTATTTCCGTCAGTAAGAAAGAGTACAATCCAAAGAAAACCCTTCTGGGACCAAAGATTTATCATTGTGAGCAGTGTGGGAAGGGTTTCTGGTCTTTGGGGGCATTCTCTCATCACAAGCAAAATCAGATGGAGTGTGTCGATTTGAGACTCAGGAAAGGCGTTTCAGGATCTTTGCACTCCAACGGACGCTCGCGCTCCACAATCAAGGTGGCGTGTCCCGTTTGTGGTAGGAAGTTCCGCCACAAAGGCATCATGGCGCTGCACATGCGCAAGCACGAAAACGGAGACCACAAGTGCGGGATCTGCGGCCGCTCCTTCCGCCTGTTTTCCAGCTTGCTGAGGCACGAGGTGGTGCACAGCGATCAGTTGCTCCCACCACCTGCCAAGTCCTTCCAGCACCAGGTGGAGCAGCTGAAGAAAAACACATATGCCTGCCCTGACTGCGGAAAGCTGTTCTCACGGGCCAAAGCTCTGCAGTTTCATATGAAGAGCCACGGCTACGAGACCGGCCACTCTCCATCGTCAACGGGAACTACGGAGGCTCTGAAGGATCTGCAGTGTGTGACGTGCTTTGCTCATTTCACCAAGAAATCCTCCTTAAGGGCTCACCAGAAGCTTTGCAGGAGTAGATGCAGTGAGGGAGGAGGGAAGATGGAGCAAACTGAAAAGGATGCTACAAAAACCGACTGTATGGATGCCAATATGCCAGAAATGTCCAAGCAAATAAACAAAGGGGGCAGTGATGCACAAAAGATGGAACGTCACCTAAAAGGGGGTGATTCAGGCTCAAATAAATGGAAGTATCAATGCAAGATTTGTAACAAAAGCTTTTCAACGGTTGGAGCCATGAACGTTCATAAAAGAACTCACATTGAATGCAACAAAGGAGTGGCAAAATCAAATTCACCTATTTCTCTAGTGTTCAAAATACCTAAAAAAGACGAGCAGAGTAAAGGACTGATTCACTGTTCAGACTGCGGAAGGCGTTTCACCACCAAGTCGGCTCTCGGCTCCCACAAACGGTGGCACAGAAATGAGAAATGTTCGTCGTCCTCACTCGAAGATGCTTTCAGTTCCATTGGCCATAAGACGGAGGACGAAGGCTTTAAGTGTGAGAAATGTGGGAAACATTTCTTCAACCGTCACGTCCTCCAGCGCCACTGGATCTTTAATCCTCAGTGTCTGACTGGAACAGACCCAGAACCAAATGCAGATCTGGAGAGAAACGGCTCCGCAAAGCAGTTTTCATGTCCAGAATGTGACCAGACATTTGGGCAAGTTTCACTTTTAGCTTCTCATTATGAAAAGGAGCATCGTATGTTTTTGGAGTCAGGAAAACCTCCAGGAACTCCAAATTTGTTAGCTCTCGCCTCAGAACAAACTGACGTCAGCCATGCTGGGAATGAATCCTTGTCATCTGTCTTGAAGACTAAAGCTCATCAGTGCCCCCTCTGTTCCATGACTTTTGGAAAAGCAAGAGGTCTTCGTGCTCATAAATGGCAGGCCCACTCAGAAAAGAGTAAAAAGAGGCTGCTGATAATAGATGTTGAGCAAAGCACCTTAAAGGATGAAGTTGAGCAGACCGAGCACTCTGTGATCAATTCTAAAGAAATGAAGGAAGTTAAATCGGACCCCGTCGGACGCGTCTTGTGTCTCGACTCTGGGAAAAAGTCCAGCTCTGCAGAGGCTCTGCATCCCCTCAACAGGGCTTCTTTAGACGTGAAGCAGAAGACGGAAACCACTGAAGCCACAGACGAGGTTCTCCTTCCGCCAAGCCGTCTTTCTGAACACACAGTGAAATACCTCTTCAAGTGCGATAAATGTGGCAAAGCCTTCCAAACCGAGGAGCAGTTGGAAAGCCACAAGATCAAGGCGAAGAGCCGGCCCTACTGCTGCGCCCTGTGTTGCCACGGCTTCTGGACGGAGAGCCAGCTTCAGCAGCACCTTGCCTGGCATGACCAGGTGCGCTGCCGCCTCCCCAGTGAGGTGCGCCTGTGGCTCAGCTCTGCTGTGACCTCAAAGCCTTTCAAACCCAACTCCCTCAATGACGGCAAAGGAAAGCTTCTCCCACCTCCTGTCGCCAGCGAACCCACCCACACTCGACCCCGTCCGGCACTCGACGTGCAAGCATTGCAGCAAAGCCTTCCATTCGCCGACGGCGCTACAGAGACACAAAGCGCAGTGCATCAACAGCACGCCGTACCGCTGCTCCGTTTGCCCCTGGAGTTTTAGTCGCATTGGAGTTTTTCGATCAGCAGCAGAAATGTATCTGGGGCCTCTTCCGAAGACCCCGTCAGCCTTAATCTGCCTTGAATGTGAAACTCCTTCACCAGCATCTGACATCGCATGAGCATAGCCTGTGTTTTTGCTTCATGTTGTACCTTTGTGATGCTTTTGGCTCCCCTACTCAGGCTTTCCTTTACACTGGACCAGTATCACTTTAAATGTGGATGTGCAGCTGCTTTCATAAGCTTCTTATGTCTAGATGAATGTCTAAACTTTGCTCAACCTTTTTGCATTTGTGTTCATAACTAAAGAGAACGATGGATATTATTACATTGCCAGAACTTATGCATTCATGTTTTAAAGATGCCTCATTAAAAAAAATGCACCCTATTTCAAAGGTCTATAAAATAGATTGAGACTTTATATGTAGACATTTCCTGCTGTTTTAAAATGCTGTGAATTTTTAGTTAATGAAGTACTGCTGTACATATTTCCCATCAACTTGCCTCTTAGTGAAGTAGTTTGTCTATTAAAGCACATTCTTCAGTGTTCGATCTTTTTTCTTTCTAGCTATGTATCTCTTTGTTGTGGATAGACTACTCCTGAATATGGTGTTTGTTTCTACTGAATTGTTGTAAAATAGAAAAGACTTAGTTAATATATTTCTTATTTTCATTTCTTTATGAACAGTGTTTCCTTTTCCTATAAATTGTCATTTCAGAAACAGAAGAAAATAAAATTGTTTAAATCTTGCGGTCGTGTTGTTGATTCAGCCTCAATTTGTTCATCAAATTGAATAGCTTATGAGGATTTTGTCTACTTTTATTTACCTATAAGTGTTTATTCATGGTTTCACGTTTGTCTGAAATCCAAATATATATCTATAACCTGAGTAAATTAATCTATTAAGGTATTTTGAATTTTATTTTTAAATTTGAGTATTGGTTCAAAAGATCAACTTCACTGATGAAAACCAAAGCCTGTGCTGGGAATCTGCTGCTTCTTGTGGTTATAGTTTAACATCTTTGTGTATTTAGAGCTCGGATTGATCTTCAGTCCTCAACAACCCGTTTTAAGATTTGTGCATCACATTAGTTCTTTCCTGTAACTCTGAATTCATATTGGTTCATTATTTTCTCCCTTTTCTTCCAGCATTTTGTTTTTGGAAACAGCCACATAGAACCGGGGTTTCTCAAGCTGTGGTCCAGGGGCCATTTTCTGCTCTTCCCAAACGCTTTTCAAGAATGGTTCAAATTTGGCTTGTTAGCACAGACTGCAGATGCAGACTCTCTTTTTTTTATTTTAGTGTAAGATTTTTTTCTGTGAAAGTTTATGGAAAAGGTTAGGTGCCACATAAACAATTAGGAATTTCTTATGCTTTAGTTTTAATAAGCCAATTATGTGATAAACCCCTTCAGACATTTAAATTGGAAATGATTTGCAGATTCCTTTCCTACAAGAAGCAAACTACTTTATTAAGTGATGTACATTAAGATTTTCCCTGAGCAGCTTAAAATGTATATAGTAAATTAATTTTGTATTGAGTTTAAAAAATAAGTTGCCATTAAGTGCTTTTGTCTTGCTGTTTAGAGTTTGAATACCACTGACTTAAACCATGGCATATCAAATTAATCTTCTTTGTAAAGATGTATTTTTATTAATTAAATCATCCAGAAATTATTTTAGACTTCTTAATTATTAATGGATTTAGTTAAATTGTTTAAATAAAATGCATTACTCCATAGGGGAAATCTGTGTAATACAATGTAAACTGTATGTTACAATCTGTTTTCACTTATCTTGGTTCGGATTCCTCTTTGGATCAGCTGACTGTTATAAAATATGACAGATTTTAATCCCTGATTATAAAATTAATTCAAAGGGCCCTGGCCCATCTTGAATAATAGTCGTTGTAGCTGTTAAGTTTATATACATAGATTACATAAAGTTATCTCAAATGTTTGGTTTTCAAGATTCCAGTATAACATCTCTACGGTAGATTAAAATGGTTCCTTTGACATGTTTCTTCTGACTGCAGGTCAAGTTAACCCTTTGGCCAGAGCCCTGACTTGAATATGAAAGATAATCTGTGAAAGGAACTAAAGATTAGGGGAATGGCAATGAGGCCTTCCAACCTTGAATCAACGTGTCGGTGGAAATCTGCAAGAAGTTGGTCAGCAGTTAGGATTCAGTTGCCATAAATCCAAAAAATGTTTTCTCCACATCGATCACTATTAAAATTGGCACTCCTTTTATAGGGTTTTATACTTTTAGAGATTCCAGTCTCATTTCCAAACAGAATTAAATTTCTCGGATGACTTAAAGCAATTAGCGGTCTTAGTCTTTTGGTGTATGAATAACGCTGGCTTGACTTCATTTAATGAGGCCATGCATTTTTCTTAACTCTGAACACTTTATTTAAGCATCATTGTATAAGAGAAAATAATTTTACCTTATTATAGTTTTACTTTGTTCTAAGATTTAAAAACATGGGTTTATGATTTTCTTTTCGATTTTTCTGCCAGTGATTTAGGCATAAACAGCTTTTCAAGTTGGACAAATTGCTCATTTAAAAACATCAGCAGAAATAAATTCAGATAAACCAGACAGGATAGTTTCTATGTATAGTACTCATCACTCATCTTTTTTTCTTTTTCTTTTCTTTGCAGCTAAAGAGAATGACATAACATGTGAGGACTGTGGCCTGACGTTTACCCTCATGGACGCCTATGAGACTCACCTGCACCAGCACGCACTGGACGAGGAGGAAGCCCAGCTGAGAGACAATGAGGCTCCCACAGAACATGAAGAAAACAAGTGGAGCACTGGCGTGGATGGTTGTGACGAAAACGGTTCGGCCCAAACCCAACCTCCCCAGTTAACGCAAAGCAGTCGGTATCCTGTGAATCCCACCAGATACACATGTACAGTTTGTGGGAAGAGTTACACCTACCTCGTCTCATTTCAAAAGCACCAAAAGATGCATGAGAAACCACACGAAAAAGAAAAAATGCAGAACCCCGCTGATCCAAACTTGCGTCTGTACGAGTGTCCAGACTGCGGGATGTCGTTCATCAGGCGAACGCGACTGGTCAGCCATCTGAGAGTTCACAGGTCCAAAAAGCGCAATAATCTGCCCAAATGTGATCAGTGCAACAAAGTCTTCATTTCTGTAAAGACGTGGACGGCTCACCTTGAGCTGCACAAAGAGAGGCGGTTCTGGTGTTTGAGCTGTGCTCAAGGCTTCCTGAATGAAGGGTTGCTGGACAAACACCTGCAGAATCATAGTCGGCGACAGCAGAACCTCAAAGCTGACGACAGAAGCATCCACGACGCCAAGCCACCAGTGAGTCCTCCAAAAATGCAACGTAAACAAAAGCCTCATGTTTGCCTTCACTGTGGCAAGAGGTACTGGCGATATAAACAACTATTTAGACACTCACAAAAGCATCTTGGATGTGAAGGCAGGGTCACCACCAAACCTCCAGGGAGCTCTGTGATTTATCGAGAGACGGGAGACATTAAAACCGAAACGTCTATAAGTGAGGGAGAAAAGCTGGAGGTGGATGTGAGCATGAAAGAGTTGCAGGTGAAGGAGGAAGATGTGCAAGTTGAGGGGCAGAGTCCACATGCGGCGGACGAGGATCAGGAAGACTCTGAGGATTCAGACTGTGGAGAGCCTGGTCATCACTATGAGCTTTCAGAACCTCGCCTCTCGGACGACCAGCCGAGCTCAGAAGCTGCACAGTCACCAACTGGAGGAGAGATGGAGAAAGCAGAGCCAAAACTGCACAGAGAGCATAAGTATTGGGAATGGGAGTGCATTGAGTGCGACATGGGCTTTGACAAAATGGCAAAGCTGCACTCGCATTATGTAAAACACGCAACAGGGGAGTTACCCATACCAAAGGAAGAAATTGAGATTTAAAACCTTTCAAAAGGTTTTTTTTTTTTGTCATTGTATTACTATAGGATTTCAGTTTTTTTATGTTTTTTTTAACCATGCTTCTGAGTGTTTGAAATTTAAATGTTTGTAAAATGACATACAGAGCTGATGGGAAAAGGTGGAAGCTGGAAGCAAAATAATACATGCTTGTACTTTGTAGAACCAAAATAAAAATAAGTCCATCCAAACTGAGCTGAACAGTCACTTTGTTTTAACTTAAGATTTTGTCAGAACACCCACAAAATATCCTTGTAGCATGTTGCTGCAACCACTGTGTGTGTTTCATGATGCAGTAAGAAGTAGCAAAATGGTTGTTAGCGAATACAAATATCTGGTATACTTTAATTTCAGAGTTTTATTTCTTTGTGGCAAGAGGTGTATAACAAATTAAATACCCCGAGGTTGTATTATTACAACTAGCATTTCAAAGAGGAGGAGACTGCTTTTGTAGAGTACTGTAGGTTTTGCAAAGTGTTTTTGTAAAGCAGGTAAAAAATTATCTCGATGTGTTCAGTGTTAAATCCTTACACCATAAAAATAAAAAAACCGAATTATTTCTAAGAGTTCGTTTGCATTTGCAAAAAAAACAACATATCCCATGATTCCCGCGTGCGCGTCTCTTGTCCGACGTAACGTCGCGCGCTCTGCATCTGCTCCGCGGTGGCTTTGTGAGAACCGACGCAGAGATGTTTGGGCTGTCGAGTCGGGCCAGGTAACGTATATCTACATCCTGCTCAGTCATTACAGGCCGAGCATGTGTTTATGAAACAGGAAGAAGAGCTTAATGAGTGTATGTTTATCATCTATGGAGAGGCGGAGATTTACATCCTGATTTTGTCCCAAACATGTGAATTAGGCTAACCGGGCCATTGTTACCTCAGTATCGGATGCGATTGCAACGAGTTTATTCATGAAGGCTCTTAGCATGCTAAAACTGCTAAAGCAAAAACAAACAAACAAAAAAAGATTTTAAAGTCTTCACGTTTTACCAGCGTCCACCAGCTGCCCTACGTACCTACCAGTACGCTATTGTTATTCAAATGGTTTAAGCCCAGTATCCCAGCTGTCTCCCAGTGGATAAAGCAGCCCCTTGATTTTTAATCAGAGTGTAATTATTGCTGTGCATACATGCTAATGCATTTTGTACCTTTTTGTAGTTAGGAAAAAAGGAAGTGATTTCACTGTTGCATGTGAGACACTGAAGCAGAGAGCCATGCAGAGTTCACCAGAGGATTACACTGAATCCAGCCCAGTGGTCATGTCTGCTGCAGAGCATCAACAGGACGCAGAGGCTCAACCGACCCAAAGTAAATCGGGTGATCGAGAGGAGAAGGACAAACCAGATGCCCCTTCTCAGACCACCACCACACCTACAAGTATGAGCTTAACTCCTCCACTGGATAAGGAGCCTGGTGTCCAGTCACAAGCAGAGTCCAGGGAAAATGTTGGAAAGACAAATACAGACCCTACTGCAAAGCCCTGTGCCCCACCAGGACCAGCTGCTGAGAGTGACGGGCAGGGAGTTAAAAAACAAGGCAAAGGTTCAAACAATGGGAGGAGATATGTTTCTTCCAAGAAGGCCATGATAGATCCCCTGAAGATGGACATGGCACAGTCAGAGGATGACCCTCTCACATGTGAGTACTTCACTTACTTATTTACTACACACTTGTGGGCACTTAAACTTACAAAGCTTTGTTGAATCCAGCGGTGATGCAGGTTTTGATTCAGTCAGAGTTCCACTTAATATCAGTTCATCAATTAAAGAATTATAAATAGTAGTAACTCTAAAACGACTCTGTTTTACCTGCACATTTTTAGAATACAAAGTGTTTTCTTATTTCTCTGCTGGTGGACTTTCACTTTAGAAATCTTTCTACTTTCTTTGGACCAGGACTTTATGCAATGCATTTCTGAACATGGTTTTCTGAAATTAAATTATATTCTTAAAGGAGCTGCATGTCAAAACAGGCAAACCTAATTTAAAGAACTTTTATAAAACTTTTAAGTAATACTGTTTGTAAATAAAGAATAAAGACAGTTAAAGCCATACCTTCAGTTTAAATTGTAACCTGTTTAAAAACTTCTATTCAGAATCAATAAAATATATACTTTTTTTATTTTTCATTAGATACTGTCAGTTCTACCTGTTTTTTGTAGTTAGAATAATCATCAGTAGATTGACATACTAAATAATCCTTTAATCAGAGCCATGATGTTCACCAACAGCGACAGAATATTTTGTCATGAAACACAATTTTATTTTTTTTCTATGAAGTCACTTAATCACATTAACAGATTATTTAGGTGATTTAAAAAAAAATTGTTCATCTTGAAGTGAATAGTATATTGTTTGCCACTTGCTAAAAGAAGAAAAACAGTAGATACGAAAGGATATTTTGTGAATTTTTATGGTTTTGTATTTCTTTAACGTTTTTTGTTCTCCCAATGGACACCTGGGTTCTCTCCAGTTTCTCCAATTTCTTACCTCAGCCCAAAAACATGACCTGTAGGTTTATTCAGGGGTTCTTTTTTAGGTTGTTTTTTTTTCTCACTTTTATTAGATATTCAATAATTATTACAATCATTTAGCATTATTACTACCTCATGGCTTCTGATTGTAGTTGACCCATGAGTCCTCAGGGATTTTTGCAACAATCCAGTCGGCCCACAGGATGGTTCCTTTTGTCTTTTTCTTGTCAGAAACATGTCCATTTCACACTTGCTATGCCAGCTTGAGGAGCAAAGCAGTTTGATAAATTTGACTGGCAGTGAATTAGTAAGGCGAGCATGGTAAAAAACAAACAAACAAACACATTCAAATAACATATTTTAATAATAATAATGTATGCTTTAAAACATTTATTAGATTTATGTATTTATTAATTTTCTAATCTTCTGAGACTATTCCTTACGCCTCCTAGTGGGCCCCACTTTGAAAAACACTGAATTAGTTTGTCTTTATTTTGCCCTGTGCCCTTTGGCAACCTGTCCAGGGTATATTCGGCCTCTCTCTCTATAGGCAAGAGAATTGAAAAGGCTTAAAATACTGACACATGTTAAACTTCTGAATCTCCTCTGTTATTTTTCTGCAGCATCTCAGCTCTCTCTGCATTGCATAGAGTGCCATATAATCTTCAGCGACCTCAAAGGCAAAGAACGTCACATGAAGCACAGTCACCCTGCTGAGTACGAGCAGTGCATCCTGAGGAATTCGCTTTTTGCCTGTTATGTTTGCGACCGCCACTTCACAAACTCAACAGAGCTCATGGCCCACCAGAAGGCCCACCCAGACAAGAAACCCTTCAAGTGTCCGATCTGCAGTCAGTCCTTTAAGAAGTCATCAGAGCTAACGGCCCATAAAAAGATTCATTTTGGTCAGGATGGGTATGCCTGCAAGGACTGTGGTAAGTCTTGCAAGACGCTGACATTGTTAAAGTATCATCAGCGCAAGCACTCAGGAGAGAAGCCTTATGTTTGCAAGGATTGTGGAAAGAGATTCCCCTTATCCAAAGCTCTGCAAAAGCACGTTGACTCACATTCCTTAGATGGAGCTGAAGGGGTTGAAGTGGATACAGTGTCGACTCCAGCAACGAAAGCAAACAAAGCTGATGGTAGGAAGCCTCTTTGTGACTCAAACATGTTTTTATTACACATTTTAAAGTCTAAATATATAGATTGATGGATTGTAATTTTCTGACTCATTAATTAAATGCCTCCTAATTTCTTATCCACCTGTAGATGCTTCTCCCAGGGTTTACGTTTGTTCTGTGTGCAAGGCCACTTTCAAGAGTCTCAAAACACGGCAGCAGCATCTGATAACAAAGCACAAATTTGATGGAATTACTAACCCATTTCGAGCTGGGCTACAAAATACCCCTCTCATAAGTCCAATATCTATTTCCCAACCAGCGCTATTGCAAGTGGAACCCCACGGACCTCTGCAAAAAGTCGACGCCAATATCGACACTGAGCAGATTCGGAGACTTATTGAATCGTTGGGAAATGTGCAGAAAGTGAATCAAGTTGTTATACTGGGGCAGGTGCCACCAAATGCCCCACCACTGCAGGTGCAGCAGGTGTCAGACCCTGCAGCGACGGTTGATTTGAATCTGGGCCCACCACAGATAGATTTTGCTGGACTGAAACCAGCAGGATCTAAGACACTTCAACTGGACACTTTAGTCAGCCCACTGGATCAAACAATTATACTGGAGCCTATTACTCCAGAAGGACAACTGGACAACCCCTCCTTCTCAGAACTGGGCTCCCATGTAGCTGCAGAAGAACACGTAGAGTTGACACTCATTCCAGCTGAACAAACTGAAAGACTCGAAGAACAAGCAGTGCATCAGAACCTTCAACAGCCTGAAATTAGTCCAATGAACTATGACCCCAGTGTTTGTCCGAATGAGGTAGCTGATCTCAAGGAAAACCTTGAACAAACGTTCATTTTAGAACTTACCCCTGCTTTAATGCCAGCTGCGGAGCTCAAACGGTCTCAAAATGAACCACAAAATGAGGTTATTTCCTCTTCTTTGGTTCAAAGCACCGAGCAGGAAACTCCTGATCTGGCTTTAAGTGACCCTGTAGAAGATGCAAAAGAGACCAAGATACCAGTCCCACCACTCACACCCACAGTTGAGTTGGAACTTACATCAACACACCCAGAGGAACAGGACTTGTCTTCTTGCCCTTCTGCTCCACCAGAAACACTCATACAAGCACCAAGTGAATCTGAAGCCAAGGAAAGTACAGATTCAGATACAGAAAAAGTAGGTCTAGATCAGATGCCTGCTATTAATGAAAAGATGAAAGGAAAGGGTGAACAGGATGTTTGTGAAAAATGTCCAGCAGAAGACAAGAGCGGCTTGTCTACAGACCCTCAAGTAGAAGCTCAGTCAAAATTAGAGACCAAAGAGGACCAGCAGAAATCAGAGTTACCTGTGAGCGTCATGTCAGCCCAAGAGTTAGTGAAGGTGCGGAAAAGAAAACCTGCTAGGACCTTTTTCTTTCAAGGATATATGCATGACCTGGTTGGATCCATATACAGGGACGATTTTCACATTGATAACAAACCTGCAAAGCGTCAGCGGACTAAAAAGTCTTGTCTTGTTGTCAAATTTGGTCCACAAGGTAAGGCCAAGAAAACCAAAAAACAGAAGAAGCCGGAACAAGAACAACCACCGATACAGGACAATTTGATGAAAAGTAAAACATCTCCTAAAAAACTTCCAGAGAAAGTACAGAAAGTACAAACTCCGAAGAAGACCGGAAAGGGGAAAAAGGATAAGACTGAAAATATGTCTTCAGGAAGTGACACAAAATCGCCTTCAATTCATACTACACAGGTGAAACAAATCAAAGACGATGCCAAGAAAAATAAAATGAAAAAACAAAAAGAAACCAAGGAAGATGTAGTACATATCAGTAAGCAGAAACCTGTATCTATGCTTAATAAAAAAAAAGCAGCGAAAATATTACAAAAAGATCAACCTAAGAATCCAAAGGAAGTGAAGGGAAAGAAAAACTTAACAAAAGCACAAAAAGTCAAAAAAGCAGAAGCCACTGATTCAAACATCAATCAAGACTCTCTTCTTTTACTGAAAGGTCACAAGCAGCCTCAACTAAAAGTGTACAAGTTAGACACTTTAAAGGCATCGGGCCCGACTCAGGAGGATTCACCCCATGATTCGCAGTCCACAGATATTTCCAAAGCAGGTGAGAAGAAAAAAGGTGCAAGATCCCAGAAAAACCAGAAGGGTCTGTCCCTGTTGTCGTCACTACAAGCTACACGTCAGCAACCGCAAATAGTACCCACCAAGCCAAAGACCACCAGAAAGCGTAAAGCATCTTTAAATGTTGAAGCTGAAGGCGTGATTACTTCAAAGCGTGCCTTAGAATGTAAGGACTGTGGGGAGAAATTCAGCGAAGTTGCTTCACTTCAAAAGCACAAGACGACAGCACACATCATCGAGAGTCCTGGCCTCACCTACACCAATGGAAATATTTTTGAGGGTGTCTCTGGATTTGATCTTTACCGGCTTCCTAAAGAGCATAGTGGGGTGGTTAGGGTAATGAATGCTCCCACAGACTGGGATACTGAGACCGAAATGGGAGAGATGACGTTGGAAGATCGTGATCGAGGTGTCTCCTTTCCAGCTTTAATTCCGTCTCCTTCCCTACAAATCCCACCTCAGGATGTTGAAATCGGTATCCATGAACACAACGTTGAAAGTAAAATTGGGACAGAAGATCACTTCTGTACCTCTTCTGAACTCCAGTCTTCATCTGATGAACCCAATAATACAGAGACTCAATTGAATGTGACAACTGAAGCCTCTTTCCCTACCTCAACTGAGCCAAAAGGTTCTAACCCTGAAGAACCAATGGCAGCAGAAGAAGATACACAAGAAGATTCCAGGAAGAACCTCAACTTCCAAGCTAAGGTCCAAGGAATAGCAGATGAGGATATCAAGGAGGATGTACTTCTAGAGGTAGATTTGGTCACTGTTGGAGAGCAGGAGGAGAAAGACGATGCTGATCCCCAAAATGAATCCAACAGAGTCTACAAGTCAAAGAGTGAGATCACTGGCAAAAATCACAAGCGAGTTGGTAATGAGACAAGAGAATTCAGTCTAACCTGTCAGACTGTGTCTTGTTCTACCCATCGGCCAGAGGTCAAAGAAGAGGAGGAGGAAACACTGGTTCAGAGGAGAAAAGAGGCAGTGAAAGACATTGCTGTGACAGACCAGAGCAGAAAAGGAGAACTTCTCAAAAGTGATTTGATCTCAAAGACAAGTTCAGGACTGGAGCAAGAGCACGAACCAAATGAATGCTGGATAGTTTATGAAAAACAACTACTTCCCTCTGGTTTGGAAACAGCTGACCAAGAGATTAGCACAAAGACGCAACCCAGTCCTGGGATGAAGACCATCAAAGATACACCACCTGTGGCATCTTTGCCTTCTGTTCATGCAACAGTTGAAGAATCATCGGAAGAAGCTGCTGCGTTGGAGCTGAGGTCCCTTACCACTGGTGTTGACGAGGTTATGAATCAAAGACGGTTGCAGGGAGAAGAGGAAAGGGAGAGTGACCAGTCTCCTGGCATCATCCTGGAAAGGGTAATTTCCTCTAAGCAAGGACCAACAACTGACAGGGAGATGAGCTCGGGAAGAAACAGTCAATCACAGGTGACTTTTGTTTCTTGTACCCTTAGAAAAAAAAAAGATTGAATCTTAATTGGGGTTATAAAGCAATATTTGTTTTTATACCAGGCTACGGGTGGGATTGCTGGGAACGAGGTTCAAGTTCCTGAAGGCCATGAGATCAAAGTTGAAGAGAACAGCTCAGACACTATGTTAGTTGGACCCGCCTGTCAAAACAGACAGAGTACCACCGTTGTGCAGCCAAAGCACCATCAAGACCTAAGAAGCATCCTGGTGAAAGAGGAAAGCAACGCTGTGGTGAACGATACCCTGAGCCTGCAAGGCAGTAGACATATGCGATGGAATATTGAACCAGTAAACAGTGAAATCACAGACATCCCATGTAAGTACCAAAGAGCCAGCATTATATTTCATAAAGTGTCAATAAGAACACAACCGTAAACCACAGAATGAGAAGCCAAAGAGTGTCTTCTTTTTTTTTTTCTTTTTTTTTTTTTTTTTAGAAATCTGGGAGCATGAAATTTGAAACAAATTTACATATTTAAAATATTTTTTTGTTGGATATACTCAATCCCTTTAGATTTAAGATATTTACAGATTAAATATATTGATATTGACAGCTAAAACCTGCTTAATCTGATCAGTTATAATAGATGTTTATCTATTTATCTATTACTGCTTAATTAATTCAAAGCCAAACACATTATCTTATTTCTATTGACTTGCAGACTTGTAGGATGAGGCTTCTGTGCAAAGCAAGATCACTTAACTTGGCATCCTCCTAACTCAGATATGAGCGTTACCAGGCTCTTTACTTCTAAGAAAAACAGAACAGAATTAAAAACAGACATAGAGAAAGATACGTCTAGTTTACAATTGAACTGTGGTGAAGGTAACAAGGATTAGTGAGCACAGTTGTGAGAAGTGGAACGATAATATATTTGGATTTTCATTTTCAGTAACAGAGGATGGGGAAACAACAAAGGACATTAGTGTCACTCCGGACTTCAATTCCAACCAGTGCATCTTTTACCCGGTAAAGGAGGAGGAGAGGGAGGTCTTACTGGGGGCCACTCAAACCATTACAGAAAGCTCAACCCCTGAAGGGTCTGCCATTGCAAATTCGTCAGACTATCAGAGTGCAGATTGTAATGCACGTGAGTATCTGCCTTAGCTCTTTTCACATTAATCCTTTTACATAATTTTTTATTTTAATCTTAAACCTGATTAAGTAGATGAAAGAAGATCATCACCACCGAGCCATCAAGAGTCGGTATTTCCAGGTCTCCCATCAGAACCAAGTGTTGGTGACTTAACAGATGGGCACGGTTTGTTAAACATTAGTTTGAGTTGATTGTTCGTTTAATTAGAATTTTTTAACATAATATACTCTTTGATCTTTCAGCTGCTTCAGAGTCTGAGTTGCAGAATCCATCAGGTCTCCGAGACTTTCTCCTCCAGAGTCCTGATGACGAAGACACGAGTGGTTTTGAATTATCTGAGCCTCAACTGGACAAGGAAGCAGAAATTTTGGCTTACTTCAACAAGAACCAAACAAGCACCAACCAGCTGCCTCATCAGTCCTATTCAAAGTACAGTTGGACTTTTTTAAAATTATTTTAAACTGGAGCACAATCAGGATTTCTCCTGAATGTTTTAGTTTTGGCTTATTATTTATATCTGTCAGGAACAGGTTTTACACAACAGACAGAAGAATAATCACTTTTTTTTCACTTTTTCTTTCCAGGATTTTGCCAAATTCAGCAAGCCATCTTCAAGCACCACATAATGACCACAGGACAGAAAAGCCTATAGATTACTTCTCTGGATATTTTAGTTGGGATACGTGGGTAGAAATTGCAAGTTGTACAAATAAACTTTCCAAGATGTCAAATCCTGTGACATGCAGAGAGGTTGCACGCTTCGTTGGGATCCACATTGCAATGGGAACCTTAAAGGTCTGTATATTTTCAAAACTTTCTCAATGACTGGAGGATCTGTCAAATACTGTACAATAAAGAATGATGTTTATTTGCTCTGTTGTTACTTTTCAGTTTCCCAGTGCGAGGCTCTACTGGGAAGACCTAACGAAGGTCTCATTGATAGCTGAAGCCATGCCACTGAACCGATTCCTCGACCTGTCTCGTATGTTGAAACTTTGTTCTTTAAACGAACCAAAAGAAAATGTTACAGTTCGGCAGCTGGGTGATGCACCCCGAAGCAGTCAAAATTTATTTTCTGGTCATGGTGACAGTCGGAGCTCAGCAGAGCCAAACAGCTCACAGATAGATGCTGATCCACTGTGGAAGGTTCGTTCATTATTGTATCGCTTCAACGAAGGATGCCGGTCGCTGAAGCAGCCAGGGGATTATGCCATAGACCAATACCCAGTGGCTCTGACTGGGAAACTTCACAACAACAGGCCTTCTCTCCAATGCACTACATTGATTGGGATTAATGGTGCAATCACACACTTGGATCTTGAACTAGCTCTTGCTAAAAACCAAGACACAGTCGAAAAGATGGCCCCCAAAGGGAGTACGTTGTTCCTCTGTAAACAGGAACTCTCCACCCCTGCCATTCTGGAGCGCCTTTTAGCTGCTGGGATCCATGGAGCCGGCAGGGTGGAAGGAGCGCGGGGACATATTGGGGATGAGTTTGTGAGCTCTGACGGGAAGTTAATGCTGCGCAGAACACATTGTGGCTTCATGCTTTCTACTGCAGGCAATGGCCAAAGGAACATGGTCTCACTCATAGACAGCTTTGAAAAGGCCCAGACGTCAGCTCGTCTCAGCAGAGATTTGCTAAATCTGTATTCTACTCCACTCACAGTCTCTTTGCCTACCTGTTGGCCTCAAGCGGTCCTGTGGCACCTCATAGATGCAGCCCTGGTGAACTCCTGGCTCCAGTACCGGCAGGATTACAGATCATCATCTGCCCCAATGACGTTTATGGCCTTCAGACTGGATGTGTCTAAGGCTTTGATTCTCTCCAGCGGGTTGGACACCCAGGACTCAATTCCTCCACAGCCTCCTGAGGAGGACACTCACCATGCAACAAGTGAAACGCCCAGTCCGGGTCTACTGGAGGAGAGTCCTCTGCCAGACTTAACCACCCGGTATGATGGTACTGGCCACTGGCCGGAGCAGCTTGTAGAGGGGGAAGGAGGAAGGTGTCGCTTTGGGGACTGCCAGAGAACATCCCGAGTGCTGTGCCTTAAGTGCTGCGTCTTTCTTTGCATCTCCCGCAACCACAACTGCTTTCTGAATTTTCATAATCAAGAGGGCTTGGGAGAGGAGCAGTAAAACTGTGTTTTTAAATAATTGCTTTCTGATTTAGAATGTAAATGTTTTTATGAAGTATGTGAAAACCGCTCCTTTACTCTTACATTTTTTACATGATGACTTTTACTGGCAGTGCCATGACTTTGTTGTACTGATGCAATGCAGTTGAAACAACTACTTTGTCAGGGCTTGTTAACTCACTGAACAGATGTAAATAGAATTTTTCCTTTAACCAATCACTGTGTTGCTAAATACTGTTACCAGGAATGTTTTATTGTTTTTGTCATATATTTTTACATGATTCAGTTTTAGGTCCATGATAAAGTTTTCCATTCCGTAAATTTCTGTGTTATTTATTCAAAATAATAATAATAATAATAAAAAAAAAAAACAGTGGCGTGAAAAAGCCTGTCCTTTTTTATATAACAGTGCCCCAAGTGGAGGAGTTCAAGTGTCTCAGAATCTTGCTCACGAATGAGGGAAGAAAGGAGGGGGAGATTGACAGGCGGATTGGTGCAGCATCTGCCGTCAAGCAGGCACTGTACCGGTCCATCGTGGTGAAGAGAGAGCTGAGTCAAAAAGCGAAGCTCTCGATTTACCGGTCAATCTACGTTCCCACCCTCATCTATGGTCATGAGCTCTGGGTCATGACCGAAAGAACAAGATCTCGGATACAAGCGGCCAAAATGGATTTTCTCCGTAGGGTGTCTGGGCTCTCTCTTAGAGATAGGGTGAGAAGCTCAGTCATCCGGGAGTAGAGATGCTGCTCCTTCACGTCGAGAGGAGCCAGTTGAGGTGGCTCAAGCATCTGGTCAGGATGCCTCCTGGACGCCTCCCTGGTGAGGTGTTCCAGGCACGTCCCACCAGGAGGAGGCCCCGGGGAAGACCCAGGACACGCTGGAGGGACGATGTCTCAGCTGGCCTGGGAACGCCTTGGGATTCCGCCAGAGGAGCTGGAACAAGTGGCTGGGGAGAGGGAAGTCTGGGCCTCCCTTCTGAAGCTGCTACCCCTGCGACCCGACCCCAGATAAAGGGAAGAAAATGAATGGATGGATGGATCTATTTAATTTTAAGAAATGTTCATCTCGCAAAGATACTATTCATCTATTTTCTGTACACCCTTGTCCTTTAGAGAGGTCGGAAGGGGTACTGGTGCCTATCTCCTGCTAACGTTCCGGGCAGGAGTCTGACAGGTTGCCAGTCTGTCGCAGGGCAACACAGAAACAGACAGGACACACAACCATGCACACACACACTCACACCTAGGGAGAATTTAGAGAGACCAATTAACATAACAGTCATGTTTTTGGACTGTGAGAGGAAGCTGGAGTGCCCGGAGAGAACCCACGCATACACAGGGAGAACATGCAAACTCCATGCAGAAAGACCCCAGGCCAGGAATCGAACCCAGGACCTTCTTGCTGTAAGGCAACAGCTCTACCAACTGCACCACATAGATACTAATTTTACAATATTAATAAAGAAATTATGCAAATCCTTAAGTCGTAATAGTTTGTCATATTTATTAGCTACATTAAGTTACCCCAATCATACATATAGGTGCCCTGCTTAATTTGAATTACATTGAGTGAAAGCCTTGAAATGTCCTTCAAAATGCTATGTAACTATATCTTCTCAATATTTATAAAATTTGTTAATTTAGTCACATTAGATTCTAACTTAATCTTTTTCATAAATTAGTCATTAATTGGACTTTCATTACACTTCATATCAATGTGTGTTATATTAGTACCAAACTGATAAATGTCCAAATATGTGATAGGAAGAAAAAACATGATTTCACTTTGACAGCATATTTTACCAGAAGCCCTATCAGTTCTAACATAGTTAGCCATATTGCATTTTGGGGTTGATGAAAAACATTTTTCTTTGTCTTCCTACTAATTTTCTACCTTCCAACTTGTAAATGATAACCTCAACTAGTGTAGTTTTGTTATGCATTGTGTGAGATGAGGTTGAACTTGTTCAATGAAACACTTGTTGCCACTGTGCAAATTCAAATAAGCCCATTTACAAAACCAGAATTATCATCGCTAGATGCATTTTTTGCGTTCAAAATCGTATAGATTATATTGAAACTGAATATAAGTAGGGCTGTGTCTTTCTGTCTGTGTGTATAAAAAGTTTTTAAAAAATCAGGTTCGTCTTTTGAGATATGTTGGGTCACGTGATTTAGATCAACCATAGAATAACAATGTATAGAAACACTTCTAATTTTCAAATTTGCAGCGTCTAATCTGCCAAAGTCGCTTTTGTGTGCATTAGTTAAATTTATTGTTTAATAAATCACTGTTACTAATCAATTCTATAATAAAAAAGTATACAAATAGAACGTGTTGTAAGTAACAAAAGCATAATTTTTATTTTTAGTGTTGCGTATTATTGTGCTGATAATTCAGACTCGTGATTATCAGCGCCATAATTTAAGATCGTCTATGTTTTGACACTTTATTATTATTATTTTCCCAATCTGAAACAAACTGACCCCACCGAAGAGTCCAAGCGGCAGCCATCTTGGCTGTCCCCATCACCACCAACAACGCCGCACAGGAGGAAACGCTCGATCTATGTGTTGTATTTCTATGGTCAACTCTCTCAGTCAAACTAGCTTCAAAAAGCGGTTCGAGGTAACGTCCCCTTGTTTTTAGCATAATTATATTATTAATATATTAGTTATGGTTTACTGTATTTACTCAATGCGCTTCGAATTGGTTATCAACCTATAAATGGTGTGTAAAATATAATTTTGAATTTAGTGCGGGAACAGACACGAAGTCTGTGGTTCTTTTTTGAATGGTAGGAGTGTTGTTAGCGCTAACTAGCTGCCATTAACCCGCTCAACTAGTCTGCTACTTTGTTTCTACCATTCGTTACATCCAGACACATACATTAAAGGAAAAATAACTGGTAACTGGTTGGGTTCATTTTGCCACCTGGATACAGGTTCAGATTTGAATCATGTAGTTTTTATTATGTCGCAATGTTGCAAACTGGCATGAAGCTAGTTAGCATAGCTGGCGGCCTCAGTGTTACGTTCAACGTCAGCTCCAGCTACAACTTAAGAGGTTGTTTTGGCTTAAATAAATATCAGAGTACACGTTTTGTGGAGTTTTTAGACATGTTATTTGGAGGTTTTTTTTTTTTTGCCTTTTACATTCTTAATATAATTAGTGGGTTTTTTTCATATTGTATATTCATATTGTTTCATATTTATTCAGCATTTCTGTTTGTCTTTATGGCACTATGTTGTTGACGAAACTAAGGTGCTTTTGCACGTAGTATTTGAATCTGAAGAATTAAGTGGATTTTTTTGCACATTGTTTTGAATCTTCAGTTGTCTTTTGTGTGAATCCGGCAAGGTTGTGTCGCAGCTGTGTCGTAGAATGGACTCAGACATTTTGAACATAGAGGACATAGTGTTGGGACGGGGCTTGCCAGAACCACCACCACCCGTACCTCCCCATGAAAAGCCAGCAGAGCCATACAAACCCGTCATTCTGAACGGACCCCCGGCTCCTTCGGTCCAGTCCTGTAAGTGCTTCAGGGGGCCCAGTTTGAAGAGAGTTACTAGCATGAACAGAACCCTAACCGAGTCTGTGTGTGCTCTTTCAGACCAGCATGAAAACCTGCAGTGCTTCCAGTGCTTCATCACCTTCTGCAACGCCAAAGCAAAGGAGAGGCACATGAAGAAGAGCCACAGGGAGGAGTACAAACAGCAGCTTCAGCAGGTACATTTAACTAGGAATAATTTGTCCATTGTCATATTTGACTTGTCGTGGTTGAGGAAATGCATCTCAAAGGTTCAGTGTTTTAAAACATTTTGCTATCTTAAAATTTGATTTAATCACATAACCTATTTATACTACCAACAGTTAGTTCCCCCCTTTTCAGTGTAATTTAAGATGTTTATTTGGCTTGGGGAGTTAAAAGGAAGTGAGTTTTAACTTGTGTGTCTCTATATTCAATCACTGCACAGGGAAACACACTGTTTACGTGCTACGTGTGTGACCGCACATTTCTGTCATCTGAGGAATTAACGCAGCATCAGCCGACACACAGTAACGACGACAAGCCTTTCAAATGCGCTCACTGCAAGGAGAGCTTTAAAACGTTCTCCGAGGTAAGATTTTTTTTTTTTTTTTTATTGCTTAAACAAATTTCTCAAATGTGAAATTTGGAAGCATTTAAAATGTTGCTATTGAGTGCTGTGGTGGCACAGAGGCAAAACAATGTTACAAGGCGAAGTCTATTTTAATGGGAATTTTGTAGGATAGATGTTTTTGTGAAGAAAAACCTGAGCTTTAGCATCCCCTGATCTGCATAAAATCTCAGAACGCAGTAAGGTTTGTGATTGTAACATGACAATGTTTAAAATGTAGGTACTTGGGTGTAAAATTATTCTGCTTTGATCCTTTGCAGCTGACAACGCACAGAAGACAGGTGTGTCCAGAGAAGCTGCTGCTGTGTAAAGATTGCAGCCAGACCTTTCGCAGTCCTGGACTGCTGCGTGCCCACCGCCTGACCCAGCATCCACGCCCTGATGAGAACGCAGAGCAGCCCGAGGATCCATCCAAGCCTCATCGCTGTAAGAAGTGCGGCCAAGGATTTGAAGCGGAGTCTGAGCTGCAGGCGCACCAGGAGAAATACCCGGAAGGCCAACAGTGCAATGGCAGCGCTTCTCCTGTGAAGAAACGCGGTCGCCCGGCCAAAGCCGAAGACCCGGCCAGTTCTGAGAAAAAGGGAAAGCGGAAAAAGAAGGATGAGGCAGAGGTTTCCGAGGATGCGACGAAGGCCGCCGCCACGGCAGAGCCTGTGGTAGCTGCGGGAGAAGACAAAGGAAAAGCAGGTGGAGCGAAGCGAGGTCGTCCTCCTAAAGCAGCAGTGGCGGCATCGGAAACAGAAGACAAAAAAGGTGCAGAGGATGACAGTCCGGCAAAGGAGAAGAAACCAAAAGAAGACCCCGCTCCGCCTCTCCAGATTCCGTGCACAGAGTGTGACCTGACCTTCCCCGGTTTGGTTCAGCTGCGCGCTCACAAGAAGGAGAAACACACCCCACGGAAAGCCCATCCCTGCGAAGAATGTGAAGAGAGCTTCGCCCGTCCCGAGCAACTGGAAGCGCACACGTCACGGGCTCACGCCGTCGGCCGGTTGTCCTGTCCGACCTGCGGGAAGAGCTTCAGCCGGGAGCGCACCCTGCTGGCTCACCAGAAGAGCCACCCGGAGGAGAAGCCCGAAAACCCTGAAAAGTCAGGCTCCAATAGATAATTTAGACATAGTAGCCCGCAGAAAGTTTGTGGTTTTTCAGTAACGTAGTCATGAAATGTCCTTTTTTTTTTTTTTTTCCTTTGAAATTTGGTCGATACCACAGTTGAGATGTTTTAAACAAACTGGGAACGGTTTGGAAAATCAGGTTTTAGTCGGTTTTTACTTTGATTATGAGCCGCTGAAGATGGACACATCTCATGTTAACTAACCAAGTTTTAAACATCTATTACACTGTTTCCCATGAAACAGTTCAGTTGTATAAAGAAGCAAGTTTAATTCACTTTTTAAATGATTTTGTTTTTAGTTTGAAGTGTGTGTTTTTGAATTTATTTGACATTTTCGGTTGATTTACTCACTTTGTGAGGGTTTTTATTTGTAATGGTTTTTTTTCAGTCTTTATTTCCCCTGCCCTAACAAATACAAGTACATACTTTAAATAATTAGATATCTTGTAGAGATGCTGTCTGAACATTAGACTGTATTTTAAAAGAAATGTGTTATGTACAGTTTCTGTTTTCATTATTGCTTTTATTTTGCTTCTTACCTTTTAAATTAAATTTCAATGATGAAAAAAATTAATTCTGTGCTTTGCCTTGAAAGGATGGAGGCTGAACACTTAAGATCTAATCTACGGTGTTTGGCATCTGGGTGGTAAATAACCTTTATAATCCTGATTTTTCTTTTACTGGAAATTTCTACATCCTGTTTTTTACTTGTTAAAGTAATATTTCCTGTCTTAAAAAGCTCCAGATTCCCATAAGAAATTGTATATCATATTATTCACTTGGTTTCTCCTCACTGTGTCTGAACACTGCAAACATGTAATAAACAGGCTGTCCCAAAGGGAAGCCACTGATGAAATAATTATTTTTTTGGTCTCTTTGTTTTCAGTTCTCAGTTGGCAACACGCTGATCCATAAGAAGATGTACATTGAAAATATGGCTTTCATTTTGGTGTTTTGCATTATCAGTAGGGTTACTGATGCCGAGAGAAAACATTGAAAATGAAAGTGTGTGAACAGTTTTTGGCGAGGAGAGATTTTTATGTCTCGGAAGAGTTTGGATGTCTCTTGTCCAGAGCACAAAGATGTGCATTTATGAGCCTGTTTTATGACAATGCTCAACAAAGTACTGGACAAGGGGGCATCTTTTAATAGTGGCCTAGAAAAGGCAATTTTTTTCATATGGCAGCATAACTGAAGCTTACAATGATTTGTGTAGGTTTTGTAGTTTCATGTTTGTAGTTGCAGTCTTCCTGTCAGCCAAGAAACCTCTTTATTCTGCACTAAATCAGTCAAATGTGAGACGATCTGTCTGTCCTGCAGCAGAAGCTTTGGTTAAATTGGATCGTCTCGCTGCATGCAGTGGGGCAGACCTGGGACTGAATAAATATAAATTTGCATGACAAGTCAATAGGAATGGCTGCTGTTTGCACACTAACAAATTTTCCTGTGCACCCCAAGTGACTGATGACCAACCTTTGACTGACTGAGACAAGTGTAAAATATGATTTATTTATCTCTTCTAATACTTTATTGTTACATCTATTATCTGTAACATCTGTAATCCAAGTGTTACCTATATGGCTGTTGTATATAAATAAATTTTGTTTGACCGATTGATTAAAAAGCACAATATCATTGACTTGATAAACCTGAATTGATTTAGGATGCTTTCAGTGTGTAACATTTCTACAGCATGTGGGAAAAATACGTTTGGTTTCTTCAAAAATGTTGTTGAAAGTCTGTTTGCCCATCTATCTATATCAGACACTATCAGTGTGTGAACGCATGAAGTAACAGGAGGAGCTCACCGGGGAACTATTCAAATAAAACACAGCAAATGCAAATCTACAACACATTGCAAGCAGGAATGAAAACATTCAAGTTGCTTATTCAGCCCAGGGAAAGTCCTCGACCTGGTTGAATTGTGTGGCAGGGCCTTGAAAGAGTTGTGCATAGAGAATTGTCTGCAAATGTATAAACGTCTGTGCCAAAATTCCTCCATAATGATGAGAGACTGATAACATCACAGAAAATGACTGCTACAAGTTATTACCCGTGAAGGTGGTGCACCTGACTGATGAATCACAATGGCGGTAGCTATTTTCCTTGACAACTACGTACTGTATTGTGTATTGTCTCATTCACGGTTTTATCTGTGATGCGTTAATTAAATATAAATGTTAACTTTTATAATCAAATTATTTGCGTGCACTTGAAACTCATCATGAATAGTACCCAAGTGCTTCTTAGGTATTATTTTGTTCTTTAGACCTTCATATTGAAACTGTGATGCATTTTGTTTGTGATAAATCATGAACATTAAGTTAATATGCACCATTCTTACTTAACATTATGCAAACACGTTATACTTAACGCCTCTTTACGTTCTCCAAATCATATGAGATTTCAGCGACCAAAGTAGTAGTGTGAAAATGCTCAGAACCTGTAGTTTTCTAAGTAACTTTGATCCTGGTAGATAACAATAGATCATTTATCCACTTATTTCATAATCTAAAAACCTGGGTCTTGTTTAAGGATCACACACTGCTGCCATATTAAGTGGCAATAAATACATATTTAAAGGCAGTGCTTGCCTAAATGTTGAGATTCAGATTTATAGGGGTAAAATGATAACCATGTTTTTTCCCCACAACCATAATGAGCTTTAAAATTTGTGGAAGTACCCAATAAAATGTTGTTATTGTCAAAAATTAGAAAACCACTGATAGCTTTCCTAGTTTTTCATCACTAAATTATATTCCATATTACCACACAACGGTATTACTCCATTAACTTGTGCTTTTATGCATTTAAAACAAAAACCAGAACTGCAATACCACTCCAGGGCAGCAGGTGGGCCAGAGAACGCTATAATGCCTCCCTCCCCTCTTGTCACTGCTTCGTGCGTTTGCCTTTGTTGTCCTGGTCGCGGTTTACCATGGAGGCAGGTGAGAGCAGTCGGCGGACTATTTAGTTGCTATCGCTCTGCTTCCACGCCGTGCTGGCTACTTGTCTCGTTTTATGCTTTTTTCTTCTGGGCACAATATGTGTTCATTTTGGTTCGAAGAGCGCAAACATCGCATGTAAAGGCTGTGAGCGTACGCCGAACCACCACTATCACCATCATTATTCCTGCCAGGTGAGCCAGCGTACCAGTAAGGTGTGTCATAAAAGGAATTTCCGTTGGAAATAAATCCAATATTTAAAACGAAGAGGAGCCCGAGATGTTTAAACATGTTAAAGGCGAGTTTTAATCCAGACTCGTGAGGCTAATGAAACTAATGTGCTTGTTGTTTATAGGGAGTAATCAAACGCTCCTCTTGCCAGCAATGTCCACGGACTCCACCCGTGATATCCTGCTGGCAGATCCGGGATTTCTGGATGTCCCGTCTGAGAGGGACTCTCTATCAGGACGAAACCGGTCGGAAAAGCCTCTCCCACACTCTGCCGCCTCCATGGGAGACGTAAAGCAGAGGAGGCGGCTCAGAAGCGGACAAGAAGCAGTGAATGGGGCTGCTGCTCCTCCTGCGGGATCCACTAAAAGCGATCACCCGACGGAGGCCCCTCAGCTGGGGGCTGAGCCGGGGAAAGACGGACAAAAAGACCCCCAGGTGGAGAATGCAGATGCTCCACAGGAGGTGGAGGACGACTCGGATGACAGTGACGTGTCCGAGGTATTTGAGGAAGAGGAGTTTGATGAGGAAGAAGATGAGGAGGACGAGGAGGAGCTAAGCAACGGTAAGACTGGTTGAAGAAGGACCTATAGTGGATTTAATGACACATACTGCTATAAAAGAAAATCACTCTTGTTAACTCGTAAAACATGTACCGATCACATAATTTCTGACTGGTTATTGATTTTTATAAACCAATCTGCACCTGTCGATGCAGATCTTACTTTGTTTTCACTCCCTTTTAGAGCTATGAAACAAGGGGCCCTCTGGATATAGTTGAAAATTAATGATAAAGTGCTTAATATAAACCGCATCACTGAAAATAATTAAGGACAATCACCCAGTTTAAAGGTAAGGAAGAAATGATGGAACAGTCATACGGCTAGTATCACAAATTTAAAATTCTGTCTGTTACACAGCTCTGCAGTTAAAGAGGAAACCACTATGATATAAGTGACATGTTTCCAGGTTAGACCCGTGAGCGATTGAATTCAACCCCCCATTTTGCAGAGTAATCAAACCTTTACTTTAATGAAGAGACTTTATAAAATTTGCCAACATTTCCTAATCCAACATATCCTATGGCAGCTGTCATGCATCTCTTCAAAAAGATATCTTTTATCTTTGAAAAGATAAAATAACCTGAAGCTTTTACAGCTTCAGATTATTTGCTGATAAACTGCTTTTTTTGCTTCCTCCAAAATCGTTCAGTATTGAGTATTTCCAAATTTCACTTAAAGCTGTGACTATAGGGGCAGTATTATGTAAAATAGACTTTTTTTGAGCTTTGTGTTATAATGCTGTTCCCTCATCAAAAAAAAATACCTGATGTGTTGTGTCGATTCTTTCATGCATGTTTGAGAAATCCTCTAATTTCTATGACAACCATTCAGCTGTGCAAAATGCCGGGATGGACCTAGCACCGCCTTCTTGGCGCAGCTCCTCCTCAGAGCTGCAGTTTCCAAGCTCCTGAGACTCCACAATACAGATGTTACAGAAATCAGCGACTTCCCCACTCAGTTCTTTCAGAGTAGCCTGCAGCAATTAGCAGACACCTAGTGGAACTATGTATCTGCTGAGCTCATTGTATGAGCTTCTTCTCAGTGAAATGCTGGTAAAAATGTTAAGTGGCGTTTCAGAAAGAGCGGGAGTTTGTAAAGAGTGAGAGGCCCAATTTCATGGTGTTAAATTACAAAGTAAAAATTCTTTTAAGTCACATTTGATATGTATGTGTGTGTATATATATATATATATATATAGCGTTTTTTTTAACAACTTAAGGTAACAGTCACTTGATTGTGCTATAATATTGCACTATTAAATCAAGTTTATAAGCACCTGAGAAAAAATAATTTTCTCTAAAAAACACATTTGATTTGTTTATTATTCATCAGCTGCTCTCCTCTCTGTAATCCCCCTCAGAGCAGAGTACCTCTGGTGACCACCGCTGCAGCGTCTGCGGCCTCCAGCTGCCCTCCAAGTTTAAACTCCAGGACCACATGAACCTGCACACGGGAGCGCGTCCGTACTGCTGCGCCGAGTGCGGGAAGCGCTTCTGTCAGATCTACAACTACCGGCTCCACCTGCGCACGCACGCCAAGGCCAAACTGGAGCGCCACTGGTGTCGCATCTGTCTGACTGGCTTCTCCTCGCAGGAGGACCTGAAGCGGCACCTGTCCAGAACGCACTTCGAGGAGCAGTTCTACGAGTGCGACCTGTGCAAGCGCGTGTTTGCCTCGCTGAAGGAGTGCGAGAACCACGTCCAGCTGCACAAGTGCATGGTCAACATCGTATGCGAGACGTGCGGACGCAGCTTCCGCACCGAGAAGTCTCTGGCACGGCACAAGAAGAAGAGGTGCCTTCACAGCTTTAAGTGCACGGACTGCGGGGAGACGTTCGCCAAGAAGAACGCTCTGCTGAAGCACAGCTTCTCGCACCTCGGCTTGCTGCCATACACATGCATACGGTGCCGCTGCCACTTCCGGCTGGCCAAGTTGTACCGGCAACACAAGTGCGAGCCTGAGCGCATCCACTGTGTGGCGTGCCTGCGAGAGTTTCCCAGTCAGGAGGACTTCCAGCGGCACAAAAAGGACACTGGCTGCTGGGGGAATCAGGAGCCCAACCAGAAAACAGACGAGATCCGCTGTCTGGAGTGCGGCCAGAGGTTTGACACCTCGGACGAGCTGAAGAAGCACGCCGGCGCTCACCAGAGGGTGCTGAAGTGCGCGGAGTGCGGGAAGGGCTTTCGTTCGGCCTTGCTGTTGATGTCCCACATGGGCGGTCACGCCGGGCAGTCGCCCTGCTTCTGTCAGAGCTGCGGGCTGGGCTTCCCTCACCAGCAAAACTACGACATCCACCTCAAAACCTGCGGAAAGACTCCACCTTCTGCAGTAAGTGAACGACTTTTAAAGGATCAATCTGGTGTACCTGCATTGTTATCAGTTTTTGGCAATCGGGGTTTAAAAAGGAATTAAAATAATGTAACTCTTGTACATGTAGGACGTTCTTTTAATTATAATTTTATTCGTTAAGTTTTGGAAGAGAGGCTTTCAATTCTCGTCATTCAGATAGTAAAAGTTAAACCGTGATGCTCAAAAAAATAATTCTTTAAAACTGAAAAAGGGCAAAATATTACACCTTGTTTATTTTACCTAGATTCATAAATACAGCAGGTGAAATAAGTATATAACTCATTACCAGTTTTAATGAACGTACTTCTAAATCGGACATGAAATCCTCCCCAGATGTCTGTACCAACTCATCCAGAAAAAAAAAAATCTAACTGATATGCATGAACAGTGTTTAATACATAAAATGAAACAGGGAAAACAGTGAAACCCTTACTGAAATTTATTTAATACTTTTGCTAAAGTCTTTGTTGGAGGAACTAGAAATATTCACAGCCTAAGTGTGATTTTTCAACAACAATAGTTTTTAAATCCTAAGTCTGTGGGCTTCTTCTATGGACTTTAACCTTTAGTTTCTTCCTTTCATAGATTTTCTGCAGGATTGAGGTCATGTGACTGGCAGTGCCAACTTTTACTTTTTCTCTAAAACCAGTTTCACATAAACCCACTGCTGTCTGACTACTTGGCTTCTAGAATGTTACCTGTAAATATCCCTCTGTCATCCATCCATCTGGCCTCATTGCAACCTCAAACGTTAGTGTGGTTTATTAAGATTAACAAACCAACACAAAGCTTTGCAAAATCTATGAAAAATGATATTTGGTTTTAACAGAATTTGTTAAAAAAAAAGTGTTTGCAGCTCCCCTGAATTGAAACTTTGTAGAACCAGTTTTCGCACCAATAAACACCACACATTTTGCGAGTAGGAAACTGGCTCATTTTCAGAAATTGTTTCCTTTTTGGCACTCTATAATACTGACCAGGTTTGTTTAGTGCTTGACTCATATTTGTCAGCAGATTATTTTCCATGTGCCGTAAATTTCTGCTGCTCCTCTGTGGGCCTCCTGACTGGTTCTCTGTTGCCCAGCCTGTCAGTTTTTAGGTTGACCTTACCTGATTTGTAAGGGCAACTTATCGGGAACATTTTTAAAACTACGTGTCATTTTCCTTCCACTTAATAATTATGCACTGCTTTGTGCTAATCTATCACAAGAAATACTAATTACTATTAACAGAATAGAGTTCAAGGCATTTTTTGCGAGGTAAAGATCCATATGGGAAAAAAATAACACAGTGAAAAACTGTCCTTTGTTGGGCAATATCTAGTCATTTATACTCACTCGTGTCTTATGTTTTATATTTCCAGATTCCATATGGAGATTGTGGTTTAATGTGTCTTTTGTACAGTATCTGACTGTCTTGGAGTTTTCAGGACACAGTTTTAAAACCTGTGTTTTAATATGCTTCTGGTTTGCATTGGATACCAATAATAATAATAATAAAAAAGACTCATTAAAAATATGAGACAGCTTGGTGAGGTGTAGAGTATTAGAATATGAGAAAACAGGCCAGTTTTTTTTATTTATTTTTATTTGTGTTTGCTCAGCATGTTATGTTTTTATTATTGTAAACATTAAAACATCATCCTCATTTTTGACCACAAAAAGGAAAACTAAAAAATTAAAATTTCAAATTTATATTTTGACAGAAAAACAAATGGCTGAGTGTATTTTTTATTTTTTTTACTCTTAACTTGCACAGACCAACATGCCTCATAGAGACTTAAACAATTTAGCTTCTCTCCCTCATCACTGTGAGTGCTTTTTTTAAAAATTGATTTTGGTTTCCTTGTTGCAGAGCGTTCCTAAGAAACGTCACACCTCGAAGAGCTCGCTTCCTGGGAAAAAAGATCTAAAGAAAGGCACAAAACCAACCTCCGCATCCAACATAGCCCCTGGTTCTAACGTTGCCTCAAACAGCAACGCTGCGCCAGCGAAGGATCCCAGCAGTCCGAGGCTGCTCAGGACAGAGGCCCCGTCCTCCGACTCAGAGGGATTGTGGACACTAACTCTCGATGAGAAGCCGCCTCCCGGTATGAACCTGGTCGTTTTTCTCCCCGTCTGTCCAAGTCAAACGGACGGGCTGCCATCCGGGGTCCCACAGACACTACCAGTCGCCGCTGTTCAGGCTCTGCCTCAGGAGTCGCCTTTGTCACTGTCGAGCACCGAACTGCTGGGAGTGAGTGCTGCTGTCCGAGCGTCGCTCAAGCCCTGCCTGGAGTTGGTCACAGGCTTCCTGGGGCAGGAAACGGAAACGCCTTTGGATTTGTCCAAAAAGCTAACCATGCTTAAAGACGCTCCTTTTGTTTCGGTCAAGAGCGAGCCGAGCGAGTGTGAAATCTCAGCGCAGGCTAACAATTCAGAAAAGCGTGGGGAAAGACACGAAACGGAGGGGCAGCTGGACACGTGCGGCGGGGCGAAGAAATGCAAGCTGGAGCCTGCAGTTGACTCTCGTCTCGGTGCTTACACAGCATCACCTCCTCCTGGATTGGAGGTGAAGAAAGCTCCTCTCTCTCCTGGTCCCGGTGTTGATGTGTGGTCCTCCACATGCAGCCAGCTGATAGACTGTAAACTAGAGAAAAACATCAAAAGGGAAATGGACATTTAAAGCTCAGCCTGTGCTGATGCAACAGAGGTTAAAAAAAACCAAAACATTAAAAAATAAAAGAAAAATACTCACCCTGCAAAGAAAATGCATCGTATTTTGCAATAATTTTAGACAGGAATTATAAATGGCACTTATATTGTATTCCCAGTAGTAATAATGTGTGCACTTGAAATATTACATGAAGCAGGAAATTGATATCTATCATGCAGATTTATTATAACGACACATCTTATTTCTTACTATGATTCCTTCATTTTGTTGGGACTTTGAACAGAAATCTGGCAATAAATAGAAAAAAAAAACGGTGGCCTGTTTTCTGTTTAGAGTCAACAAGACATTCCACTGATGTGCATCTTTCTGTTTGAATGTGTATTCTGGATGAGATGTGTGGAGAGTATGCAGAGTTATGTTGAATTTCTGTCGGCGCCTGAAAACCTTGATTCTTTTACTGTACATTTGTGTGGGAAATCAAGATTTCCCAGTGTTTGTGTGTACTCTTATTTTATTTTTTACTGCAAATATTTCAGTATTTAAAATGTTACACATGGTACTGGTATTTGGCCAACTTGGGATTTACATTCTCTGTGTTATGTATAATTCAGTTGTGCTGTTTTTCAAAGGCGAATAAATATTTGTTTTTTTTTTAAGCGAGATCCCTTGTGTGTCGTGGAACGATCGGGTTTGTTCCCGCAAATACAGTCATGGATCCTGTCTGCTGATTTGTACACCATTCACAGGTGAGGTAATACACATTGAAGTCAGAGGAAAGACGGAAGCGTTTAAAGTTTTAATAAAGTGCCCACTGATTGGGGTCTACATGGTGGATAAAAGACAAGCTAAACCTGTGTTTCTGTGTCCTGTTTTGACAGGAATCCTTTTCTTCTGGCAATGTTCTTAAGATGACAGCAAGTTAATTTAGCGACAGACTTCCTGAAATCAAGTTCAAAGATATAACATGGTCTCTGGACGCTCTTTGTTCTTTAACTCAATTGAGTCTAGTTGGGTCCAGGGACGTACTGGTGACATGTCCAGTGTGGTTAGCTGTTCTTGACCACTAAACATTGGCGATGGCCACCAGTTCCCCCATGACTCTGCAATATTAATCAGTTTAGATGATCGATAGAGTCCAGCTAAGCGCTGATCTGTATTTTAAAGCAAAAATGACTTCTGTTTATGCAGGGACACATGAGGTTTAAAGCTGTAAGTCATCTGCATATACATAAGGCTATGATTGTAGTCTGTAATCTGTTGTGCTCCATAAGTCATGTTTAACTAATTGTTTGAAGAAAAATACTTCCATCCCAGCAGAAACCCTCAGACTGCCACATAGGATCTGGAGGACCTTGAATAAAAATCCACCTGGTTCCAGAACTGTAATCTGAAACAGTTTTCACAAGGAAAGCACACATCGGTACCAGACAGAAACACCTTGCTGTAATATTTGATTTTCCAGTTACCGGTAGTTAGGAAGAAATACAAGAATAAGTACAGACAACTGGTTCAGTCTTGTCCTCTTCATTATAGGAAATTGAATTTATCTTATAGTATGTGGCTAAGATTTATTTGTGAAGGTAGGATATCAGCTCATGGCTCTGCACTTCTGGTGTTCTTAAGAAACTGTTGTCTTAAGTCTCCTTCCCTTCCGCCTTTCTCCAGTTTAAATTTAAAGAATGTCCATCCATCCTGTGAAACATGGCGGTGACAGTATTAGGCTGTGGAGGTGATTGGTTTGAAGATGGATGGAGCTAAACAAGGGTCAACAACACTGAACCCCCCACACCCTGCAGCAAGAAGCTAAAAACTGGTAGTCAGAGTTTAAATGGAGCTCCTTAAATCAGAGCTTCTTGGACTATTGGTTGGAATACAGTAGTCCAAAATTCACACTTGAATTGGTTTAGTCTGTGTAAGATGTGAAATTTGATGTTAGGCCCTTTCAAAGCCGCATCATATCCACAGTAATGCTTAAAAAAATAGTATACTTTAATTTTGCACGTTTAGCGTGATAAAATGAAAAACAAAAAAGTCATATACTCTTTCGTGAAAAGTAGGCCTCCTCTATAACTGAAATGGAGGGATATATTTAGGCAAAATTTGTCCCGGCGACGTCTGCTAGGCATCACGTGTGTTTGCACGTGACTTATTAACCCGGAAATAGATTGTCTGACTGGGTGTGTTGATGTCAGGACAAAACGTGTGTTTACTTATTTTATTGTGGCTTTCGTTGTTTTGACACCGTAAAGGGGTAAAGCAGAGAGGTCCCTCCTTCGCCGGCGTTGTGAAGTATGGACAAAGACAAGAGCAGCGATAATGTGAGTAAGCTATTCGCTCAATAATACGGGTTGAAAGCTGCTTGTTTAAAGGCCTCGGTTAAAGAGGAAATCATGGTTCCAGCCGACGTCACGGCTCTTTTTGCTCTTTATTTACGTGCCGCAGCATGGCCAGTGCTCCTGGATGGAGATGCACCAGTACATCAGTGATCTTCTCTCATCTGGAAACCAGTCCAAAAACTCGCCAGATGTGAGAAACGCAGCATGGGGGACGACAGCTGTTGCTGTTGCTGCTGGTGCTCCTTTCGGACTCAAAGCTTCCTCGCTGCAACCCCTTCAGCCTCTGCAGACAGTCCAGGAGAGGAGAGAGGCGGCCCCGGGCAGACCGGTCCACGCGGGGGCAGCACACAGGAGGGGAGAGGCCAGAGACAGAGCAGAAGGTGGCATCAAATGTGGCAGGCTGTTTTAGCATACAATCAAACCAGCCTACTATCCCGAGAATTTTATGAATGTGAAAATATCCCACATTAAGAAATTTAAAAAAAGTTGATTTTTTTTTTTGGTCTAGTAAATAATTTAGCTATATGTTAAAAATTTATGCCGCCATATTCCCAAAACTTTAGGAAAAGAAACAGGCCCACAGCATGACAGTTTCTCCACGATACTTAATATACACTTTTTTTTTAATTTATCTTTTATTCTAAATGCCAAGACCACATATCATGTCATATTTCTTTACCCAGGTAACAACTGTTAGTGGATTACTCTGATTAATATTAAAAGTATAAATACATGGTGCATTTATTTGAAAGGAAGTTTTAATACTAACTGAATAAATATACTAAAATTACAAAGTAAAATTTTAAAATTTTAAACACATCTTTACTAGCAATCCCAATAAATATTGCTAGCACTGCACCACCTCTTGTTCCACGTCTCTGTAGATGTTAATCTTCCTCGTTTATTATTTTTAGTTTCGATAAAAAAATATGTAACACTTTTTTTCTTCTTGTTCCAAAGGTTTGGATGAGCATCATGCCTGCACCTGCCCCGGCTGTCCTTTCTTTAGCTCCTCATCCTCCTTTGAAACTTTAACACCCCGACAGTCGCTATCCTCATCTCTGTTAGCTCAAGCTTCATGCCAGCCCAAAGACCTGAGCATGAACCTGTGCTCTCCAGACACCACCGGCGCCGCATTGGAGCAGGAGTCCAGGCCGTCCGACCGACCACAGACCAACGATGCGGACAGAGGGACCCGGAGCCAGAACCAAAACCTCGATGCTCCCTTAAGATCCTCAGCAGGCTCTTTGGCTCCTCTCTCCATGTTTCCCTGCTTCTGTTGCCACCGAGGAGTACAAACCTGCGCGCACCTCATGAACAGTCAGGAAAGCGCAGACTCCCCCTTTTCCCACACCCACGCCCACCATCACTTCCATCACCACCACTGCCCCATATCGTCGTGCGTTCCCTGCCCTCAGCTGGCCCGCTCTGCACAGCTGTCTGCTGCCATTCCCTGCCTGTCCTGCCGATGCTCGCTTCCCACCTGTCCTCAGGTCTGCCGCCATCAGCACAGAGAAGCCCAGCAGCAGCAAGAGGACCGAGGAAGACCTCATCTGTCTCTGCATCCCTGCATGCACTGCCCCGCCTCTTTTTCCAGACCCTCTCAGCTGCTGCAGCACCAGCGCTCCGAGCATGCCCATAAGCAGTCAGGCTTCCTCTGCACGGAGTGCGGCCGAGCCTTCAACTCGCACAGCAACCTCCGCATTCACCTGAACGTGCACACCGGCGCCCGGCCCTACTCCTGCACTGACTGTGGGAAGAGTTTCAGCCAGTCAGGAGCTCTGAAGATCCACAAGAGGATTCACACAGGTGAAAGACCGTACTCCTGCGACTTTTGCGGCAGGGGGTTTCCCCATCTGGCAGGGGTGCGGGCCCACCTGCGGACTCACACAGGAGAGAAGCCGTACAGCTGTACCCTGTGTGGGAAGTGTTTCACCCAGTCAGGAGCTCTTAAGATCCACACCCGCATCCACACAGGAGAGAGGCCCTTCGTCTGCAGCCTCTGTGGGAGGGGCTTTTCAAATCGCTCCGGGATCCGCTTCCATTATCGCACAGTCCACTGCCTGTCAGCTGAACACGACGGGGAGGCGAGACCCAAACCAACGGGATGCTCTCCGGGGCGTCCAAGAACTCTGCCTTCGACCAGCGGTGGACCTGTGGCGGACAGGGCTTCAGCTTCAGATCCTCTCAGTTCCACCGAACTGGTCCCTACTAACCATGGGAGGATCCCAACTAGTGGAAACGAGAGCAGGTCACCAGCAGAAGGAGCAGGCAGTAGCAGAGAGGAGTTGCCCTATGCCTGCGAGGATTGCGGTCTGCGTTTTAAAGACGCCCCGACCAGGAATCGACATCAGACCCTGGTGCACTACTCGCATGACGGCCGGGTGGAGGAGGAGAATCGGGGAGAAAGGAGTGAAAATGTTCCGAATCAAAACGAATGAATTGGTGTCAGTGCCTTGCAAAAGTATTGACATTCCTTGAAGTTTTTCCCTATTTTGCCAAATTACAACCACATAATTCAGTGGTTTTTTGGGGGGATTTTGTTTTAAAGGCCAACCGAAATTGTTGTATGAAAAGAAAGTGAAGGCAAATGGATATATCCATCTATCCATCCATTTTCTTACACCCTTATGCCTTTAGGGTTGGGAGGATGCTAGTGCCTATCTCAAGCTGTCAACGGGCGAGAGGCAGGGAACACCTTAGACAGGTCGCTAGTTTATCGCAGGTAAATGGATATATAATTTACAAAATCTTTCACAAATAATCTGAAGTGTGATGTCCATTTCTATGCAGCTACCAGAGTAAGTACTTTGAAGAACTTCTTTTCTCCCTCATTACAGCTGCAGGTCTGTAATTAGCTTTGCACATGGAGACACTGGATTACTGGTTATTGTTATTTGTTTCAGTTTAGTCAAATTGGATGTAGAGCCTCTGCAATCATCTACTTTAATCTAGAAACCTAATTACGAATTATATTTAGAGCTGGACTTTGACTGAGCCATTGAATCTGCTTAGATTTAAATTACTCATTTGCAGCTCTGGCTGTATATTTTGGGTCATTGTCCTCCATGAATGTGAAGTCATCTGCAGCCTCCATCTAGTTTCCCATGGTTTCTGATCGGTGCTGAATAGAATATCACAGCATGATACTGCAGCTGCCATGTCTCACTGCAGGGATGGAGTGTTCTGGACAATGTGATGTTACAAATCACCATACGTAGTATTTCACATGTAGTCAGAAAAATTCATTTTGGTCTCCTCTCTTTTTTTTCCACTTCTTCCATATGCCTGCCGTCCTTGATGGCTTTATTTACTAATTAGGTGACTGCTCAAGCCAGAGAGCACTTGATTTTATTTTTGGGATGTCAGAGGATTTCAAGTTCACAGGGTGTCCCTGCATCCTTAAAAAGTCGTAAATTAATGGATCTAAAATTAAGGCTTTAAAATGTCTTAATCTATTAAAATTCAAGTTGGCCTTAAAGACGTATTGAATTTTGTCGTGGCAGGACTATTTAAGCTGGTGTATTTTATGTAGTTTTTTTTTCTCGCGGGACTTTACGTCAGTCAACAGTAGCGCGCATTACGTTCTGTGAATCGAAGCTAATCAGGCTACCGCTAACAAGCTGCTACTTGCAGCTCATTAGTATAAGATGTATAGTCATAGTATAAGATATAAGATGGCTAACTAGTTGGTTAGCTAGCATTTCCCCGTCTGTCATGGGTAAATGCACACTTATAGGCAGTTTGTCAAGCACCAGATTTACCTATGAAGAATTGTATTTCAAAAGAAGTTGCTGCTGTAGAGGGAAATACTGTTGAGGAGAGCAGGGACTACAGATGCCGAATGACGTAAGAAAAAAAGATGAAAAGGAATTAATTTTGTTAAAAATGCTAAACCATGCACAATGTTCCTCCCACTTCATATTTATGTGTTTATTTAGTGTTGGTGGCTCACATAAACCCCAATAAAGCACGTTCAAGGCTTTACCGAGTTCTGCTGTTGACAAGGTATCAAAAGGTGTGGACACTTTTGCACGGCTCTGCACCAACAGGGCACAGCAGCAAAATCTGTTCACTGTTTTGAAGTCGTTTTGTGGTTTGTTTCATTTATTGCTATGTGCAAGTACGGTAATTTGTCTATTTTATTTTATCACGTTGATCAGGTGTGTCAAACTCCAGTCCTCAAGGACCGGTGTCCTGCAACATTTAGATGTGCCTCTGCTGCACCACACCTGAATAGAATAATTAGGTCATTAGCAAGGCTCTGGAGAACTGATCTACACAAGGAGGAGGTAATTAAGCCAGTTTATTCCAGCGTTCTCTACCTGTGATGCATCTAAAAACTACAGGACACCGGCCCTTGAGGATTGGACTTTGACACCTGTGACTTAGATCATTTACACAATGAGGCAGACTTGACTGAGCCCTGATTAGTGTTGTTGTGTGGCGCCATTGCAAGTTTAGGACCATCTCTTCCAGTAAAAAAAAAAAAAACAGCGTATTGTTCTTGATTACATTTTTAATTGTGCCTTATTCTGTAGTGAGCGGCAGCTTCAACACGAAACTTTTAAAAGCCTCAGTGTTAAAGGCTAATTCAAGAAACAGCTGACTTCTTTTTTAGAAGACTGCCATTTATATTCAAAGGATACAATTCAATGTGATTAGAAAATGTGCAATTTCCTGCCTTTTCTTTTAGTAATATTAGATATTGTATTTTTATACAAATTTAAGAGTGTACACAGAGGTATGCCAGATACCGCATGTGACACACATATGAAAGGCAAATAATCCAAAATAGTTTGTTTTGTATACAGTTTTAATAATGACCTCCTCTTTTAATTTAGTTTAGAACTGCTTCCTACAACGAGGACAGTGTTTGTGTTGATGCAGGTCCCTGATGAAAGTCACACTGAAGGTATGAGAAACCTTTCATTCTCTCGTCACACTTTCATCCTGTATCTTTGTGCCTTTGTTGTGTTACAACTCCCAAGTACTTTAACATGTTAATTTTCCAGACACAAAGTTACACATGTCGTTCAGTATCAGACATCTGAAGCTCACAAGAGCCACCTAGTGGTTATATGTGGTCACAGCTCCAAACCAGTGTAGCATTAACGGTGTTTCTTCAAGAGTCTACAAAGCGTTGTGAACAGTACGAGCGAGTTACAATCTATCCACTGTTTTGCTTTAACCTTTTTAAAATGACGGATGTGTACATTTCTGTAAAAGTGCAGCTTGTGATTGAACATTTCATTGGTAGACTCACTGCGTCTCAGACGCAATCAAACCTGTAGTTTCTTTGTGCATTCTATGGAATAAAAACTGTACAAGTCCATAACTTCCTGTAAGGAAATGTTTTGTCAACATGGCTCTCAGATCTTGTGTACTGACTGGTCCACCCTGATATCCTCTATGAATACAGGGGCTGGGGGGCGGGGAGTCTATAGTGACTCCTGATGTCCTGGGGGTCTATAGTGACTCCTGATGTCCTTCAACATCTCTCACTGACACGTTCACCCTGCTGAGCACGTTCTGGGTTAGTGTCGTCTTGGGATCTAAGAGTTTCTCTGGTCCAAATAGATCTGCCCTCCACATCTGATCTCCCTGGATTCACAAGGGCTCCTCATAAGTGTGCTTTTGCACCAAGGAGTCACTTGGCTTGGGCTCTGCGTAGACTTCACTGGCAGGGCGAGGGCCGCTGGCGTGCAGAGCAGGGGTGCAGTAGCCATTGAACAGCACCCTATGTGAGGGGCAGTCGTACTGGCTGTGACCGGAGGGTGCATGAGCAGGTCTGTGCATAATGCCGTGAAGCAACCCTGACAAGCTGGGCGGTTTGTGCTCAGGGGGCAGCTCGCTGAATGGAGTGGCGTACTCGGGCTCCGGGGGAAGCGGCTCGGCGTACTCTGGAAGGTTGCCAGGTGTGTCGTAATGGGCGCAGGTGAATGGCGTGGTGTAGCCTTCATCCGAAGAGGGTCTGAATGTGGAACCGACCTTCTGTCCAACAGATGTAATGCCAGGAGCAGCATAGTCTGGGAAGACAAGAAAACCAACCCCCGACACAAGTCACTTTGTTTTGTCAGGTGCAGCTGAATAACAAAGAAATGTTTATTTATTTCAGTGATGTAATTCAAAAATGAATTCAGGACTAGTTACAGAGATGCATTTAGAGGTGGCAACTATATAGTGATGATTATTAAAATCGAGTACAGAAACAAATAAAGCTCTAGTAGTGTATTTCCCCTTAAACACAGGCTAATAAGGAGCAATGGATGAGAGTTATAGCCTTCTAGTTCTTATATCAGTTTTGATAGATAGTAGTATAAAGACCCTCAACTGATATGTAATGATTCAGAGGAGCTAAAAAAGTCCTCTTAAGTATCTTTTTAGAGCTGTCCTTTGATTTGCAGCTATTGAATAACAATTTTATATCCTGGACAGCTGCTCAGCGACGCTTCATTGCTCAGTTTTACGACAGGGTTTATGAGTGGATTTACTGGTTCTGGACGTGCTGATGACATGTCCACAACCAGTAAATCCTGGAGGTCGTCAGTAACACTTTTTAGATTTAGCCCAACAGGAAATAAATGGATTATGGCATAAAGTAAATTTAAGAGCAGTGTAGTTTGACTTCTTTAGGGCTCTCGTATAATGTCTAATTGTATCACATTGTTAAAATAATTAATATTTCTGAATGCTAATAGATTAATAATTATTGCATTGATGTAAAAACAGGACCACAAATGGCATTATTTAGGTAATGGGGAAAATAAAAAGTTTGGAAAATTATTTTCTACATAAAAGAAATCTTATCAGACTACAAATGGACCTAATTCCGAAGCTCACTAAGTGATAATAATTAAGATTAACATGTGCCAGAATCAACACTTTAGTTACTGAGAATCTGTGTGAAAAGCTGAATCACAAGCTGAGGGGCTCGATGAGGCAGCGATGGGACTGGTGCCTCTTTAAAGGGTCTCTTTCAAAGCAACTCTGTGGTCCGAAGAAAGGAATGTTTATGCAGAGACGGGCGATGCGCTGAGCCAGGACAAAGAATGGTTAGGCCTCAAAGAGAGCCTGGTTGGAGCTGCTGAGAGTGACTGCTGATGACAGTGGCAGGACTGGGTTGACCCAAGAGAGCAGAAAACGTTCGTCAGTTCTCACCGTTCAGAGGGGGGCTCGGCAGAGCGTCGTGCACGCTTCGCACCAATGGGTAGGAGATGAGCTCCGACTGCGGACACGGGAGACTCTTTGCCTTAAAAGCCTGACAGCCAACTGATGTAAAGATACACAAAGTCAAATTCAGCGTTTTTGACTCTAAACTTGAAATATGTTAAATTTAACAGCTTAACTCACCTGTGGGTAAGGAGCTCTTCATTACAGAGTCTTTTTTCCTGCAAGAGAACATATGAAGGTATTTTACAACTAGATACAAGTTTCATGGACTTTAGCAAGTTTTCATGAGTATGGTATTGGTAGTAAAATATTTCTCATCAGATTTAAATAAGTTAGAATTGCCATATACTGTGCTGGTCAGATGTTACCATAAACATACACTTATGATTAACATTAATGTCATATTGATGGCTTTACTTAGAATTGTTCTTTTTAAACGACTGAATAAAACAGGTCAAGAACACAGACAGGCCCAAAACTGGTGTTGCAGGTCCAGTTCCTCTTCAGGCTGGATACTTTTTATTTAGTTTTTCCCCACAGACGGTCTCAGATTTTTCTAAAGCATGCTCTGAAACACACTGTTGTGTATTCTATGATTCTATGACAGCTGGCCATGTGCAGAAAAGCTCTTTGAAAATCATGAAACTCAATGCCTCACAAGTGGCAATAGGAGTTCCTGTGCCACTGATTTATCCCAAACATGTTAATGGTTTGTGGCAGCCTCTCTTTAACATTTTGATTTCAGAGTAACCTTACTGGGATAGAAAGACCTGGGTATGTTGTAGAACCAAAGTTAGAATGAACACAACATCGATGCACAATACCTTCGCTTCCTCCAGATCCCAGCCAATAGACAGCTCCCACACATCACCAGTCCCAGGACCACTCCCACTGCTACGATCACTGGCTGACTGTGGGCTGCAGCAGAATATGTGTGGAAGGACAGAGTGAGGTTCGCTGAAACAAGACTAAAATCAATTTACATGCAAAGTACATACTTGGTGTTGTTTCCACAGACAGGGTTTTCTCAGTGGGAGTGGGTGAGGGGCTTGGGTTCAGAGTATCCTTGTTAAACTTGATGGATGGAGACTCTGCTGGAAAAGAAGCAGCACCTTTACGTCTGTAACACCTGACAGTCAGTGTAACTGTGTGGACAGATAATATTTGACTCGAGCAAACAGGATGTGCTCACCTCCGGGAGGCCGTGACCTCGGTGTGACCTTGGCTGCAGGGCAGCCTAAGAGCTGAACCCGAGCAGAAGCTCTGGTGTGCCAGCTCAGCGGCTGAAGTCGAACAAATCGAGCAACGACAGCAGGAAACAAGCTGTTGAGCACCCTGAGGTGGCCGTCTGTGTATGCCTGAAACACCTGGGAGCGAATAAGGAAAAACAGAATAAATTTAGCAGCTGTTAAAGAACCCTGCAGGACTTATACTGACAAAAGTTTTGTTACTTTTGTGTCTCTAACAGTTCAGTGTTGGAAGTGACATTTAGGTGCTACTAGGTTGGATTTGTTCCTTTGCCATACTCTCTGTTCATGAATAAGACTATCAGATAAACTGACTGCATGTCAGACACATGGTGGAACACCAACCTTTTTTTCTTTGCTCATAGCATCTTTGTAAGTCTTCCAGCTCTTTCTGTCCTTGCTGAATTGCAGACTGTAAGATTCCATGTAGCTCCCTGATGATCCTGTTGTCACTAATCCTGGGGGGAAACAACAAGAAGAAGCATGTACATATTTATTGTGAGTTTTTTTTCCAATAAACAGCTTAGTTGGAGCACCGGTTTCTCTCCTAACTATATTTATGCTCCCATAAACTGTTCTTCTGTCTGCCATTCTCTCCTATTATTTTTAATTATGTAGTCTTTGCATTTACTACTGCCACCAAAATCATTTGAGAGCGATGGATTCCACTCTTTGTTTTATCTGTCCTAAAGAAAGCCATCCTGGTGCATTGCTTCTGCGCTGAGATGCATTTCTTTTCCTAGACAAGCAACTGACAGTGATATTTCTGTTCCTGTTTTCCTGCTTGCTGGCCCAGCATTAGTAATACACCTGGCAGATTTAGATTTGGAATAATCATTTATTGTGACCAAAATAGAAAATACTCCTAGCATGATGATTCAATGTTTATTTTTCATGTCTGTGCTGTAAAAGTTTTTTGTTTTTTTTCCCCAATAACTACATGTGCTTTGTTATCTTTACAATAGAAAGTGCCTTTTAGCTCTCTTTCTTTAATAGGTGAAGTCACTGATTGAGATACTTCTGCCCACCAGTTTTCCAATAACAGAGAACTCCTGGACCATCTTTGTTTGCTCCTTAAATCCTTCTTGCCCTTTAACCCCCTACTTGTTGTGAAAAATGGACAACTATACTGGACTGGATTCTGCTTTAGGCATCTTCCTGTTCAAAGGGAGCTGTTCCTGTTGCTGCATGCTTCCTCAGGATGAGGGACTGCTACAAAGCCAAAGACCCTAATAAATTGGCTGGCCTTCTTTAGGTAGAGAGAGTAAAACCGATTTAAATTATTGTAATATTAGGACCAAATTGGACAGTTTCCAATTGGAATCAGACAAATGAATTGAACGGGACTGGATTTTACCATTTAACCTGGACACAGAAGGGTTCTAAATAAATGGAGGTAATGTTAGTTATTACAATATGTAATATAAATTAACTGAACTGACAAGAATTAGAGAAGCAAAAAAAAATCTATATATGTTTTTTTACCCGTCACAGTGCTCCTTTCAGACAGTTCAATCTCCACCCACGGGTTGGGATCCCTGTGGTCTGCTGTCCAGAGCAGGAAGTCGTGGCTGTTGTCTGTGTTTCTGGAGGCTGAGAACACTGTGTGCTCTTGACTGTTTTTGTCCCAGAAAGACGATGCATTTAGAGCAGATACAGCCAGGATGTTGCTACATTCTGTTTGGGAATGAGAGGAAAGGAAGAACGTGTCCCATTGTTTTACACTCTGTGCTACAGAAACGCTTGTGTCTTAACTATGTTAATAACAAAGAAAGTTTTCTATGCCATGCTGCAGAAAGCGGACTGCTAAGGCATTATGAGATGCCAAAATTTTAAACTCAGCAGCTTAACACAGAGAATAAACTCAAGGAATGTAAATAATGCCCTGCTTGAGGGTGAAACCCTGATTTGTAAAAAAAAAAAAAAAAGCTCCTACCTTTGCTAAACAGCAGCTTCTTATCAGATAATGACCCCCTGTCAAAACGGTATGAAGGAAAGGTCAAACAGGCAGCTGGCAAACGTCACTGTGATCTTTCATTGAGATAGCAATGCAGGAACCAACGTTTTAGAGAGGACTCCATTGGCGAACGTGGATTCATAGAGTGTGAGACTTCTCCCCTGATTCACAGTGATCCGACCTCCCAAAGCGTCAGACGTAGCTCCACTGTGGACCGCCGACTTGCACAAAACCGAAGTCTGTGACATTTATGAGCAAATACAGTACTTTTAAACTTGAGTTAAGTTTTAAATAAAGGAAAGGAAAATGTGCCCTTACGTCTCTGTAGCCCTGCTCAGAGTTTCCCCAAATCTCCCCCGGGACATTTTTGCATCCAGCTGGGCAATACGAGCTGAGGAGCAGAATCACATATCGGAAAGAACACAGTGTCTTGCAAAAGTATTCACACCACTGGAACTCTACATTTTGTCATATCAAGACCAACACAAAGCAGCCTGTAAATGTGAACAGGAACAAAACTTAGGACTAAAAAGCTAAAAAAATAAAATAAAAAAAAAGTATCCATCTTCCCATCAGTATCCAAGGTAAAGCGTTGCCACAGTATGATGTAGCCACTGCCATGTTTCACCAAATGAATTGTAACTGCAGCAAAATACGGTTTACAAAGTGTTACAAGAGCACTACTTGGTGTTGGTCTATGAAATAATATCCAAACAAAAGTTAATGTTATGCTTATAATGCAACCAAATGTCAAAAACTTCAGCAGGTCGGATTGTGTCTCGGTCTCTGTATCAAACTTACCTTAAATGCTGGAAGCTAAAATGGGATCCTCTTTGTAAACAACTAATCAGATCTGTAAAAAAAAAAGAAAAAAAAGCAATCAGATGCTAAAATTAATCAACACTCATAAAAGGTGTAGCAACATGGTTGTCTCTGGCTTACACAACAACACCCATGCTCCCTCCACACACACACACACACACACACACACACACACATACAGCACAGATTCAGGATGAGACAGTCTGGCATGCTCTAAGCTTTCTATATTAGTAGAAAGGCAGTCGTCTCTGTAATGTGACTGACGCCTTTGTTGCCGTCCCTTAGTCACACAACACGAGTCTCGCCAGCAGCTCTTCTGCCATCATAGTTAACAGTTAGAGGTCTGTGTCTCTGCTCAAGACCTCAGCTCCAGATGCCAATGGATTTTATAAACAACTAAGTGAAAAACAGGAAACTATGATACAAACTGCAAATACAGAGAATCTCACTGGAAAAAAAAAGAGGACAGTCTTTTTTTCAGTGAGATCTCGCAGCGAGATCCAAACAATCATTTGTAGCATCCACAGAAAGATCCAAAACGCCCTAAAACTTTATTTATGAACTAAAATACCCAGAAGTATGCTAATATTTAAGCCCCCCACCCCATGATGGATGGTTTGCCGCAGGACTCAGCAGCACTTTTTCCTTGTTGGGGGGAAAAAGGGAGGCGAATGACCTGAGTCAACCTGCGACAAGGAGACTTGCTCTTATTACTGAGTAAACACAGCAATGGAGAATGAATGCCGATAAGCCGAGACACATATACACCAATACACGTGCACACACACACACACACACACACACACAGGTAAACATTAACAGAACAGTGAGCATGACAAAAACACCAGTGAAAGCTTGTAAATAAGAACACAGACAGCTGGTAATCATGCATTAAATGAAGCTGGGATTATGTGCTGTTTGTGTCCTGTAAGGGCAAAAGCACAGGAGTAATACAGAAACTATGTACTCCAGGATAGTGATAGCCTACTGTCTCTCTAAACACCACTTGTTCGTATTGTGTAGCCTAATAATTAAGCAGAAAACAGGGATTGCTGCAGACGTACCTGGATGCTGGTCCGTTGCATAGGAGAGCAGAAACCCTCGCCCAGAGCGGTGTGGGCCAGACATGAACGTTACCGTCACTTCGTTGGTTTCAAGAGTCACATTGTTCATGGTTGCATTAAGCTTTCCACACACTGGGCCTGGAAATAAACAACCAGTCAAAGTACAGAAAAACAACAAAAATCTTGAGTAAAGTTAAATCAGTTCACTCATACCCGTTGGACTTTTGTACATTTTCTCAAGTTGTGTTTGATTTTCTGTTTTGCTTTTTTAGAAATGTTTTCCAATTCAAAATCAGAAAGAGGGTGTTTGTCTTCAGTCTTCCTATTTGCAAAACCACATTTTGTTCAAACAAAGCTGTGCATGTTTGGGAATATGCCGTGTTGGCTTTTCACACGTAAAGGTGGACATTTTTTTTGCAATCCCTGTTGTGAAACACGGGGGCAGCAACTGTCATGCTGTGGGGATGTTTCTTTTGGACAGGAAACGGGGAGCTGGTTGGGTTTGACGGGAACGTGGTTAGAGCTGAATGTAGGCCAATCCTGGGCTACAAGAAAAATACTCACCACACTCTGATTCTTATTTGTCAAACTCTTCCTTTTTTTTTCTTTTTTTTTTAAATTCCTTCTACTCCACAAGCACACACTACTTTGTGTTGATTACATATAAACCTCATAAAACACATTGAAGTTCGGCGTTGCAGCATTACAAAATTTTTAAAAGTTAATGAAGCATGAATAGTTTTGAAAGGACTGCTTTTCTTCAGACTAAGTAAATGTCTTTTGATATTTTTTTCTTGTACTTTTACATCTAATTTTCAAACCATCTTCTAATCTGAATCACTAAGACATAAAAGGTTTTCTTGACCCCAGGGACGTTATCTTAAGGCATTTTGTAGTACTAGTTCGTCTTAAAGATTTCACTTTGGGCACAAAAAAACCACAACATAAAAACTGATCCAACAACAACAAAGGGATGATGAATCTCTCAGGTCTTCACTTATTTTACAAGCACATACTGTTCACTACAGAACATTGCAAGGACTGGAAAGAGACTAAGTCAAACAGCTAAAGTCAAAAGAAAAGAAAAAAGGTTTTAGATCCAGAGGCTGGAAAAAAGAAAAGAAGATCCGTCTTCATGGAAGAAAGATAAAAAGGTATCAGTCGTGGTTTATTTCTTTCTCATTTATTCTTCAAGAAACCTCGTTAAACTTCTAGTGCTGTCCGTTAATAATCCTCTTTATTGAATGCAGATACAGAAAATATACGCATTCACAATCATAAGCAAACAAATAAGCTACGGCTGTGCTGGTAACCTTGCACTGATAGCAGACAAGGATTTTGATGGCAATCAATGGCAATAAATGCTGGAGTGTCAATTGGGCTCAGAAAAGAAGACATTTCTCAAATCCCTGATATTTATCCATAATCTACATTAGCAGCAAAAGACAGAAAACAATGAACGCTTTTGGGCTTAAGTAAATCCAACAACCTTCAGCACAATACTTATATCGCCATAATCTCCCAGCCTTGATTTTTGGTGCGCTGTCAAATATCTGTAGCCTCAGGACACAACCTGACACAGCTGGTTGCAAAATGTACATGCGCTTGTTGCAAAATAGGGTTCGTCTCCCATCGATGTTTCAGCTAAATGGCATGCTATGACTGTAGAGCCATGCCAGTAAGTTCTCTACTAATAATGGTACGGAGCATTTAAGTCTGTCAGCAGGTAAACTGGCAAAACGCTGACTGCGTCTGAGATCCCAACGAAATCGTAGGTGAACTCACCCAGTCTCCGTTCTCCGCTCTTGCCGGTGATCACGATGGATCCGTTTCTGCAGCCTGGGCTGCTCTCGATGTCAAAGTCTCCAAACAGCAGGCGGAGCGTCCGGCCCTCCTGGACACGCAGCCTCCATTTACACCAGGCGTTGCTGGGATAGGTGCCCGGGTAATTGGGAGAGGCTATGGTACCCGACTCCGTTCCCAGCAGCGCGTGTCCACAACCGTTACCTAACGGGAAGCAAGAACAAAATTAAGAGGGCAGTGAAAATAAATGATAAGTAAATAAAATGTCAAAAAATAAATTAATTCTGAATATCCAGAAACTAAAAGTTCATTAATAAATGACTTATCTATGACTTCAGCTGTACAATGTATTGACTTTTAAGTCAAGAAATAAGAGTATTGACACAGTATTGATTTCTCTTGAATTTTTTCACCTTTTGTCATATTAAAACCTAAACTTCATTTTAGTACGATGTTTTTTTTTTTTAACCTTAAGCAGAACTTAATGGTGAAGTGGCAGGAAAATACCACAAAACTTGGCATAGTTTCTGAATTGGATTTAGACCTGGACTTTACTGGGTTAACACATAAACATGCTTTAATATAAATGTATAATTGTAGCTCTGACTGAATGTAAAGTGTTGCTGTCCAGCTGTTTGGGAGACATCCATCCCTCAGATCTTTTGGCCTCCTCAACAGGAGAGTAGCATCCCCACAGCATGATGCTTCCACCACAAGGTTTCACTGGTGCTGTTTTATTTTTTATTTTTTGTTAATTATATATTTGAGTGTTAGAGACTTATTAAAGTTACTTTTGATCTTTAATTCTTCATGACTTTGGGGATTGTTTCAGTCATTTTGTTGGTAGCACCGTTGCCCTGCATCAAGAAAGTGTTAGGTTTCTGCCACACTTGGCCAAAAGGATCAAATGTAGCTTTTGTAGGACTATCGTCTGTACTCTGTATTCATGTAGACAGATTTTACTTTCAAACCAGCTGTGAGAAGTGAATTATTGGCTGCACTTCAAGCAAAAGTCAAATCATCTTAACCGCAGACAGGTTCGTCATAACTTTCCTAAATTGAATAAAGCGAATATTAAAGGCTTTGGTGAAGCATTATTTCAGGACAAATGCATAACAAGTCCAATCAGAACAGGCCCTGCAGACATGGACATGTTTATATTCATAACTAAGTGATGACACAACTAGTTGTGAAGGAAATTCCTCAGACTGTAGCATAAGATGAACAAGTTGCCAAAATACTTCTAACACAAAGGTTAAAAGACGAAGAACTGCATATTTTGGAGGAAAATCTATTCATATGGGAAAAAACCCCAAAACGTTTCAGCCTTTAATTTGTTACATCCTCTGGCCTGAGTGCGCTGACTAAAACGCTTCTACTGGAACTGAAAACACAAATATTTAGATACCTCGTCTAATATCTGTGTTGCTCATAGGAAAAACAAAAAGAGTCAATTGAGTCAGAGATTAGTGCTGTGGAAACTGTTTGCGCAAATTCAAGCCCCCGCAAAAACTCCAGAGGTGACATGTACCGAGAATGGTCAAAACTTGAGTAATACACCGAGGCCGGACTGAGCCTAAACATCACTCCCCCCCTCCCCTTTCCCCCTCCACCCATCCATATATGGCTCCCAAACCCCCAGATAACCTTCCTCTGTCCCTGTGTCACACATCCTGCATCACACTGGCCACCCCCAACTTCCCAACAGCTCTTCAAATCCCACCACAAACCTTTGAATGCTGCTTCCCCTTCTCGGTTCCCCAAAGGATTCTGTGGAAATGCCAGAGTGACACGCTGTTGCTGTGGGCACCAGAGCATGGATCTGTCACTTTCCGGTGGGAGCCCACAACAGCGGCAGTGCAGGCTGCGTTCTGGGTGGCTGCTAATTGTCTCCTGCTGGCTGAACTCCTTCACCTGCAGTCACTCTGACAGAACCCGTCTGGTTCTGATTGCATCAAGGAGCCGATGCGGCGCTTCGCAAAAGTATTTATGCGCCTATTAAACGTTTTAGAACCGCAAACTTCAAAAGCACTTTATTGGGGATTTTATGTGATAGACCAGCAGAAAGCAACGCAGAAAAGGGCCAGGAAAGTGAGACACGATGCTTATCAGAATAAGGTTCAAATAAAAATGAATTTGTGCTCAACCCACTTTACTTTGCTAATACAAGCAAAAAAAACCAACAAAAAAACAACCAAGTATTAGTAGAGATAGTCCACTTGTGTGTAATTTAATCTCTGATTAAATACAGCTTTTCTCTGAAGGTCTGAAGTTTGTTAGAGAATATTGGAAAGCAAACATCATCTTGAAGAGCAAGGAACAAAACAGAAAGGTCAGGGATAAAGTTTTGGGGATGTTTGGAAGGGTTTGGTTATAAAAAAAGAAACCTTTGAACATCTAAAGGGCACCGATTAGTCCGTCATCTGAAAAATATAACGGGTAAAATGACAACTGCAAACAAAGAGTGTGTTATTAAGAGAAGTGCTGCAGCCATGGTAGCACTGGAGGAGCTGCAGAGAGACACAGCTCTGGTAGAGATAACATGATTTGCATCTGGTAGAGCTCTACATGATTTGCAGAGTTCACGTTACATGTGAACTTTGCGGAGGACTAGTATTTTTGTGTAAAAGTGTGAGGACGAAAGTTCTTGTTCAAAGAAATCCAAAAGTATGTGAAAACAAGATGCCCCGGTCACATGAGACCAAAATGAAACCTTCTGACCAGCAGACACGACACCGTTTGTGTCGCAAAGAGACAGTTTACAGAAATTTAACAATTTCCCAGTGGGCCAACATGATGGTAGCAGCATCGTCCAGTGGGAATGTTTCTTCAGCTGTTAAAGAGAAGCTAGTTAGATGGCAAGCTGGAAATTCAGGGCACACTTTTGTTTGTAGAAAGAAATAATTGAAAGCCTGTGATTTTGTTGTACACTTTTGCACTAGTTGGAGGTGCAGTACGACTTCAGCTTGTTCTGATCAGTTCAGGAGATCAACAAACCAGGGATTTAAAGCAAATGCTGTTTTTTCCACTTAAGTTTTTTTTTTTTTTTTGCTGGCAGGTTCTTACAGGTCCACACTGGCAAACAGGATGTTCACCTGTCCTACCTGTCACTGCATAGGATTATCCCCTACAATCTGCCAATCACTGCGGTGTGAAAACAGAAAACAGGCTGAAGTAGAGCTCCCAAAACCTGTCCCAACCACAGCTAATAAGGATTACTATTTCAACAACATGATTCAGAATCTGCAATTCACCCTGGACTTAATCAGCTTCCGATATGTGAGGAAACCAAAACCAAAGAGCCAGACGAAATCAACAAAGAAGATGGTTTGTGGGTGTGTAGTCACAGTCTACACTGGAGTAGTCATTTGTCTCTCTTTGCCTCTGTGTGTAAATATGGTCAGTGTGATTCAAGCTAAGGGCTTGAATGCAGTTTAGAAAAGCCTGTGGTAAGGATAGCTGGGAGCAGCAGGTAAACACATGGACAAGGAAGAGTATTCAAAGAATGTGTCCAACATACCACATGGGCGACCTTTGTACCTTTTTAAGATACAACATTCTACAGTCCTATTCATAAATACATTAATCAAAAGTTGATTTTGACTCATACACAGCAGCAAATATGTCCCAACTTTCAGAAAAAATGTTAGCTGGGAAACAAGCATTAAATATTTGTCTCAGAAATGAGTTAGAAAGTTAGGATACTAAAAAAAATTAAGCCACGTCCTAAAGCTTTACCTGAACTCATGTCGCTTTTCCGACGTTATTAACAAAGTGTTATCTTGTAATAATGAATGATTTCCCATATTTAGTTTTAGCTGTTAGTCAGCAAAAAGCTAACGTGATGTTAGAAATTCTGTGTTACGTCGCAATCATTTTTGTTTGTTTTACCAAAAGCGTCAACAGAAAAGGGATTTTTCTTACCCTCCTGACAGCGAACATCACCTAAACAGGCACAGAAAGCAACCCAAAAACTAGCAAAAACAAACTTTATTCCATCCTTGATGTTTTTGCTCTTTCCAAGCATGATTTCCAGCCCTGTCCGAGGAAAAAAGTAAGGTGCATACTTCGATGCGTCGAGTTCTCGCTTCAATAAAAACTCGCAGGAGAAAGAGCTGCGAATTTACTATTGGCCACGAGTCGTAAACTCGTCTTCCTATTGGTTAGGAGGACTACCAATCAAATGATCCCGGGCATTCCATTCCAAATGTATGGGACTCCAAATGTGTCTCTATTTGTTCACTCTAGCACAGTGGGTGTAGAGGTTTTTATAACACTATCTGTGTAAATGCTATGTTTACGAAAAGCAGCATACCAACAAACTATCTAAAAGACATAAGGAAAGAAATAATTTTGCCCACGAATAAAACAATCGTGGGCAATTCATGCTTTATTCATGAATAAAGCATGAATAAAGCACATGCTTTATTCATGTGCTTTTTTCACATGAATAAAGCAGTGAAGTTATGTGGTCCAATTATGATTTCAACATGAAGTCCAAGAGAGCATGTTCAAGAAATATTATCCTCCAAAAGAGGTAAATGACATACACTTTTAGAAGTTACTCTAGCAGTACAGATAGATACAAACTAAAGTCCCAGGAAAAATACTAAAAAAGGAATGTGAGAATCATCTAGCACTATGTGAGCTATGTTGTCCTCACTCAGCATCACTGATCAGCCCATTCTTACAAATTTGATCCCACTGAACCTTTTCAAAAGTCGAAAACAGTCCATTTAACTCGCAAAATCACAAAAAGCAACAATTATTAATCCCTGTTGTGTGCCTTTGCTCAATAGTTGTCATCAATTTAAGTAAGATACTGCCATCTACTGGTGAAATATAGGCAACAGCAGAACACGTCAAGCCTTGTAGTCCTAGAGCACTAAGAATATGATACTCAGATATTAGTGAAGTCTTTCGTATGCAGTGTTTTCTGTTTTCTGTGTGTGTTTGTGGTGGAGGAATTTAAATACCGGGTGAATACCGGGCAGGGCCGTGAACTTTTACAGTGGCGCTCAAATCCAGCCTCACGGGAGCAGTTTGACCGAGTTACACATCGCGTGCCAACAGAGCGGTTCTCGTGACAGCGGGACAGATGCTTCTCAGGCAAACGCTGCGTTGGCTGCAGGAAGCGCAGCGACACAGCTTGGCTCATACTGCCGTGTCCATCTGAACAAGCGGAGGACTAATTATTTTACGCTGTTTACACCGTAGAGTGTGAGGAGTGTAAGTGGACCCCCCTTCCCCCCCTGTGCATCCTGTGTGGGACGGGAACGCGCGACAGGAGTGCGTGATGCCGCACCAACAGACGTCAGTGTAAGACTGTGAAGAGGGTAAGCAAGGCACGCAACTGTCCGGGTATGCTAATCCAATGTAGACTATAGTTTGAAGAAGCAGCTGAATATAGCCTATTTAGTTCATTATAGTCTGTCTGATACTGTGATCAGTTCTCTCTTCCTTTCGTTAAATTTCCCTGAAAGACAGGCTGTTTTTGTTTTATTATTGCAAAGGCATCAACTGTATTTGCGTTCACTGTCAAATTGAAAGTAGCTTGTGAAAAGAGCTTAAGAATTGAAATAAGTTTCCCATCGTGCCTTGTCTCACATAAATGACGAAACATTTCAAGTTTAACTTTCTACATTTAATCCGGACATTAAAATTCCTAAGGCTTATTCTGTGTTACTTTCGGCCTCACAGCCTTCCTGACACTGCTACAGCAATGCCACTATTGTTTGAAATTTTCCCCAATTACTGTTATGCGCCACGGTGTTTGTGTGATTGATTGTTTTGTGCCCATCTAATGAATGGACATTGACATTAAGAACCTCTCTGAAAACTATGGGTTATTTAATTTCACTAACATGCTCCTTCTGGCAAAAGATCTTTGTATGGAGCTAAAGATTAGGAAAAGAGCATTTTCTAATCTCAAAGACTTGGAGTTCATCACCAAGGATAAATCCATCGGTCATTGAGACAGTCATTTTTGGCATACTGTTTTAGCAATGATATTTTGGAGGAACTTTAGGCCTCTTCTGTTGCCTGATGTTTTTGTACAATTAAATTATTTAAATTTCTTGTCACCTTATTGTGAACGATAATTTTAGCTAAACAATGTAAATAAATGTCAGGATAACTCAGGAAGTTGATCAGATTCCCTACAAACAATAGCAGGTGTGAACTCAAGACCACTGAATACTAACAATAAATCAAACCAGGGTATTGTGATTTTTCTTATCCCCCATCCAATAAATAGTTTTTTTTTATTGAACTGTGTGGGACCTCTCACATTAAAGTTGGAAAATGTTCTGAATAAGCTGCATTCCTCATCTAGAAAATCCCAGCATGCAGAGACTGTTTTAACCCTGGCATGCATTAATTCTGGAACACTATAAAACTCAACAGGAAAGGATTTTTATTCAGATCATGTAATGAAAAGTACTTGTGTTTGATCTGAACATTAATGTGATTCACCTGCTGTCTCTGTACAGCCCTGCTGGGAGGTGTGATGGCTGCTGCCGAATGGGTCTCTGAGCCTTCAGGCAAAGTCATGGTGGTTAAAACAGAGAAGCAGGATTGCAGGGACAACAACCATCAGAGACAAATCATCCTGCAGCTAAATGGGTAAGAAGATTGCGCTGAGGGGTACCAGTCTGCTCATTGCCTGGGAGTTTAAATCTTAGTTTTCATCTCAGAATCACAGGGAATACAAAACAGAAAACAACAAAACCATTATTTTCCCAGCATATCTGTGTATGAGCTAAATTGGTGTTGAAAAATGCCTTTTTGTATTTGTATGTGCTGTGTATTCGTAAGTTAACGCAACAGTGCAGAGAAAGCAAAGTAATTTAATTTCAAATGTGAATTTATGTCGCCCTCTGCAGGCTAAATAGCGACAGTGCTGGTAGTGCCACCACAGTTTTAGCGATAGAGACGCATCAACGTAAGTAAAAGCATGCAAACCAAAAATAGTATCTCTTTAAAACTTAATGAACATATACAGAAACACACATTTTGTTCCATACAACAGAATCAACATGTATAGTACTCAGCATACTGCTGGGTGACAATCTCACTGTTGTAATTGTTAGACTATTCTTCCTGTGATGTTTTTTTATTTTGTATTTTTTTCTGTATCCTGTAAAGGTGACTGTAAAGCTGATGAAACAGAGATAGAGTATGGCTACCCCATTACTTGTGGAGACAGCACAGCAGTGCTGCTGTTTAAGAAGTTTGTCTGTCCTGGGATCAATGTACAATGTGTTAAGGTAGGTATGTTGAGTCTGTCCAAGAAGTGCTGATTTATTACTGGAGAGCCAGCCCAGGGTGCACTTTTAGAAAAATCTTTGTTGTACTGTTGTCCCTTTAGGTTTTTTCTTCTTCTCACTATCTCGGCATTAAAATCAAAGACTAATCAGGAAAAAGGTTTTGTCCTGGGGACACAAGTTCAACTTCTACCAACAACAACAAAAACGTCTAAATAAAAACAACACAAAATGGACTCACACTTTTAGAGAATTTTTTAAACTGTTCCATACTTCAATAAACTGACCACTCTTACATTGCTTTAGCCGTTTTGTTTTTTTTTTTGCAAAGAAAACATGCACCTTATTTCCTGACAAATAGATCCACCTAATAGACATTTTATGATTCTCCAAAATAGGTGACAAAAGATGAGAATTTGTGACAATAGCCTAAATTTCCATTTGAGTATTACTAGCAGAGGTACTGATTGACTCTTCCACTGGTTTTTATATAAAATTATGTATTATCAGTAGCTTTAGAAATCTTCTTGATATTTAACACATTAGGTTTAGAGGCTTCATTGAATTTGGACCCAACTTAAAGAACAACATTGTCCCATCATTGAATTTTGATTTTTTACTAAATACCACTTCTCTCCAGACCTCTGCTTTTTCATCTTTAACCTACAGTAACCATGGTCTCTTTTTTATTGATATTAGAAAAGTTTTATATTTGGATTTTTTTTATACATAAGTTCTATTTCCTTCTGACATTATCTCCATTCGTTTGTTGTGCATTTTTCAATTTTCAAGATGTGTGACTTTTAGTTTCCTGTCCCTTTGTGTTTTGACCTTTGTTGCCTTTGGTCCACCTGTTTTCTTTCTTCAACCTTTGCAATTTTATTGTACCACTTTTCATTGTCGCCACTTTTACACACAGCTGAGTGCTCCGGCACACTGGGTTGAATTCCTATTTTGAAAGACTTTTATACATTTTTTCCGTGATGAGTCTCCTGTTGGGGAATGATTTTCAATCAAAAAAGAGAGAAAAAAAATTCACTTCACATTTTTCTTAGTACATTTTGCAATGCAAGAATGTTCAGATGAAATAACTCTGTCAAATCTACGATTTCTCTTTTTCTACTAAAAGAAGTGGATGAATGAGCTTCCTCCAAAAAAAAAGTAATTTATATTTTCATGCTAAGATTTGCTACTCCTGTTGCTTGAGGCAGTTTTCTCCCATCCTTCGTCATTTCAAACTCCACAGATTTCCGTCTACATCGTAACACATTTATGATGCTATTAACTTAATACCTTACAATATTTCTCGTGTGGTTGGTTGAATTGTAAATTATTCCAGAGGAATAAAACGTAAGATAATCATTATATGGGTTAACAGCCTGTTTTACTTTTTATATCACTGTTTACATGGCATAAATTGCCCCGTCTTGCTTTTTACAGTTCAATGACCAGCTCATTAGTCCCAAGCAGTTTGTACACTTGGCAGGAAAAGCCACTCTGAAGGACTGGAAAAGAGCCATCAGAGTGGGAGGAGTAATGCTCAGGTAAGATTATGAAACATTAAGAAACATGTCTTTCTGCTAACAACCTTCATTTTCATTTTCTTGTGCCGACTGTCATGTTTATTATTTTAAAACACATGGATGTCATGACTTGTGCAGTTTGTTGTGAAACTATTCAGAGCCTTAGTACCATCCAAATTTGTTCATGTTGCAATCACAAACTTCAATGTCATCTGTTGGGATTTTCTGTGATAGACCAATACAAATCATAAAAATGGAAGGAGTAGCATACCTGTTTATTGTTTTTTTTGTTTTTTTTAAATCTGCATTTGTATTTTACCCGTCTTAATCTACACCTACATAAAATCCAGCGCAACCAGTCTTCTATAAAGGCAGATAATAAGTAGGGTCAAACGGTGTATAATTTAATCCCAGCATTATTATGGGCATTATTCTGTGAAGGCATTAAAGGTTTGTTAGAGAACATTAGTAAAAAAAAAAGCCAACAGCATATATTTGTGGAGGAGCTGCAAAGATCCTCTGCTCAGGTTGAATTGGTCTCTTAGATAACTTTTTATACTCCACAAATCTGGCCTTCATGTAGTGGCAATAAGAAAGTCATTGTTCAAAGACAACCATTCAAAGTTTCTGTCATGTTCTGTGTTTTCCTGTGTGTTTATTTTGAGTTTCCTGTGTGTCTGAGTCTCCATGTTGTCCTGTCTCCCTTTGATTAGTTCCCAGGTGTGTCTCGTTCCCTGATTACCTCATGTGTATTTAGTGTCACCTGTGTCTCTGTGTCTTGTCGGATCCTCATCAAACTTGGCGTCCTGTTCATGTAGTCCATGTCTCATTAAATTCATTTATTTACACTCCAACCTGGTTTTCTGAGTGTTTGCCTCACCTCCACCTCCGTACATTGTGACCGTTTCACTAGGAGTTTTCCACAGGCCATGAGGCAAAACCAACAAACACGTGGAAGAAGGTGCTCTGCTGAAACAAGACCAAAAGGGAACCTTCTGCATCACACTCAACGTGGCTGAAAACCACATCTGCAATTCCTCCTGAACACACCATGCCCCCTTTGACAAATGTCGATGATGCCATGATGCTTTAGTAAACTTTTTTCTTTACATTGGGAAGGGAAGCTGGTTAGAGTTGATAGGAGCATGCAAAAAACCTGAGAGTGGTGCAAATGTTCACCTTCCAACCGGAAAATAACCAAAGCCAGAGCTGTGATGATTAGGATTAAACCATATTTCTTTATGAGAATGGCTCAGTCAAAGCCCAGTCCTAAATTCAAAACAGAGTTTGAAAGAAGTTTGAAAATAACTGCCCACAGATGGTTTACATCCAATCTGACTGAACTTGAACTATGTTTGCAAAGAAGGAATGTGAAACAGTTTCAGTCTGGGTGAAGAGAGAAAACTCCAAAAGCTTGAAGAGAAAGATGTTTCTGCAAAGCGTTGACATTAGAGGAGATGCCTACAAATGCATGCCACACTGATCATAGTTATTTTTAAAACATATTTTATTGTCATGGTACTTATCCACACTACTTTGTGTTGGTCTGTCATATGAAAAACCAATAAATGCAGTTACATTTTGTAGTTGCAATATGACCAAATGTGGAAGAACAGGGTTTTAATACTTTTAGGACTCACTGCAGTGAAACACCTACAAGATTTCTTTAACGTAAAATCCAACTTGCCCATCTTTGTTTTAAGTGTCTGTCTGAGCCTGCATACCAGAGGCAGTGGGTAATCACAACTGTGATGATAGCAGGATCAAATGGTTCACATATAAGCCTTCGAGCAGCACTTCTCACCTCTTTATCGTGTTTGCACTTGCTGTTGGTGTTGCTGGGAGGCAACACACAAAACCCAAAAGGCGGTATCTGTTCTTTTTATCTTTATGCCTCCAGAGGGCTGACCAACAAGCCCCGCATCAAACAAAATAGCGAAAGGCTGTTAGGGTTGTTCAGACCAAACGTCCCCCATGCGACTCTGAAAGCAAAAGGAAAATGTTTTCACAGACACTTTGCCGTATTATTGTAACCCGCCTGTTCCCTTTGCAGGAAAATGATGGACTCTGGCCAGATAGATTTCTACCAGCATGAGTCAGTGTGCAGCAACACCTGCCGCAGCACCAAGCTCGATGTGCTGATGAACAGCACCCGGCCTCCTCCAGGGGCCTTGGTGCAACCATGCCTGTCGTGTTTGGCTCTCGAGCCTGTTGGGGGACAGCTGCCTGCAGTGACAGGTAGATTACAGTTGGCACTTAAAGTTTCCTGTTTTTATACCAATCACATATGCTTAAACCACTGTTACAGTATTGAAATTTCAAAGCAAGAAGTTGAAGATCACTTTGAAAACCCCCCCCCCCACCAAAATATGATAAAGATTTAGAGTTTGAAGATAATTTTACACAAACATAACAGCCCTTTATTAACTAAATATGTCTGCTTTGTTCCTATTTAAGGGGAAGCGGGCGTTGCAGTGGAGTTGGAGGAGTCTTTGGAGGAAATGATTGGACCGGCATCAGAGCAGAGTAATGACTCAACACCACTTGGAAACTCCACAATCAACGGACATCCTGCCAACATAAAGAGAGATGATTCACTTGGTAAAGAAAAGACAAAATAATGTCTATCGATTCAATGTATATGTTCAATTAGTCACCTGGTTTTGACCTGTTGGCCTCCATCATGTCACATGTTCTGTTTATTCTTTGGTTAAACATATTTTGGTATACATGACACATATAATCACAATTTGTACTGATAAAATATTGAAATGTATATAATTTTTACAGTCCTGATAATAATTTCACACTGAAAAAAAAGAAAAATCTAACCTTTTGATTGAGTGCACTCACATTGAGATGTGAGAAGTTATCACCATCTTTGTTATGTCATTAATTAATATGTGATTTACCATCTCTTTTGGAAACCTAAGTTCAGTTTCTCCAACAAAGATTATTTGATTCTTTGATATAGAATCAAAAAATTGCTTATACTAAAACAAAACATTGTCAACAATCAACACACAGTGATTGAATAATATTATTCTATTCAATTAATTACTAATTCATTGAATAGAATCTTGGGTCCAAAACCACATCTAACTAAGAAGAACATAAATCCCAGCCAAACAAACAAAAAAATATAAAGATTTGAAGACTTTTAGGAAACAGAACTGATGAGACAAAAGTTGAGCTTTTCAGAAGGTATGAATGCTGTTAACATCTCGGGTATTCATCATTTCTGAAAAAAAAACACATTGTAACATCAACATTCAAACATGGTGGTGGCAGTGTGATAGTTTTGGGGGCTGCTGAGCTGCTCCAAAATTCATGGTTCATTGTTGAACCATGAATTTTGCTTCTACCAGAAAATCCTGAGGATATCCAACCATCAGCTCTTCTCAGATCTTAAATCAAGGTTATGAAGCAGGACAGTGATCGAAAACTAAACTTATGCAAGTCTTGACTTGAATGTGATCAGTGTTGGATAATTGTGGCAAAAGCATTTGAAATCAATCATTTTAAAGCTTGTGTACACATTTGTACTAGGGATGCTAATTGTAGAAGGTACTGTATTTTCAGTTCTGTAGAGGGGAAAGTTCAATCACCTCGTCACCAAAAAAAAAAAAAAGAAGGAAAATGAAAACATTTGCCAGATGGAAATAATGTGCAGAAAGGATCTTTTCTCAAGAGAAGAGGTCTTTTGTAGGGCAGGTTCTCAAAAAGATTTACACAGGGTTTTGTCCACCCATCGCTCTCGTCTCGCCTCTCGCAACCACAAAAGGTTTGACCTCTCTGACACAGCGAGCCGGCGAACCTCTGAATCGGCAGTTGTGGGATGCTCCTGCCGACTTGTCCTTAAAAAGTTGCTGACCACAGTCAGGGGGAAGAGTCATGTCCATTTATAAAGCCGCAGACAGCAGCTGACATTTCCAGGTGTGGCCTTTTTACTTGCCGGGGCTGCAGCTTTGATTTAAAGGCTTTTAAAGGTGACCTGATCAGGCACTGTTCCAGGTGGAGCTCAGTCAGTAAAACGGCCCGCTGATGATGCCCTCAATAGCAGATTGAAGCACCTCGCTGCACGTTCAGGATTGCTTGTCGCCGAGTTTCGAACAAGTAGATAATTCTCAGCGAGCGTGCTCAATCTCTTGAGCTGGAACTGTTCAGCTCAATGGAAATGTGCTTCATTCTAGTTTGTATTCCCCTCATGGAGGAATAAATTAAACAAACTTATAAATGTAAATGGGAACTGGAACACTTACAAATATTTTACCACCGTGACAGGAGTTTAAGCAAACATCAGGGGGCATACATTCATTTCCTCTAAGATAACACATCTAGCATGCTCTGCACTTCATCACCCTAACCTAACTTCTGTTTTTATCAGTTTTGTGCCGACGTCAAGTTATATTTCATTCTCCTTCAAATCCGTCCTGCCCTCCTTTCTGCCTTCAGAGAGCTCCTCTTTCCTAACCCATTTTCCTGCTCTTTACTCTCAACATCTGTTTCCAATTTAACACCTTCTCCCTTTCACTTCTTTTTAAATGGTTTTTTTTTATCCATCTATGGCATCTAGTTCTGTCATTTCCTAAGTTTTTTTTTACTTGAAATCACAGCCCTAGAAGTCTCCTTGCTTCTCCTTTCCACCACATTTATCACATATTACTTTTTAAACTTTACTGTATTTCTTTACTTTTTTTTATTTTAAATTTAGCATCCCACACTGGAGTTCATATCTTTATGTGCATCAAATCTATACTGGTGCATTTATGGCTTTCTCTAATTTCTCTGTGGCCATTTTTAAACCTCTTAATGGAAGGGAAAAAAAACCCAAACTCTCATATGCACAGAGTTCTTATCATGTAATCGATCCTCTTCAGGTGCAGTGATGAGACTTTGGAGGGGTGTAGCAGAGTCTGGCCTGATGGTGGATGTTCTGTCTGGTCTCCATGATAAACTTGTGAACACTCTTAAAGGTGTCGAGCTTCGCAGCGAGAATGGCAGCCTACAGGAGACGGGTACGCTCCCAAACTTTTATCACACTTGAGCTTTTCGCTTTTCGCTTTTCCCCCCACATTGCAATTTCAAGATTCTGTTTATTTAATTGGGATTTTATGTGGCAGACCAACACAAAGTAGTGCAAAATTATGAAGTGTAAGGAAAATGATCCATGCTTTTTAAATACTTTATAAATAAGAATCTGGAAAGTCTGACATGCATTTGTATTTAACCCCTTGTACTTCTACATAACATCAAGAGCTATCAAAGATATGAAATACAGCTGACCCATGTGTAATTTATACACACTATAAAACCAGATGTACTGTGAAGGTTTTAGAGGGGTTTTTTTAAATAAAAAATTAGGAGCTGCAGAGATTTACAGCTCAGGTGGAAGTTTATATTAATAGCAACTCCACCATTCTGGAAGAATGGCAGACAGAAAACTGCTATAAGAAGGTTTTTTGCCAGTGCAAGAAATCAATCAATCAATCAAATTTTATTTGTGTAGCACATTTCAGCAGCAAGGCATTTCATAGTGCTTTACATAGTGCTTTGTGTTTCATCTCAAACACAGAAACACAAAGTCATCAAGTGGGGCGTTTTTGCTTCTGCATCCATAAAAGGTTTACCGGTTACACTCCCACTGTGTTATATGGAAAGAAATGCCTATTGGTATTTTTATTCGCACTCACACTCACAATCATGCAGTTTAAAACGATGTAAACAGCCTTTCAAAGGGCTTCTGGCACGAGGCTCTGTACACCTCTTTCACGGAATTTCGAGCAGCGACTCCGCCGTCCCTCGTGGATTTTTGTGCAATTCTATGGTATCTGTTAGTGTCTAGAATTTACAGGGTTTCCGTTATGTGCAATGACCCTCAGTCACTCGCCGTTTTTCTTCCGGCACGAGGCTTTGTACACCTCTTTCATGGAAACACAGCAATCATGTAGAAGAAGAAACTTTGGTAAAACAAAAACAAAATGATACCTTTTGACCTACATGCAATATGTGTGGGAGAAAACTAGAACTGCACATCATAAATTAATCTTCACAGATGCTCTTTGTCGAAAACTGATTGAACTTGAGCTGCTTTGCAAAAATGTGCCTCAGTCTAAACCCCAAAGGACTTGCAGCTGTAATTACGGTGTACATGGTTCTGTAAAGAATTGAAACAAGGGAGTTGAATATAAGTGAATGCCAAGGTTTTGGGAAAAACAAACTAATAAATATAGATTTTTTTTTCATCTGAATTGCTTATGTATGATTGAACAAAGATTGTTATTCAACACTTTGGCTTACTTTTTTTGGGATCAGATGCTCATATACTGAATTCTCTGTGTGAGATGTTTGGACTTTTGGACTCGGTGAAACAAGCCCTGGACTTTAGGTGCACTCAGAACCAAGAGAGTAAAGTCCATCAAGGTGCGTATGTTGAGAACGCTGCCAGAGCCAATACATGACCCACACGTTTATGCTCCCGGTGGATTTTATTAACCGTTATCTCGTTTTGTGTAGTGCTGGATGAGATCTCGGAGGAACACAGGAAGCAGAGCTGCAATCAAAGAAAATCTTACAAGACCTCAACCTTGAAACACCTCCGACCTCACCGTCAGAGCCAGCAGAAAAGAAGTGTGCACAACTTGCTGCTGAATGAAAGGACAAACACAGTGATCCGTCCGCTTTCTTTCACTGGTTTATCTGCTGCGTCTCATGCTCAGGTCTTCAGCCATTTCTCTGCCCCCGCTGGCTGGAGTCACCTTGTTGGAGCCGGCAGGTCAGACGGCGGTGGCCAAGGTGGCAACGAGAAAAAAGATACCTCAGGAAAGAACAAAGAGATGAAACAGAAGCTGGTACTTCTTCCTGGAGATGGTCCGATCAGATGTGATGAGGCGAGGAAGACAAAAAGCTCACATGGCACCCAGAACGTTAAGTAGATTTCTGTGGCTCAAACTGAGAGGAAAATGCAAGAGATTAAATGAAAACCCACAGTGGAGACTCCACAGCCACCAATATGTTGTGGAACAAACCTTCCTGACTGTGAGGTATCCCAAGTCTATTGGATTGGGTCTTTAGAGCTATTAGATGTATGGTGGATATATAAATTAGATCCAGATAAAGCTACTGTACATTTCCAGCAGAATTTCCTGAAGAACAATGTCTTATTAATGGTTACATTGTGGTGGCTGACTGGTGTATAAATGATTTTTTTGGTGTAATAACTACAGAAACAGAGGTACAGACACACACCAGACAAATTGTGATGTTTATAATTGTTTAAATATGTTTAAATATAATAATTTTAGGCACTTTATAAGAAAAATTCAATAAAAAAAAAAAAAAAAATAATTAAATACTTTATTGACTGTCTGACCTGTAAAGTACATTGTTGATATATATTTTCTTATTCTTTGCTTTTATAATGCTAAGACACACAGTACTCAAGTAACTTAAAATACCATTTTGCTTTTTAATTCTATACCTTTTTTGTAATCTCAGTTGACAACAAATAACATCTCGAGTAACTTTACAGGAAAATGAAGCCGCTAATTAATTTCCAGTTATCTAAAAACAGATATCAAGAATCAAATCTAGTCAGGTCCTGATCTACATACCTTCTAACTTAATCCGAATTATAATTACAGTCAGATTCAGTTAATCATTTGAGACCTATTGGTAAAAGGTTAAGGAAGGTGAGGTGAATGCATAAAGTATCAGTGGCGGACAGTTGGGGGGGACAGTAGAGAGACAGACACAGAAGCACCCAACCAGGACAGAAACCAAGGACAGAAATACACAAGCTTAACAGCAGCAATAGCTCACTCTCTGATTTTGTCTATGTAAATCCACCCAATTACTGAGCTCAGTGTATCTTCTGTTGGAAGAATAACACAGACAAGACACAAAATTAAATACAGCGGAAATGTCTTTAATGTTTTTGTCCTGGACTGGAACAATGTTCTCAAAACAAAAGCAGAAAGTCAGGGGTAGCTTCTAGAAAATGAAGATAAAAAGGAGAGAAAATAAACATTTTGACATTTGGGGATATTAAACAATGAATGAATGAATGAATTCACTTTATTAATCCCACTGGATGTTCCTTGTTATGAATTTTGTTAAGGTGTTTGTGCTTGTTGAGTGAGTATATTATTTCCCTTTTTACTAGAAAAGGTTAACTGAGGCACCAAGTCTGCTAAAATAAGAACCTATCTTCTTGTAATGCTAACACTGTTCTCTATTCTTACCTCATAAAATAAATATTGGCAGTCGAGACAGAACCCTTTGCGAATGTTCTCAAATGGTTTTGTTTTAGAGGACATCTCAAACTCTTTTGAATTTTACAGAAATTTTAATAACAAAGATTTTATTATTATTATTATTATTATTATTATTATTATTATTATTATTATTATTATTATTATTATTATTATTATTATTATTATTATTATTATTATTATTATTATTTTATTACTTTTTATTTTTATTTTTACAAATGTAGAGGACTTTGGCACCCTACTTTAAATGAATGAGATAGTTTTATTAGCATCCTATGTAGTCTACTCTATATTAAATGAATTAATTTTTTTTAATGTTAAACAATAAAGGACACATTAAAGCAAGCGTTTCATAATTTACTTGTTATTTCCTGATAGTTGATCAACCATTAAATCAAATTAGTTTCTTCACAAAACGCACTCTACCCTGGGCTGTTTTTGAACTTCAATGCAGGTAAAAAATAAATTACACATATGGGTCAATTTTATTTATGGTTTGTAGCTCCTTTCAATTTAAAAACTTTCACTTCACTTGCACTTCTCCCTGATTTGAACGCCAGAGTTCCCCTTCCCAAAACAGAAGCTAATGTGTGATTCAAAAGCCAAAAAGTAAACGACCCTTCAGAGAACATAACTCGTGTTTTCTTCAAACCATATTTGCTTCCACTAACCCAACGATCACAGATGTCACTTTCTTTCGTCAAGTCGGCCGTTTCGTAGAAATAATCAACCAGCCGTTTTTCCTGGTAAGATTTCCTGTTTGTGTTCAGCAGCGCTCTGCATGCCGAGGCTGAGATAGACAGTGATGGTGTTGCCTTTGACAACTTCTCTTAGAACTGTGATGACATGTTATTACACATTGCTGCACGGCACAGCCTGTCCAGATGTAGGTGTTTGTCTGTGGTTATGAGTGGCAGTCGATAAAACGTCTGATAAAATGACTATCATCACTCCAAAGCTCTCAGCATCTCTGCTGACACCTGTCCTGCTGTTTGAATTCGCCAGTGTTTTGCAACATCACATTACTGCACATTGAAATGCATTGCAGCCCAACACATCCCAATCAAAATACGTCCTTTGTTTTAATAATTGTGCCTTAAATACATGTCTGTCGTATATCAAGCAGGTGTAAATACAGGTTTCGTCTTGACATATGTTGGTCTCTATACAATTAAATAAATTATCCGGAGTGCAATGGATTGTTTATTTACCATCCTGGACTAATAATATTAGACTCCACGTGGCAAACACCTTTTGGAAATAGCAAACACAATTATTCGGCCACCTTTAATTTAATATTCAGTCCACACATAACATCTAAATTGAAAGATGTATAGCCAGTTTAGTTCTGAGTCACAGCTAAATGTGTTGTCCCAAAGAGGGCCTGTTTCAACATCAACCTTTGTGCTATATGTTAATACAGAGTGCTCCCCCCCCCTCCCTTTGTTTTGCTTTCTTGTCACACCGAAGTGTTTCAGATCAGAAAACAGCTCTTTTGTTCTAAATGAGGTTTACAACAAAAAGTGCTCCCGGCCTCCCTTCCAGCAGCCAAAATGGGTTTATGATTCATCTTCCATGTGAGAGGTCCAAAGCAAAATGGACACAAAAGCTCTTTCCTCGTTTGCCAAAAAAACCCCCCAAAAACAAACAAACAAAAAAAACCCACATCTGCAATATGAAAACACGCATTCCTGGTTATTTGAAATGCTTGGTTACAGTTGCTTCCTCACTACTGTGGCACCAATTAGGTCTTGGGGACAATTAATTTTACCCCCAATCCAGTTAATTTGGACAACTCTTTCTCTTTATATATGGAATCAAAATTTAGGATCATTTTCTGAAGGGGAATATGAAATAAATACAGTCTCAGACCATTAGAGTTTAAAATTTTTTCAAAAGTCACCAGGGTAGAAGCTTCCATTTTGCTGCCTCTCAGTTTACTTTACTGGGAAATCTTAACACATCTGTGAAGATTTAGTCCAGCTGAAAAGGTCATTCAGAGTGGAGAGCTCACTTTGAACTTGAAACCTAATCGGACACAAAGAAAAAAGTGAAAAAGGAAAAACTAAATAAAACTTTGCAGGAACTTTATACAAAAAAATTGGATCAAATTGGATCAATAAACAATCAAAAACAAAGTGTGGAATGCAAAAAAAAAAAAAAAAAAAAAAAAACATCAACAGAAAATTCAGTTTTGAGTTTTCTGTCGAAGTCCTTGAACTCAGCTGCCTTGGCAGCCAGCAGCCATTAGGTAGGAAGTCTTCACAGGAGCCTGATCAGCCAATCAGTTATGGACTTTGGACAACTTGCAGTACTGGCCATTGAATAAGAAAATATTCAGTTTTTACTCCACATTCTTGAGACAAGCGAGAGAATAACAATGTAAACAATCAGCGATCGCAAATCATTTTTCCTCCAAGCAGAAACAGTTTCATACTCAGAGTTTCCAACAGATATTTTATTGAATAAAATGGGAAGCTCACTTTGAATTAAATAACTATGGAATAATTTTTACAAGTTTGTTGTATTAGATTTTATGACTAAATACGATTATTAAGACAACACTTCTATTATACAAAAATCTTTAGGGTTAAAAACATATTTAGATTGGTGACATTATCAGTAGACTGAGCCTATTATCTCAGGTCAGGCAAGGATACTTTGAAATATAGTATAGCAGCAGCAGTCAAATGTGTGTAAAAGATCAAGTCTGCACTGGCCTGTTTGCTACATTTGCATCATGAGAACGCTGTCTGTTCTTATGAACAATTTACGTAACAAGTCTATGAACACATCAGACGAGCTGGCAAAGATGTGTCAAACCACTTACTTTGAAATAATTATTACATCTGTGCCATATGTTTGTATTTGCTTTGTGCTCATTTCATTAAATCCAAAAGTGATTTCTGCAGTCCAACATTTCAAGGACATAATAACATAACCAGCTGTTGCTAGAGATGGAGAAAAGTAACCCAATCAGATGCAAATTTCACACACACAACATGTCAAACTTCCTAATTCATAGAGAAATATGCCTTGCAGCTGTCATTGGAAGGTGCAAAGGCATGTGTACCTGTCATAACTGAGAGAATATAGGACTTATCTCGGCTGTAAACAAAATTAAAAGAAGGAAAATGGAAACCAAACCTTCTCAGTGTGGAATATTTTTATATATACGGATCTCTGATACAATTTTTAGACACAAGAATGTATAACATTTTTAACTAGCTCTGTCAAGGTAAACACATCATCAGCTATATTATAATAAGGTTATTATAAAGACTGACATTCTGAGGTATTGTACAAAATAGCTCAGTGTCAGCCATTTGTTAATATTTGTGCTTATAAATGTCACCTAGAGTCTGGGTGTCACAATCCTGCAATAGACAGCATGGGTTTTGCTATCATTATATGATTTGGGGTGCAGCATGAACCAAATGACAAGACAGAACATGTTTTTTCTCCCCATTCTGGTGTTACTGGACTGGCATCTCTGGAAAAGGAATCCAGCAAATAAAAATTTATCTGTCGCTTTTCAACTTGATATTATTAAATCAGCGCAACAAAGGGAGGAAAAACCTGCCAAAACAAAACCGTGTTAATCATTGTAATTTCTATGGGAACGGTGCCTACTTGAAAATAATCATGACTGGGTGATATTTTAGGTAGCACTGCAAATGTTGTTGACTGGCATGTAGCTGTCTGAAATAACAAGAACATAGACCTGTTGCCACTGCTGACTCATGTTTCAGCAGCCACTGTCTGAATTTATCCCAAATGTTGGATGTTTAAACTACGCCGCCTTGCAAAAGTAAATTTTTATTTTAAGGGTTTACAAATAAAAATCTGAAAGATGTGGCATGTATTTGCATTGAGGCCACTTTACTCTGTTACTCCTAAATAAAATATAGTGCTTCCAACAGCCTCTAGACAGCTGTGTGTTATTTAATCTTAGTATAAATAGCTCTGTGTGGTGTCAGTGGTGTGTTAGACAATATTATTGAACAAAGAGCATCGTGATCAGGTTAGATCAAGGGATCTATTGTTACTCTGGCACAGCAACTGCAGAGATGCACAGCTCAGATGATGTGACAACATGTTGACAGGACATTTATTATTTATCCACTAAACAATGTTGCCCTTCATAGAGAAATTGCAAGACATTTCTCTGATTAGATGACACCAAAATGTAAATCTTTCCCTTCATGCAAACCACTACTTGTGGCAAAAAAAGAGAAAACAATACAGAGCCCTTCTGCAAAAAGATAGTCTAAACTAAACAACAGTGCAATGATGAGACAAATGGTGTCAAAACCTAACTTACTTTTTTTAGAGCTGAATTTCATCATATCTTCTAAAATTTATACAATTAAAATGTTTGATAATATAATTTTTATTTAATTTTGTAATTTCCAATCAGGATCTCAAGGCCTGATTGTGAATCAACTTGTTGATTCATAACCACAATTGGACCACACTTCTGAAAACCAAAGTCCAGACCTTAAGCCAACTCAGAGTGTTTCAAGGCTTGAAACCTGATATTTAAGGATGTTTTCCATTCAATTTGACTGAGCTTGAGCTATTTTGCAAAGAGGAAAAGGCAGAAACATCTCATCAGTTTGTAGATGTGGTAAGTGGGTAGATACACCTTTGCTAACTTGTATTTGCAATGTTAGGTGGTCCTAAAAACTGTTGGTTTATATTAGCTGAAACTAAACTCAATTCAGTTTTCAGACTTCTATTTGGGGCTGCACAGTGGCGCAGTTGGTAGAACTGTTGCCTTGCAGCAAGAAGGTCCTGGGTTCGATTCCCGGCCCGGGGTCTTTCTGCATGGAGTTTGCATGTTCTCCCTGTGCATGCGTGGGTTCTCTCCGGGTTCTCCGGCTTCCTCCCACAGTCCAAAAACATGACTGTGAGGTTGATTGGGCTCTCTAAATTCTCCCTAAGTGTGAGTGTGTGTGTGAATGGTTGTTTGTCTTGTTTATCTCTGTGTTGCCCTGCGACAGACTGGCGACCTGTCCAGGGTGTACCCCGCCTCTCGCCCGGGACGCAGCTGGAGATAGACATCAGCAACCCTCCCGACCTCATTAGGGATGAAGGGTGTTCAGAAAATGGATGGATGGATGGATGGACTTCTATTTGCAAAATTGTTTTTCCTTCCACTTCACAATTATGCAAGTCTGTCACATAAAATCCCAACAAAATACGTTGAAATTTGTTGTTGTGACTTGACGACGAGAAAAAAAAATATCAAAGGGTATGAACACTTTTGAATTTGTATATCAACTCAAACTACTACTAAAATATATGTCAACCAAGTAGAAGATGTTGTGCAAAACATCTGATATGTTCCTCCAAAGCAGCCAAAGATCTTCTATTTCCCACAGATGTGGCAGATAACATGGGATTTTGAACACACGGTCACACACGCCGTCGAGTTGTGCTTGGTCGATGTCGTAATACCGGGGTGCCGTTCCTACATTTGACCACTTGGAGGCGCCCGGCTCATGCTTTGAGTGGAAAAGCTGAAGGCTGGGGAGGGAAAGTGGGCTCGGGAAAGAAAATTTCTCTCCTGAACTGTTTACCCTGACGTCAGTTTGCAGAAGTAGCTCTGCCCTGTCTCCCTCCAGTGTCTCGGAAACTCCACTCAGTTAAAAAACAAAACTGAGGGAAATAGATGGACTCCGCTTTGCCTGCTGCCGCCTTCCTGGACCCCACGGAGTGAATGAAATGACTTCTTCGTCACATGTAAAGTGGACTAAAACATGTACACGATGAACACCTGCGCCTTTCTGCTGATTTTAAGTGTCCAGATCTACGCCGATGGCATCGAGGGGCCAACAGGTAAGACTGGTGTAGATCTTAGTCTCATACGGCATAGCTGGGAAGTTTTTCTTTCTTTATTTTCCAAACATGCGTGTGAAAGTCTGCTGGGAGGAAAAGCGGAGAGGGTCTGGTGAAAGATGACAACTTTGTAGCACAGCGTTCCTGCGTTTATCTGCGACTTTTGTCCCGTGGCGACTTAGGAGTTTGATAGTATTACTGTGGAAAAAAACTTACACATTATTGTAAACTGAATCCGATATTTTTGACGTAGCCTAAAAAAAACGTTGTTTATTTAGAAAGGCACTCGCCAGAGTGCGTTGAATTTTTGCTAAACAACACGGTCCTCGGCATCTATCTGACCCGAGCTCACTCAAATTCCCAGGTAGATTAAAATATTTGATTATGTGGACAAAACTCAACTAACTGAGAGAGAGAGGAAGGGGGAAGAGAGAGAGCTATAAAGTGCGAAGAAGATGTGAGTCAATATTTGCAAGTCTCCCAAATCCCCCCCATGCCAAATCAATTCCTTGATAGACTGAAAACCTGCAGACTTTCCATTCTGGAATCAGGTTTCATAGTTGATTCAGTGACTCCATAAAAAGTTTGACATCCCAGTGTGGGTTGCTGCACAGGAATCATCATTGATTACATAAACCAAAATCCTTCTCTCTCCATGGAGAACTTGTTCCCATCGATTCTCAAAGCTGCAGATTTATTTATTTATTTATTTTTCTCCTCCAAGGTGAGCACAGATCCGGGGCAAGATGATATGGAACCAGTGCAGGTTCCAGCATTTATTACGCCCTGGGCGAGCCCCTCCTTCATGCACCCACCAACTCCATTTGGCAAAAACCAATAGCTTTTTATTACAGAAGGATTGAACCAATAGGGACAAAAAACAAACAAACAAAAAGCCGATCTGTCTGATATCACAGGTAGGCTAACATAAAACATTTTGACAGTGACGTTTTGGATATAGTGATAAATATTGTCTGACCTGAAATATCAAGTGCTTTTTTCTGCTATAATTTCCCTACTAATATTATTATTTATCAACATTTTTATACAATATTGATTATACATTTAGCTACGCTTAACCCACTGGATTAGTGGGATTGAGGAAAGCCAAGACAGGAGTCAATAATTTTAAGAAAACTGATCAGAATTTTGTAATGATAGTCTAAATTGCAATTGAGGTTTTACAAATATTGCACCTTCAATGCTAGGGTAAATGAATTCCCAAGGAACAACAGCACCAACAAAAATAAAGATGACCTTTTTTGTGTTTAGAATAGTTTTAAAGGATCTTCAGTCATTGTAGGACGCCCAGATCAAGTCTGACAAGTCAAAGAATTTTAGATTTTGAATCAGAGAAGATCAAATGCAGACCAGAGGCCCCCAAAAGTGATACTTAATTACTACATTGAAAACCACCATACAGTCACGACTTGCAGGCTATTTTATGTAATTAATTGCTACCTCATGCCACCCCTAATAACATGTTACCCTGAGGAGAGAGCCAAATCGCCCATTTCAAAAACCGTGACCGTAACGAACCCTCAGCAGAATTTAGTTTGGGACCATTGTCACAGCTTAAATCATTTTAACTGTGCAATCAACTATACATTTCTTAAATACAGAAATTTTAAGATGTGACTTGCTAGTTATATTTGGCATTGAGCGCCACAGCATTAGCTATTTAAATTCTCCAAGCCTTAATTATTTGCATATTTGTGGATTTACAGTCATTGAAAAGGAGAGAAAGTTCAGAGAAACTTCCAGAGGAAATAGAGTTGCTTTAAATAAGTTTGAGTAATGCCTCACTGCATTTCCCCAAGGTTGCTGTGCACTGGTGGCCAGCTGTCTGAAATAAGGCTAACAATAACGAATGACAAACCAGTGAAGTTAAATTATCACATAATTTTAAAACTGTGACTAACATGGTGGAAATGATTCATAGTTCATTGGTAAATTGAGAAGTCAAGCTCTTTTGAGGCCCCTTGAAGCCCTAGAGGGTTAATTTGCTTATGTTTTGGTCCGGCTGTGGTTTAAGCTGCTGCCTCTGGGCTTCTGGGGTTGCAAATAGAGGAGACTCCTTCTTTTTATTCGTTTCATTTTATGTTATTGATTAAACTGTGTTATTTCAGCCTTTTCCTGCAGTCATCTGTGGCCCTAGTGTTTCAGCAGGATTAAAATCTTTTCAAAATTCAAAACAGTCATGGAGGTAGACAGACACACTGGTTGAAAATAAACATGTTTTTTTGGGAATCCTAGACAAACCTTTTCGCAGTCATTCAAATTCATCCGCACACTCAGCTCTGTTCCCTGAATTTCGTCTGGTATTTGTTCTATTAGCTCTATGCTGGCTCTTTACCCTGAAAGCTGATATGAACTGGGGGCCTGTTTCGGTTGCACACATCCAAATGCAAAAATGTACCTCCTCAGGGGAGATAAAGCAATGGGGAAAAAAAGCAGTACCACCGATAACATTTACACTCTGGGATGCTTCAACGATGCGACGCACTGATCAACAACTTTAGACGGAGATCCACTCGATATTTTTATCACTAAGACAGGGCCCGTTCTTCGTTTTCATTAGAAAGGCTTCTCAGTTGTGCGCACAACTGAAGCAGAAATGAGAAGAAGTGATAGGAATGGGCTGAGACATTTGACGGATTAAATCACACGTACAGGTAATTAAAAGAACTGAATGGAACAGCAACGCTTCACTACAGAACGCTGTGTGCGACGGTCTGTCAACAAATATTTGCATGCTGTTTGGAGTTCAGTTTCTGAGCCTCGCAGCCAAAGCCATTGCCTTCCCGTTAGCCATTAATAATCACCGCTGGCAGGTGTCGGGGCTTTTCTCCCCCTTTTGTCCTGCCTCCTCTTCATGGAAAACAGATGAAAGGGCAGCTTTGATGCACTCTTTTTTTTTTATCAGGCCACACCCTAACATTGAAGACTGTTTGGGACTCTTTACCCATTTCACCTCCTCTAATAGACATATTGCCTCGTTATAACCGCGTGTCAGTGTATTTTATTGAGATTTAATGTAAAGGAGAAACTCAAAATAATGTATGAAGTGTGAAGAGGAAAACTGTATATGGTTTTAAAAGGCTTTAGAATTTTGTATCAGGCATCACACACCCCTCTTTCAGCCCTGTGCTGTTTCCTATTCTCCCCACAGCATGACCCTGCCACCACCTTGCTTCCTCTATGGGATGAGTCTGATGTGTCTTTCTTCCTTTTCCCTTTGTTTGTGTTGCCACATGAAACTCTATCAAATACAATGAAGTGTGTGGTTGTGAAAAATTTGAAAAAGTTCAGTATGAAAACCTTTGCAAGGCACTGTTTGTTTCATTCCTTTCTGTTGAGTTCAAGGCGTTTTGTATTTTCTAAAGGTCTAGCTGTCACTGCTCAGCTTTGCAATATGGAGACTCTTTCTTTCACTCGACTGACTGCAGGGTGGTTGACAAAAGGAAAAATATGCTATAATTGTCCAGTTTTTGGTGTAATTGTTAGAATTGGTGTGTTTTGAATCTCATCTGACTCTTTCACGCTTCTTATTTCTCCTATTTGCCTTTTTACTGCTGTTTGCACACCAACTGTCTCCTCTATTAACAGTGCAGATTCTCAACTGAATGGTATAATTACCTTGTGACTCATGACTCATTTCCAAGATTGATATAAAGTTAAGGCAGAATATCCTTTTTGTCCATTCGACTGAATGAGATAACACTTGGACTGAGATGAAAAGGCCTGTGAAGCTGAGACTGACTGTCCAAAGCGTGGAGGGGAATGACTAACACTTTAGGACTTTTGGTTTAAATTGTATAAACATCAGCATAGGAAACTTCCATCCGGTACAACAAGCACATGTGAGCTTTCGGAAATGAAGATATTATCAAATGATCCTCGAATGAAGAAATCAAGCATGACAGGAATGTGTTTATAAATGGAAGCATTTTTCATTTATCATATGTGGCTAGAAATTGTGGCAGTGCACCATGTCTTGTATGACGAGACAGCATACTGTACCTGAACAGGATGAGAGTAGGAGGACTCGTGAATTATGTTCACAGTTGCTCTACTTAAAACAAGACTCGGCCATTTTGTTTGTTCTGTGTTTCATTTGTAGATATTTTGAAAATCAGGACTGAAATTGCGTATAATTCAATATTACACATTTAAAGACTGAATAGTGGTAGATTAGTTTTGTTAGAATACTGATGTAGATATCTTTTTTGCACAAAATGTGATGGTGTTTAATTTTGGGTTCTTCACACTTTAGATCAGGTAACCTTTTAGCTGTAGATAACCATGCTATAGCAGGTTTTTGATGATCTACCAAAGTAGAGTGATTGTATGATCATATCTAAGACTCTTTCTGCCCATTGCTATTCTATGGATGGCTGTATAAGTTTTTTCCCTCTCTTGGTTTTGCTTTAATTCAACGTTTCAGTATTAAAGGTCAGTTAGACTTGAAACAATTTGACAAAATTGCACAAACAGAAAAATCTGCTTGTGCAAGAAATGTTCTTTGTGCTAAATTTCTGTAAAATGTTTCTCTTTACACTCTTCACACACATTGTTACAATTTTACTGTCTATCTATAAAACACAGTGATGCAGTTGGGAGCACTTTTGCCTTGGAGCAAGAAGGTCCAAATTCTGGCCTGGGGCCTTTCTATGTGGAGTTTGCATGTTCTCTTTTGGTTTTGTCTGGATACTCCATCTTTTTTTCTACAGTCCAAAAACATGGCAGGTCAATTGAGCTCTCCAAATTCTACTTAGGTATAAGTGAATACATCCTTGGTTGCTTATCCTGTGTGTCTGTGTTGCCCTGCGATGAACTGGCGGCCTGTTCAAGGTGTACCCTGCGTCTTCCAAAAAAGACTGCTGCACAAGGATAAGTGGGTTTAGAGAATGGATGAATGGAAAAGCTGATGCAGTTATACGTTAACATGAGCAAAGTTGGTTTTTATGCTGCTGCTTCAGATGCCTGACACTCACTGCAGTAATGCTTTTAAACAATAAGCTAACCCTGTTGCTTATTGTTTAAAAGCAACAATAAGCAACAGGATTAGAAAAAAAAACATTCTTTTTTTTCCCTAAGACATTTTGTAATAGTTTGTCCCGTTTTGGTTATGTTCAGCTGAAAGATACAAATAGAAAATGTGCTTTCAGATTCTATGCTGCTGCTTTTGCTGTATGACAACAAACACTTGTGGCGAGAACAACATTCCCACAAAAAGTGAAAATGCTAGAGACATTCAGTGACAGCATGGAGTCACCATTAGCCTTATATGTAGCTTACTGTTTGCTTGCACAAAATAGGTGGGGGAGGGTTATTGCTACTTTGTGGTCTACAAGAATGCATAAAACAACACACAGTTTCTTCTGTCTTAAAAATAGAAACTGTTGCAAACTGAGCCAGTCTTCACCATTTTTACTATTAATTAATAAAATCAAGTAAGTAAATAGACTTAAACGTTTGCAGCCATACAATCATTTGATTCACAAATACATTTAGCACACTCTTCTTATAAGAGTAGTTTTATTATGGGGTGTTTAAAAACAGTTGAGAATTATTTTTCACATTCACACTATTTAAATATGATACTGAAGCAATTTAGAAGTTGAATGTTTAGAAGACTGTTATTACTGGAACATTTCTCATCTAAAGTTGCCTCACACATACTAGCTTTGAAGAGTCCATTAGATGTGCTCAGTCTAATAAGCATCGGTCTGAATAGAAGCTAAAAAGGAGCTCAAGATGCATTAGAGAAGAACCGGTGGTGGAATAAAAAAATATTATTATTGAGAAAGTGTTTTCTTTCTCCTTCTCCTCACTAATCCTCTGAGTGGAAGTGTTTCCTGTAGGAGCAAATGACCACCATCTGTGAATAGGCTATGAGAGGGCGATGGGGATTGGACCTTAATCAGACTTCTGGAAAACACTGGTTGATTTCCATCACTGTGGGATCGCAGGCAGTAATTCAGACAGCAGATGGAAAACTTTGCGTCCAGGAGAGGGGGGTTCTTGGAGGTGAAGGACATGGGGAGGGACCGTCTGAGAGAGATAAGATGAGAAGCACAGAGGGATTCACTCAGATGGATGATTTTGTTTTCAGCTGAGCCCCTCAGCGAGCCGAGCTGTGTGCGATTAGGTAGTGTAAATGAGATGAGCCCCGTGCTCCGCATCATGTCTGACCTATAGTAATGTGGGTCTACGTGTAGTACTGCCACACCTCAATTGGCTTACTCCTGCTACTAGACTGAAAAAATACCCTCCGACCATAACGCGCTCGAGGAATCCCGCTCCCCCCGCCCCTTCGGTGTCAGGACGATTAATGTCGCCCTTCATCTGTGAAAGCATGTGGGCCCTCCTCCTTTTCGAGCCGGTCTCATTTCTCATTTGGTCGTGATGGATCTAGGTTTGAGCTGCGCTGACTTCGCAGACATTCTTCATGTCAGACCACAGCTCTGACGTATCCCTTGAATGCTGCATTTGATTAATCCCGCTAAGCATTTTCATGTTATCATTCTCATTTAATTGCCACATTTACAGCTTTGTTTTCTTTGTGTTTGAGGCTCCATGTTCAGACACTTCAGTAAATTTGAATGTCATTGAAAAGTAAATTTTCAAAGCGAAACTAAAGCAAACTTTGCTGTAGTAACTAAGAGCTAAACCCATTTATGATGTAGGTTCTGCACAGACAGTGATATTTTTTCAACCATTTCTTTGTCAATCTTATTATTAATGACTTGCATTTAGTTAAAACCCAAAACCAAGACGTGGGGAAACCTACGCCTTAAGATAAGCATCTTACACGCAATATGCAAATAAACAAAGATTACTCCATTCTTCTTATTTATTTCATCCAGCTGGCTTACAGAATCGTGCTGCTCTGTTTCGCTTCTCTCTGCTGTGAATGAAATGATTCTGATGCCTCGTTGCTTCATGTTACTACGGAGGATTACAAGGTATTGTGTAGTGTTTGTTTCCATAATATCTTCAGGTGTTTTTCCAAGCCAGAATGTCAAACCAGAGCAGGAAGTCTCCAAAGTCTTATAGAGACAAGGCGATTATGGGATGCTCCATTTGTAATGCATTGCCTGAAGGCAGAGGGTGCTATGTTTGCTACACTATTTAAAAGAAATGCAATCAAACAAATAATTACATTGTAGTTAACGTAATAGATTTGGGTACTGCTAAATATTCAGTATTTTTTGATTGTTTCTAATTTTGCTATGGTGGTTAAATAACAATTAGCAGAGGATTTGTTTTGAGGGAGAAGCTCCCTCGCGAGGGTTGTGCAGTTTGAGCCTCTCGAGGCACAGAGTGCCAGAGCTACATTGCCAGGGGCCTGGAGCTATCTTTATCATTTTGATATGAATTCGGTTTGATTAATATGAAGATTTTTGTTTTTGTAAATATTTTTTCTCTACTATTCATTCACTTTCACAAGCTGGAGAGAAAAAAACAAAACAAAAAACTAAGCACTAGCTGAAAGATGAGCTTTGAATCCTCTTTTTAATGCTTGTCCAAATCCTTGAAAGAACTGTTAGGACTGACTTTATATTTGTCCCACAGACCGTCATTGACACTCTCCACAGTATTTAATTGCTAGAGAGTCTGGTTGTTATAGTATATAAGAATATAAATGTGAAGTTAAGTGGGTAGAAGAAGTTGCACAAAAAACAGGGAAAGCTTTTAGAGAATTGTGAAGTGAGATTCACTAGGAATGAACTGTGACTGGAATCAGTGCCAGTATTTAGGAGATGAGTTAAAACTGTCACTTTAGTTGTGTTGAAACACTCTATCTAGAGATACAGTATCTGTCCTTGGCTAGGGGGAAAGAGGACTGAGAACTAGATCATTCAGTGACTAGAATCTTCTGGGAGGCTCTGACCCTACAAACTGGGAAGCACTGAAATGCATGGACTGTGGAGCAGAGAACTCCACAGTCCATGTTTAGTGAGACCCATTGTGAAGTTTAATTTCAGGTGCCATGTCACCTGCTGTTGGTCCACTGTGTTTTAATAAATCTAAGGTCACTACAGACATCTACTTGGAAATTTTGTGGCTCTTCACTGACCCTCCTGTGAGAAACGTCATGGAGATTTTCCAGCAGACCCTCTGACCTCGTAAGCTGATACAAACCAGACCCTTGTTCTATGCTTTGCTTCGTACAGAGGGTCTCGACCTTTGGCTATTGGGAAACAATTGCTTTATGGAGGCGTGGAGTCTGTTGAGGCTTTTTCACGCCTAGATCTGACATTACCCAATTGCTAATGTTTGTCCATGACGTATGTCATGCACTAGTTTCATAAAGTTTACTGTAAATTGCGTGCACTGTCAGCAACCCCTTTGGCAATAGTGTCACAATGTTGTTAGTAATAAAATGTCTTAAACATTCCTCTTGCTCCAACTTTAATAGCTCAATGTTGGGAAATGTGGCCAACATGGATTGAATGTTCACTTCCTCTGCTGCCATTGCCAAGCTACAGCCCTCTGTAGGCAGAAATTCAACTTCTCCTTCTGTTCACTGATTGGCCCAGTGGAAGTTCTGCCAGAGAAATTGAGCTCAATGGGAGTAATCCCAGACACGGTACTGAAGGAAGATGAGAATCAAGTAGAATTGCGTAGGAAGGTGATGGCCAGGCTCGTGAGCTGCCTGCTGAAGAATTTCACTGCTTGCTTTAATGACTGTAACATCAATGTTGTTGATGTAGAACCGCATAGGAGGAGCATTGTGACTAGATAACAGACAGCAGATCCAACATACAGATGAACTGAAGACTGCTTTATAGCCATGCGGGGTTCTTCAAACCCCAAACTGCCCTCCACCCAGCACTGCATTGATAAAGTAATACATGCAAAAGGGGCCCTTACCATGTATTGAGGGCGAATGTAAATGCACTGTAGTATCTGGAATGAGCTGGAGATTCTTGCTGGGAAGATGGATGTCTGGTTTTCTTTCCAGACCTTTTATCCCAATGTCTCAGTCTGAGATAAGCGGAAGCCAATGGATGGATGGATGTAGGGAAATCCTAATTTTATTGATCATATGTTAATTTTCTTAAATAACTCACTTTTTTGTCACCATGAATTCTATGGGATAATAAGAAAAAATAGCACAAATAATATTTAAAATGGTTCACATTGTTTCATCTATCAGTTTCAGTGATTTTTGTCTATTTGGACGGATGCTTGTGTGGTCCCTCAGAGGTATCACACAGTGAAAGTTATGTTTCTGGACGATACAGAGAACAGGTTTCTGTTTTTAAACCCTTGAAGACAAACTGTATGTTTCCAGTTATTCCATTTCTTTTCTCTGTGGCTCTGCTAGCTTGTATCAAGTCTCTCTCTGGTCAAAGGAGAGCACTGAAAGGAACCACTCAGATGGAAAAGAACACCAATTGTAGATAATTATACATGATGCTTATTTTCCTGTCAAGGCCTCTTTTTGTAAGTGTGTTATTGAAGGGTCAAGAATCAGGACACAGGACACAGAACCAACAAGAAAGGAATAAAAAAAGCTAATTTCCCCTCTTACAAAAAAAGCTAAATAGCCATGAGACGTATGCCGGTGAGACTCCTGAGTAGCTGCCATGGCAGCACTTCAGCAGTGCTTGTTTCTATTAACCTGAATTTGAAAAACACCAACCTGTAGTCATTCCCATCCTGTTCAGTAGATTCCCAAGGGGTTGTCATCTGACAGTTGCCTAATTTTTCATACTTTTTTTCAGTTTGATGAAATACTCTGAATCTAGTCTGAGCCGTCAGGGGACAAAATCCCAGGGATTAACAAACCAGTTTAGATTAAACAGCCAAAGTGGCTAAAATAGCTTGTCAAATGTACAGTATAACAATACCATAATACAAAACATGATTTTTCACACCTTGTTCCCTTTGAGGATGTTTACATGCAGCAATGTATTTAGTAATTGTGCAGTCAGGGAGAGTAACACAACCATTTAAATGGTGGTGCCAAATACACATTAGATAAAGGAAAGAAAATCTGAGTCAAGTAAGGAAGAAAAACAACATACTTGTTTTCAAGGAACATGTATTTTATTGTCTCTTGATGTGACCGAATTGCTTGATGCATCTTTATATTATCTTTGCAGAACCAAACGACAAACGTCATTATGATCAGTATTGCTTTTGACACAGTAGAATTGTGTATTGGTGTGTTTCCTTGCAAAGAGACCACTAAATCATTTTAGAGATGCAACAAAAAATTGACTGGTGGTAAGAGTTGAAGTAGAACAGCACATAGAAACTTTCTACCTAACATTCGATCTTACTTCTGGGAGAGAAAAACTCCCCCAGAAGTAACAAGAATAACAACAAAGCTGAATGGGGTTCAGCAAAGATGCTTTGTTTTAGTTTTTTTTAGCATTGATCCTTTGTCTTTGAGGAAACACGATGGATCAAAACATTTTGGCAGCCTTTTATTTTACATGAATGAAATTGTCTCTATTTTGTAGAGAATACTCACAGAGACTTCTGTCTTAGTAGTGCTAGCCACGCTAGCATTCTTTAATGCTAAAACAATATGTCAGCTTTTTATTTATTTTTTTTTCCATTCTTTTGAGTGTATGTTTATCACCATAAATAGTTTCTTCACTAGTTTCGCCTTTATGGTTTTATGAATTGTTGCAAATCGAGGTGAAGGACGGTTTGACAACAATAAGTACAGTAACTAATTAAAACTGGTATAAGTTAAAAAATTATCCACTCTTATGAACAGGCTTATTTGTACCTGATGTTAACCTGACTTAAACCAGCAGCCAATATGGTCCATTCTCTTTTAGGACTTATTAACTTGAATGTGACAAGAGGAAGTCTTGACCAAGCACACATACTCTTCAAGTGTAATTTAAACTCATATTTCCTTATCAGACCATCCACAAACCAATTTACACATGTATTTAGAAAATTCACTCTGATGAATGAATATTTAAATATTTCTAATGAAATTGAAACAGAGTAAATGTGTTAGTTCATTGCCTTTTGAGTGCAGGAAACCGCATCCCGAAGCCTCACCATGTCGAAAGAGACCGTCAGCAGCTCGCATTGCCACGTCTACGGGTTCTTCAGGGTTACTGTGACACCTTCCAGCACCCTGGAAAAGATGCCAACACTTGAGAGATTTACAGTCTGTGGCCTGCTGTAGCCTGTCTCTTGCTCTTTTTTTTTCACTCAGCAGCAGCCCCCAGAGTGCAGGTTTCTTAGCTCCCTCAGCCAGGTGTTATTAAAGTGGTATTGATCTTTGGGACGCTGGGAAGTCCATTTGACTTAAGTTTGATCAAAGTGACATCCAGCCTGTGGTCTTTGAGCTTCATGTGGGAGTAGGAAATAGTCGGTGGGACTGGCAGGGCATCCATGACGGGGGACCGGTATGTAACAGAGAAGTGAAACCTGGAATGTGGAGAGTAGAATATGTGAAAAAAATAAAAATAAAATCTGTCAACTCTCAAGCGAGACTCCTTTTCATGTTACTGCTTAAAATGACAGATTTGATGCTCATTTGTGCTTAAAAGTTTGCAAGTTTCTCTGGAGTAGTGGGCAGCCAAACTTAATACCAAACACAGATGGGCTTGTGTTTATATCCTGGATATGATAGAGTGAGGCTGCACAGCTTTAGCTCACAGACAGATGTGTAATTATCCAACAAAAAAAGGAAGAGAAAAAAAAAAGGCAGAGCTTTGAGTCGCAGCCGTTTCAGTCCCTGCATTTTCTTCCCCAAGGTAAGTGAGATCCAGACTGCAGAAAGTGGGTCTGCAAGACGGATGCTGCGAGTGCCGTTCCTCATCCCCTACCCAGAGGAAAGAAAAGCCTCCTGAGCAGTTTATATTTAGACTGCTGGCTGCATTTCAGTTCTTTACCTATGTCGTATGTGTCAACATATTTACAGCTGGTTTCTTCAGTTTTTACCATAGAGATCCCAGCGTGCTGCGGGTCAAAGACAAAGCTCAGGATTGTGGCGATTGTTTCTGACCTATTGTTCAGAGCTGCCTGTGTAGTCCCCTATTCATGAAAGGTCCGGTGAAACCTGAGCCACTGACACTCCTTTAAAAGTCAAAACATTCTCTGCAGAATATTTCTCCCCCTTGTAGCTCTAATATGGGCTTAAGCTTTATGTCATGATGTCTCCTATCTAAAGAAGTGATATTTCTGGTCTGACCAGTTATTTCTGAGCTAGAGAAACATCCTGCAAGGGACCTAGCCATAAAGCCGAGCCACTCCGATTTATCTCAGACTCGTTAAACCGACATAGACGTTCACATAAACTTTATCTGGATGGTGGAAATTGAAGAGCATTAAAGTGTAACAGAGCATTGATAATGTCTGCTGTGCTGACTTAAAAGGGAACAAAGAATTTGAGAACTTGCCCAGTGTGGCATCTACAATCTTTTCTCTTAGTAATTCATATCCACGGAGCTGAAGCTTAGGCAGTGCCTTGCAATAGTGTTCACTTTCATGCATTTTGACACATTATAACCACAAACTTCACACTGTTTTATATATTATAGACCATCAAACAGTTACAAATAATTGTGAAACGAAAGGAAAGAGGGAGTGGGTTCTTAATCTCCCACTGAGTCAAAACTTTGCAAAGCTCATTTTGATCCAATTAGAGCTAGAGATGGCAAATTATACATATTTTAGTAAGAAAGCTGGTTTTTAGTCTGATTGGAAGGAGATAACCTGATTTCTTGTAGAGTTTGCATCTGGACATTAACTGTGTTATTTTAGCAAATCAATATGCTCATTATTAGTGGTGGGACTTGATTAAAAAGGTTAATTGAGCTAATTGCAGGGTCTGTAATTAATTAATCTGAATCACATTTTAATCGAAAACCATTTGTGGACAAACTAAGCAGGATGCCCAACTCCAACGACACTTTTTGCTTCTGAATTATTGAATAGACAAGAAATGTTAGCTCAACAACAAAGATATTTGTAGTTTCATAATCTGTTAATTAGGTCTAATTAAATGCTGTTAAAACCTTTCAGCTTTCTGGTGTTTCAGGAACCCCTGATCATTCAAGTAACATTTTCAGACATTTTTAGAAATGTCAGTACTTGTAGCTGTTTTTAAAGCAAAAGTCAACCAGCCAATCAATTTTAGTCAATGTTGAAATATTAATATGGATCATATCACAACTGCAAAGATCTGATTTGATGTAGTATTTCAAGTGGCACGTCTACAGACGCTGCATACTGATGATGGTCACACTTTTATAAGCTCACAGAGAAGGATGAGACAACATGATGATGAAAAAGGATAAAAAGTTACGAAATATGTCACAAAGGATATTGTTATTAGAATATTCAGCACCATTAATACCGTTCTATTATCTCCTGATATTGCTAAACCGCAAAACCTTTAGGCTGTCAACAAAAAATATATATTTACCAAGAAGAATGGTGGATTCTTTTTACTAATTAGATCACTTCTGGATGCAGTTGGTTCCACTGGATCTTATTTAGACGTATCGCAGTTTGAATTGTTTTTTAAATACTTAGCAAAGGTTCAAATAAATCCAACGTTTGCGATGATAACGTGAGTATGGCTAAAAGATTCAGTGGGTTTGAATACTTTTGGAAGGCATAGTTGTTATTTTTTTACCTTTTTTCTTTGCGTTGACTTTAAATTGTTCTGCCAGCAGCAGACTCATGGCAAAGCGGCTACAGCGCAGTGCAGACTGGCGGTAAATCAGCCCACAGACTCATCTGAAACCTGTTGAGCATGTATTACCTGTATTTAATATATGATGAATAAAAATTAGGTCATTCTGGGGGATGCATTTTATGGCACTTTCTAGTGAATCTGTAATTTTTAGACTCTTTGAAATCTCAGTAGAAAGGAAAACATCTGACTCACACAAATTGATGCAGTTCCACCGCCTGGATGGGAATATTGCACAGAGTTTCATCACAGTTCCAAGCTGGGAAAAGTTGCTGCAATTTCTGCAGAAAAATGAATGTGTACACAGTTCCTTTTTCATGCAATCATCAGGGCTAGAGATGCTTTGGATCGGTGTCTGATTTAAATGTAAATCAAAGAAGCAGATGTGAGCGGTACTCTAGTGTTGTGTTTTGTTGGCACGCATGTCAGTTTCTGACCCAGAGATGCGTTGGAAAGCTTTTGTCAAGTGGCGCCTCAGACTCTTTGTTCTGATTCAGGTGTTTGAGTGAGACGGAACAAAAAGCAGAGCCTATTGATTTCTCAAACGCAGCCCTTCACAACCAGCCCCGCTGCCTTCTTTTTCTTCAAACTCTCCCTGTCAATCCTACATGACCTCCCATCAAAATCCTTCTTTTTCTGACTTGTCACCATTTCAGCAGTTCCTCAGGGGGTCCGAGGTTCTTTTTTTCCCCCTTGAAAATAGTAATAAAGAAACGTTTTCATGGCTGTAAGAGATTTCAGGGGGACGTTAGTTCAGTGTATGCCTCTTTTATTATTTCCTCTGAGACAAAGTATGCTCATTTAAGCATTTGTTAAACAGCCAACTCATAGAAAGCATTCATTAAGTTTGACAAGCTGGTAAAATCGCCTGAGGGCAAAATAAAATCAATGTGATGCCAAAGTAAGATGCTAATTAGAAAAGATATCTGACCAACAAGCTACACGCTCTTTACCTTTAGATTCTTTTTTTCATCCTAGGTGTTGCTCAGAAACAAGTGAAGGACTCCTGTTAACACACTTGTGAGGTTTTGATATTTGGAAGTCTTAAGATTCATAAATCTTCCTCTTGCAGAGCCACACAAAAATACTCCTTTGCAAAACAGCTCAGGCTCAGATCAGTTTTTGGGATGGAAAGCACAAAAACATTCAAGTCTTGCTGAAGATGAATAACTGGATTCAGGACTGGACCATTTTAACTCCTGAATGTAAGACATGACCTTTCCATTTTAGTTTTGGATGCATCGATATGGGCATAGTCTTGGTGAAAGGTGAACCTCTGCCCCAGTTTCAACACGCAGCATTTTACTAGTAAGCCACTCAAGTTAAGGATGTTTTCACCCCAGGATAGTCCAGGTGAACTGCATCAAATGGACAAGCAGTGTCAAAAGAGCTTTCATCTTCATATGGTTTGGTTCACTTTCTCAGTGCATTTTTGAAAGTCGACCAAACTGCCTTGCTTAATGTCATGCAGTCAAAACATCTGGTATTGCAAGAAGCTGTCCAGTATGAGCAGCAGGTGAGAAGGCCAGCTACCAGTTTGATGTGTTCACAAGACAGATTTACTAGAGCTGATCACATTTAGTCCAGTAAATCATACTTGAAGGAGACAACATTCACTTTATGTTTTTGTTATGCTGGATAGTCATCTGTTCTCTCCCAACACAATAAAACTATATCAAGGGTTAACTTGCCGGCAAACCCTGTTGTCGGGCAGACAGGAGTGAGACTAATTGTTCCTTAATATTTGCTAACAAACCCTAAAACCTTAACAATACATTTGTATTTAGTGACAGTTTTCATACTGTCACTAAACTTGTTTATTCATAATTTGACCTTTTAAAAGCAATTGGTTATGTTGAATTTTATTTAGATGCTACAGAGTAAATTATTTACGTTTGCAAGGCACTGTGGAGGACCTTGCTCTTTGTGGCTCTCCACCTTCATCCAGGATCAACTTATATCTGATCCACGAGTTCAAAAGCTCTTTGATTGTAACTTGGGTGCTTGCTCTCTTCATTTAATTTGTCATCTAAAGTTCTGCAAGTCTCTAAATGGAGATATATAGATACATGTTTACTTCAAAGCTATCTACAGTTTATCATGCTCTGAGGCAAATTTATGATGTCACTCTTTTATCTTTTTTTTTTGCCATGCATGCTAAAACTGTCTCTAAAAATCGACCTTTTTCTATAAATGCATTTGATAGATAACTCCTAAGAATTCCAGGAAAGGAGGGTGTGGGGGTTTGTGAAAACGCTGACAGTGTCACCTGTTATGTGATCTGCTGTAAATCTGCCGGCTCACTCGCTCCGTCTAGGTGGAGGAGACTTTTAGTGCTTCTCTGTTGTTTTTTGGCTTGTTGATGTGAATAGCAGACATTTGAACGGGGAGGAAAAACGTAGAATGGATAATATGAATGGAAAGCTTTTAGGGCGCTGTTCAAATTGCGTGAACCTATTTCAGCCAAAGCCGCAGTTTGTTCTCACATTATCACGGAAATATGCAAGAATGTCCGGGGATTCTGCTGGCTGTCGCTAACAAAGAGCTTAATTCAAAAACCACAAAGATTGTAATTATTGCTGGGCCCCTTTTGTGCGTGGGTGTTTGTATGCACATTGGCGAGTGCTCTGTGTATTTTTATTTAATTTCTTTTGCCAGGGTCTAAGTGCCAGATTGGTTATTGTTCCCACCTGATTATATGTAAATATTTGATGAACTCTTTTGGCCATTTTGAGCTTCCATAAATCACAGCCATGCGGATTATTACCAGGCTTTTGTTTGCTTTATTCTTCAACGGTATGAAAATGCAAATAGAAAAAAAATTGCAAATTAGCATACCGATCAAGGGACGTGCTCCTCCGGTGATAAATGTGTCGCTCTAAAAAGATCAAAAAGTCACTCTTTGTTGTGGGATCAGGCGGTATGTGTTTAGCTGGCAGCTGGAGTGCTGCACAGTGCGTCAGGGACCTCGGTGCCCGTCGGCCGTGGCCTTTTGTCCGCTCAGACCGTAGGGGTAATTAGGAATCAGCTTAGCCCGGGATTATGGTTGGACGCAGGGTAATCACAGGGGACAGGAGAAAAAGCATTAGAAGTATTAGAAGAATACTTGTTAATATGGGTATTACTCTGCTTAGCGCTGTTATCATGTGACATTAAGACAACTGACAAAGGGAGCCTGTTGATGCAAGGATCCCTACCTCTGAGGTAATAGGCTTTGCTGCGGATGGCATTGTTTATCCGCGGCGCACACAACAGTCCACCTCCTTTCTTTTGAAGCCTCCTCCCTGCACAAACTTAAAACTCTGTGCAATTTTTCTCAACCTAATGAGAAAAATTGCACTACTTTTGCCGTACAACTCCTGGAGGTATGCTCAGCTCATTCAGAGGTATTTACTTTACACCAGCACCTCTGAAAAGAAGCGTGCTCGATCGTTCATTTCCCCTGCGATTGCACACATGGACGAATTCTTGCAGGTTTTTTCTTTCTTTTTTTTTCCTGGAATGCAATTAATGTTTTCATTAACCGAGTTAAAGAGCTGCATGGCACGACTAAAAAGACGATACCCCTGGGTTCTTCTCTTTCGCTCTGTTTAAATGGTATAGCCCGTGTTATGGCTTGTGAAACAAAGCATAGCTGCTTTGTTGATCAAGGCAGAGATGTAGCCTGATGCCTGTAGCCTCTAGACCACCTCTATTACCAAAGCCATTTGTTGGCCTTTTCAGAGGATATGGGAGCAGGCCAGTGTTAATATCGTAGGGAGAAGATTTACCCAAACACAGGGCTCTTTGATCAAAAGCGCCATCTCTTTTATTGCATTACTGTTATTTACAGTGAACTTGCTCGGAGGAGAACATAACTGCAGGTGCATACACAGCAGAATTATCAGAGCACGACACAACATAACAATGCTTTGTTTTGACCTTATTGAGAGGGAGCCGGGAATTGTTTTCCGGAGTCTTAAAGAGCTAATCCCATCAGAGGGAGAACGGAGTGTGGAGAGACTAACTCTGTCACATCTGAGGTACTGCTGCCAGAGCACGAGACAGCCAGGAATGTGTTTTTCTCCTCGCTAACATTCAAGGACTCAATGAGATCTTGGGGCAGATCTCTGGATTTTCCTATATTGAATTGCCAGAATATTTGTCATCTGAAGGAATTCTGTTTTGCAAATGTGAATTTGTCTAGCTAACAATAAGCTATTGTTCAGACTGCTGTTGTTCAGGTACTGCTTCGGAGCAGTAGTTAAAGGTATAAGGTAATAAAATTTTAAACTTGATGCCATCTTTAATTTCTGTCTCTGGTATTTTTTATTTTTTTGATTAAATAAAGTTGACAGTTTAGGTTGCTACAAGTTCCAGTTAACTTCTGGCTGCCTTTTGTAGCCTGTGGTCTGGATCTTAAAAATGGTCCTGAATCTCTTAATGATACTTAATTTTTGAGCTTTCCCTAAAATATTAAGGAAAACTCTGGGAAAGGGTTTTACTTTAAGAATTTAAGTCTGAATAGTATTTTTGTCTCTTCTTTGACACAAAAGTCTTGATTTTAGTTTAAACATTCTGGCAGATCTGGTAATTTGAGTGTAGAAAAGTATATGGAAAAAAGTTGGAACCCTCAGTTAAAATGCTGTCTTCTTCTCCTGCATCCATTATTTTTGAATCGATGCACATCCCGGTCACACGGCTTTATTTGCTCTCACTCGGAAAGCAAATGAAGAAAATTGCCCCTTATGAGACCTCGTCTCCTGTCCGATAAATCCCTGCGAGTTCCTCATTGGGATGCAGCAGAGGTTTCCAGAGATGCAATGGCTGACTTTCATTTCATTCATTCTTTTTACCTCTCAGCGGAGGGTTTCTCACTTCACTGCTTGTCTATTGGTGTGGTTAGGCATATGTGCACCTGGGGGAATGGGCTCAGTCAGTGCCGGGGAGCTGAGGATTTATCCCAGTCCAGTGAGTCTCTGTGGTGCCAGAAGCTCCAGTTGAAGGGTTTAGGAATGGCCTTGTCCGTCTGTTTTTCTTTCCACAGAGATTAGGAAGAAAGATTCTCTTTTCTTCGGTGGAAATAAATGTCTGTCTGGCTGATAAGTTTTGTTTGAACAAAATAATGGAAAAAGAAGGTTTAAAAGATGGGCACTGGAAGAAGATTTTATTAAAAGGAAAAAGTCTTTATGACATGAAGCAGGCAGGAAGAGCTGAGTCTGTCTTTAGCTCCTATCCTAATGGTTAAAAAGCCAATTTGTAATTCCAACTCATCATCTGCACATATAACTTTGAAACCAATGTTTAAATCCTTTTAATTGTCCTTTTTAAGCTGTTAAGCAAGGGGCTAGGGGCGACTCCACTATGTTACCTACAAATTCAAAAATTGAACTCAAATATTATGTCTTCATGTATGTTTTTTTATTACTCAATAAACATGACAGTAAAATGGATTTGAGGCTATCAACAGTAAAACTTTCAAAGGGAAGATTTGGAGCAGTACTCAGTCTTTTTAGCAAACATTCTACGTTTGATGTATTTCCCTCGTGGTAATCGGTTGGCGTCTGCTTGGTTTTTTTTTTCCTGGAAGCCGTTTATTGTGAAGCAGCTGCAGAACGTGTTGAGTCTGAGTTACAGCAAGAAAGCATCTGCTTTCTCCCAGCTGTCGTCTGCTGCCACTTTTTCGCTTCACGCTTTTTTTTTTTCCAACAGTGATGCTTTTGGTCATGAAATGTATTGGTGGGCAGCGAGGCGTACATAAAACGTTAGAGAATCCTGAGTCAGTTTGAAGCAAAAGCTTTCTGCTCCTTGTGGCTACCAACAGGGGGCCCTCTGCAGAGCATGAGTTTTCACACTGGACAGGAGATATGTCAGCTTTAGTTGCAAAAAGCAAAATAAACTCACCTGAGAGATTTGATAAATAGTGATGCAATTTGCAGCTTTCTCAAAGCAGCAGGTCTGTTTTTGTTTTCAGTTTGTAAAAGTTCTGAATGGCATCAAACCTGTCAGAAACATCTAATAATTCAGATTCATTTTAAAGGGAATTTTTTCAGTCTCAAGTTTACCCCATTTTGCATTTTTTGTAAGGTCAAGCTTGCTGATTTGCTCACTGTCAGAAAGAGAAAAATGTGCTCTGCTAAGTCCTCTGCTAAAGTTTCAAGGATTTGCAAGATAAGTCACATTCGTGTTCCTATCTTTCATCTGATTTTTTTATTCAACTCAGAAAAGTGAACCAAAGTGTACTTTTATGGACTGAAAATAGTGGGTCTGGTTTTTATGTGTTTATTATATGAGATTATCCTGCTTTTTCACCAGCCAGTCACTGATCAGAGCCATTCAAGGAAAAGAAATTGCCCAATTCCTATCAGCTCTGGTCGATTGGTTGGTGTTGCCCTGCTCTACTATTTCTGGTCAGATCAGTGTCAGAAATTTTACAATCTTTAAATTAAGCAAGAGGCATGTCAGAAATCATACTTCACTTTTTACCATGATAAACTGCATAAAGATTTCTCAAAAATGAAGCTTCCCAGTGTGATGACAACAACTGTCTAGTTTGTGTCTAGTAGTGTCTTGGACAATAGATTACAATTAGCTCAATGTGACAAACTCATTTTACATTTTTTTTTGGAAGTAGTGAGTTTTAACTTTCAAAGAGTGATGAATCCCAGAGATGCAACAATCAGTTTCAGGTCTCATCCGGATGAGACCTTTGAGGTTAGACCAGACAATTTTCCAAGGACTTCAACACGTACAAACTAATTGGTATAATTTTTTACTAAACATCCTGAGTGTACTGCAGGTTCCTTGATTCAGATAGATTTGATTCCAAAAGAAAATCACAAAATTCCCATTATTTGGAGCAATCTTGTTACAAAATTCATGTTGAGGGCAAATTCATCATTTGCCCTCAACTGAGTGCATCAAAAAATAAGCCTGGAAAAACTAACTTGATTTAGTACCAATAAATTTTCATACACCCCCCCACACACACATAAAAAGGCTAATTTCAACAGCTGGTAAATCTTTTGGTATATCAAAAAAAATTTCTTATGCAGATAGAAATTTCCCATTTATGAATGATACAGATGTTAGGGAATTGTTCTAGCAAATTATATAAAATTGCTCCTGCGTGTTCAAATAAAGGATTCTCCTCTTTAAGGTGGCTGTGTTGAATTAATCAGACTTGAAAGTTGGTGATAAAAAAAAGAAGACTCCAGTAACCATACCTGATCAACTTTATTTGACTTTAAAAAAAACAATAAACCACTCACTGTGAAATGAGAAAATGGCTTTTGTCAATAGTAAGCAATGTTCTGCCTGGATAAAGGGTAAATGATAAAGTAGAAAAAAAAGAGCTGTAACCAAAGACATTACCCAATTTGGGAGAGAGAGAGAGGGAGAGAGAGAAATGAGGTGCGGTGCAGGAGCTACCTTTATAGCCATCACTCCTATCTCTCAGGTGCAACTGGATCTTCAATTAGCCAAGACAACCACTACAGAAAGGGAAAAACAAATGTGCAAAAACCAGTGCCTCCAAGCCCCCACAGTGTTTTCTAAAAGATGCATCCCCGGATCAATCCACTGCTTTTCTGTGCCAAGGTGCCTCTGTGTTCTTAAATTGTCTAAATTGCTCATCATTCCTGAGTCTTCTCCGTCTTTGCCCTTGTAGTTCCAGCCTCAGGGCTACTCTGGGATCCACAGTGTTTCAGGGTAAGGCTTCAGTATTCCAGACAGGGTGAGCAGCTCAAAGCAGACCCACCTTTGAGCGAGTGTGTCTGCCTGCCTCCCAAGGCGCTCATTAAGCTCCTGTCTAAAGGCATGCATGTTTCCCGAGGCTGCTGAAAAACATGCGCGGATATGGAGGTTAAAAGACCCCCAACAGAGACTTAATTTACTCATTCCGAGGTGAATATGGAAGATTACTTCATTAGCTAGTTCCTGACACGCAGCTTGATTACACCAACCAAGTCTAAGACATGAAGGTTATACGGAGCATGAATGTTGCAGCTAGGTTTAAAATACTTCTGTCGTAATGCAGCAGCAGTGATGGGAACGGTGTGTGTGGCTGAGTGTGTGCAGTAGGGAAGGGACAAAGTGGGGTCAGGTTGTACACCTGGGACATCTGGCTGCTCTGTAATTTTCAAAGTGACTCATCTTTCAGGTAATGAGCAGGTAGAAGTGTAAAATCCTCTGGGTGAACACGTATAGCAGATTTTGCTTGAAGACGTAGAACACACAGGGTGTGTAGAGGGAGCTGACAGCTTCTCTCCAGCTTTAACATTGTTGCCTTTCTTATACAAAGTTTAACCATCAGTGCTGATTTTTTTGTTTTGTTTTTATGAACATACACCTTCTCTTTTATTAATTTGATTAAGTATTTACAATACAAATTTGAGCATGACTGTTACTCTTCTTTTTATACATTTTAAATAGATTCTACTTATTTAAGATTAGGTGGCTGAAACAAAAGCAGCAACACTCAGACATTCCCATCTAATTATGGGTTGTTCAGGTTCAGAAAGTTCCTGATCTCCTCTTAGTTGAATGTTCCAAAAAAAAAAAAACCCTGCAAAGTGAGACTTCCAGGAGGATTCCTCAGCTGATGACCACTAATGAGTCTGTTGGATGTGAAGAAGCAGCAGCTCTACTCCAGGCTGATAATGGAGCTCCCAACTCTTTCTCTAAAGTTGAGTCCAGCCACTCTACAGAGGGAGGTAATTTCAGGTGCTTGTGTCCAATATGTAATTCCTTTGGTCATGATTCACATCTCATGGATTACAAACAGGGTGATAAACCGAGAGCTTCAGTTGTTGGATCAGATTTTTCTTTGCCACAACAGATATCAGCACTGTCCACCTTACTGAGAGTGAGATCCACATCTGTCTAATCATCTCCACTCTATTATCACTCATAAACAAACAAACAAACAAACGAAAAACACCTAGGAGCTGCTACTCTTCCTTTCCAGGCAAAGACGACCCCCCTTAATCCAGTTCTCCATTTTTGGGTTTAAAACTGTGACTTCAGCCACTAACTTTTATTCCTTCTGCATTAAGAGACTATCTTCCACCCAATCACTCTTTGAAATCCTTTCCATCAAAATCAGAGACGAGATCTATGACAAAGGATAATCCTGGTTAAAGTCCAATCTAGCCGAAAAAACAACCTCCGATTTGTACAGAAAATGCAGACACACCTTTTTCTTTAGATACACAAAAGCCAATTGTCATGCTTGCATTCCTTACCCCTCCATCAACGCCCGGTGTCTCTACCTAAGGGTTCAGTTGTAAACCTTCTCTAATACGTAGAGCAGCCCACCAAGCTTCAATTGTTACTTTAGAAAATTCACATCCCCTCATCCCCTCCAGGATGGAAACTATTAACATTTATCTTAAGCTGGTGATATTCGTTTAACTGTTTTGCTTTATCATTTTGATCATATCTGTTGTCCTATTTCTTCTGTTTTCCAGGGAAAAAAATAAAATAAAGCATCTGAGATGAGTTTCTAAGCCTTCAATGTGATGGAGACTGACTCAGATAAAACATTTAAATTCTCTCTCGGGTTGAAAGCATTTTTCTGGTTAGGCTTTAAGTACCTCTTCGATGAGGTTCATAACAGGTTTATTTCACCTGTTAAAACCTACCATGCGGTTTTCTCTTGGACGGTGTTTACATTCTGATAAATTGTTATTCTTACCAGACACAAGGCAGTAATACAACATTCAGAAGGCAGGCTTTAGTGCCAGTCCAGACTAAAAAGTACTCCTAAGACCTCTGTCAGAGTCCCGCTGAGGCTATTTTTCTGACCTACAAACGCTTCAAAAACTACACAGCACACATGCTCACATACACACCCACACACGCTCAGACTTGTCAGCTCTCCAGTCATGTTTCCTGGTCAAGGTGAAGAGTTTGAGGAGGGGGTGGGCATGCAGACGGTGGAGCTGAGGCGAAGGAGGAGGGAGGTCTGGAGGTGGTGAATGTGAAGCAGACGTGAAATGCAGACGCATGGAGATGAGAGGAGGGGAAACGGGGATACATTTCCCATGTCCTACCGGCAGCTGCGCTGCTGTTGTCTGTCTCAAGCTGACAGGCCAGATTCAGTGGGATTCTGTCGAGCAGCTGCTTTGATGAAACGTTTTCAGGAAGTGAGGGTATAGGAGGGGAGGGACTGATCTGACTTCAAACCCTGGCTACAAAGTTTTGATGGAGATTTTTTATTTTTTCATAAAACACCTTTTCAACTCTAAGCGAACATGAAAATAACACGTTTTGAGGCAGCAGGATAAATGAGCACACATTCACGGACATCATATATTTATAAGAGCAAAATATAATTTGAGGAAAATTACACCTTTTCAAATCCTCCAATCACGCTGGTGGCGATGTGTGCGGTGGTGTTTACAGTGGAGCCAGCAGGCACCAGTAGAGTCAGACAAATACAGTCGCTCAGGTAGATCATTAGTGGATTTAATAACATCAAAGCCCAGAACTCACTGAGTTATGTTATTATCACTGCAGCCGCTGCGAACTCGTGTTGCTGTTGCCTCCGGTGACCTGCTGGGTGGAGAGCTTCCTGCCTCCACTCCTGCGTTCAGACCCCGCCTGTTCAGGGCCGGGATCAGCTGCCTGTGCAGAGAAGTGTTGCCCTCTTTCCTTGACCTTTGGTAAAATCAGCCACATTAACATTCTCCCAATGGGAATAAAGGAGAGAATGGTCATGTGAGCTGGATATGCTCTTTCTGCTTTCTGCAAATAGGGTCATATTGGTTGAGAAGAGTAGGGGGTTTGCAGCTGATTGGATAAATGACCTTTTTAGCCTGTCAGAGTATTTTATGGTAGACATATGTTATATTCGATTTTCTGGGACAGTGTTCTGCTGTGTTAATTCCATTAATGAGAGAAATGTTGGAAATCTCTTGTCTTTTAACTTTTTCTGATTGTACTGGACCTTTTTAAAGTATTATACGCCAGCTGATACTCTACAGTTTTATAAGACTGGAATATCAAAACCACAAATTGTTTTGAATTTCTTGAACTTTTTCAGCGCTTTGCTCAACATTAGATTATTGTTCACTCTAACAATCTAGCTTGTTAAATAACTTCAAACTGAAATAATTTATTTATTCTTGCAAAAGTATTTAAAAACAGTAACATTTTATGGTGGCAAGAAACTTCAATAGGATGCATACCACTGGACTTATGAGCTTAAGCCCAATGTGACTTCAGCAACTAACTTTGCTGAAGTCACATTGTTAAAGCTAACAATTGGCTTTGAAACAATTGTTTTACAGCTGATAAGGTGGCTAAGAAACTCGGCTTGTAAGAAACTCTGTGTTAGTATTAAGAGCAAAATACCGTACAAGTATAATATTCTTTACAACAAGTATTAAACTACAGCTCCAATTAGTGGATGTTCATCATATATCAATACAAACAATATAATTAGAATGATATGTTTTATTGTCTTAAAAAAGAAAAGAATTTAAACACCTTTTCAATACAAAGTGAACATAAAAATCCCTTTGATGGAAGGGATTTCAAAGCGATTGCAAATCTGATGATGTTTTACTTCAGATTTATAAAGCGAAAAGAAGATGGCATATTCAAACAATAAAACGTGAACATACTCTGTGAAAGTAGAGTACATTGCACATTCTCAGGCATCTTAACCTACGAGAATTACAACACGTCACACATCGATGATCTTTTCTATTCGTCACTTGTTTTATTTTCTTTGCTGGGATATTGTGTTAGTGTGTTGGAGAGATCACAGGTTGAACACCTCTGCAACTGGGAAAACGGCCGAGGCCGGTGTCAGATTAAGCCAAAGCCTTCAAGCGTTGTGGCATTGGAGTGTTGCTACAGAAACCTGAAGGTCTGACATGGTCACCAGTAGGATTTACTGAGTGTCAAGATGGAGGTTACAGCTCCTGTTGATCATCACTGAATTTATAATATACAAAATACACAGAAAAGTACAGACTATTTTTTTTCTCCATATCTTTTATGCTCACATTGCGGTGTAAGGGAAGCTGTTATTGTATCAGTGTTGTAGCACACATTTGAAATGCTGCAGAGCGGTATGTGGTTAAACATGCAGGATTAGCATAAGTTAGTATTTAAAATATCGTGGATGGGTTCTTTTAGTATCTGCCAGGGGTTTAACCAGTTGCACCCTGTATTCTGCACTCCGTCTCAAAGCTTCTTTCAGCGCTCCCATCTCTGCTGCGTGCTCAGCGGAAACCATTCTCACCTCGCAGAGCAGCGAGCGCCATGAGGTTAGGAGAGGTTGCTGTGTTATTACGACTCGTCCAGCTCCGGTTCTTTTTGTCATACTTTCTTCTCACTCCATTCACATCTCAATTGGCCTGATCCATTCATTTGACGCTCTTCCAACCGCCCACACGCCCCGAGGCTGCACACTTGCAAGGGGGCCTCTGTGTATTCGGCTGCTTCCATTTTTATTATATATTTTTCTTACGTTATTCTTTGGCATGTTCTTGGCAGCCGCAAGACTTTTGCGTTTCTTTAATGTTAGGGGTGCAGCGTACTAGAAGTTTAAAATGCTGTGTACAATTTCCTTGGTGAAACTGCACCATGCTTCAGATGAGCTTTCAGGAGTCCTGCAGCAATAGCCTCAGTCTATGCTTTTGAAATGTATTTAGTGCTGTTGGAGATTAAAAAGCGGTGCTTGGCTGGCAGGAATCTTTCAGATTTTTCTACTCTCACCCTGACTTCTTCAGAGTCTCTTTACTCATTTTGTCGCTCATCTCAATTTCTCCCTGCATCAGCCTCTTTTCATACAGAGGGGAAAGAAAGTATTGGAACATAAAAGTTTTTCATAGTAAACATTTCTAATGGGGTTTTTGGTGTAAAATTCACACTAGATATTTCTTACAACCCAAGTAATTCACGTATTCAAAGAAATAAAAAAAAAGATTGTTCGTAAAAGGTGGGATTACTCAGTGAATATGTATTGAAGACTTATTGAAGTCTATTTAATACTCAGTAGAAAAGCCTTTGTTGGTAAGGTTACATGGAAAATGTCTTCCGTATGTAGATTGGTTGATTTTTACCACATTCTTCTACACAAACAGCCATTGATGTTGTGGGTTTTTTATGCAGTCAGATTCAGGAACAGTGATTGACCAAACTATCGTGGTCGCTTTATGTTCTTTTTCTGAATCCAGTTCAGAGTTTCATGTGTATTTGGGATCAATGTTTTGCTGGGAAAAACAAAAAACAACAAGTTCATTCCTATGTTAGCGGTATGTTGTTTTCTTTTTTTACTCATGTGCAGTAACATTTTTGTCTGCCATGACATTAGAGGAGTTGAAGTTTGGTGCATCTTTTCCAAGTGTTCTGTAACAAAATTTGCTTCAACATGCCTTTTCTTCGGCAGTGAAGTTTTTGCGCAGTGAGTTGACAGACTCAGTTGAAAGTTAGTGCTGTATTACACTTATAGAAAAGCTTTCTGTCTTTCCAAAGCTTCCAGCAAATGATGCCTGGCTCTTTGACAATGTTGTGATTATTTATTTGACTCCTCTCAGACATTTTGTAATATCTGTCCAGCTGTGGCAGACTTGGTGTAAAATATGGCCTTTCTACACTCCAGATTATAGCTCACATTTTCCTCACTTTACTTACTTTTAGTGTTTCCAACATTAATGTGACAATCTTAGGGATGCTTGCTGTGTAATAGCTTTGGAATAAGTAACGTTTTCATTTAGCTATGTACATAGGTATCCGTTTTCACCTATTGGGGTACAGATAGGATTTCCTTGGCTTTCTCTGCCTTTTTGCAGCCTATTTTGTTTGTTTGTTCCATCGTGTTTTATGACAAATAATTAATCAACTTCTTTGCTTGGATTGTTGCCGACTTTGTGAGTGAATTTTATGTCAATAGCCCCATTAGGATACAGACGCATAAAAAGGGGTTTGACAAGTTTCATAATTATTTTCCCTGCTGCGTACAGCCTCTGTTCTGTTGGCTCTCTCTTTGTCCTGAGTGGAACGTCACATCAACACCAGTAGCAAGACCAGACAGAGCCAGTGTCATCCCTGGGCAGGCCCACACAGCCGTGTGAGATTGACGGGGCGTGCAGTCGGATGCGTTTTGCCTCACCGCGCTGGCTCTCGGCGTGTGTGTGTGCGTGTGTGCGTGTGTGCGTGTGCGAACATGTGTGTTTGTCATTTGCTGGTTGGGGAGATAGTTGTAAAACAAAGAAAGGACAAACTTTGCCTTTTATTGAGTTTATGTATTTACTTTTTGAGTTTATATAATTGCTGTTTTGTCAAACCAAACTGTGTCGACCCAGTGCATCATCTCTGATCATAATTGCAAATATTGCAGAGCGGATAATCATTTGTTACGGCCCTGGGCCTTATGGGCTGAGTTGCAGGTGCCTTGTTGTCTGTCTTTGTGCTCCTCCCCTTTACAGGTGCTGCTGATTTGTTCATTTGGAGCACAGATCATTTAAACCTGGCCGTCTCCACCTTCTGGGTCGCCTTCGGCGTCCACTCTGCCACTTGACGCTTGTTGTGTTTTGGTGCCAGGCCTCAGCTCCCCTCCTTCTGCACATTTGAGTTTGTCTTTGTTTTTGCACTTCAACACTTCCATATGCACTCATACACCACATCCAAGCATTTGCATTACACCACTGATACCGACATTCACAATCCATTGTTGTTTTTGTTAATAAATATTCTTTGTTAAGCACTTTAACCACTGCATGGTCTCCCGTTTTTGTTATGACCTTGAGCCAGTCGTAACAATTGGGGGCTCGTTCAAACTGTTGTGAGTTGTGTTTGGTTCGGTAAGTTTGACTTTTGTCTTGTCCTTTGACTTAATTATGATGTTTGAGCGCTTGTTTTGCGTTGGCTTTCTAGCTCGTTAGCGTTACGCTGAGACGCCATTTCTGTGCTTTTACTTGGTGACGGTGGAAGCCCGTGACGTAATTGTCCTTATTTGGACTTGTGCGCTCTTGGGGGATATGCAGGTGGTTCGTTTAGCATGCAGTGCTTTGTTTGTAATTTTTGGAGCGGGATGCTTGTTCCGTGGCTTTGATTTTTAGCGATATAGGTAAGTATCAAGTTTTTAATATGCACTAGTGAAACGTTTTTGAGCAGGTGTCCCCTTGCAGGTTTTGGCGGCGTTTCCCAACAGGGGTTTCACCGCATTGTTTCCTAGTGTGGAGGTACGGCGGGTAGAGCTTCCCTATCCCCTTTCCCTTCATCGGCTCGGGAGCATTCCGTGGTTTCGAGGGGGTGACAGCCTGCTGGTTGCCCTTATCGTTCCACTGGTTTTTAAATGCATAATAACCCATCGCTACGCCTCCCGAAGACTAGGGATGAGTTTGGAAGCTTCTTCGCTAGGCAGTTAGCGGGGACACGCTGCGGGTGGTCGTTTTAAGCTTTTATTGTGCATTAAATTGTCACTTGTCCGTCGTTATAAACTTGAGGCTTTTAATGGTTAAATGTCTTGGAGATGTGTTAAGAACTGTTATAATGATGGCAGAGCATTATGATGTTCACTTGCGTGTCACATAGGAATGTGATCAGCACTTTTCGAAATTTTAAATCTGTTTGAGGTTGGTGTGTGTAAGCTTTGTCAAAACTCGTCTCCGTCTCTAATGGCGAATGTCACTGGTTTGTCTGGGGGGCAGCAAACTGACTAGTTCAGAGTAAGGAAAAAGTGTGCTTTGAGTCTGGTTGTGAAATGACTGTTCTGGTGGAGGAGTTGGCCCACGTTTTGTTTGAATCCCTTAAGAGTGTGGTAGTGGACCATGCTGGGGTTGTTGTGGGTGTGGCTTCCCTGTTTTGGTTATATGTGATGAGGAGACTCATGAACACTTGGTAAAGCAGTGATGTGACCTTTTGGTGTTGTGGAGATGTCGGCTCACTTTGGTTTGACACTCTTTTGGTGTTGCTGGCTGTGAGACAGCAGTAACTTTGAGTATGGTGCTGGACCATGCTAAGGGTGATCATGTTGTGGGTATCGATCTCTATATTGTCGGTCATGCTTGCTTACCTGACTTGTGTAGCAATGTTTTGTGGTAGTGGACCACTTGTTGCTGTGACCTTTTGTGTTGGGTGATACCAGTTCAGATCTGGTTGGATTGCTGGTTATTGCTTTGGCGAGTGGTAACTGGGTGAATCCATTTTGATTTGGCTGTGAACCTGTGGTAGGTCACTTGTGTGTCAGGTTTGTGTTCAGTAGTGATTTTTTTCCTCTTGAGGGTGTTGAAGCAGTAAGAACATGTCCTGTTTCAGCTGCTGTACTATTCTTTGCCAGTCTTCATAACCAGTGACCAACATGATGGGCACAGCGACTTATGGCTGTGGGACATGGAGGCTGACGATGTGACGGCTGTCATCCTGAACTCAAAATTTTGGTAATGTACTACCAGCCCAAACATTTTTAAATTAATATTTGTTTTGAGTTTTTAAAGGTTCCCCTTTGGGGCCCTTTTCTTAAGGGTGGGGGTGTTACGGCCCTGGGCCTTATGGGCTGAGTTGCAGGTGCCTTGTTGTCTGTCTTTGTGCTCCTCCCCTTTACAGGTGCTGCTGATTTGTTCATTTGGCGCACAGATCATTTAAACCTGGCCGTCTCCGCCTTCTGGGTCGCCTTCGGCGTCCACTCTGCCACTTGACGCTTGTTGTGTTTTGGTGCCAGGCCTCAGCTCCCCTCCTTCTGCACATTTGAGTTTGTCTTTGTTTTTGCACTTCAACACTTCCATATGCACTCATACACCACATCCAAGCATTTGCATTACACCACTGATACCGACATTCACAATCCATTGTTGTTTTTGTTAATAAATATTCTTTGTTAAGCACTTTAACCACTGCATGGTCTCCCGTTTTTGTTATGACCTTGAGCCAGTCGTAACACATTGAAAACTCTCAAAGTTAGAGTTTTAAGCTCTAAATTGTCATCCCACATTTAAATTCCACCTATTCATTTCATTTTCCTATAGATGCAAGTGAATCCCGATGTGACATTTATCATTTTTATGACTATGCTCTGCTTTTATTACTAAGCATTTTCCTAAAATACCTATTTTGGTTACAGTTCATGCTCAGCATTTGTGCGTAAAGGAGACACAGAGACTCTGCCTGTGTGTGGGCTACTTCTAAGTGGGGCTCACAGTTATTTACCAATCACACACCAGAGAAACCACCGTGATTAGCCACCCTTGGGACTGTACTGCTTTTGTGGGACCTGCTCTGTCAGCACCAAACAGAACATTTATCAAATTCTGCAGCTCACGTTTCCTAACCCACGCAGCATTAAAGCAAGCTCATTTCTCCGCAGAAAGACAAGCAACTGCAGAAAAGGCGTCGCAGCACATGGGTATGAATAAAACGAGCACTGCTATTCCTGTGTGGCTTGCTCATCTGCAGAGCTCTATGACCCCACAGAATTAAATTTGTTTTACTGGGACGTTATGCGACAGAACTGCACACACTGGTGGCAAATTGTGAAACGGAAGGAGAATTCATGAATTCAAAATTTTTGCAGATTTAAACTGGGAAAAATGTGACATCAGCTGATAGGTATTTTTTCAATCTATATAAAAAGAACCACAGACAATTTAGTTTTCAACCAAATTCTTGCAAGAATTGAGAAGGCACAGAGGATCAGCTCCTACAAGCCGATCTCCTTGCATTCTGCCAGTCTGCTGCAGAACTTGTCTTTTTATTAGCAGGGAAAGGGAGTGAATGTAATGTGGGAGAGTGATCTTAACAAAAATTGGGGGGATACCCTGATAACAAGGAAGGGAAACAGAAACTAAATTCTACACACAGACAATTTTACAACTAAGGAGTGTCTCAGGAAGTTCTCCTAAAGAAGCACCTGCAAAAACATGCTTGAGGTCAAAGAAAGGTTAGTTATGTCTTACACACAGTTTAACAAGTTCCTCCTCTCTGGGGTGAGAACATTAAACCTTTAAATAAAAAACAACTACTAATATAAGACTTTTAATGTCAGAAAGATAACAAAACATAATAATTCTAACATCAGCCACCTTGAGTGAATACTTTGAAGAATCAACAGCTGCAAGTCTTTTTGTACATGTCTGTATCAGTTTTGCACATTAGAGAGTTTTGCCTATTCTTCTATGAAAGAAAACAGCTGATATCAGTCAGAGTTAACAGAGAGAGTCTGCAAATGTCTCTTTGAGTCTTACTACAGGCTCTTGATTGAATATAAGTCTGAAATCTCTTTCTGGACAAATTTAATTCATAAAATTTGACCTAACATACTCCAGTATACATTTTTCTCACATCCTCTCAGTCTTGTGGTTTTGCAGCTGAAAAAAGAAAATCAAAAAGGTAAACTTCCTGCCAATCTCTACCAGCTCCCCTGTCTCTATTGAACGAGGGCATACCCACAGCATGATGCTGCCATCTTTGTACAATGTTCCGGGTAATGACAAAAAGTTTAACTTTAGTTTAATCTGATGATTACCACAAAAATCCCACCAATTCCTTCAGCAAAGCAGTGTGTGTGCTCTGTAACCACATTACACACACTGCATTGATTATGACAGGAAATTTGCATAATGTAACATAATGGAATAAATGTCTTTGCTGTAGTCTGAGCCACTGCAGAAATCCTGAGAATTTAATATTAAATTCAGAATTTATTGATTTTTTTAATTTACATTTATGATTTATATAGATATGTATGTCTGGGTACTTCAGATTTTCAACTATTTGTTTTATAATTTAATATGACTCAGTAATAATATCTGTAAAGATTTGTGAAGCTTATGTTTATTTTACATTTCAACACATTGATTTTTGGTTTTGAATCTACTTTTGTACTTTTCTTTGCGTTTCAGCTTATCTTAACTTATCTATAGAAAATAAAAGCTACTGCCAATGTTTCTTTTAGCAGCGATTCAAATTATTTAAATTTTTGACCTTAGGCGGGTGACTAAATCTTGCATTTAACCACCACGTCTTTTAAAATTTCCTTCTACAGGCAGCTCTTTTATTCCCAAAGAGACAAATTAAGCTTTGTAGCTTTCAACAGTTGCTTATTTTTATTCTTTCTCTCGCTGTTGCCGCCATATCAACTTTATTGCCTGATTAACCTACTTTTCAAACCACCTTTTTCAAGCAACCCCCTAGTGATCGTTTGAACAACCGTGAGCTGCTCTCTGTTGAGCAGATTTGTTAGAATCGCCCTGTGAGGTTTTGGAGGCACACCCTTCTTCTCTCTGCTGTGAGGCAAAGAAACAAAAAGAGCAGATTCAGCTGACTGCAAGTCAAAACACTAATTTTAAAACATTGTAGTTTAAACAGAGTCAGCAGCTGGTGAATGTACTGTGCATCGTAGAACAAAGCAAAGTGATTCTTCATTTGGCTGTTGGAGGCCGCCTTTAGCCTTAACTTTCTCAAATGAGCAAATACATTGGTACAAATCAATGACGGTACAGCTTCTCTCATTTTATTTTAAGACGTTAAACATTACAGTATAGGTGTCTTGAAATATATTTTTTGTTACTTGACTGGCTACTTGACAGTCAGTTAGCTAGGCTAATGTTAGCATGTTTTCTCTCTGCCTTGTAGGGCAAAGTAGGACAGATGACCTAAATGGCATTTTCGCTAGTCATACGCAGCCTCAAGACTGACATAGTGGCTAATATAGCCGCTATAATATCAGTAACATTTCAGTGGGCACCAACTAAAGACCAACAACCAGGATTGAGAGTTAAACTAAGTCAGATACTTTAATACTTGTCATTTAAAAGTGTTTTAAGATGAATATTTGATATCGAGAAAAATATCCCCACCCCTTTGATGTGTTAACATTTTTAACTGTAATTATTTGATATATAAATTAATGCATTAAGGCAGTAAAAATTCAGGTGTTACATCAGGACATCAAAGTGCTCTGCATTACATTGTTTTAATTGAAATTTTAATCCATTCAACCCAGTTTACGCCGTAATACATGTCACTGTTATTTTCAATAAATATAACAATGGCGTTAAATGAAGTTAAATGTATTCTAGATTTATGCAGCTGTTTACCTGTCAGATGCATAAATTTAATTATCAGCCTACCATGTGAACAGGTTATCCAGATGTTTTGAGGACAGTTGAGTGCATATTTAATGTTATATTGGTAAATGAAAGCAGCGTGAAATTGCAATGAATGACAAGAATGAACGTTGAATTGTATTTTTTCCTCTTTGTTTAGATCTAAACAGCATTTTATTCCTGCAGATACATACTTGCTGGCATATTGGAGTCTGACTCACTGGACTGTGTTACACGTGACTGTAAATCAGCTTTCAAGAACCATAAGTCATATGCCTAATGCTTTAGAGAGAAACTGCATCTCAGTAGTTAACATTCCTGAATCACTTTGATGAATAACTGCAGAAGAAATGGCTCTAATGTGGTCCTGACTTATTGTTTGCGGTTCCTGATAACCCCTCCAGGAACCCCTGAACATGCTGCAGTTCTACTTGTAGCCAATTAATTATGTATCTGAGAGCAATTATGGCATTTTGTCTTCATTATGTGTAACTCATTTAAGTGCACAACTATAAACTGCAGTAGCACTTACCATAAAATGCATGTAATCAAAATTTAGAAAAAGTTACATTAATACCTAAAGATATTTTGGTCCTGTTAGCCAAACAGCAGAAAATGAAGTGGCTTAACGCTGTAAAATGTGTTGATTACGTAAGAACGATTCAAATGAAACTGCTTCTTCCCACAGTTAAACAGAATGCTTTATCTTAAATTGTCCTGTTCGTTTCAAGACACGCGTAAAAGTGATATTTAGCCGATACGGACAATTACTGTAGCCTCGATTGAATTTGCTGAATCTTCTAAAGCTGGAACAAGCCGTGTTCAGCAAATGTAAGCTGTAAAAGGTGTAGCTCAGACAGCTTCTTACGACGATTGATTTTTCCATTCTGTAGAACATTGTCCAATCTGTAAAACATGTCATATCAGTGTGTTCGTTGGATTGTTATGATGATTCTCTCGGTGCTCGAACTGTCATGTTGCTGCATATCAATTTCTCCCCTGCTCATCTTTTGCCGGAGGGCATAAACAGGATTAAGTGATCGATACGCCCTCTCAGTGCAATTCTGCGACTTGCTGCTTGTGTGAAGTCAAAATGACATTTAACAGGAGCACACCAGAGCAGCCACAAGAGGGACCACTTTCGGTCCATCACAGGCTTCCTACACATACACTTCTCTTTTATTAGTCTCCACCCAAGCTAGGTTTTTAAACATGTCACTCTTTGCTTCATCAGTTTGCAGTGCATTCATAAAACTGTTCAATAACTGACAAGTGACTTCTTTTTTTTTTGACTATAATTGTGTCTGGAGATTTGACAACACAGTTAAAATAAAGGGATAACTGTCGCAATGGAAAATGTAGAACCATTTCATGGGGGAAGCAAGAAAATATATGCAAATGCAGATACATAAAAGCTTTCATCATGGGGAGAGAAACTGGACCTCATTTGACATGATAATGGCTTCATTTAGTATGCTAATAAATGTACCAATCTGCGGCCCATTATTTAAAGTTTGTACAGTTCAGTTGTCATTAACATAAGGTTGACCGTAGTAGCTGTTCACTCCCTCTAATGAATCATCGGTCTGCCCTCAACTCCAGTCTGAGATTTTTTTTTACACCCTCAGAAACTTGATCGAAGAATCAGCAGAGCTTCAAAAGTGTTTATCCTGCCTTATTTATATTCAGTGTGAGCTTATAAAGATTCAGAACAAGAACAGATGTTTCTTCATCTAATTTTAGAAATGCACCGATCAGAGTTTTTGCTCCAATTGTAAAGCGGTGACCTGCAGATGCTGATTTTAATTGTTTCCCATTTTCCTTTAAGAAGAGTAATATCAAAATACTTCGTTTAGAGATCCAGCAGCCAGTCAGATCTTGCTGATTATTGATCAGCAAAGCACATAAAAATCAGTTTTTCTTTATTATTCATTGCATTCATGGAAACTAAGAGATCCCTTCATTACTAGAATTATCTTTTAATAAATCAGCATCTAGTTGGGAGTTTAGTTCCAGCCTGAAATATTTCAACTTGTCCTGAACCTGTAGATCCAAGCCAGATCCAACATGACTAATTAACTCCAAGCCCAAAGTAAACACGAAATATTATTTTAAATAAACTTTTACTGCTTTTGTTTTTAGGCTACCATTTGAGAAAGTAATGTAACTTTTCCTGTTTTTAGTTTTTGTTCAGCATCTTTCAGCTCCATTTTGTGGCTTGTTGTAACCTCAGGGTGAGTCAACTCCAAATCCTTTGGGATATGTGATTGACAGGAGTGAAGTAGAGTGGAATAATGTTTGCATTAATTGTGCAGAAGACTAATTAACTTCTGCACCTTCTGCCAACTCTTCTATTTTGATTATGTGTACATTGGCACAACTTTATATCCTGCATTCTCATTTAGATTTCTGATATTATCAGTTAGCATGTCCAGTATCAGCTGTAAATACTGTGGCTACAAATATTTTCATTTTTCATACCAGACAAAAGTTAAAAGCTTGAAGGGTAAAATGGAGCCTTCCTGTTATCTGCTTTACTCGTATTTCTTTCTTGTTTCTTAATTGAACAGATTCTTACTTCAACATTTTGCTTAAAATACATTTACCTTTTTTTAAAAAATAACTTCTTAGAAAATCTGCACGCAAAATTACATTTTTATTCTCATCATACATTACTGGGTGCAACATCAGTTGTGTGCTGCAAGTCACAGCATTATTTCAATATCCAGATATTCGGATATTGGAAGTTTTCCTGATATGGTGCAGGCCTATTTCAAGCTCCTCACTAATGGAAGTGGCTAATATTGAGTCCTGATGGTGCTTCTGTCACTTCCTGTCATCAACCTGTTTTTTGTTGCATCTTCATTTTTCTTTTACAATTAAGGGAAGTGGAAAGAATTTTTAAATGCACTGTCAAATATCTAAATAAGAAGCAGCCATTCAGTGTTCTTGAAAGAGAGTATAGTTTTTGGCAGCGTTTTTCAGTCGTAATGGATCCGTTAGATGTGAACCTTGCAAACTGTGTTTTAAGTGGTTTGAAATTTTCCTGTTTTAAAGTCTGTCTAAATACTCCAAATTCAGAGCTGAGCGAGTTTAAAAGTGTTACTAATTTCAGAAATAACAGACTACATGTGAGGAGTTTTAATATTCTAAAGTATTGCTAAATTGCCCTTTCCTTTTGCATATCATTTTATTTGGAAAGCTTCGAGCGTAGTGAAGCTTTTCAAAACTAATTGCTGTTATTACAGTGCCTCTGCAGGCCTCTGTCAGGCTCAAATCTCAGGCTGCATAGGCTTTCTGTTGTCAGCAGCAGACGAAGGTTACCTGCAGAGCTCCACCAAAATCTTTTTTTTGTTTTGTTTTTAGGCCCTCATCCACCAATAGCCGTATTCACTGCCTGACTTGACTTGGAAATAATGCTTATCATCTCTTATAATAGGTAGGAGGGAGAAGGAGGCAAAATACAAACCAATCAAGAGTGAAAGTGTCAAATGGGTGTACATAAATTTAAATTTTTAGAGAATTCTGTGCCGCACTCAGAGTTTTTCACAGCACACGTCGACTGCAGAGTGCCTAGGTTTAGAGTGAACTGAGACAGCCTGAGGCAGTATGGTCGCTGTTATTTATGTTCCCAGACTTTGCCTGTGATTGAAAAGCCACTCCACTCTTTGATTTACCGGCATGTATCAATCAATCAATCATAAGGCTTGGTATGAGCTTCCCTCACACACACTGAGGCACTTTTTAAAATTTATTTATTTTTTTTCAACACTTCCATCATTGAATATATATATATATATATATATATATATATATATATATATATATATATATATATATATATATATATATATATAAGCCATTATGTTGAAATGATCAAAAAGTTAAATATTATCCCTTTTCTTCGTAAGGCATTTTGGATTTTTTAAAAATTCGATCTATTACATTGTTCCAATTACGGTAATATGTTGGTCACATCTTCAACTCAAACCTTCAACATTTTAAACAGATTTTTTTGGCATATGATTTTATTTTGTATTGATTGAGGTTTGCATGGAGTGTGCATATGAGGAAAGGAAGAGGTGTAGATAGTGAACTTTATGTGCGTGTTGGTTCATTATTCTCTGAATATCAGCCCTCATAGAGGGGCCGTGTAAGCGCAGGTACAACCTGCTTTGCAAGAGAACCTTCCCTAGTTTTCCTTGGGTTATCCGTGCTTGGTTGCAAAAATTTGGCAATGCACAAGCATGTGGCGTGACAGTGCATGAGGCCAACTTGGAAAAGAGCAGCGATGGCGCGATTGGCACAGTCAGTTCAGTGAGTCAACTATAGACCAAGCTCAACTCTGCTACCAGTAGCAGCAGGAGCAACTCTTCTACTCCTGGTACCTAAGGTGAAACTTCTAGTATTCAGAATATGCCAAATTCTTCAGGCACTCCTGCTGACATGCAGCATTAATCCACTCATCACAAAATAAAAGGTTTGGACCTAACTGGGCTGTCAGAGGGGAAATACTCCTCCTGGTTATGTAAGACTGAGCTTGATAAGGAAACGCATACAAGGTAGTTAGAGAGAAAGTCTCAGTAGATGAAGATTGAAAGATGGAGACACAGACGGATAAAAGATGAGATAAAGAGAGAGACAGATAAAAAAGCTAGACATAGACATGTAAATATAAATATAGTACATAGAAACCCAATACAGAACATTTTCAAGTTGTTTTTATTATTTTTTTTGTCAGGAATGTTCTGTCAAATATGTAGACAGCAAAACAGGCGACAGTCAGAGGAAACCAGCTCGACAATTTATAGAGCCGCCATGTCAATCCTCAATCCTACAGAAAGGACAAACTTGACAGACACATGGCATCTGAGCGCCACAGAACACTGGAGCTTGATAGCAAGAGAAACTGTGGTTTATTTCATGATTTCACCATTAACATATTTGGCTCTTTGGTTCTGATGACGCATGTCATTTCACTCAACACTGTCTTACAGCAATCAATTGTTCTACAGAGTGATTGCTGTTATGAAAAGAAACCAGTGAAAAACTCACTGAAATGTTTGTCATTGCATAAGTCGCCCAAATTCCTATGGGAAACACTAAACATCGCATGCATCAGAAAAATGAGTCTTGATATAACATGTTGGTAATTTCATACATTTCTATTGTTTATGTGTTTTTTGAAGTGGGATTTCATCTAATAGCCATCTTCTTATAGCACTTACTATATATAGTACTGTTTAACTTTAATTCTGACAAGATGTTTGTTTTTCCCTTTCCTCTGTTTTTAATTTGCATCACTCTTAAATGTCTCGGATCAATGCAGTATGAGACTACGATAATTACAAAATGATATCCACACCAACCTGGTCCTGTATGTAAAAACGTAAATGTCACCTAAATTTTATAAGTGACTGGATTGCGATCCATTTTGTGATAAGTGTAGGAGAAATGTTGGCCTATCTGCTTTACACAATTGCTTTAGTTCAGATACTTTGGAAGGTTATTAAGGTTGAACTCCATGTTTAAGGTCATAATCATGTCACTTAAATTTACATCCATTTGTTGATTTGAACACTGTTTTCTTTGAGGCATTTAGAAGTGAGCTTGTTGGTGGGATTTAGATCATTTTCCTGCTCTTTAGCTTTTGTGCTATGAGGTCATAAAAATGGAGCCGAATTTATGTGGCAATCAATTACTGCAAGTCGCCCAGGACCTTAAACAGGTTAAACTGTTTTCCACCCCACCTTCCACTGTCACCCCTAAAACTAAAGAAAAACATTTAAAAAGTGCTGTTTTGTTTTTATTTAAGTTGTCTGTCTGATATTTACAATATTCATGGTTATCTAGGACATTTTAAGTTACACAAAAAAGAAAAAGCAGTGTGCGTCACTAAATCTAAAACAGCTCCACAGTCTGGCTTGTGTGAAGAGGACACAATTTTCATGATTTTTGATTGCAAATTTCAGAATTAGAAATTTTTACCTGTCTCTTAATCAAAAAGATTGGCAGATTTTAAAGCTGTGGAAAAGCTAACTGGACGCGACCCAAAAAGCTGACGTCATGTAGCATCTTGTCAGTTCTCTTTTGTGTGATATTACCCATCAAGCACAGAGTTTTTCACCTCTACATGTTACTCTCCCTCTCCGGGGCATTGGAAATGCTGATAGGCAAGCCCACACTTGCTTGTGACTGAAAAACATTTGCTCTATGGTCCCTAAAGGTTCCCGGTTTCTTTAGAAATTGTAATTATCAAGGTCACATTACCCCCACGTGTGCCTATATTAATAGATTTTCTGTTTGAAAAAAAGTCGAGATTTGCTATCAAACAACAAATCTTGACTTGTTTTCATTTATAATGTAGCAATTTTATTGCTAATGTAAAGTGAAGTTTTGGCTGTTTTCAGTGAGCCAAGAGAAGATGGGGAGCGTTGCTGAAGGACTGATTTTTATCGATTTTCCTCCCAACTGGGACATCAAATGGTTGAAATGAGCAAAAGCCTTTTGAAGAGACGGATTCAAAGCAGTGACCAGGCTTATTACCCTTGTGTTCACCTTGTTATCTGATAGCTTTGTGAGGAGCAGGCGAGGAAGAAGCAAAGGAGGAAAAGAGGGTAATTTCTGATGAAAGAGCGACACTTTTTATTCAGATTAGATGCAGAGTATTTTTAACCATGCAAACTCTGGTGGATAACACACTGTTTGTTTGTGGGATTTTGACAGTTTGGGTATGTAAATATCAGAGAGCAAAAAAAATAAAAAAATAAACAAAACAAAGAGGTGACGGAGAGCACTGGAAGAAAACTCTACTCTGTTGTTGTTGTTGCCATAATCTGGTTCCTGCCGAAGTTTATATTTTCTTCTCAGTTTTAGAGACTTTATTTCAATCCTGGCTTTGTCAGAGCATGTAATTTCACACGTTCTGCACCTGATTACTCATTATGGAGTTCATACCTCAGCACATCTGCTACATTGGACCGATTGAAACCAGAATTTATGAAACACCAACTTATACAGGGAGTTCTGTCTCAGATATAAACACCAACAAAAAAAATCCTTGTGTGGTCCGAAACCAGTCGGTTTGTGCTGCGTGTGGGTTTTCCCACGAGGGGAATGTGTTTTATCAACAGTGGAGGTGGCCAACGAGAAAATTCCCCTGCTACCACAACAGCAAACAGTAAACACACAGGGGAGCATTTTGATCTCAAAATCCCCATAAAGCTGACAAGTTCCTGATACTGCTGGAGCTTTTAGACAGAGAGCTAATTAAGGACCGGGGCAGTTCTTTTTTTAAATCACAGAACATTACAATGGGTTGCACTATGCTGCAAATCAAATGAACAGCATACACAAACATGACATTTTATTGTTTGTTTTCTGTAAATGTTACCAAATTGAACTAAGTTTACCCTGAGCGACCTCCTGCTGGTAAATTTTATTTAAAGTATTTTAAAGTATCACTTAAAGTGTGTGTGAAATGCTGTCCTGGTAGAGATGAAGTGAAACCTGTTCTATATAAAACAATCGATGGCAAAAATGAACTTTTTTGTATCCAGGAGAAAAATGTCAGGATTTTTAAGGCTATATTTTAGCCACTATTGAAAATGGAAAAAAAAAAAAAATTATAAAAAAAATTAAAAATAAAAAAATCAGGAAACATGCTTATCTCTATATTAGTGACCCTGGCAATAACATGTAAAATGCTTTTAGACAACTTGTTTTACTGCTACGGTATAATTTTAGAATAAAAATACTTTTTGCCTGTAGTAAAAATCTGACGCCCATTTTGCTAATAATTTCTTAAAATACGGGAAGAAAAGAAAACATGAAAGTCAAGAAAGACAGATGTAACTTAGCTTAAGTAATTCAGTAAAGGGTTTGGAGAAAATAGCAACTTGCCACATCAACAGCTAGAACAAGAGTGTTAAAAACAACTGGAAATGTGGCATTTGATGCTGAATGAAATGTTTAACCTGTCACCACTCACAGTGAGGAGAAAACTGATTGTTGGAGGTCTGTGGGAAATATTTCAGTGTGAAATTATGCTTCTAGAATAATAAAAGATCAACCTGTTTTTTAAAGGCTTTTTACACATCTTTAGCAGTGATACCAGAAAATGTGAAGCCTGTTTTAATTGTAAAGCCGCAAAAACCATTGTGTTTTGCCTATTGTCTGAAGATGGGCTTTTTCAAGCTTTTCCAAATATATCTACATTCAGACGATGACAAAGGCACACCACAGGAAATCCTGGCCCAGATATCTTCTAACTATTGCGTGGATTACATCTCCTCACAATGTGGAAAGCTGTGAAGCAGTAGGTGTTGCACCCTATAAAAAGTCTGTAGAGAGTAAACGTATGTTCCCGTGTTGCAAAGTGAATTAAAAAGTAAAAAAGAAAAAAAACGTGTGAAGGCTGTAAGTAATTTAGGATGTCCTCTTGTAATGTATTGTTTCCACCTTGTGGCAATGCTACGTTTGAGTCCACTGTAACTTTAAAATATACATTTTGGACTTCCTGGGGATTAAGTGTTAGAGCTTGAATGTTGAAACAACAAAAAAACGAAACTGTTTTGAGAAGCTCCAAACTGTACAGACTAAAGTCCTGCCAACAAGCCCTAAAGTCAAAGCGTAATGGGGAATGAACACTGTCCCTGTTGAGAACCATCAGTTTAATGGAGAGGTTAGGTAGATTCACCCTTGTGTTTCCTCCCCTCACACCTGGTTCTTCCCCTTTGTGTTCATGGCCTAAAATCATCCTAATTTGGTAGGTGACCCCACTGCCCTGAGATTAAGTTATGTATCATTCTCCTAATCCTCTCTGACAAGTGCGAGGTAGCAGTGGAGCCAACTTCTGTAGCATGTCCTGGACGAACAGATGGCATAAATCATTCTCTTAAACGCTGCCTTAAGTATTAATCATTCTCAATGCTGTCACTGTCACACTGTTCGGCGGGCCGCGGGCATGCAAAGTGTGATTAATGAAGGTGGAGATTTAAGGAGCCACTTCTGAGCCCCCGCCCCTTTTTAGCTGACGGCCCACATCGGCTGCAGCAGCACTGCCGAGGCACCTCCACTTCCGTAGCGATGACCTTGGAGAACCATAGGCTATAATTCATGGTTTGCTTTGGCAAAGCCCGGCTGTCTCATCTGGGAGGAGTAAAGCTTGTAAATGTGGCTTTTTTTCCAATATTGCTTCTGTATAACTGTCAGTTAGTGTCCATCTGGTTCTTTATTCCCAGCGATTTTATTTTTGAAGGCTTATAATATGAATAGTCCTCCAACACAGAGGCCCAAACCAGTTATGATATTTAGTATTCTTTGCAGAAACAAAGACTTTTGCCCTCACTTATCTCATTTATGAGCCATTTTTGAATCACATTGGCAGAGTGGTCATTAACCAGTGTTGCTGTACTCAACCCATACACCTATTTCACAAATTATAACTTTTTATTATTTATTTTTTTTTTTTTTACATAATTCTAATTTTAACATAATTCTCTGTTACTTTTATATGTTCCAACTGGTTCTGTGTTTTTTTTTTTTTTATCCTTCGTTCTATTCAATGACATCTGGGGACTTTCAGTTTCACTTCACAATTTTTTAACAATTGCAATTATCATTAGCCTGATTTTAACATAGGTTTTGCACTTGTGCCTATTATTTTTGAACAGTTTTGTTCAGGGTGGAATGATGATGGAGCGCACACCTTTAATTAACTTCTAAGTCAAGAATTGGGGGCACACATTTGAAATTATTGGGGATTTTTTTTTTTCTTATCCAGACTCACTGAAAGCATATGCACACTATGACTCAAATATTTAAATTAATGTCATTTTAAGCTGGTTGTTTTTTCTGACATAGACCTGACTTCATCTCTTTCAGAAGAGATAGGGTCTGTGCAACTCCAAAACTTTAACACTGCCATGCTTTATCCCTTCCAATGCCGGTTTCGGTGAGTGTTTTTGTGATCAGTGTCCTTTTGGAACATCATCTAACTTAAATCACCGACCGATGATAGAAAATTGATCAGGATGTGGTGGAGCAAACAAAGGCTCAACCCTGATACAAACTGAAAGGAGCTGGAGCTGTGAAGTTACTTTTACATCCAAGAAAAAAATGCGTTAAGGAGAAAAAATGGTACTATTTGTTACCAATGATAATGTGAATCTTTAAAAGACTCAAAATGAGGCTTTTAAACCTGAGGTACATAGTGGTAGTCATGATGTGTGTTTTGCTCAGAAAGTGGTGAAATATTCAGGAAAGGACGTTGGTGATGATGACTACAGTAATGTTTGGTCGCACTACAGTTTGGCTCAATACATTAATTGATTAACAGCATAAATATTGTTCAATACAGGCAAATACTTGGAAAAGAAAATTTTCAGATATTCATAATATTCAGACATTGTTGGAGGATCACAGATAAAAATGACAATAGGTGCAAAGCAGCACCCGAGTTGTTCAAGAGGACGGCTTTACATCTTTAACCATCTCTTGATATCTATATTCTTTTAGTCAAGGCTGACAGTCAAATCAAATTGAGAATCTATTATTTTCTGGTTGCTGCAGAGAACCAGAAAATGTTCAAGTTGGAGAAGCTAAAGCAATTTTACCTTGAGTAATAAACTACTGGCACTAGAGAATAAATCCTAATATGTGGTTATGAACACTACCAGTGACTCTGCTCTAATTGGAAGGGAAGCAAATGAGAACAAATGCTTACAATAAAACCTGCACACAGTGGCACAGCTTTCAAAACGAGCTTTACTCCTCGCATTATCTTGGTGGGGGGTTCTGATATGTCAAATTAAAATATCTCATTAATGTTTTGAAAATAAGCTAAAAAACAAGCAAACGGACATTAGGCAGAGAGTCAATTGATATGTTCCTGAAAACATCTTAGAGTTGAGCTCATTTTTTCTAACTTTATCTAGAGCAATGTGTTGTCAAGTATAGCAAATTTAATTACATGACTGTTGATTTTTTCCTCTGCAGTCATAATCTCCTCTTGCTGCGGCATATTTCTCCTCCTCCTCCTCCTAATCATCATGTCTCCACTTCCTGAAACTGCCTTCCAGTTATGTCTGGTGGCAGCATTGCCTTTAGGATTCACACTTCCTCTCTTGCTCCCCACACTGCTTTGCCACCTTTGCCCCTGAACGCCGCAGCTCCTGGTCTTACTTTAAGTCCCCCATAATCTGACGTTGATGCAAACTGAAAGAGCACTGGCGCTCATCTGATATCCCTGTTGCCAACCTCTCCTTGCCCCACTTCCCCTTCTGCATTTCCAATCTATTGCTCTGCATAGCTCCAGGCTCCCAGCTTTAAACCAATGCAGACACACACCCCACTTCCCACGCACCCCACCCCTCCAAGCTTACTCCCAACACACCCCCATTTACATCTTTCCACTCTTCCTCGTCTCTGCGCCCCCTAAGCTCCACTGCTACTGCTGGGATGCAGAAGTGGAGCTGCGGAGTTGCAGCTGATGTGGTTTGGCGAACCGTGTGAAGTGAGATATGAGGCATAATTATGTTGTCAGAGGGCATCATGATGGAAACATCTCAGTCCCAAAACGCAATGATAGGATCCTTCCGCTTCTTTGTGTGGCCGTAAATACAATGTGGGCGCACGTCTGCGATGGCAGCTACAGATATTCAAATGGTGCTTGGTTTAGCTTGAGCAGCCTGCCAGAAAGACGACGAGTTCCACTGAATGTCCTCTGTATTCGGCGGTGCATCATTTGGCCCGTTTATAGGTCAGAACATTTGCAAGACACATTTGATGAAGCTATTTAATTTGATGTTGGGACACGTAATATAAACTGGATAATGCTTATTTTTACTTTAAGTTGTAGATGTTTTTTTTTCTATTATTTAGGCTAACTACATTGGAGAATTGTGATTTTGGACTTTGTGACATACATATGTTTGTATATAAAAAATATTTTTTTTTACATAGCTCAAGATAAAATGCAAGGAATTTAGTGAAATACAGTATGAAGTATTTAAAGAGTCTATGATGGTTCTGTTTCATACATTGCATGAGTATGTGAATGAAGGATGTTAAATGTATCACATGCCACTGCATCCCCTACGGCCGTCGCTGTCTTGTTTGGTCTTTTTCACATTTAATTATCATCTAACTGTCTCAGAGCGGGAGTCGGTAGACTTGATGGTCAAGTATTTGCCAGCTGAGTTATTTGGGAAAAGTGTTTTTTTTTAGTTTAGTTTTTTTTTTTTTATTAACACTACCTGGTTAATAAAATAAAAATATTCAGAAAATAGGGCCAACTTCTCTGCATGTTAGGCATTTATGTGAAGGTGAGTGAATTTTTCTTACCACACACAGAGCATCATCGTAGTGCAACATGAAATTAAAATTTTGCAGTGTTTACATAAATTATATGGATTATATTCCAAATTTTCATCATTCTAAAAAAATAAAACAAATGTCTTTGCTGGATTCACATTGCACATGCTGTAGCATCCAATAAGTAAAGAAGGTGATGCTGAAATGCAGTTTATGTGTAACACTGTATGTTCATAAATTAAATTCAAGGTGCATGTAGATGGGAGTAAGTGTTGGAGGTATTATGGTGAATTTATTTGTTGCATTAACCAAAAGGAGACAAGACGTGCTTAAAATCATAGCAACAATTTTTAATTTGAAGACTTATTGATTTCATTTGGTAAATCAGTGTGACTATATTAAATGTTGAAGAACACATTGAGTAATTAACTTCTGTAGAGACTCGGAAGCTGTTGAACTTCTGGTCTTTTCTGTAGTGCCGGCTTTGAAAATTATAACTTGATGGTATTTTTTTATTTACTCTCTAAGTTGTTGTTGTTTTTGTTTTTAAGTTGAAGCCAAACTGAAGTGCAAAATTGTGATTCATTTATGTAAATTGGTGTGTAATTACGTTATAGCCCATAATTATATCCACAGCCTCACAGAGTTGATTTGGGACTACAAAAAGTAGACGTTTGAACAACCTTGAGGAACAAGTAAAGCCTTCAGTTTTCACACAAACTGAAGGCTGAAAGTCACATATTTCAAAAACATCTTCGTTTAGGGTAGAAATGCACTTTCACAGAACTTGCCAGCTGCAACAATAGCAGTCCAATTTCAGTGTAATTAGTTTTATAATTAGCAGATGAATGGTTCTTTTTGAACACCTTTCCTGAGCATAAGCTAGCCAGCTTCGTGCTGTGAAAATATGAAGTAAGCCAGCGGGGGGTCTCTCAAACTATCGCATGGCAGACGTAAGATATTAGAGAGGTGAAGCCTCATAAAAGCCGCTCTGCTCCCTCCTTCATCTAATACCACGGGTCTCCTGGTAGTTTCACCTTTAATCTGCTCAGTTTGAAGTCTCCCAACTACTTGATCCCTGATTAAGACCTTTAACTCATTTTACCTTGACTGAGTAACGAGACTATAAAAAGGCCCACTGTGAGGATGGGTATCAATATGACTCCTTTGATATGTTGGGTGTCTTGTTAAGACTGGAAAAATAGTTTTTATAGCTTGCAATTGTGCAGTGTGGTGAAAGATCCATCAGTGTACTTACTGTGTACAGGAGGAATACTTTCTTTTTGCTTTCTTAAAAATTCATTGTCCGTCTCTGGACTTTTGCAAAGAAAACTTGACACCTTTGTGTAGGTTATTATTGCTCACAAATGCAGCAGTTTTTAAAAGGCAAAAGAAAATCCTAAAGTAGACACCTCTTGAAAGGATTGGATTATTTTCTGACCTTTTCCAAATCGCACTGGTCTTTGAAAGCAGCTAAAGCCATTCGCAGCCTGTCACCGTGAAAATGTTCTAGAGATGCTCATAAGTCCTGTGGAAAAGGATCCCTTTCTTAAACTGAGGTACCGTCGCAGATGGGCTTCTGATTCCCTGCTATTTTGGAACAATGTGCTGTAATATGCTCTGCACGGCTCCTTTTTATTTTCAAACCGCGAGAACATGATGATTAATTGAAAAGAAAAGATAAAAAAGGCTCTTTATCGATTTTGTTAAATCAAGTCAATACGCTGCAGCATATCTGGGTAACTTGTTTTGTGTTTGATGTCTTTTACTGTTAACTGAGAAGAGAATTGGATCATCTCAGATACATCCAAGCAGCGAATAGAGAATGAGTTCATGCATTTGTAAGTAACACCATATCTGACATGGGAATCTTAAACCACAAAGGCCATGTGAACCCCTCAATGGTGAAACATTGTCGTCTCAGCATGATGTCAAATTGCTGTACATCTGTAACCCCCCCCAGTGTTCCCTCTTAGTGTGAGCTCACAGCCGTCTGTGGCTGGAAACTTGTCGTTTCCTCCGCATGGGTCCCCACAACTGTGGTTGAAAATGTGAAGGGAGGATGGAAGTACCCTGTAGGGTCTTCCATCAGTGAGTCAGACCAGCTGGGGCAGAATCGCAATTTCAATCCAGCAGGGTGCTGATATCTAAAGCCCCTACAATGGGTTTGTTTTTGCAGACTCCAGCTCAGGATGTAACTGCAGATGATGTGAGAGTTTGCCATCGGCATGGAAGTGTTTGTTGTTCCATTGCTAATAACTCCCAGCATGAAGCTCATCTGCATAAATATGGTTATGTTTTACTTTGAAAGAAGATATTTGGCTCATTTTTTTTTGGAATTGTTTTGCTTGGCCCTGAAACATTTTCCATAAAATATTGTTCAGAAAACAAAAAACATTTGAAAAGCAACGACTTGCTCAAGTCACTGTGAACTAGTGCAAGAGTATTAACAAAATTTTACATTTTACGTGACAAGAACAACCTGAAAGTATTAAACTAACTAACTAACTAACACAGTGCATGTTTGAGCAGGGAAAGGGAAATTACATGTGTATTTTTTTTTAAATTAGTGCATTAGTGTGCTAGTATGACCCTTTATTTCAGGGATAGCTACAGTTGGGGTTATGTGTGTCCGGTCATATGGCGGCAGAAATGTTTGCAAAACAGCTTAAGCTGTGGCAGATTGAAGGGTGAATCTGTGAGCAGCATTTTTAAACTCTTACTGCATATTCTATAACTTGCATGAAACAAATTTGTCCTGAAATATTTTTAGTCAGAAAAAGCACTGGCAGCCACCGTTCATCACTCATTGCTGCTTTTAAAACTACAGATTAAAAGCAATGAACAGCATTTGTGTAAAGCAGCAGAGAGGAGGCTAGCAACCAAAGGAGATTGTCAGACTGTACTTTAAAAATTTGTATATTTAGTAAATTGAGTATAAAATTGTCATACTGACACATGTATATTCATATTTGAAGATTATCCCATTAACAGTTTGGTTGCTAACTGTTTAAAAGTTCTAAGCCAACATTTTATGTAGTAAAAACAACATATTTCTCTCTCAAATGATTTCATCTCCACCTGTTTTGTGTCTGCTGCTGCTGCTGTCATCTTTGTGTGGATGAATCCACATGCCAGTGGTGGATGTCAGAGCGGGGCCGGCATGACCACCAATTCATTGCAGAATTTTGTGTGCCGCGGCATTGTGTTTTGCTGCGTAATGTCTGGCCACACAAGGAACTCATCACAGTTTACAAAGGGCACAATGATTGAAGCTGCAGAGGGATTTCTGGAATTGCTTTTTCTCGGGTTGATTCTGAGCCATAGGAAAAGAGAGAGGACCGTCGATTGGCCGACCAGACTGAACGGCGTCTCCTAAAAAGCCTTCATCTGCCTTTTTCTGTGACTTGGTGGAAAATTTACTTTGGAAACTGCAGCCAGCTCTGAAACTGCAGAACTGCTTCCCGGGGCGAGCTTCAACCCATTCTTCAACCCTCAACTCCCTCACAATAGGCCAATAGTTTAATTAGCTTTCTAACAGCGCGTCTTGGCAGCCTTCCCTCTCTCTGTTTCCCCCAGGCTTCTTACCTCAAAAACTGTCCCCTACTGGTTGGCTGAAGTCCAAGAGACAGTACCGTTTCTTTCAATGGAGCATCTTTTCTGTTTTCCCTCTCTGGCCCCCCACATCCCCTCTGTAATTTTAGCTTTTCGCTGTCAGTACATAGCAAAAGGACAAATACGGAAGACTGCTCCAAACGTATCTTCTGTTTAAGAATTAGAATTATTTTTGTTGCTGCGATAAAATTCCAATATTTTCTTATCTGGCAATAAAACTCCTGGTATAAAACATGTGCAGCGCTGACATCCAAACTGCAGTGTCAGAATGGAAATGTAGATTCAGTCCAAGTGTTTTATTTTCCACTGAGTGAACACCGACTCAGTCTTCAAAGCGCTGTGACTGAAGCGCAGTTTATCACTTTAAACAAGGCATTATTATGTTCCCGCTGTCTTCACTCGGTGTAACGCGACTGAAACATGGCCCCTTACTCACCTCATCTCTGCCTCCTCTTCCCCGCCTCACTCCACTAGCTCTCCTTTCTCTCGTCACCCGCTGTCATCAGCAGACTCTTCGTCAGAACTCTGCTGATTGGTTCCCAAGAGACTGGGGGAAACACTCACCCACGTTTCTTTATTGTACTTAAAAATACACGGCCCGACATGGAAAACAAAACCAAACAAAAACAAAAAAAAAACAATACTTTATGGACAGTTTTATTGTGTGCTTGTGGTAAGAAAAGAAACTTATTTATAGCTGTCGGTTGGTGATGATTTTAGAGAACCCACATATTTTCCAAGAGTTAGAAATATTCATCTGGGTCTTTTAAATTTAGATTTCTTTTTCTTTTTAGATGTCATCACAAACTGAAACGAGGTCATCTAGATTAAACAAGGAATAGATGAAGGCAAAATTTGTGAAGCTGTGGTATTTATCAAAACCTTTACAAATCTTTCTTTTCCTTAAGTTCCTGTTACACTCTCTCTTTTCACATAAGTGGGTGTTATTTTTTTTGGGTCCAGGAGAAATCAACTCCAGTTTATAAAATAAAATCCTGTGACGTATTAGCCTGGGAATTACCTACTGTGGTATTCTGCTTGATTCTCATCTCCTTCATTGCTGCATCTGGAGTTTCTCCCACTGATCTCTCTGGTCACCAATCGGGGAACAGACAGAGTTATGAAGGGTTGTTTTAGAGTTGTAGGCTTTTTATAGAGTTTGGCAATGCCAGTGCAGGAAGTGAACAAAGCTATTCAGTCCGTGTTGGCCACGCTTCCGAGTATTGAGCAGTTAAAGTTGGAGCAACAGGAATGTGCAAGACATTTTATTGCTGGCAAAGATGTCGTGGCCCTCCTACCTGCGGGGTTGTTTATAGTGCACATAATTCCTGGTAAGCTTCATCAAGCTGATGCATTATATATGTCACAGCCAAACATCAGCGATTCAGTAAAGTCAGATCCAATCATTTTAAACCGATCCAATCGTTTTCCAATAGCCTAAGGTTCAGGCCCTTCATATGAAGCAAAGCGGAGAATAAGGGTTTAGTAATATTCTGTAGTTTAATTAGGTATAGACATGTAGTTTAAGCTATGCTCCAGTTTCATTATTTCACATTTCATTTTAATTGAGACAAATGTTGTAAAATAGGTGTTTGGTATGAATGCAACATATTGTTTGTCCTTCTTCCACATTTAATGATCACCTGAACATCTTGGGATGGTGGTTCAATACTTTGTACACAGTCACTTCCCTCCAAGTGGTAAAATATTTATGAGCTTAATTAATATGTAAATATCCCAAACTCCCTTGCCATTTCAGCTGGTTTAAGTATTTGGCTGAGGTGACTAAGTTGTTTTCAAGTGCTGACACATTACAATAGATTAATTGTATTATTGAGTCGCTGCTGCCACCATTTTTATAGTATGTTTGTAAATTGTCTTGCAGTGAAGCTCTTTGGAAATCATGAACCTATGCCATATAGTTTTTTACATGTTGCTTGTTAGAGACTTTAGATACCATTGAAACCGCAATGCAGATACGCATCAGTCTGATTTGTGGTAATGTTGAGAATTCAGATTTGCAATTCAATTTCAATTCAACATAAGCAAATTTAACTGGTCTGAACTTGAACCTGCAAGCTCCCAGGAAAAAAAGATAACCAACAGTCACCCAGAAGAATGAAGAGCTCGATGTACAAAACCTTTACGTCTCAATTCTCTGGTCTCAAGAATCTTGGACATACTGACAGATTATAACAGAGGCACTAATTTTTTTTGGCAGGACATTCCACATTTCATGTTCCCTCAATTGCTCCTCCTGAGTTGTGTGAGGAAGAACGTCCTCAGGTGCAATTGTTCAATGTCTGTTCCCATTTCTCCACATGCCTATCTGCTAGAGTGACTGCCGTCCTGTCATGTGTCTCTGCTGCAGTAGCAGGAGACAACAGTAAACACATATATGTGAGTACTTGAATGCCTTTTGGACTCATGCAGACTTTCACATAGGAGCCCACTCTGGACCATCCCTCTGTTGGCTCCAACAGCATGGAGATGGATGCAAGCAATCACACGTCTGGGCAGGTGGCAGCTGGATCAGGAAGCTGGTCCGCAGCAGGCCAAATGACCACATGCATGTCAGAGCTGCCCGTATATGAGGAGACAGTGAGGTGGGCGGTGACGACTCGCAGAGGACGGCGGAGCAGTAGCACATCTGTGTTGTTGAATTTAACTTTTTGCATTTTTTTTGGCCATTTTTTTATTGCTGTGGCTGTTGGCATTGTTGTTTTTCAGAGTGGCATTGTTGTTCAAATTTCCCCCAGGGCAGTTAAGTGAGTGCACAAAGCCATCTGGAGTACCAGCTTGCCTATGTTTTTCCAGAGCGGACACAGGCACCTCACTTACGGTACATTTCTCCTACTTTGCGTTTTCCCTTGAACCTTAGAAATGCATTCGATATCAGTCCCCTGTTCACTCCGTGCATTGAACGCAACATGAGACGCTGTACACTTTTATTTTAGTGCGTGGTTGTGTTGACACCTGGCATTGCAGCGAACATGATAGCTCATGTATGTGTCTGATTTCACTTCCAAATGATGTTGTACTCTGGCTGTCCAAACGTTGTTACTGCTGTCACTGTGCTTTTGTGTGAAAGTGGTTCTGAAGATTCATTATGCTTCATTGCATCACTGTTTGGCGAGTATTTATTTTTCAGCTCTCACTTATTGCCATTAGGATCTTTGCCAAGCAGTAAATTTGACATCATTTAAAGATGTCCTACCAGAGCACCTGTTTGAAGCTGGTTTAAATGCAATCTTGTCCTGCAAAATCACTTGCACAGCTAATTTATAACCCAATCTTTGCAAAAATGTCTTTTTTTTTTTTTGTAAATAGTTTTCTGCGCTCCCCCTCTGTGCAGATATCTTAAAGTGTCAGGCATACAAGAGAATGACGCTCCTAATCTGCAAAGCTATTAATTAGTCGCCAGACCCTTTAAGTAGTATTTATCTTACAACAAAGTGACAATTTTATGCAGCAAAATTTTTTATTAGCTATGTATCTGAAATCCAGTAATTAAAACTCAGGCTGATATCAGTCTCCTAGTAATTTGACAGATTCATACAGGATGTTGTTCCACTTGATATTGCTCAGTCTTGAGTTAAACAGGTGTTTTACAACGTGCTCTTACTGGTTTTTCCTCACTTGTTTATCTTGCAATTAAGCATCAGTTGTATTTGCTGCTGTTGGTGACTTTGACTAGGCCTCACGTTCCAAAGGCCAGTGGTATTCAGCTGGGACTAGTTCTAACTATGGATAAATGTGAAACATGGCATTTCACAAAATTTACATCTTTAATCAAATATAAACTGGACATGAAGATAATAAATGAACTCATCAGACAGTCAGATAAAGTTAAAATATATGACTTTCCATGTAGAAAAACACAAACACAATGTTATGTCCGTGTAGCTTGTCGTGTTAAATAAGGGGAAGCATGTTGGTACCTTATTGCTTGTCTGTGCCTGCAGTAATATTTTAAAATCTAGCTCACAAAAAAGTGACTTCTCTCAGATGAGCAAACTCATTACCCTGAAGTTGAACTCTTGCTTCAGGAAAACATTTAAGAGGTCTCTCCATCTCTGTCAATAAGTTATGGCCTTGGGAGTTCCAGGCCGCAAGTTTGTTTCACTTAAAATTACTGAAAGGTGTGTTTTCCAGAGAACTGAGCACCACTGATGCTTCATTGAATTTACTTCACCGTTTCTGTTTCTTTTGTTGAGAAGCTGTGATTACTTAGATTTTTCTTGCATTCATACAGATCCCTAGGTAGTAAAAATACTCTTCGTGTCTTTTTTTTCTTATTTTCTTTTAGAAAACACATGGTTCTTTTCACATTTCCGGCAGATTAGAATTATATGCTGTGAAAAGGATGAAATTACTTACCCCGCCATTCCCCTGCCTTGATCAAAGACGAGAAGAAGGGGGAAGTGCACTTTATGCTAAGTGTGCAAGAAACAAGTGAAAAGAAATTCGTAGGAAAGTGAAATACAGTTGCTGCCTCCCTTTTTATGCGACTCTGCTGCATGTGGGTTTTAGTGGAATTGAAAGGCTGCAGGTTGTGCAGACAGCGATTGGCTGCCTTTATGTGAGTGGAATTGACAGGCAGCAGAGCGGTGAAGCTGCCACAGGGTATGTGCTTTAGCGGAGTTGATAGATGACATTTTTTTTTCCCCCTTCCTTTGGTGATTTGTGACACCACAGGCAGTTTGGAGAGGACTCAGTCAAAGCGACTTAACTCAGCTGGTCAGGGGCTTGCATGCTGCAGCTGTCAGTTAGCTGAACAGTTTTTGTTTGTGTGGGATGTTGTTTGTGGAACCAAAATTATGGCGGCTGTTAAATGATGTAGTTGTGACCTTTGAGAGAACTCTTAGTTGCCTTCTGCTTTCAGAGCTCTTCCTCCTGCTAGCAGTTAGAAAACACACAAGACTGACCTCTACCTGAACCAAAAAGTGGCGCTGACCACCTGTAGCTGCTCAGCCATGGAGATAATCAGACATTTGCTGAAGTTTTTTTTTTTATTATAGAAAATAACTTTTTGGCACACATTTCCAACATCACATATCTTAGTTAATAACTTACACTTGCGAGAAGCAAGTAAATGTTCTGTGTTTTGTTGAGAATAGAAATGACAACAATGTGAATCAAAGTATTAAGTAGGATTATGCTAATTTAAGATTAAGTCTCCAAGTATTAGTATCTAAATTGTAAGCATAAATTATTTGTCAAAGGATTTACATCATATTGATTTATCCCTGCCTTTTCTCTGTGCTAAAACTGGGTGTTTTTCAACAGAATAAACACCCAGAAAAGAAATTATTATACATATTAGCACTTTAGGATCTAGTGGAAAGTTATAGCCCATTGTTTAACTTGACTAATTTGAGGCAGTGCACATTAATAGTCAACAGCACGGAAAAGATTTGTTGATCTTTAATTGTATGTATTCCAGTTTTTGATATCACATTTGAAGTATTGGCTTACTTTGACATGTCCAAAAATAATAGAAACAAACTTACAATTTAACAAAGAAACAAAACTTGGATTAGTCAAACCTGGGCTAACTAATCCTGGTTTCTGGTTCACTGATTCCAGACAGGTTTTTGACTTCTGTAACCTTTATTCCAGTTGCTAAAATAGAATAAATATTTATTTGCTTCTTCCTCTCCTTGTATACCTATTATCATGCATAGTTTTGTCTTGTGTGCTGCACGTGTATTCTTACAAATATGAGTTCCAGTTTTGCAGTTGATGAAATGTCTGGCTAATTTTTCCCAAATATGAAGTAATTGCCTTCACAGCAAACTAACTTCCCACAACACTTTAAACCAACAATTTCTAACCAGACTTAGTTCCTCCCTGCATCTTACACCTCTTCAATATGTTGAGAACATTTTATATAACCTCTAACATCCTGAGATTCTCAGTCATCCATCACATGACAACCCAACTTGCTACGGTAGAAGGTAGCTGGGCTTTTCTTTCTTTCTTTCTTGAGGATGTGTGACCTCTCATGCAAAATTTCAGCTTTTAACAAAGTCAGAAGTAACAGGCTCATATGTTGTGGTCAGAATAACCGCACTATTATGGCCCTTAAAGTCACTAACGGAGCAATTTCAACCAAGATTAGAACTGAAGAAGACCTGTGTGTGCTATAACGTAAAAAAAATCAAGAGTTTATGGCCCATTGCCTTCTGCTTGAGCACCCAGGAACTTTTACAACCATCACTTTTGTTATATGAAATGGCATACTATCTTTGTCTCTAAAATCCAAAGGTGTGTCTATAAAACTGGGACTGAAATCGGAACAAATCCCAGACTGAGCCACCAGATGCTAGAAAATGTTCATTGCAATTAAACTGATTTATTTTACGTGCCTTTCAGGCGTTGCTCTGCTGTCTCGTGTGAGATGTATCCAGTATCTCACCTTGTGTAGGGATGCAGAGAGCTGCACAGCTGAGATGAATGTTAAACAGTCATCAGAAGAACTGGCACAACAGCCTAGCCTGCGAGAAGACATTAACTCAAAATAGACCATTTTGGAAATAAGCATGATAATTAAAGCCTCTTATAATCAGTGTGAGATAAATTTTCCCATACCCCCCCACGTGAAAAACCACAGGAACTTGGAAGAGGAATAATTGATGTTTCCTTGTTTTTCTGTGTGCAGAAACAGGAGGAAATGGGCTCAGGCTGCTTCGGTCTTGGTGTCCTTGTTTTTTTTTTTGTTGTTTTTTTTTTCACTGTTGCCCCCAGAATAGCATTGAGAGAACTGATATGGGATGAATAATGATTTTAGCTTTATTCCACTGACACCTGTGACACTTTTATCATCAGCCCAGCATCAGGAATGAAATATTGTACCAGTACTTTAAAAGAGAGGGCAGAATTCATTTTAAGATGAATTACAGCCGCCTGGTATCTTAGAAATGAGCATGAATACAGCTGTAGGAGGCTATTGTGTCATTGTTCATCCTCGGAAAATGGAAATGGGAGAATGTTCTTGATTTGTGTGACTTAGCATCATTTGATGCCGGGACCAGTCTAGGAATAATCACAGTAAAGTTGTAGAAGAGCAGGGAGGAGTGCAGGACACCCCAATTTGATCTCATCTTGAACCTGACTTCATTAAAATAGTCATATGAAGACAGCCGTGAAACCAACTCTTATAGTAAAATCATTCTGCTACTTTGATCCTCTGCTGTAAAAGGATTAGTTTGGTAACTTCAAAAGACAGCAGAATTAATTTTTTTTTTCAAGATGTACTGTTAAATTCTTTGCCAATTTAGGAACCTAGTTAAAAAGTAATCCTTAAACAGTTGCTGAATTGGTAGCAGGGAGCCACACTGGGACCCCACTGGTGACATGCACTGCACTTATTCAAAACTATATATTGGATAAGACAATAAAATCCTATTTACCTGAGGAAAGACGTGTGTATTAAATGATCCACATTTAATGCAGATCGAAGCAAATCTTATTGTGGTACTTCTGTAGCCACTATAAAAGGGAAGGAAGTCGCTTATGCAGGCTTGAATATTTGTATTATTATTGAAAAAAGCTCCACCAACAATACATCTCTGTCTAAAGGTTAAGGTTTTTAGGAAGATTAAATAATCAATATAACCCTTTGCCCCCAAACTTCTTCCAGAATTATTGTTTTCCTTTGACGTAGGCTATTTACACAGGAAGATAATAACCGAATGAGTACATGTGTTTCAATTACAAAATGCAACACATGCAGTCTGTAATTGTTGTTCTTCTGGTGTGACAGAATAATGTGAATTGAAAGTGAATTGTCCACTTGTTCACTATGTGTCATGATTTGCGGGTGTGGTGGAGGTGAGGCAGCACGCAGTAGACCCAGATGAGGTGAGGAGGAGTTTTAATGATAAATAAACCAAAAACAAAGTCCAAAAACCTGGCAGCACTGCTGAGCGGGAGGCTAAAGCTCACAACAGGTAGCAACAGGATTAATCCGAGGACTAGACGTACACAGACTGACACTGACGTAGGACCCCACCAAGACAGACACACACAGGTGACGCTAAATACACAAGAGGGTAATCAGGGAACGAGACACACCTGGGAACTAATCAAGGGAAGACAGGACAACACGGAGACTCGGACACACAGGAAACTTCAAAATAAACACACAGAAAAACACAGAACACGACAGTACCCCCCCCTTAAAGGGCGGCTCCCAGACGCCCAAAAACCCAACGAGGGAGGGCGGAGGGGAGCTGGATGGGGGGTCCAGAGTCCATAAAACAACAAAAAAAAACTACCCAACATAATTGGGCGGAAACTCAAGGGTCCAGAGTCCAAAAACAACACAAAACAAACCCAACTGGGTGGGCGGAAACACAGGAAGGCGGGAACCACAGAGGCGGTCCGGCGGCCGTCCGCGACGCCTGAGGCGGGAACCACGGAGGCGGTCAGGCGGCCGTCCGCGACGCCTGAGGCGGGAGCCACGGAGGAGGTCCGGGGGCCGACCTCGGCGCAGGAAGCGGGAGCCACGGAGGAGGTCAGGGGGCCGACCTCGGCGCAGGAAGCGGGAGCCACGGAGGCGGTCCGGCGGCCGTCCGCGGCGCAGGAGGCGGGAACAACGGAGGCGGTCCGGCGGCCGTCCGCGGCGCAGGAGGCGGGAACCACGGAGGCGGTCCGGCGGCCGTCCGTGGCGACGAGGAGCACAAGGAGTCTCTGGGGCCGCACGGGGGCGGCGACGAGGAGCACAAGGAGTCTCTGGGGCCGCACGGGCGGCGACAGGAGCACAGTCTCTGGGGCCGCACGGGGGCGGCGACGAGGAGCACAAGGAGTCTCGGGAGGAGCACAAGGGGTCTCTGGACTGACACTAGGGGGCTCGGGACAGGCACTGGGAAGCTCGGGACAGGCACTGGGAAGCTCGGGACAGGCACTGGGAAGCTCGGGACAGGCACTGGGAAGCTCGGGACAGGCACTGGGAAGCTCGGGACAGGCACTGGGAAGCTCGGGACAGGCACTGGGAAGCTCGGGACAGGCACTGGGAAGCTCGGGACAGGCACTGGGAAGCTCGGGACAGGCACTGGGAAGCTCGGGACAGGCACTGGGAAGCTCGGGACAGGCACTGGGAAGCTCGGGACAGGCACTGGGAAGCTCGGGACAGGCACTGGGAAGCTCGGGACAGGCACTGGGAAGCTCGGGACAGGCACTGGGAAGAACTGGACAGGCACGGGGAAGCTCGGGACAGGCACTGGGAAGCCTGGGACAGGCACTGGGAAGCTCGGGACAGGCACTGGGAAGCCGGGACAGGCACTGGGAAGCTGGGACAGGCACTGGGAAGCTCGGGACAGGCACTGGGAAGCCTGGGACAGGCACTGGGAAGCCTGGACAGGCACTGGGATGCTCGGGACAGGCACTGGGAAGCTCGGGACAGGCACTGGGATGCTCGGGACAGGCACTGGGAAGCTCGGGACAGGCACTGGGATGCTCGGGACAGGCACTGGGAAGCTCGGGACAGGCACTGGGATGCTCGGGACAGGCACTGGGATGCTCGGGACAGACACTGGGACTTACTGGGGACAGGAGCGGAGGAAGTCCGGCGAAGCGCCTCGGAGCGGGCAGCGGAGGAAGTCCGGCGAAGCGCCTCGGAGCGGGCAGCGGAGGAAGTCCGGCGAAGCGCCTCGGGCGAGCAGCGGAGGAAGTCCGGCAGCGCCTCGGGCGGCAGCGGAGGAAGTCAGCCGCGCCTCGAGCGGGCAGCGGAGGAAGTCCGGCGCCTCGGAGCGGGCAGCGGAGAAGTCCGCAGCGCCTCGGAGCGGGCAGCGGAGAAGTCAGCAGCGCCTCGGGCGGGCAGCGGAGGAAGTCAGCGGCGCCTCGGAGCGGGCAGCGGAGGAAGTCCGGCGGCGCCTCGGGCGGGCAGCGGAGGAAGTCCGCGTGGATCCGCGGGGCGGCAGCGGAGGAGTGCCGGCGGATCCACGGCGGCTCACGTCGTTGTCTCCGGGTGGACTGCGGAGGTGGTTGATCCGGAAGCGGCGAGGGCCGAGTTCATCGGCGGCTCACGCCGCTTTCTCCGGACTAACTGCGGAGGTGGTGGTTCCGGCAAGCAACGAGGGGCCGAGTTCATCGGCGGCTCACGCTGCTTTCTCCGGGCGAACTGTGGAGGTTGTGCTCCCGGCGGGGAAAAGCGGCCGGGGGCCAGTCTCGTCCCGGAAAACCTCCCGGTCCAACTGGGCCAAAAATGTAGCTACCTCACCTCGTTTGTGGTCGGGTCCTTCTGTCATGATTTGCGGGTGGTGGAGGTGAGGCACGCAGTAGACCCAGATGAGGTGAGGAGGAGTTTTAATGGTGAAAAACAGTCCACAGACCTGGCAGCACTGCTGAGCGGGAGGCTAAAGCTCACAACAGGTAGCAACAGGATTAATCCGAGGACTAGACGTACACAGACTGACACTGACGTAGGACCCCACCAAGACAGACACACACAGGTGACGCTAAATACACAAGAGGGTAATCAGGGAACGAGACACACCTGGGAACTAATCAAGGGAAGACAGGACAACACGGAGACTCGGACACACAGGAAACTTCAAAATAAACACACAGAAAAACACAGAACACGACACTATGTAGTGCAAAATAAATAAATCTGTCTTTTTCCAGTTATTAAACGTTTTTACTGTAACAGTTCATCTACTTTATTGGGAACAAAGAAAGTCATATAGTACAGTGATAGGAGTGATTAGATAGTAATTATCAAATTAAAGTCCTGAGCCGACTTAGTATGCTTAGTCAGCTCAGGACTTTTGGCACAGAGCGACAAGGCGTAAGTTATTTTATATGAAAAAAAATTCTTAGAATTCAGTCCTGTCTTGGTCATTTTCATAAAGTCTGTTCTTCCCTTCATCTTTCACCAGAAGCAGCAGATTGTTAGGCAGTCCACCCCGAGCCGCTCTGCCGTACTTGCTCTCCAACCCATTTCTTTCTTGGGTTGGTTTCGTGTCCCACCCTCTGTGTCTGACCGGGCCCATACAGCCACCAGGGTTGAGTTATTAATGCCTGGGGAAGCAGGGGGATGATTTCATTGCGTATTCAGGTGTGGGGATGGATGGCTTTCAGAGGCAGCTGGGGGAGTGCTTAGGAGGAGAGGCTCTGTAGAGAATAAATATACCTGTCTCCTGCTGATGCATAGGGCCACACTCGCAGCAATGCAAATCAACCACTCTATCTGCTTCCACCCATTCCCACCTGGATCCCCCACCAGCCACGCACTTACTCACTCTCACCGGATTTAGATGAGAGTTTCTGTGTGGAGTGGAGGAGCTCTCAGCTTCCCAGCATGGTTTGATGCTGCTGTGTTGTTGCAGATTCAACAAGCATCCGTGAGCTGTTGAATCACATTACCAGACGACTCGACTACTTCTGGCGTTCAATTACCAAGCCTTACTTCGTAAAAGCAGAAGTTAAAACCGAAATAAGATCAAAGCATGTGATTTCTTTGAGCATACCCTTACTATTTTTTGTTCCAAACAGGAGAGTCACTGCAGCTTATGAAGTGTTTTCAGTTGGCTTTCATCTGGTAGCAAAGGCTAGAGGACTGTAGGGCTGCATAAGTGCACAGCTGTATGCACTCATCTCTAATTTTTCTTGGTTAATAATTTTTCATTAGTTACAGCTCTAAATACTTCCCACATTTAATGTCCGTATAAGACGACAGTGATATATAAAAAATAAAAAAACAAATCAGCAGTGGTCTTGCCTTAATTATATTGTTTCTGTTTTAGATGCCTTTCTTTTGCTCTCCCTCTCCATGAACTTTGTGTAAAAGTAGTATTGAGTGAGGATAAACTACTCATGATGTTGCTAGGATCCGTGCTATGTTCACCACTTCCTGCTGCTAATATCCAATATGTTTGCTGATCTCAAGGGTTTACAATGCAGCCCACAAACCACTGGATGACGTCATGGAGGCTTCCTCTGTCTTCTTGGTTATGCTCCCTGTTGCAGCTCCTTTTTTTGGTGACCAAATCAGAAATCAATTTACTTGCAGCTCCCACTTGCCTTTTTTTTTAACAGGGAACTTTAACAGGAAAACTTTCCTGCTAATTCTTTAACAAGTCTCCTAAAACAATAATGCATATTAGGTCAAATGCAGGCTGCGGAGTTCGTGTTGTTTAATTTGAGTGGAGAAGTGCCAATAATAACAGTACTTATAAAAAACTTGCTTAAAGCAGCCAAAGTTGAAAGGTAACTGCAAAAATAAAGTAGGAAGAAAATGTTTGAACCATCACAAAGTCTTGGTGGGAACTTCAGAACATTTGGAGAATTTAGGTGCAGGTAAAAACGTGACTGGGAGCTACAGTATGTGACTCCATGGGTTTATGTTCAAAAACACTTTAACTGGTCCATTTGGACCACATAGCATCATTTTGCTAACTGTGGTGTTTATTTAAAGGTACCATTACTTGTAATGTTTTTTTTTTTTTTTTATATTCTCACTCAGCCTGGTTAAAGTGAAAAGCCTATCATGACATTACCTGTACTTCATATGTCTTTGTGGTTGCAGTTATTGTTTTACCCCAATTTCACATGCATATCTTGTCGTCATTAACAAAAAGACAATTTAATAATTTTAATTAAATTTGTGAAGTAATCAAGATATCCATCTTCTTTCAGTATTCCATTAACTGTAAAAAATTGACATTGACATGACTTTATCCTTGGTTATATTATAAACTGCAAACTCCCAAAGTCTATTATTATGTATCGTCATTTTGCATCTTAATTCCTATTTAGCATTTCCACTTTATATGATGGAAATGGAAACATTGCAGAATCGTCTTTTCCACGTCTTGTATCATTGTAGCTGCACATTTTAATGTATTCTGTGCTTTTATGTAATGAGCCAAACCAAAATTGTGGATAATTGCAATCTAAAGGAAAATCATCCATGCTTTTCAAAAAGTCTTTCCAAATAAAGATCAACTTTGCACATCAGAGAGCTAAATTCTATGTGTGAACAGCATTTTTGACATTTTGCAAGAGATTCTGAATTGGATTTAGGTCGAAGTTGTGACTTTCTAACATAGTATTTCATTATAGCAAGTCTATTGTGGATTATTTTCAGATTTTTCAGATTTCCTTTTCAGAGTTGGGCATGGGTCATGATCCTCCAAGGATAAGCGGGTATAGCCAAAGGATGGACATATGTTTCCTTTTCCTTCTTTCTCAATATGCCCTAAATTGTGTCGGTCTATTAATAAAAATCCCTTTAAAATGTTTTGAAGTGAATAAACACTTCACTTAAGCCTGGGACACTACTAAACACCTCTACTAGAGCTAATTTACTTCAAGATCTTTGCTACCTATACGAGTGTCTGGTACTCAAACAAGTGCTGCTAATCTATAATCTGAACAAATACAGCCCTGTTGTGGACTCTCCAGTTGTATTCAGCTCACACTCTGTACTGAATCTTTTAGAAGCCACTGAAAGGATTAGCTGCTGTGTTTCAGATCAAAGGATTATGTTTGGTTTCCCAAAGAAATCATGTCATTCTTTTTCTTTGGAATATTGTTTTTTTTTCTTTAAGGAAAGTGGGTGTTTTAGGATTACAATTTCATGGCTGTGGTCTCAAGATATGAATACCTGGCAGCTAATGCGGGGTAGAGAGCGAATGTTTGGCTGATTGATAGTTTTGAGTGAAGAATAGTTGAAGTTGCGGCACCGCAAGTGAACTTGGAGTGGCATCCTCGTGAATATTGACAGTCTTGTTTCAACGTTTTTATTTGCGTGACTGAGATTAAATAGTATAGGAACGCAAGGGATAAGAGGGCGAAGATGCCAAGCCTAATATGAAGAGCCATATGAGATACAGTCGACTGATACGAGCACAGAAAGACTCACAGCCGTGATTAACTGCGCGCATAAAACCAGGCAACCTACTTTTTTATGTATCACCACGAATGTAGCGGCAAATTGAAGTGTCTGGTAAACAGCCTTCCACCTTCTTTTATGTCCTCACGAAACGCAAGAGGAGTTATTGCACCGGAACGTGGCTCATCTCTTCCTCGGCGTAAATCTGAGGTTATTCTGGCCGGCCGGAGAGTCAGAAGTGTTAAAGTGCTGAGTTATTTATGGGGATCGAGCGTAGATTCACAGTAGGCATTAAGATTACTGTAAAACAAAGTTGCGAAATGCTTAAAGTCATTGAAACCTTTAGGAATACTGCCCAGAGTACTAACATCAACATGTTGGTACTTGTGATGATCATCATCATCATAAGCCCCACATCATCTTGCAGCGTGTTTAAAGATTAATTTAGTATCTTGACCAATTCTCAGTTTATAAATACCAATTCCTCCTAGATCATATGAGTAATTCTCCTTTCCATGTCCTAAGAAATATCTTGAAAACATCATTTCTCAGAAAACCTTGCAGATCATAAGAGCAATATTTTATTGATTTTTCATTTTCTTCTTTGTGCAACTATTTCTACACTGAAGCCAAAGCAAAATGAAACGATCTGTATTATAAAAGAAATGAAATAAAAAGACTAAGAAGTATGAAAATAAAATTGGGACTTGCATTTTGTTGTAATTGAGCAACGTAAATCCTTTCTGTGAATTGTTTATCCTTGAACAGTTTGAAATTCATTGTCAAAGTTAATTGTTCTGAAAGCAATTGAAGTGTCTAGAGTAAATTTTCTGGAGAATGGTGGCGTTTTGTGGTTGAAGATTAGACATTTGTGTAGGTAACTTGCAAAAACATTATTGCTCCTTGAACATTTTCAAATGTTCTCACTTTCTATTCACAAACGTCATTGTCTATCATTTGGGAGTTTTGTCTCAGACCAAAGACACAAAGTAGGACATCGTTGTTGAAGTAAAATGGCATTTTCTACAAACAAAAAATTTAAATGTACTGTTACAGCTGTAAGGCTTTTTAGGGCTTAGGGTTTCTTCCAGCTTATCACATCTATAGATTAAAATATATGTTCATTCTTCTTTGGATAGTAACATCTATTGGATGGAAAATGCTGTTTTCAAATATTACCATTATTCTAACTTTGACTGGACTTTGACTGGGCCATTCTAACACATGAACATTATTTGCTGTCCTACTGCACTGTTGAAGTACAGGTGTCCTCCTTGTTTTAAATGTGTGCCTCCTCAAGCACAGTTGATTCAGATGGCTGAATTATTCCCCTGGCATGTCACCATGTTCTGAGAATGAATCATTCATCTGCACCAGGTGAGCTAGTTAGGGAAAGATGAGAGCATGCAGAACATTGGCCCTTTAGGAGTGACATGGATGCTACTGATCTGAAACATTTTATTGCAGCTCTGGGCATTTATACAGCATGTTTATGATTGCGAAGGTGAACCTCCATCTAATCTCACTGTTTGTAGCTTCTAATAGATTTTTTTTACCAGGACTGCCATCCTTTTTCACCTTCCCTTCAACTCCCACCAGGATTCTTGTCCCTCGTTCAAAATGGATTCCCACAGCATGATGCGGTCGCCACAATGCTTGAAAATGTGTGTGGCACAAACATGGACAAGCATTTTGTTTTGCATACAAGCCAAAAACTGTTTTATTCTCCTTCCATTATATCTGGGTGTGTGGAGTTCAGGACTGATAAATTTCCTGCCAATAAATTATTGCACTTTTGTTGATGTTCACAGTTACTATGAGTCTGTTGCTTCTCTGATTAATGCTGTCTTTGGCTGGCCTCTATGCTCAGGTGGGGATCCATGTCGATGTGACATATGCTTTGCATTTTCAGATCAAAAGATTGGGATATATTTTTATAACTTAACTTACTTTAAACTTCTCCACAACTTTATTTCTCATCGGTCTCCTAAGATCGTCGGTCTTCAGCTGGATTCATACTGAGGCTAAATAAGACACAGGCACATGTTGTTAGGAATGCATTGAAGTTTGTTTTGGGATGTAAATAGGGGTAGAATGCAAATACATGCCACCCTTTCAACACACTGCTTTATGTTGATTTATCAAATAAAATTCCAGTGTAATATATTGAAGTTTGTGGTTGTATTCTGAGAAAATGTAAAAACGCTTGGTTGTTATGAATGCTTTTGCAAATCGGCTTAGAGATGTGCCTTAACCTCAACTGCAGAACCTCAGCAGCATCTAACTTTGGTACACACGGTAAATTATGCTGTAATTATTCAGCTAAAAAAATGACCACTGACACCTCACACAACCCCCGGTCCTCCACAGGGAGCACCGTAGGGGAGTGTGTTTGTGATGATAGATGAGCTGGATCTCCCCATCGTGCTCTGAGGAGTTGACATTCCCAGGCAGCTCACATCCCGGATTCCTTCTTCTTTCATGATGAGACTTTTGCAGGGAGGAGTATGCAGGCTTCATTTACCAAACCAGCAGGGAATAATACAGTGCCAGCATTTGGATGTGTCAGGTCCCATATCTCTGGCTGTTCTATTAGAAATAGACCCCGGTGTGGCGACAATTAACCTCTGGCCTCGGCAGCAGATCTGTGCAGTTACAGCCCAGTGCGGGGAAATAAATCAAACCTAGTGAGAGAAAAGCAGACTCTTTCCTCTTATGGTTGGCTTCTACTATCATCCACTGGACCAGTCTTACACGGTGTGCTCTGCAGTTATCATATCCATATAATCACTTCAGGGAAACAGAATGTTACTGATTCGTTCTAGGATAGGGTCTCCCATGAGCATCCTGTTTTTCAGGTCAGCTCTGGACCAACTGCAAAACAAATTCCTGGGTTAATCAGTAGGTGGTTTTCCAATAAGATAATGCAAGAATATCTTGCCCAAGTGGGCCTTTTGCAGTTTTAGATCTTGTTTTTACCTTTTCTGTAATGATTTGGGTCATTTTGTGCCTCTGTTGGCTGATTGTGTGTTGATAAAAGGAGGTAAAGCACATTCTCAGGTGGCACCAACGCCTTAACATTTAATCACCTTCAATAGATTACTTTAAAGTGGGGAAGCACTCCTCAGAATATTGTGGCTGACTTCCTATCTTCAGTGTTTGAAAGGTTCTGACCCTCTACTACCCAATACCAATTTATTCTTAAGTACAATAGTAAAACAGATATAAGAACAGTGTATGTTTTTTTCTAGCCTGCCTGCTGTGACTGGGCATTATTTATTTAAATTAGAAGCGGAGGCAACACCACACTGCAAGTCTGAGAGAGGAGCTATTATTTTTATATAAATATAAAAATAATATATAAAACCGGAATCATTAAGAATTATAAACTCAGACAGATTGGTGCACAAAAAGTCTTGTGCTTTGTAAAACAAAACACCTCCAAAAATATTACCAATCTGTAAAAAAACACATATTATATTCTTCTACTGTACATGTTACACACTATTATTTATTTTATAGATATTATAATTGACTTTAATATAAATTGATATATGTTATATATTTTCATACAAACACTTTTTTTGCAGTTACTTGTACTGAAAACTAGATGCAAGATGCTGATGTATAAAATAATGTAAGTCAAAATCACCCTTTGTCTCTGTGTTTGGCATCAACTGGATAAATCACACTGTTACAAACTCTGGCTATAAAGCAACAACCTTCCATAAACAACAGATTTAGAGCTACATATTAATATAATGAACAACAAACAACAATGCAGAGCAATCATAAAAGTGTTGTAGATACAGCGCAGTTTAAGCCAAAGAGGAAAAATCCTATGAATTTCTTCTGTTGTTGTTGTTGAACCACACCATGACTGTTTTGGTAAGAATGATTTCCAATCTACTGGATTAGTTTCTCTTGTAATTGGAGGAAAATTACAAGACATTTTCCTCCAATAAGTGTGCTTTTTCTGTGCACAAGCCAGTTGACTGGCAGTGCACAGAAAACGCTTGTGGAGATGCATTGCTAAGTCATTAGACTCCATGAAGCTTGAGAAAATACCTTCAGTGTGACTGGAAGTCACCCTGGAACTAGCATTTTTTCAGCCAGCTGACCAATAAATGTGCTACAGTTTGATATTTTATGAAGTAGATGAAATGCTGGTCAAAAAATGTTTTGATGTGTCAGAGAAAGTTAGTTATTGTTTCTGTTAATAAACATAACTAAGAGGTTGTGAAGGAATGCTTAAATGATACCGGCTAAAACCTGCTCTATTAAAATGATTTTGATTAAAAAGGTGTAGTCTATTGATTGTAAAGGTGTGCGTTTATGTGCTGTCATTTGATTTAATTCAGTTCTTATTTAAGGCTTTTAAAGTAATAGACCATTAATTTTAATTGCGCTGTAAATACCTTTCCAATTTCATTTTCTCCCAAAATAAGAAAGCTAAGATACTGAGTTACCTGAAGCTTAATATTGTAAAACAAGCAACTTTATGAAAGAAAAGCAGCTGAAGTCTATGTCTATGATGCAAAGTTTAATACACTGTCTCAGAAAGGAAGTCAGTAAAACACGCACACACAGAAAGAGGTAAAGGGCATGGAAAAAAGACAAGCACAGTCCAGTTAAATCCCAAAGCACACAACGAGTTGCTTACAAAAGTGCGGGAACAAGCACAAGGGAGCCAACAAGGAATAATAAAAAAGAAAGCAGCTAGAAAGTTTGAATGAGTGCAGAGTACAAAGACTATCCGAGAAACAGCCAGAGAACCCCTGGGGGCCTACATACAGTGAGTAATGACCCGATCGAACACAGGTGTGGCATAAACCTGCAGGAAAATAGAGGTACACAGACAGAGCAAAAGATGCAGCTGGAAATACAACAAAAAAACAACCACAATATCAATCTGTTCATTTACTCTCAACAGTTAACATACATTTGAATAATTTAAATTTCATAATTAATCAACACATTAAGGACCTTATTGTAAAGTAATTGTTACAGGATTTGCAACTGAAATATGTTCGAAACATAACCATCTATAGTTACTATTTTTACAGCAGCCTGAATAAACTGCGCATGGCTTTAACGACTGGAAATCTACAAGTGTAGTTAAAATGATATTGAATCCCCACCACAGCGAGTCCAGTTCTGCTTTTCTCTACAGACCGTCACATTGGAAGCATTTGGTTAATGGCAGATTAGAGAAAACTCTGAGCAGCCGACCACTGGGGTCACCTTCAGGACCTGCTACTGATTATTCCTATCATTAGCATGCCACGCCTCACGCTGTCCCACTCTAATTATTACTGACACAGGCTTCGGGGTCATTTGACAGAGCCATTCGAAACTGCCCACTGCAACACTGTAACTCTCACACCAACAGGAATGGCGAAACGTGGCAACAGATGTGTGGAACAACGACCCAAACCCATCAATTCTGCTCCCAGGACCCATTAATGTTATCACCGTTTAATATCATTAAGAAAAAATGAGGCTTTCTGATTCAATAGATGGCAGACTGAGAAATATTATGATAATAACAGCATTCCCCTAAGGACCTGCGCACTCTGAGTGGTACTTTTATCTTCATATCCCTTCACATGCAGGGCATTGCTATCTGTCATGTTTAGTTTTAGTGGTTCAAGGCAGAAATAATCAAAGTGTGTCGCTTAATATCTTTGGAGGAAATTTGGTTCTTGGGACTACTTTACAGGGGACCTGTTATGCAAAATTGTCTTTTTATACATTTTTGTACTTTCATTCGGGTCTTTACTGCTTCTGGAAACAGTCTAAAGGCAACCCCACCCCCTAAAAAACCTACTCCCGATTATTAAGTGACAGTCTGAGGACACTGCCCCACTCCTAGCTACCCAACCAGAGCTTGAACACATTTGGTCAACTAGCTTTTCTGCTGTACAATAGCTGCATGTTCATGTGCATTCTTTCAGTCACGGACACCAGATAAGTTTGGCTTTATTTTGCCTTTTATTACAATGTTGCAGCCACATTGCCAAAGAAAACTGTAGTTGGTGCAAATCACTTTACGAAAGACTCTTGAAAACTACATGACAAAATTTACCAACAGAGCTAGCTTGACGCTCAGGAAGAGCGAGGCAGATTTCCTGTTCAGAGAACCAGGATACAATGGTGGTGTCCCATCTGGTTCCGAAACTGCAGCAATTAAAAATAAATAAATAATAATAAAAAAAGACTGTGGCAGGTTTGACTTACTGTTCAGAAACCGCTGCTGCATCTTGTAGGCTTCGCTTCTTCTGCTTCTCTATTTGACTCGGGGTCAACGATGTATTGTTGTATCTGTTTGCAGCCATTTTCACGTGTATAAAGAATAACCACTGATTTGGGGTGGCAGCAACTGCAGCTTATCTGCTTAATAGCGATGTAGCTCATGCCTACTATTACTTTACTATTCAGAACAGTAGTCATCGCTGCTTGGGGTTATCTGAGTTTGGGTCGACCTCAAACCTCTAGGAAGTGAAATACAAAATCACTTGTTTACCAAGACTTTTACTAACTTCAGCAGATCAGCTCAGTTTTTATATATTTTGATATTTCACTGACCAAAATATGTTCAAAGCAAACATATTTTTCCATCAGTGCACTTTTGAAAAACGTTCATACAATCCTGGCAGTGGAAAACCGTGCTTCTTTTTCCTGCTAAGATTTTACAGTCAACCTACTTTTGTGTAAGAAGGGTAGTGAGTAATTCTAAGTTCACTGAAAATTCAGGACTTTCGATTTTTATTTTTTTTTCTTAGATTGCATGCCCAGTGAGGTTTAAAGTTGAATGTTTGGCCACCGTGTGAAATCCCGATCTAAACACAGTCATTTTTTGTTACTGTTGATGCTATTTTTTTTCCTGCTGAATGTGTGGGCAGTGAGGTTGGCAGGTCCAGATGGTGTAATAGGTGTAAGTTTCAGGGTTACTATGTTAAACCATCACACCACAGCTAGTGATGCTCTTCTTTTTATATTGAAACACAAAAAAGCTGTGTGGTCACTTTTCTAGTCTGTTGTCTACTTAAGTTTGACATTTTAGTGCTGGGAGTTGGATTTTATCATTTCATCTTTTACATACTTGTGAGGAAAATGTGGTGAGTACCCATTCTAGCCTTTTAGCTAATTCAGTATTTTTTATTATTATTTTTATCTCTTTCCTTTCCTTTAGCTGCTGGCTGCACGTTTGAAGAGGACTCGGATCCTAATCTGTGTGACTTCACCCAAGGGGAGGATGATGACTTTGACTGGATGTTGTTTCGGACATACAGCTCGCCTTCGGCCAGCAGCGACCTCCTGAGGGGTAAGTCCTCCTCTTTTCTGCTTTGGCTATTTTAGCCAAATTTTCTGATACAAATAACAAAGCTGATCGTTCTCTGAAACTACTGGTGAAAATTGTGCACCTCCTCTTGGTCAAACTCGAGGAGATTTAGTAAGCAGCAAGGAAAGTGGATCAGTATATAAACCACAGTGGCAGATTTCCAATTAGAACAGGAGTAAAATTTCTACATCTTACCTGTTGGGGGCTGTAGTGCTCCCAAGGTGCTAGTTTAATGCTCCTGATTTTCAAGTCAGTCGATGAGCAAACAGTAAAGTGGTGTTGGATTTCTGGTCTAAAGAAATTGCCAGAAACTCCAGAACAATTTCGTAAGTGCCAAAGGATTAACCCAAAGTTAAACTGTGTTTTTTAAATTTTTTTTTACGAGAGTGCAGAAAACCTGACAAAGTTGGGTTATAAGACATTTTGGTGTGAGAAGTTAGTCCGTGTTTTCTTTGGCTCTCAATCTCGGCAGCACATGTGCATGATTCCTAAAATTAGTCTGACTATTGTAATGATGTGGAAATCCACAGATGCAATCTCACAACTGAAAAGGTAAATTAAATTCCCTGTTCAATTTACTGGATATTTACTGAGGTATTTCTATTCAGAAATGATCATACAGCAATTTTTCAAAGATAAATTTAGTGTGAACAAAATCATGTGAAAACTGTTAATGTGTTTTTAGATTCGGTCAGAAATCGTTCTTTAGAATAAAAGAATAGAAATGACATCAACAAGTGTATTCAGTTTTGTATGTAGTAACATTGATTTAGATTGGATTTTGCTGCAGCACGGTTTCAATAATCATGCGTCACGTTAAACGTTACAAAAACCTGTCAGTTTGCTTCTGTTCCTAGAAGTGCTTTGATTGGCTGTAATGATGTAAATCTGCAGAACAAACAAGTCTCAGCAGTAACATATCTATGTTGGATTCTTGGCAAGATGTTTGCGTTACAGAGGCAAACTTGAAAACCTTTGGACTAATGATGGTTTATGAATAATCTTTTGCTGAAATGTGTTATGCATTTTATGATTTTCTTTCACATGTAGATTTCTTTATACCTCCTACTCACATGCAGCCACTCAGGATAGTATATAATTGCACTATTAAGATCTTGGCAAGAAAGATGATCAGATTACAGGATTTTTATGATCTTAAGAAACTAAATGTGATGAACTTTAAAAATTCTTGAACTTATTTAGGCTTAAGTGCTCCTTGTGTGTTTGCTGACCTTTGAACAACATGTTCAGTCATTCATTCAGCTTCCAGTGCAGTTAACCCTCTCTAGGATAAGTCTTTTCTGCATGAATGGTAAACATGGGTAATTCCTTATAGGCAGAACTAAAATTAATCTCTGACTGCAAACACTTTGCATTAAAAAAGAAAAGAATTTCTTTAGCAAAATCTATTATATAGTCATGAAGGATTGCTGCTTTTCTTAATGGAATAATAATGTGTTTTATTATTGGCTATATTAGTTTGTTGGGTTGGATCTTGATCGATGAGATGTTCTGCCTTGTTTTATCCTGACATTTTAAATCTCTTTAAATTCTTTATGTTTTTATGTGTCTAAAATACCATCTAGATGGTAAAAGTTGAGGTGTATTTGTAAGTACACAACATAAATCAATGAATAAAATTTAAATATTTTTCCCTGGGAGACATTTAAAATAAGTTTTCGTACAGTAACACATACAATATTTCGGTGTTGGGTAAAAAATTTACTTACATTGTTTATGTCGTTCTTTTTCTAAAATTTACCAAATTGTACATTTTCTGAATATTTGGGGTAGTTTCCTCTCTCCGAAACAGCAAACTTGATTTCATGCTGCACAAGTGGCTATTTCCAAGTGTCAGAAAAGTTTGACTCTGTGCAACTCCTCTTATGTTCATGTCTGATGTCTTTCATTCACCAAGCTTAATGAAGCCCTCACCCTGTTTTTGTCTGCATTCTGCTAACCCCAAGGATAATTTTATGTTAAGCAGCCTCACAAGACTAATGAAAGCCAGCCCTTTCCTGCCATCATCCTCTCTACTGGTGACTGCCAGAGGGATACGACATGCATAGTTTATAAGGCGCTCCTCCATCTCCGCATTAACAAATACCTACAGGGGTTTGGCAAAGAGAGGACTGCTGTTTCAGGTTCGCAGCAAAAAAAAAAAAAAAAAAAAAAAAGAAAAAGAAAAAGAAGAAAAAACAAAATGAAATCATTGGCTGCAACGGGCTATCTGTTAAAGCGCCTTTTACCGAAAAATTTGCAATATGATTTAGAAATAAACATCCCTCTGGTGTAGCTAATCAATCAGTCTATCATATGGTAATGAGAATTCAATAATCCCTTGACAAAAGCATGCATTGAAGTGTTTATTGTACAAGTGTAGCAGAGAGGGAACAATCGTGTTCACTATGAATATTACAGGCTCGTCGGAGGCGACGGACATGATTTGATGGCCAAGGAGACAGTTAATATGGCAGATATGAAGATGGATAAGCTGAGTGGAACAGATACAATCTAAACAGAGTTAAATGGATGCCCCAAGGGGAGCATTCTGTCTGTTTCAGAACCATCAGCTCAAGTAGCCTTTTAAAAAATGGTCAAAAATCTGGCCTGTTTCAAAGTCAGCTTCTTTTCCCGTTTTGATTTACAGCTTGAAATTTCTCGTTTTTTGTTTTTTTGTGTCTGCAAGTGGTTATCCAAATACAATCCTGAGCTCGATAAATCCCGCATTTAATTCAAAGCCACACCTCACTCACCTCAACATCATCAGCATTCATGTGAGAATCCGCCCGCAGCCGCTAGCCTATTCACAGCAGGCAATGAGATAATTAATACTTCCCCCTTTGGGTTTAATTAAAACTCGCTGCCGTGGCATATACAACAATCCAGCGCCTTCATTGAAGCAGACTGGCGCAGGTGGAGAGAGGTAGGTACTGTAATCTGTGAATGACGACGATCTGAACATCAATCAGTTCGGAGTACAGGGAGACTCGTTTGATTTGACGTGGCGCCTGCTTATCCTTCAGAAATGCTTTAGGAGAACCACTCCTGCTTTTCATCTTTTGGTGGCTGTGTGTACTACATGTCCAAGCTGACAGTTTCGGTGTTAATCATGCGTGATAACATTGCTGCAGGTATGGAAACACAAACTTCTTGCCTCCCCGTCCTTCTTTTTTGACCTAATCCCCCTGTGTGTGGACTGCTAATGATGTGTACATCAAGCAGCCAAACTGGAGAGGGGCGGGGGAGAACACAGGTTTTATGAGATAAGGCTATTTACACTGGACCAGCATTAACTTTGTGGGGCTGAGAAATTGGTGTCGAGGGAAGATTAGTAAACACAGCTGAGATAGCAGCAGCTTGTAGGTCCCTGGAGAAATTAGAGACGACTGCTCCCATGAAAGAGAAAATAGTCCTGGAAAAAAAAAAGACGAAGATAAACCGCAGAGAAAGATCTCCATAAAAAGAGCACATTTCATCACAACCTTCCTCATTTGGACTCGGATTGAAGAGGTTTGAGTGATATTGATAATCATTTGTCTTCCTGCTGTTTTAACAAACGAGTCAGGCGTGCAGGATGATGACCTTTGAGAGAAGAAGTGTTTGCATGTTGAGTGAACCTGTTTTTACTGCAGTCAGAGCTGTTAGCGCTGAAAGTTATGAATGCTCTGCAGTATCTGTTATACTTTAGTACGAAAGGTTTGCCTTTAGGGAAAAAACTATTCATCACGCTTAAAGGGAGAACTGTGATGTATCTTCCTTTATCAGGTGTTAAATTTTAAATGTTAGGCACCCAGATTCTCCTCCTCTTCTAACACATTGAACAACTCATGCAAAATCCACCATCTGTACAAAGACTTCATGTACGAAGGTGTGATCAGAGAATTAATTTGGAAGTTAATTAGTTCATATTTGGGTCTTAGTTCTTAGTTCATATATTTTATCTAATTTAAGCCAAGTTAGACTTCAGACTGATGCTTTTTAACCCTTACAGTTGTTTATGTTTCATGAAAAATAGAAACAGTATACTGATTAGGGAACAAGCAGTCCAGAAAATCGTGGCACTATTAGTGCATAATTTTTTCAGACGTTTCTTTGTTATTATTCATTTAAAATAGTAGCAGGGATGGCATTATACAACTGTCTGAAGGACAAATTGATGTTAAACAAGCATTTACTGTTGTTACAAAGCAAAATTGTTTTCTGGAAAAATGTTAAACTGTCTTTAGCATAATTTATTAGAAATTGTCATGGTGACAATACTGACTTTTCTGAAACAACAGTTTCTATGTGTATTCCAGAGAGACTGGAGATTCTTACTTTAAGAATGAGATTTTCTTATGAATGCCAAGCTTTAGCTATCAGAGATTTGAAAAGCTTTCAAATAAAACAAAACAAATTTGTCAAACTTTGTTCACCTTATCTACTGAAAGTCTCGCTCTTTCTTTCTCTTACCCAGCCAGAATAAACAACAGAGAAGCCTAGATAGGTTATAGAAAATACTGTCTTCTATTTAATTGCCTCTAACCATCTTATTGCTTCCCTGACTTTTTTTAAACACCTCTCTGATACTAAAAAAGCTACCTTTGAGTCTTCTCTATGAAACAGAATTAGAAAATCTGTTGGAGGCCATAACAATCATTCAAACTGGGGGCAGTGGTGATAGGGGAACCGATTCGTTTCTCTTCTCGAAATGCAGTGAAATCAAAATACGTGTGTACGTAGGCTCGACTTAATGGGCTGAACCAAAAAATAAGGAAACTCATTAGGGCTCTTAACATCACACCATCATATTAATCTAAAAGGTACAGTTTTAGTTGAAGACTAAAAGTGGGTTAACAAAACCACAGTGGAATAAAAAGTTGCTGCATTTTCCACGGGTTGGATTATACCACCAGTGGTTGTGGAAAGTTCACATTCATCAATAAACACTGCAGAGCTGTTCCAATATATGGGTGATACTTTCTCATTCTATCCAAACAATGCTGCGCTATATGTCCTACATATTAATCTTTACTAAGGCTGATTTATTGTTTACATTTTTTAAAAATATATTTTTTAACCAAGTCTCCACTGATCTCGGGTTTTCCTTTTCTAATACTTAAATAATAACAAGGATATGAAATCTGTGATTCATTACCATCTAGGGGGAAGGGCAGAAGTAACATGTATTAAGTTTATCCCTTCAGAAATAATGGACTCTGACTTCTCCAGCAGCATTTGAACTAGAGCCCCTCGATGGCTGCAGCGACCTTCGGGTGCAGTGGGAAACGCTGCTGCTGTCAAGCTGCAGTTATATGAACAAATGGTTTACGCTCCTATTTCAGCTCACAGTGACCTATTCCGGGAGAGGTTGGAGACATGACTGAACATTACTCATAGACTGGACCTATGAGCCAAATGCATCGTAGGTGTTGGCATGTGGACTGAAATCTGGGTGGAACACTAAATTTTATATAAAAAAAGAGAAAAGTCTAAAACCTTTTTTCTTAGAGATTGTCTCTCAACACACACCTACTGTTTTCATATCTGAGTCTGAGGTTTAGTGCTACTGTCCTATTACTAATACTCATATCCGCATACTGTGCTGTCACATAAGTGGATTTATTACAGATTATGTGACTCATCAACTCACACACAAACAAATTAAAATGAATGAAGCATTTTTATATTTCTTCGCGTATTACAAGCCAAAGCTAGTAAATAATTTAGAGGCACAGTTTAAATGAAGTTTGTTCAGCTGTGGTTTGCCATCAAATGGTTTTATATCAAAACTAGCTGTGCAGATTACAAGTAATTACCCCAAAAAGAGTTTCCTTTAAATAAATTTTGTATTAAAACATTTTGAAGGCCTGATGGTGGGGCACATAAACACCAGTAGGTTTAAAACAGACAGTGAGAATAGTTCCTAAAACTACCTTCCCATCCTCCCTGTTTGACCTGTATGCTCAAACAGTACATGTTATAGTGCATTTTGAAATCACGGGGCCTCATTTTTTGTCTGATTTCTACAGACGTTTCTGAAAACACAGCACTGACATGTGCTAAAGCCCATTCTCTGACCACATGTAGCATTACAGGCCTTCAAAAAAGTTACTTTCATTTTAGTTTTCTTTATGGTTCCTGCATCTGACCAAACATTCAGGAGAGTCCTTTGCTTACGTCGGATTAAACTCCACCTCAGAGCAAAAATGGGTTAATGCACTCAGCAGATTAATCCTGTGCCTTATAAGTATTAGCCATGAGCACAATAGCTTTAGCTGTGAATGCTCTAGACTCTCTCAGTAGGTTGCATTTCAAAGAAGTTAAGACCCACATGAATCATAGCGTTATTATTCAGGGTCCTGGGGTCAGAATTTGGTCATTTGGTTGCATACCACTGCAGTAGGTTCTCTGATAACTTTTACTGAGTTAATTCACATAAACACACATAATCTCATTGGTGTTCTCTGTGAAATAGGAGCTGAGCAGTCTCTTTCTGGTCCATAACATCTGTCACCTCTCACACGTGGTCGGTGTCATCCATTCGGCACAAGCAGCTACACTTTACTGTGCATGTAGTTGACATTGACCTGAGATTTATTTGTGTCTTGAAGACAAGAGTCAGAGGAGGAAAGCTACCTCTTCTGTGGGAAAGAGGTTATCAGAGCAGTGTAGCCACGCAATACTTAATTATTCTGCCCTCCTTCACCTGCCCCTGGAAATGGTTTGAATTCACAATATATGCTGTAGATGCTTTGTATAGGACATTATTAAAAAAACAAAAACATTTCTGCTGTTTTGTACTTAAGATACTTCTAATTTTTTCCCCCTCAAACCCGCTCATGTTCAAAAAACTTGCACTGCAGGCATGTATGCGGGATTAGTTTAGAATAGCAAACACAGCTCCAGGCAGAGTTACTGAAAATGTTTTGGTGTAAAGTGTTGGTGCATTTAATCTTTCCTAAGTTCCACCGTTGTTCAGTAATTGAGTTTATGACTCTTTTTTTTGAGTCTGTATGTTCACAGACTTGCATCATTTACTTTTCTTTTTTTCAAATTTCTTTTCTGATTAATTTTGACCAGCTTTCCTGTCCTTGCAAAAATAAATAATCTACACAGGATGATGTTTCACAGTGCACAAGGTGTAGATAGATAATGTACAGTATATATATTCTAACAAACCTAATAATTTCCACATAAACCCAAAAGGTTGCAACTTTTCCATAAAGACCATATTTGTGGTGTGGCTCATAGTGCTATTGCAAATCATTTCTGACACGTGAGCTGTGAAACTCTGCAACTCCTCCAGAGTTACTGAAGGCCTCTTGGCTGCTTTAAAAAATCTCTACAACTTAGTCCGTGCTCTATCTTCTGGGTTCTTTGTATTATATTTGCTCACTAATGATCTGCCATAGGGCTTTCATAACAGCTGGATTTATACTGATGTTAAATTACATACATGCGTAATATCTGTACTAAATTTTAAAGTAACTGGTTGCTTTTGATTTCAATTTATGTGTTACAGACCGCTGAATTCAAATGCACACCACTGTTTTTAAATAATATCTTAAAGAAGTTAAAAACAGTGTATTATTTTTCTTGTACTTCACAATTATGCACTAGACTGCTGTTTTCTGACATAAAATCCCAATAAAATACCATACATTAAGGCTTGTGACAGACTGAGAGGATTTAAGAGGTTTGTGTGCGTTTGTAAGACAGAGCAGAGCTGCAGTTAAAAGTACATGCAAGTCTATCCTCTTCTTTAGGAACAAAGAGGAGGAGCAGCTGTCAGGAGCTGCTTATCAAATACTCTGGGAAATCACATCATCAACAAGCAGAAGTCTTGTCTGTAAATCTGTAAATCAGGTGTGTGTTTATGCAGGATCCATTGAATAAATCGTTCAGAAATGATCTTACAGATGCTGCTGCTTTTTAGTTTCAGTTTGTAAGAGCTCTCCGAGGCAATTTTGACTCCATCACTCTTAAGTGACACAGATTATTCACAAGTAGAAAGCGTTCAAGACAAGTTCATTCGACGCAGTCGGGCTTCTCGACAGTGGAACGGCCCATATATAGTCCTTATGTAAAAAAAAAATCTTGGAAAGGATAAAGTGGTTGGCATTCCAGTTACAGCAGAGTTTAGCCTTCAAAGCAAACGAAGTGACAAATTAAAAGCTGATATTGATCAGCAGCCGCCTTCCCTTTATGGGGGTAATTAGACACAGGTCTCTATCCAAATTGATCAAGTTAGCCACAAGTTTAAGTTCAGCGTATGGAGGAAAAAACTGTCTGGAACATTGTGGAAGGTGTCCTGGTTTTTTCGGTCAAGGTTAAATTTCCCTGTTTAAGACCAACAAGTTCTTTTGTCATGACATGTCCAATATAAAAATAAAAGAAAGCCTGCATGCCTTTTTTATTATTTGCATTGATAGGAACCCTTACAGAAGTGTTACTTGATGTATATTTGACAATGCACGTTGTTATTTGAACATAATCACTAGAATAAACTGTGATCTCATCAGTCGCCGCATACTCGATTCCTTATATGAACATCAACACACTACATGTAAGTAAATTCCCCTATAATCATATGGCTGACAGCAGCACATTAAAGCAACGCAGCCTGTTGTTAGCAGGTTCCACTGAGAACCATTTTCCCTCAATCCTGGAGGCTTAATAACCATCCTGACCACTTTCCATTGATGGAGTTTGCATAAACGGTATGGGAGGAGGGGAACAGTTCTTACTCCCTTTTTTATCTTACAGACTCCCTATCATATTTTTCATTTGAATATTGCAAACAGACAGTTCTTTTGATATCAAGTATAAATCCAAACTTTTACCATCAATTTATGGCAGATATTTCTTCAGTGGTCAGGTCTTTCTCTGTTTAAATCTTCTGGTGTTCTGGAAATTTTGGCAGCTTGTAAGTCATTGACATATTGTCGCCGCTTTGCAAGTACAGACTTGCATCCAAATCAGACCCTTAATTCTGGCTGCTTAGCTGTTAAATGGAGGAGAAACACCAGTGCTGTATTAATCTTTTAATGTGTGCGTGGGAGTTAAAGTTCTGTATTTATACAATGCAAATAAAAAATCTTGACCTTTCATTATGAGTGGGTGACTAAGACAAACTGTCAAAAGTATTTTGCTGAAAATATAAAACATGTGCAATGTAAATGTGGACTATTTATAGTCATTATTGTGCAGAATTTTCCTCCCTTATTCACATCTTTAAAGATGCTTTTTCAGATGCTGTTCTGTTTGGCGATGTTGGCTATAAACACGTTTAGCAGCTGTTTGCACATAAAAGCCAGTGTTTTATGTGCTTTTAAGGGAATGGCTTGCAGGAGCACATTGTCCGATGTATAAAGTCCAAAATATTATTTCAGATTGCTGAGATATTGTGTTCACTAAATATGGATTTAACCATTTTTTTTTTTAAATAGTAGATTAAGATTTCACTTCCAATTTTGTTTTCTTTCCATAATCTTGAGTCAGACATCTGGTAGTTATATTTTCTCTTTTCCCAACCGTTCTCATTAGGCCTGAGAGATGGTTGTGCATGAAAATCCCAGTAGAGCAGCTGTTTCTGAAAACTCAGGGCAGCCTTATAATGAACCAACAGCAATGTTCAAAGTCACTTAAATCCCATTTCTCTCCTGTTTTGACGCATACTTTGAACTTCAGAAAGCCATGTTCCTCACATGCCTGGTTGCATGCGGTGAACCATACCAGGTGGCTTATTTAGTTTTAATATTAACAAGTTGAACAGGTGTGCTCCATAAAGCGGCCTTTTGTGTTTTTTTCTTTTCAGCTTGTGCACTTTTGGACACATGTCTGTGTAGTCAGGTGATTTCTGACTTAGAGCTTCAAACATTTCTCTATCTGATTCCTTTGTTAACACATCTGCAGTTAGAAGGCAACGAACTGAGAGCAATCAACTAATTTGTGACTGAACCGGGGTGTTTGTTGGGAATAAAAGCCTTCCATAGCACAAGAGGAGCACTACTGGTTCCCTGGGATAAGTGCTCTCGACTCATTACCCAAAGGCAAAGAATATCATATTCATTGATCACTTCCAGCCGAATGCCCAGTCTCCTCGTAAAGCATCTAAAAATGCCTGTCAGTTGCCAGAAGCTTTTAAAAATTGTCAAAATAATTGGATTGTTTCTCGGAGAAGGCGGCATCAAATTCCTTCATGTCTCCTAAATATGCTGAGGAGGAACAATTACTCTGAATGATGGGGGAAACAATTAAGAATGGCAAACATATTAGCACTTTTTGATGCTGGCAAGCTTGAAGGAGTTAACTCCGTCCACCGCTTATGTGATCTGTGCTTTTCCTCCCCGCTCAGACAGAAGCCTGGGTGAAAGGTGAGTATGGTAATGAAGCACCGTTTGGCTCTAGTTTCATTCTAATTAGTGTCGCTTTACAGGGAGAGCTACAGGGCTTTATATGTAAGGTTGCAGGTTTAACAACATAATTAATGCCAGGGAGCTCACTCAGGACTAAAGCCAAGTAAACTGCCTTAGTTAACCACTCCGACTTCAAGGTGCAAGTGTAATGCTTGGGTAATGTTGTTGACAAATAAAATGAAGCTGACATTTTTCTAGATAAAGTGGATCTCTATTCATCCTGGCTTCATCTTGTGTTGTAAGAGAGTGACTGATGAAAGCAGCCAAACTGGAAGATTTTAGTATTAACACAAAGTTAGTGTTGCTTTTATCCTTCTTTCTTTTTGCTTCAGAAAAGCATTTTAACCACTTTTCAGTGACTTGAAACTGGATTTATACTCCCCTCAACCTTTTTTTCTCCCCCACATTATAGAAACAAACTTAAGTGTACGCAAAAGTATACAAAGTTTCTTCAAAATGTAGAAAATATTATAAATTTAAATCTCAAAAGTTTTTCTCTTACTCATATTCTGGCTCCTAAGTCAGGGGCGCCCAGCTTCAGTCCTAGAGAGTTATTCCGTCGGCTTTTAGATGCATCCCTTCTTCAGCACACCTGAATCAAATTAATGGCTCATTTCCAACCCTCTGCACTGCTGAATGACTGACTGCTAATGAGGGAATTCAGCTTTTTGATTCAAGTGTGTTGAAGGAAGCATACACAGTATTAAAATGTTGCCGGGTAGTGGCTTTCGAGGACTGAAGTTGGCCAACCTGCTCAGCAAATGTTACTTTTTAGAGTACAAATACATGCAGCAATTTCATCTGCATGTATTTGGACTCGACCAGATTTGCACATGGACTGCCTCAAGAATCTGTTGACCTTTACTGGGTGATGTTATGTTTCTAAACATATGCATTCATAGGTTTGTTTAATGTGCTAAACATTCTTATGCAATATCATTGGATTTAAAACGATAAAAAAAAGGTCTAAGGAATGAGATGCTCATTTCTTCCAGCTTATATTGCTGAGTTGCAAAAGAAAACAGCTGTTTCTAAGTTTGTCTCTCATTTGTCATGGAAGTTTACAGACTCTTTGACTGCTTGTAAAAACGATGGGGTCAAATGCCATAAAAACGTAACCCGACACACCAGATGGTTTGTTACTCAGAGCGATAAGCAAAGACACACATGAAAACGTCAGGGTCTGTCTACAGCACTGTGTTTGTCTTAAATGTCTTTCTCTCATGAGCAAACATATTTTCTCCCATTGCAGAATGTTAATTCTTGAAGTTTCTTGTCAGAACAAGAAGAAAACAACAGAGAAATTAATAGATTGAAATGTTGTGTCTGAATGTGTTGAAATAACTGAGGAAAGGCAGAAGTGTGTCGCCTTAGTGTACAACAGCAGCGTTATCCATTTTCAGAATTCATTGTCCTCAAGGAAAATGGATTTGAAATGGTTTCAAAAAGGTTAAACTTTATTTTGCATTGCTCACTAAGGGTATGCACTGGCTGATTGTCCTATCTGCTTTAGTGCATGCTCACTACACTAAAACTGCAATGCACATATTCAAAAAAGGCAGAAGCCCAATTCTTTTTTTCTTCATTCCACCCTCAACTCAGGTTAAGGGTAGCATTAGGCAACAAATTACCACAAATCATCAATCACCACTGGGCTATTTTTCTGTCCGTCTTTCCACTCCAGTGCTGCTTGGGTGAAATGAAGCTCTGTCTCAGCAACCATAGCAACACTGAGATTTTCTGCTTTGTTCATACCTCCTATAAGTTGAGGATGCTACTGACCAAGGAGAAAATGGTGTCAAAGACATTGCCAAGGAATCTCAAATCTACAATTGCTGGTTAGCCGAGCACAAATTTTCTCATGCTGTCAATCTTCTTTTTTTGAAACTCTGTTATTGTTTGTCTTAAAGCTTTTTACTTCTCTAAGTGCAGCATAAGTATTACATCATTTTTTGAAAACACAGGAAGAATACTGTACAGATGCACCTTAAAAAACATTGGGGAAAAGAGTCACTGTTGGCTAGATGGAACTTTATTCTGCTGACCATGAGAAGTTTGTCAGACTTGTTCATCCTTGGCTGCCTACTGCTCACAGGGTATTGCAGAGTTTGTGTGAGAGAAAAAGGAGAAAAATGATGCTTTTCTCACAACAGCAACAAAAAGTTGTGAATTTCAACACTGAAACTATAATGAAATAAATATATTCTTTGACCCTAGTCATTTTTTTCACTTGTAGTGAAGTAGAAACAAATTTGACCTGGAAAACTACTCTGGTTATTAAAAAATATATTCATAGTGTAAAAAAGACCTTGAATTATTATTATTATTATTATTATTATTATTATTATTATTATTATTATTATTATTATTATTATTATTATTATTATTATATCCACCAAGTTGAGGTGGTTCGGGGGGCTAAGCAACACAAAAATCACAGACAAAGCTTTTGATTAGCTAATGTTATAGATTTCTTAAACCAGTAGAGAATCCAATTTTTCTTTCTGTTCAAAAGTATTATGTATCACTTGGATAAACATAAAACCTAGTTAGATCTGTTTTTTATTTATCCACAGCTAAATAATGTTAATGTGCAAACAGTGCTCTGACATCAGAGGAATACTTGTAAAACAGAATTTTTTACCAGTTGTTCTGGCACAGGCTGTGTTCGCTTCTCAGTAAGCAAAAAGATTAAAAGGTTTTAGGCATCTTCATGAATTCAGTGTGAACATGAATTAACTTAAAAAGGAATTTCTTCTCACTCTTTCTCGCTTTGAAGCTTCTCTAAATATTTAAGATTTGCTGTCTTCTCCTCTCTCTGACCATCCCATGATCTCTTTGGTGATCTTGGGATTGTATGAAGTTTTCTTCATGTGCTGGGTATAAATACTCCTAGTATATTTAAGTGGCTGTGCCACTTGCTTTCCACTATATCTCATAGAAAATTTACCCTGATCACAGGCACTAGCCAGAAGTTTGAAACCATAGCAGTCAGTATGTAAGCATTTCTCATTAAAGCCTGGCTTTAGCTTTTTGTCAGTACATATAAATTCCTTATAGGAGTAAAAATGCTCCAGAAGTTAAAGTTCTTCCCTAGGATTCTCATTGGTTTTAAAAGTGGAAAAATAGTTTGGTATTTTTTCACTTGACATTTTTCTCCTCATCTTTCAATTAGAGAACTTATGCTCTACGTGTGCTGATACTTTTACTTGTGTTTTTGAGATAAAAAAAATATTAGAAAAGGTGAAAGTGAAGTTTGTTTTGCAGTGTTGTTGTCTATCTAGAACACAAATTGGCTAAATTACCACGTGAGAGCTTTTATTTCTTCTTTTGTAGAGTTTCTTTATAAAGTCCAAAAATATGGATGGCAGCTCAAAATTTCACATTTGCCAGGATGAATTTATATCTTTTTATAATTTTGGTACTAGTATCAAGAGGTCTTTACAAAAACATTTAAAACTGGTGCATAGCAAAGCAAACAGTTTAAACATTTCCATCAACATATTTCATTGTTTTAGGACAATTTTGTTTCTTTCACTTAAAAAAAAATAAAAAAAAAGGTTTAATAATTAAGTTTAATTTTCTAAACTGAATTTATTTTGCATTCAGTAAAATAAGAGTCAATTGTGCTCTCTGTAAAACAAAAATAATCCCATGTTAAAGTTAATGTGCTAATATTTATGTATCAGGACAATAGACAGTTGCCTGGATCGAGTAATTATTTTGGGCTGATTGTGCAGTACACAGTTTAAATCCTGTGTCAACATCCAGGGCTGATGTAGGATTACTGTGCCATTATCTAGTCTGATGAAAAGGTTTCTGAGGAAACGCTGGATGCCACGAGTTTGACTTTGATGTCTTAGACTGAGATCCAGAACCCAAAGTACTGTTTGAACATCCTCACACATGGTAATTATTTTTCACAACAACTAGTCTGAGCACTGGACGTGACTTGGTAACAATTAGCCAATTTTGCCTTAGGCTGTTTTTTTTTTTTTGTTTGTTTTTTTAAACTTCAACCTAATAAACATCTTCCACTGAGTGCAGGCCAACGTGAATAACCTTGGGTAGCATGAATAAATAATACTTTGAAGGAATTCTGAAAAGGTCTTGTGAAAAAAAAAAAAAAAGATTTTTTTTTTTCTCTTGTCTAATATTAAAATGACAGCTTTAATATTTGCAATGTTAGAATCTCCAGTTTATCAGTCGTGGTTATGAATAATTTGTAAAATAAATTTTCCAACTGGATTTGGTTTTAATACTAAATCAGGCCCAGGTTGCATTCTTTGAAGCAGATTGATTTGTTCTTAAACCTTAATATTGGTAATAGACTCACATACTGTCAGTACTAAAGCTTATAATATCATGCTCAATCTCTGATAATTTGCATAAAACTGATCTCATCTCAATTGTGATGCTCTTGGGCTGATTTCATACCTGACTGCTTTATCAGCAGACTGGGGAACTGAAAGCGAGGGTCTGCAGAAAATAATATCACGTTATTGTAAACTATGTCAAAGTTGATGCTGCAGTTTGATTAAAAAAAAAAAAAAAAGTCTTGAGTCCTTTTGGTTTATTAGAATTCCTGACAGAAGCATTTTCTTATATCACTAAACTCATTTTACTGTTTAATGAAAATGTGGCACTTATCAATGCCGGCTCACTGACTTTCTGTTTGAAAGGCTTTATTCTTTTTTTGCGTATTCTGTTTTTCGCAGTGTGCTTGACTGTTTTTCAAGGAGGGAGGAAATGTTGTGATCTCCTGTGGGAGTTTGACGCTGCCACCATCTGCTTATAAATGCAATGCCCTGCGTCCCCCATGGGACCAGAGTTCATTCTTCCGAGGTCCCGTTGGGAAAACTGGTTGCAACTGGAAGGATTTGCAAAACATCTTCTGCGACTCTTCAGCTCTGATAAGGGGAACTCATGAAAGGTTGCATCGTGAATTTCACAACCACAAAGCATTTGATGATTCTGTCATTGATCCAAAACAGAATAGCTGAGTTTGTTACATATTTATATAATCTGTTCCAGACAGAGCACATACAGTGCCTAGTAAGTACTTATACCTCTTGAACGTTTCTTTTTTTTCCCTTTCATTTTCAGTATATTTTGTTGGTGTTTTATGTGGTAGACCAGCCAACAGTGGTGCATATTTGTGAAGTGGAAGATAAAGATGAATACCGAAATATTCTGAATTCGTCTCATGTTTACTATTGGATTTTCTAAATAGATAAAAACCCATCAAACAATCTCCCTCAGAAGTCCTCAATAGGGCTGCACAGTGACCCAGTTGGTAGAGCTGTTGCCTTGCAGCAAGAAGGTCCTGGGTTCGATTCCCGGCCCAGGGTCTTTCTGCATGGAGTTTGCATGTTCTCCCTGTGCATGCGTGGGTTCTCTCCAGGTTCTCTGGCTTCCTCCCACAGTCCAAAAACATGACTGTCAGGTTAATTGGGCTCTCTAAATTCTCCCTAAATATGAATGGTTGTGTGTCCTGTATGTCTCTGTGTTGCCCTGCGACAGACTGGTGACCTGTCCAGGGTGAACCCCGCCTCTTGCCCGGAACGTAGCTGGAGAGGAACCAGCAACCCTTCTGACCCCATTAGGGACAAGGGTGAACAGAAAATGGATGGATGGATGGATGGATGGAAGTCCTCAATTGGTAAATAGTGTGTAATTTAATCTCTGTGTCAGAGCAGCTTTTCCTTAAATGGCTCAGTGATTTGTGATTAAACAAACACGAGGAGAGGAAACCACCGGACAGGTAAGGGATGAGGCTTTGGAGAAATTTATGTTAGTTTTGTTATAGTAGACCACTGAACAGAGATTCACCCGAGAGACACACGGCAATTAGTGAACAGCTGGTGTTGATGTGTGATAATCCGTCTGCAGAACAATTGTTAGTTGTATGCTCTACCAATATGGGATTGGGCTGTTTAGCCAAAATAATTCCCTTCTGCCAGGAGACACAATGAGGACTTTTTGCAAAAATGCAATTTTTTAGATGTGAAAAGTTTCTTTCTATCAGAAGATGTACTGCTGTAATTACTGTGAAAAGTGTTCACAGGAATTGTGGCATATGCATGCCACACTTTTCAGATATTTTAAATCTGAAAGCCATTTACTCTTTTCCTCCCAAAAGACCATTATGGATCACGTTGTGTTGGTCTGTCAGACAAACCCCGGCTGAAAACGTTAAAGTTTGTAATTCTAAAAGAAAAACATGTGGATAAGTTTAAGGGGGATTATTAATTTCGTGAGGCACGGCATCATTCTGAAGCTGTAATTTATTCCTGAAGTGTCCTTACCATAATCACGGGTTGGGAAAAGAGCTCGATAAGTGCAGAGATAAACATATCACCGCATTGCATGAGCCAAATCTGTATGAAGCCATTGATTCGCCGCTGCGAGACTTAATGATTTCAGTGTGTTTTCTCTGCAGATAGTGGGTGGCAATCCCGTTGCATGGAGAGCCTCTGAGTATAGGTTATTTCATCACCATTTGTTGGAATAACATTGATTCGAGACGTTGGATCCTCTCGAGTCAGCGTCTGGTTGGTGGCTCGTCAAGTGTCAAGAGGGTTCTTTAGAGAATAAAGAAGAGGAGACGCAGCGTTTTATTCCTCTCCCCCGTGCTCCCTGCTAATGTCTCATCCATTGCTGTCATTCACAAACTTCCTCTGTGGTGCAATTTAATTCAGCGCCGTTACTATAATAACTCTTGTCGCGCGCAACTCCCTGTCAGTAATTGATATCTAGGCGCCGCTTCTGGGTGGAGCCATTTGCATTAAATCATGTTAACTGATATGATAATGAATGGGAAAGGCCTGATGCAAGCAGAATGACTAACTGCGGATGGATGGCTATTTGAATTATACACAATAAGTAATATATTATTTCAGGTCTCAAGGGTCCACTGCTCTCTCTGAATTTGTTGCCTGTCTTTTACTGGGATTCGCCGGAGCTGCTTGGATATAAATAGCGCTCGGATGGGGAAATGTTCTTCTTCATCCTCGGGCGATCTTAATGATGTACAATGTGGAGGGGAAATATGAGGGAATAGATGGTGAAAGTGAGACCCAATAAACCTCCTTATTCAGACTGGTTAGAGAGGTGATATTTTATTAAAATTAATATCTGACAAAAACGCACACTCAGTCTCTATCTCCTACATGGCGGACTGTTTAGTATGCTGTCCATCTCCGCTCCTTTGACTAGACTGGAGATAATTAGCTTCTCAAGCTTCACCAAACTTTATTATTCTCCATTAATACAAATGAAGTGTTTTGGCTTTCAGATAAACTGTTAAAGACTCAAAGAAAGAGGAGACACTGAGAGTTGAAGGACAACAAAGATGAATTAGTTACCGTGAAGCCATTGACTTTATTTTACGTTTTATTTTTTAAATTCTGTTACTGGTCAAAGGAACCATGGTGTTTTAATGAGCTAAACAATTAAAAACAAACCTTTCTTTCACAGGGATTTTACTTCAAGGGGATGATTCTGTGAACTGGCAACCTTCAAAAAGCTAATGCAGTATTAGAGCATGATGACAGGCTTTGTAGAAAGCAGATTTAAATTCTTTAAATTCCTCCCCCTCCTTCTTATTCAGGGAGGCCAGCAGACTGTGTGGCGCACTGATTTTAAATTGGAGTTAAAGTGAGCTGCGCTATTATTGCTGACAGATTCTTTGAGTTTGTGTATCATACTTTATTCCTGTGAGAGAATGAGTTAGCTTGGTGCAATCAGAATATCAGTCTCAATCACAGCCTCTCTGCTCTGCTTTATACTGCTCTCTCACTACAATTACGCTTTTATCCAGGTCACAAAAGTGAGGACAAATCTAAAAATGTGCCTTTCTGCAAACTACATTGTGCTTAAAAAAAAAAAAAAAAAAAAAACGTCTTTAGGAATTATCTGTGTAAGTAGATGATTTCTCTGTAGATAGAGATCATCTATCTACACTGCAAAAGGTTTAATGCCCCTTGAACTTTTACGCATCTGTTGAGTCACAGCTAGATACTTGCAATGGTTTTCTGTAACCGACCAACCAAGAACTGCATAAAGATAAAGTGTAAGTGACACAGATAGTGATTTTTGTATTTATCACCTTTTGTTAAACTTTTACTGCAATTACATCTACAAGCCTGTAGGGCAGGGGTGGGCAACTCCTGGTCCTCGAGGGCCGGTCTCCTGCAACTTTTAGATGTAGCTCTACTTCAACACACCTGAGTCAAATAGCAGGACATTAGCAGGACTCTGGAGAACCTGACTGCATTTGGGAGGTGATTCAGCTGTTGGATTCAGGTGTGTTGGACCAGGGAGACATCTAAGAGTTGTAGGGCACTGGGCCTCAAGGACCAGGATTGCCCACCCCTGCTGTAGGGTCATGTGTAGGGGCAATTACATCTACAAACCTGTAGGGGCATGTCTCTACCAGCCTGACACATCTGCAGGAATTATATAACACCTCAGAGGAGTTCACAAAACTTTGCACAATATTCAGATGAAATTACACACTATTGGACTCCCTTTGTTTTTATTTATATCTCCTTCAGTCTTCTGTTTTCATTCACTGTGCTGTAGGAGTTTCAGAGTAAACTACATACATCTGTATGCTACATTTTATTATTTCTTAAGTTGTAAAAAACCCCAAAACATAAAAAAACCCAAACATTTATTTCTCCCTTCTATTTCCCTTTTTCTTACTTAAAATCCAGATAAAATGTGTTCAAGCAGTAGGAATTACTTTGCCGGCTGCAACATCCACTATATGCAAAAGAGCGATATTGCAAAAGAGGGAATAATTAAACATGGCTACTCGGATGATTTGGTGTCCAGTTTCATCACATTAGCATGTTGATAAATTGACAAATTTCTGCAATCTGCAGTGTTCTTCTCTGACTCCCATTCTCCCATCACATCTTGATGATAGTGATGGAGAGAAATTGTACAATTTTACCTAATTGGATGGAAAAGGAAATGTTCTGCTTTGCTATGATAATTTGGCCCATTATGACATCCTCCGACAGGACACTCTTTAAATTTAAACGTTCCTTTTCATCTCTACCCTTTCCTCCAAAGCCAGAACCGAAGAATTAGTCGAGGAAAGGCTGCCTCACATGGGGATTCTACACTGTCACTGGAGAGCAAGGGGCTGACGGTATGTCTGAGAAGATGATATGCGTGAGAAAGAACAGAACTCCTAATGCTGGAGTTAGCACAGACAGAATATTTTTCTTCTCTGTCTGTAAATGTCAGGCTAGATGGCAACAGAAGGAATAAGGAGGATCCAGCCGCCTCGGGAAGGAGGGATATTCATTTTAAGGAGTACCTTATGGGGGCTTTATGGCGTCTGTAAGATTACTGCGTTTGATGCCTTTTCTCATCATTACAGCCTTTACTGCCTCTATCAAATTCTTCGCAGCACCCCCTTACCTTAGCAAATACTGGCTGCAATTATACAATGCGAATGTCACGGATGTGTTTTGTGACCGTGATGTAAAAATGTGGCAGCACGTACTCGAGAGCGCTTTAGCTTGGAGCCTCAGAATTGCTTTGGAGAGAGAAAGAGAGAGAAAAAGAAAAAAACAACAACTCATAACCTTGTGAGGATATAAAAATATCAGAGATTTTAGTGAGGTAGCTCTATTGCGACTTTGTGGTCCCGGCTGTCTTGATGTTGCTCATAATGGTTGTAGAGACCATGTCCCTCGGAGGAAAACTCCCAAGTTGTCACAGCTAATTACTGCTGCCGTGTTTACCACTAGGAGCTGTCTGACAGAATTTGCCCAGATATTAATGTCAGATAATTGGAATAAAGACAGTGGCACTTGCCTGTAAATAGTTGCCACACAAAATGCTGAACAAAAACTTGGCACCAAAGCTCTGCGGTGCACCATCACACTTGCATACTGCATGCTGGCACAGTGCATGCTTTACAGACACCGTCAATGATTTATGAAATGAAACAAAAGTCCGACTCAGCCTCTTCCCTCTCACGTCACTTAAGTGACTTCCAATGCAACGCTGTGAGCTGAAATCTAGAAGCTCTGCATCAGTTTTATTGTGACAGTGCAATTATGAAGCTCCAGCTCCCACTGCTGTGTGGGCCGCCTCCTCGTCACCTTGCTGAGGGCCATGCTCTCTGAAGGGAGCAATACAAGAGGCTATAATCATAACTTCAGTGGAAACTCATATTCTTTTATATGCTTTGCTTGTAATGTTTTTCATCTGAGAGAAAACAGGGAATTTCAAGATCTAACTTGTGAGAAATAAAAGGTTTTAAGGTCGTCCTGCTGCTCCCGTCTGATGGGTTCTCTTTAAGGTGGCGGCACAATCTGTTGACGCGCAGCTGGATGCCTCTTATGTGGCTACAAAATGTTCCCTGAAACATCTGTGGGACTTGCACATCACTTAACCTAATTTATTTGGTGCCTTTGTTGAAGGAGAAGAGCTGTCCCAGCACAGGATCACTTGCACCTTAAATGTAAAGTCACAAATGTTAAGGGATTGCCGGATTAAATTGGCCTAATTATTATCACCAGACTAAATGTTTCAGCTTGTATGGTCCAACATTTTGATCCTGAAAAAGCTTAGTCAAGATCCCTTGACCACTGCATCACACTTTTTTTTACTGATGCATTCAGGTCATGATTGATATTTTATAAACAGTTTTTTGGAATAAGCAAAAGTAAAGTTTTCACAAATCATAAACTGCATTATAGGAAATCTGTAATTAGCGTATTATATATTTTTTATAGTTCCAAAACCAAATTGATGAGGGAAAGTTAATTTATCAGGTTGTATAAGTACATAGATAATACCGCTTGTTTTTTTTTTTTCTCAAATTATTGCTCATCATTCATCATGTACTGCTTTTCAAATACAGAACTAAAGTTTTATAAATCTCAACACACTTATAAATTATGAAAAATCTGTGTTCAGTGGAGAATTTTCCTCATCAGGTTTGACCAATCTAGGTTTATAATTTGGATATGCGAGGAATAAACGCATCCCACATTTATGAAATATTTATGGTCGCCCCAAATGAGGTGCAAAGCTCTATTTTGCCCTGAAGTTGAATTCAGTTAATATTCATTTCTGACATTCATGTTCTTGTTCAGAACAGGAAAGTGATGTCAGTCACACAGTGAGCTAATGTATGCTGCTTAAATCACCTTGACTTCATATAATTTATGTAGCATTTGGGACATTATGTGCATTAAAAGTTGTAGTTGTTGTTCTCATAATGCATCTTAAACTCTCTTGTTTTTTTGCTTAATAAAGGTATTTATTCTCCCAGATGTAATCAAGTGGGGTTTGATGCACAGTTTAGTGTAATCGCATATAATGCGTCACACGATGTTATAGATTTTATATGCAGTTAATCACACAATACTTATATATAAGACATCCATGAGGGTGTGTTTTCATTTCCTGCTTTAAATAATGTTGTGACAGTGTGAACACGTTGACATTTTCCTTATTTTAAAATCATCTCTTTTTGCTAAAACAGAGCATGCAGACACTTTAAATGATGTTGCAGTTATTTAAGGTGATCTACACAGTGGTGGAAGATCTTAATATTAATGCAAAACACATTTTAATTTAATTATATTGTGAATTAACTTATTCTGCAAAATATTAATTATTGTCTCTTGTGCTCTGCTGTGTGTAATTGTCGTCAGTCTGACAAGATGAAGTTCGCTGGAATAGTTGACTCAGTGTCAATGTTTCTCCACCAAGTGGATTTTCAGATGCAACAGCCGGCTTTTGCCTTTTTTTACATGAGAAGCTTAGCAGTGTCTCCTCTGACTTTGCAGTCTGCATCTTGCACAACAGGATAAATCCTCACTGTCAATCCCTGATATGATTTACAGAAAAATGCAAATATTGCAAATCCTGCGACCCTTAGTCTGCCACACTTATGGAAACATTTTGACTGGTGGGATGAGATAGATTTAAGATTATATCTGGATTTTGAAACTACAGAAAAGAGCTGGAGACGTAAATTGTTTATGTGGAACATCTGTTATGTTTTTTAATTAGATTTGGGAATTTGCAACCTTTAAACCTCTGCATTCTCCAAATTTTACCATTGAAAGAAACTTAAGATACTACCTTCTTTATTTAATAAAAAAGGCTATGTCTATGTCTCAAGCAAAAAAAGCCATTGATGTTTTGTGTGTATTTGCGCATTGTGAGAATATTTTCATCTAAACCATACAATTAAAACTCTGGGTTTTCTTAATGTTTAACTTTCCCTTCAGGATTGCTCTCTGGCTTCTAAAGGAAGTAATTTCTTCAACATGATGCCACCACCACCATGTTTCATGATGGAAATGGTGTGTTCAGGGTGATGTCTAATGTTATTTTTTCTTCATGCGTAACACCTTCTTCAAAATGTTTCCACCCTACATGACTGATGAAATGTGGATTTCTTTAGCCTCTATTTGAACAATCAGTTGATGAAGTATTTCCAGATTTTAGGGTGTGTAAAAAAATTTGATAACTTTCTTGCGGAGATTCTCCAGCCTGAGTTGTGAATTTGTACAGTGACTGTCCTGGTCAAAGCGCTCAAAATATTATATCCACATGCCTAAAATCAATGATATTTTTTACGTTGTTGAGATTCAGTTCCAGTCTTCAACCGGCACATTTGCTTCTCTCTCTATGATTTGCGACATCTTCTTTCTAACTCATTTGCTCCTCTTCCCTCCTTTTTTTTCCCTCTCTCCCCAAGATGTGCCTTCTATGTGCAGCGCTGAGACTTATTTTACACCTAGCTGTAGTTATGAAATGGAGAATAAGATGACATTGCAGTTCTGTTTCTCAGCTCTGGTTGGTGCGTCATAAATGCCCTCTCACACGCATGCTGCCAGGACCAGACTAAAATATTGGCTCCGGATCTCAGGAGAGGTGAGCTGCCTGTCATAGGCCAAGAACAGCTGAACGTCCTAAACGTTGCTCACTGCTGTAGGGTTGTATACCCTGGAGTGTGGGAGAGGCTTTTCTTTTTTTTAAACTCTAATGTCAGCCAGTATGTCAACCTTAAGACATTACCTATATAGAACCCTGTTGTTTTTATCTCCACAGCTGAAGTTAAAGTGAGCTAAGACTTTTTGTCATTTCTTTCCCTGCCTCCTTCCACAATCCTACCCTCCGTGCAAAGAAAAGTACAACAGAGAAAGGAAACTTGTGCAGAATATATTCATCCAATTAGAGACTTATCTAATGTTGCCCAATTTTTGCAGTTTACTCGCCTATCTATTTTTAATTGAATCAGGAGATGAGAGCAGAAAAAAATAAAGATACTCCCCCAACATTTCTTGGAGCCTGATTACAGAACCCACAGACTGTTAAAAATTCTAGCGGCTGGGTCGGAGCCATGCTATCTCCCGCTAAGATTAAAGGGCCCGATAACCAAGATTTATTAGCCAAACATCCCAACAATTAATTAGGAGGCGAGGCTAGACTAATCCTGTTTTCATGGGCTTTAGAGGGTCGAACAGCCTTACACCAGCAGCAGGAGCAGAAGAACACTTCAAAGACGAAGCAACAACGGAAAGGCTTAAATTAGTTTCCACGTACAAATGGTGCTATTGGTTGTGTGTTTGTTGCTGAACAAACACACACATGTGTGTGTTTATGCCTGGAGCACACATTGAAAATGGAGATTTGTGTATTTTTACAGACAAGAGGACTGCAACATCTTGTTTACACAGGCAGAGGGGCACATATAAATCCTCACTCTGACGTTGTAAAGGTTTTACTCGAGCCAAAGTTCAAAGGCTGCTTTATGCTTGGTATTCCCTGTGTGTCTGCACCTCCTCATCTCACCAGGAATCCTCGGAGACTCATCAAGACACAGTAAAGCATGGAAATTTGCAATCTGCTTTTCTTATACAAGACTTCCCATTCTTTAAATACACGAAAATCAGCAAATGATGTCTGTTTTAGCCATTGAGTAAACCATCTATTTAGGGAGTTGTGCTTTTTCTTGAACAAAAAGCTGAATTAAAAAAGCTGTAGGATCGGCATATACCATGTAGCTTGTGCACACAACTTCAGTGAGGAACGTTTGGTCAAACCATAATAAATGAGATTTGGACTTGGAGATATGAGACAGGACTTTTATGAAATGCAGTCATAGCAAATTATCCACTGAGCAGAAGTAAAACGATAACGGAGATTGTGCTAAACCCTGGAGGAAGCCTGTATCTCTTGTCATAACAGCTCACAAAAGTTGCTGAGCAAATCATTGACATGCATGTTAAAAACAGTATCTGCCTCGTCCAATAACCAGCTTTAGATCTCTGAAACTTGTCAAGACGACACAGAAAAGTCATATTCCCAGTCTTATGTCTTTCTTCTTTGACTAACTCCTTACACATGAATAATCCTTCGGTTCTTATTAAAAATTGGCTCACTGGGGGACTGGAATGAATTAATTACACACTGAGAAGAAACACTTAATCTGGGCCATCTTATTTGACAGCTTAATAATTTAATTTCATCACCCATATGTATTTATAGTAGATTCATGAGGATGAAGAAGGACATTTTTGAAACTATTGTCATATATAACAATTGTGGAATGCAATATCTAGTTTTTTAAATGATACTTTACCCGGCTGCAGTCAAAGTGAATGAAAAAACTTAATAGGCACTGTGGGTAATGGGCTGGAGAAGATTTTTGAATTTGTCTTGTATGTAACTTTTCCCTCAGAGTAGAAATCACCAGAGGTCTTTGGTTCATTGTTCAGCATCCAGAAAAATATTACAGTTTAAGTTGTGAATATAAAGAATCATATATTTGAATCAAAGGTCATAGTGTTCACTTTGTCAACTTTCAGCTGAAGTGCTCGTATAACATTAGAGGAAATCTGACCATCTTTCAATCGCTGGTGTTTTTATTTTTTATTTTTTTCACTGAAATTGATCAATAAAAGAAACCTCCTACGACTCAAAACACTACAGTTTGTATTTTTACATTTTCTATCTTGTTGCCTTGTAGACATGACGCATCAATATGTTTACCATACCGTGTGGCAAGTTTGCCTCAAAAACCAATCCAAGTATCAATAAAACAACAGTTAGAAGTTAGTGGAATTTTTTTCTATTCCAAAAAATATGCTAATGCTTGTCTTTATCACAGTAAGATGAGAAAAAAGGAGTAGTCTTCATAGTGAAAATGCTTAGCCTCTTTGATGAAAGAACTGAGCCTGGAAGCTTCATATAAAAAAAAAATCTTGATCTGACCCAGAGGCATTTACTTAGAAGAAAGTAAGCCATGTTTTTTTTTTCCTGCTGTGCATTTTTCATGAATCAAATCTACCGACATCGCTGGGAATTATTTTAAGTTTAAACTTGAGTATGAATGTAAGGACATTATTGTAAATGAGGCCACAGATCTCCATCAGATTCACCTGCAGTAGTAAGTGCCTCATTGATTAACAAAGTCACCCCTAATCCCTGGCCTCCTTGGCTGTATGTGTTACAGAACCAGTCAGTAGATTCTTCGGTCTCAGTCCATCTGGCTTTATTGTTGATTGCAGACAGACTGGCTGATGAGTGCAGCTGGGTGTTCGGGCAGAAATGGGGTCCTAAGCTTGCGGGAGCTCCCCTAGGCTAAGGGTTGGCAGGGCTTTTCAGAGCTGCTTTGACTGAAACCCCCTGAAAGCAAGCTCCACAATCTCCATGGCTGCCTAATGGCCATGCGGACACTCTTCAGAGTTTGGCACTTGACAGATTCTGATCCTTTTAAACCAAGAGGTGTGAAAAAAAAAAAAAAAAAAAAAAAAAGCTCTGGCAGGCAATGAGGTGTAGAACAATCTGACTTGTCCTTTGAGATTCAACAGCTAAAGTTTTTTGCTTTTTGTCTTTTATTGATTGTTTTGAACTGATCTTTAAAGCTACAGGAACTTTTCAGAAATTCTGGTACCATTCTGTAAACTTAGCACTTTGCGAGTTCTGCCTGTCTAAAATTCCCTCATGGTTCACTGACAGCAGAAAATAGAGCCACCGAACACTGACACTTCAAGAGGAATGTAATACACTAATGTTGAAAAGGCAATTATTTTTTCATTTCTCTGTGGGCTCTTTACAAGGACACATTGTGTCATCAAAATATATATTAGCTGAATAACACTGTTTCACCATGTATTAAATTGTGTATTCATTGTAAGACTGAGAGACTATTAACATGCTGGAGTACAAATATTACAGAACCGGAGCACATCAAGCTCGTCAGCTACTCGCCTCAAGGTGCAGTGAGTGGAGAAAAAGGCAGCGAGACAAAAAAACAGCAGAGTTTTGGAGATAAATGTAAAAAAAGAAAGAAAAGCAGAAATGAAACGTGACACAACAGCAAGTTGTGAAAGCAGGAGAAAGTCACAAGGAATACTGTCTGAATTTGTTTTTTGCATCACTGTGTTTTAATCACTCCTTATTGTATAGCTCTGCACTTGAGCCATTGTGCTGAAAATACAGTCTTATGACGTTCAAGTCTGTGCTGCTTTGTTGTCCTGTTATATTAAGTTAATTTGTTTTCCAGTGGTTTATTCCCTTCTTCTTTTTTTTTGCAATTTAGCTGCAACTCAGACACCACAAAATAGTTGTGGATGTAGTAAAAGGTTAGCTATTAACACGAACATCTCTTAAAAGCTAAATAGAAGGATTTTATGTCTTAAATTGCAGTTGTAAGGCCTACTTTCATTTCAAAGAGAAAGATAAGAAATCTAATTAATTGGAGATCTTGTAATTAATGATCACAATTAATCCCTTTTTAAAAATTATAATAATTGACACAACAGAAACTTTTCAACTCCAGTAAATTTTGGTTAATGATGAGTTCAACAAATATTCAGAATATTTAGATTATGATGATTTAAAGTGATTTTTACTTAGAGTTTGTAGGGAATGTTGTGGCTTTGCATTCATGCAGTGGTTCGTCCAGCCGTACCGGTGGAGAAGCGGCTACATTCATGTCGTCTTACGGCAAGAAAACTAGCAGCTTTACACGTTATGCTCTTCTAAATCATTAAGCTTTGTTGGGAGAAATACTTCTGGATTTTACAGAATAGAATTTCTGTCATTTAGCTCTGTACTCAGAGGTGATCAGCCTTTCTCAGTGTCACTCTTTATAGTCACTGTATTTTAGTTGAACCTTCGCTTTTAAATCGTCTACCTGTAAAGTATTTTTCTACTCGCCTCAGCCTTCAGTCCACAAGGCAGTAAAATAAAATAAAATTTTAAAAAACTTTTCCACACAGAAAGCATGCTTACATAGAAATACGAACACATGTTCAGCTGTTTTTCCCCTCCTACCTTGCTCCCGTAATGCAGCCCTCTTTTATGACACAACCTGCTGGGGCTTGTACACCACAGCGACTTGGGATGCCACCCAGGTGTAATAAGAGTTTGTTTTAAGTTGATATAAAGTCAGATGAAAAAAACTAGTGTTTTTGATGAAAGTTAGACAAAAATAAAAAGAAACTAGAACAAAAGCACATGTTTGCTAAACTTAAAAATACAACTGCTGTCTTTGTGAAAACAGTTTTTATGCAGCATCAGAACTTGTTCTGTGTGCAAATGTGGCTCTTCTGAATGACTGCCAGATGCTGTTTACTTCGATAGATAAGTATGCCATCATTTCAGAGGACTATCCTGCTTGGTCTACAAAAAGTCTTCATCTGTTTGAGAAAATTCAGCCTCTGTTGTTTTAAACAGGCTTGTGCAGTTAGTCACGGCTTCCATAAAATACTGTGATGCGGCAACACGGGCACCACAACACACAGCAGTAGTTTGCTTTCGAACAATATGCATTTCTCATGATGTGACAGCTACAATCACTGTGCTGTGCTTATGGCGCTTTGCAGCATTCATTAATTTGCATAAAACATCTTGGGAATACTGCAGAATGAAGATTGAATCGCTCAGTCTCTGCATATGCAGGGAAATATTTTCAGACACACTTTGCTTCAGTTGGTTTACCTCGCAGTGCTGTGGTTTGTGGTTTAGCCTTGGCATTGAAAAGTGAGAGTTTGTGAATTGCCTTGGTATTTTCTACAACTTGAAGACATGTTGCAGGTGTATTATTTATGGATCTCCCCTAGTGTGAGAGATCCAGCGGGTCTTCCCATTTATCGAAGCATCTGCGGTTGTATCAAAGCCTTTAACGGCACATATTTGGCCAAAAGTCTTAACCTTAGTTTTTCATTGTGGGAAACAATAGATGTACTGTGCATACATTAAAAACCACACTCTAAAAGTGTGTGTGTGTGTAGCAGTGTTGTTGTTAAGTACTCTGCGTGGTAATTAAGAATAGAAATCCAGGAGAATGATACATAATTACTTTCCATTTGTCTTTTCTTGGGATGTTTTTTTTTTTCACATATGGAAGAGGTCATCAGGACTGAAGGTACTTTGAAAAACTAAATTAGTGTTTCAAAGTATCCTTCAAACATCATGAAAAACTTCAGCAGTGCTGACTAAAGCCTTTTAACGTCTTTTGATTCAGAAAAACACTAAAAAACATTTAGAAACCTAAACCTTTTAATATGTGCTTTACCTCAGCAAAAATCTTTGTTCTCCTGCTCTTGTCAATCACCAGATTATACATAAAGCCGGCTCCTATTTTAAAAGGAGAAACACAAACGTGTAAAATAGCCTAAAGGTTTTAAAGGGAGGATTGGAGGTTATGAAAGGACAGCAGTACTTGGTGTATGATTATTTGTAAAATTTCAAGCCAAAATGCTACGTGAATGTAATTGTAATCATTCAGTTAATTTATGACACCCCTCCCTACACATTCACACTCCCCCCCACACACAACCCACATACCACATGCACATAAAAACCCAAAAGTGATAATAATTTATGCCTTTAACAATGTTTATTTGATTCTCTACTCATGTAATGCTAATTACTGTATGCGTCACTACAGCAACAAACTATTTTTCACCTTCCTAAAATTCATATGCTGACATTATGTCAGCATATGACATGATAATGCCTTTGGCTTATAAATATTGTTCATTTTTATCTTAATCATATCTAATTTTAGCTGGCATTTGGAGGATTAAGAGATGAATTGTTGATATTATTAACAAATTACAGTGTGCAGGCAGCTTGATTATTAAAAAACGTTTGTGTGTTAAAATGTTTTATTGACTAAAAGTCTTAGGCATTAGACCTCATCAACATTAGTAGCAAAAACAAAAAATATCTCTCCTTACCAGTAAGAAAGGGCCTATTTGATTCAAGAGTCAAAGGTACCTGTGGCAGAGATTTCCTCAACAGATCTTTGATTAGGAGTAGAAAATAAGCCTAAAATGTTAATTTAGCTAAATTAGCTGATTTCACTGTTCTTATTTTCTTGTTATTATGAAAACGCATTCCAACAGGAGCCCTTCACTTCTGTAATGTGTACTTGTAATTTTTGGGGGTCTTAAAAGCAAACTGGTGTAGCAGTGAAAAGAAGTAAACCCTCTCTTCCTTCTGGCATTAATTGTTTCAGTTAATTGAAATAAATGTGATGCATGTTTGCCAAGGCCAAGGTCAGAGCTACAGTAGCTGTCACGATGATGAGTGCTTCGCTCTGAGATAGAGCTGCCCACCAAACCGAGGGGGACTGACAGTTAATCACAAGCACATTACACCTCTGGGATAGGCCGACCTGCAGCCTCCTGCCTTTGGCTCCAGCCTGCCTGTCACTATGATGACTCTGTGGTCTATCTGTGTCTGCCGCAGATTTGTTTATCTGGCAGTAGACTGTGGCCTCGTCTTGGGCTGAGCCTGGCACCTGTCCATCCATCAGCCCTTGGTGTGACGTAGTAGACAAAGACTCCTGAACTACCTGGTACATGCCACCACATGTTCCTCGCCGGGTGAACTTAACCGAATAAATGCTTCATTGGTCAGCAGGCACAACACCATAATGAAGACGTAAAATTATGCAGCACCACAGTGATGCTTTGTCATCACTGAAAAGCTCTCGGTGTGCTTAAACCTCAAAGTTCCCGAAAGGATAAAAGCTTGGAGAGTTTATTGGGGCTTAAAAATTTTAAAAGCCAGAGTGGGAAAAGTTGGGAAAACTTTGCTGATCATGCCGGCGAGGGCAGCAGAGGAATTAATTAGAGTCATGTGTTTTTAATCTGGGAGGAAGTTGGAGTACCCAAAGAAAACCCACTCATGCACAGGGAGAACATGTAAAGAAAAACATGTATTCATGCCACTAAGACTTTAAATTCAATTGAAAAACACTTCATTAATCCTAAAGAAAATATAATTTTGTAGATGTACATGAAGCTGTATTTTGCTGCCTTGAACAGACTATCTTCTTATACTGACATGTTTAGCTCAATTCGTTATCCTAACGAATTGATAACGAATTCATTATCAATTCCATTTAACGAATTGATAACGAATTCGTTAAATGGAAGAAGTTCCATTTAATACACTACTTTGAGTTTGTCTGTCGAAAAACAAATCTTTAAAATTCTTCTCACGCCTGGTACTCATGTCATATGTTTTTAAATGAGAGAGTTTGTGTTATTCATCAGCATCTGTCATTTTCTCCTCTGATAAATCTACGAGTGCCACATCAACTCAGACGACCAAACATTGGCAGTGTGTCATTAAGAGGCAGCACCCTTCGTCCCTGGAAGCCTCTGATGTTACCACGGGGGTACGCTGACATGTTAATGGGTTCCATCATTGATAACAAGGAGCTAATGAAAATCTAATCAAAAAATTAGCTTGTCGCTGGATTGTCTCCTTTCTGACTGCCTCACACACGCATACACACACACCCCTGCATATACACACACTCTGAGAGTACAGCCATGCATTATTTCTGCTCTGCTGGAGGAAATTTCCATCATAGGTCTGATTAGAAGCTGATCATCAGTGCCATCCTCAATACATTGCATACTTTCTCCTGAACCCTTTCATTAAAAGTGAATGACAAGTGAGGAACATGTTGAGAGGTAATGGCGGTTTGCCAGGAAACCTAAAAAATATGGATTGAAGAATTTTGGGTTCCCACAAGCCACCTCTAAAGACAGAAAGTCAGCCATTCTACTTAGCTGAAGTACATGAAAGATCTCTACAGTTGCACTTGTAAATTGAAGTCTTGTGTTAAAAAGAGCAGAAAGGGGAAGAATTAATAGAGCCCAATTACTTTGTTCTATTTTATCCTCCTCTTGGGGTGTTGAAAGGCAACACAAAGAGCTGGCAGGTCAAGGCTGAGTCCAAGGAAATGTTTTAAATATTCCAGCAGGGAAGGTCACAAGAATCTGCAAATACAGAATTAAACTTAAACAACCTCCAAGACCCAAGTTTAGCAGAGAGTTTTTCTGTCACTAAGTTTTCTCTTAGTGTTACTCTGGGGAACCACTGACTTGGATGAAGCCCTCTGGGCCTTGTTGCTGCAGTGAAACTAAATGGCCAGGCTGCACAGAGGAATTCTTGAATGCCCTGCAGGCGTCAAATGTGGAACACAGAGTCAGCAGCGCCAGCGCATTATCTTGAGCTGTAACGTTGGAGAGTTGCACCCGACTTCTTGCTGAACATATGTTCAGCTGTCAATTTACAAGCACATGAGAAGATTTTACTGAAATGTTAAAATATGGATAATTTCACGTGCCGTAAGGTTGTTTTTTTTTAAATGTTCGGACGCTTCATCTGTTCGGACATTAAATGTGCCAAAGCGTATTTTGATTATATAATGCCCTGCTACAACGCAGTCGTAAACTCCAATGTGTTTTGTTAAGATGCAATATGGGGCTGACAGAAAGCCCTCTGAAAAATAAGTAAACCAATATATAGTTTAAATTAATGTTGCGAGTATAAATTTAAGAGTGCAGCATGCATTTTTATTAAACCCATCTACACTGATACCCCTCAATAAAGCACAATGGAAACATTTGCTCTCAAAAGTTACCTTGTAAATAAAGTGAACCTTTTAGCAATTAATCTCACAATAAACGCAGCTGTTCTGTTACAATACATTAAAGGTTAAATTAAGGGGGGGACATCCCGAGCATTAAACAACTAAGTGTTGAATTATGTTAGACTATGTGGATGATATGACTGCAAACTAGAGCTGGACAATATATTGCAAATGTATCATTATTGCAGTAATGGTGTATTCAATATTCATATCACAGGAAACAGCTTGGACTCCAACAGCTGTGAACTAACTATTATAGCACAATTTAATTTTTATGCAACATATTTTGGAGACACTTGATTTAAAATAAGATATTTTAGAAGATAAAGAGGTCATAAAGGGGTCGAGTCATTAATAAACTCCAACTAAATTATTTCCAACAGCAGACAGCTATCGGAATAAAACCTTGTTGAATGGATATTTTTCCAGTAGCTGGATGAACTACTCACTATGTGACGTCAATGTCAAACTCTCAATAAAACTATTTAATTTTATTGCAACATTCACCAGTTTTATTCACCAATTCTATCTAGCATCATGCAACCCTACCGCAACAAACAAAGGGCATCCTACCTAAACTGACAGCAAAGCATTAATCAGAGGATCAGCCAAGATGCACATAGTAACTAAAATAGCTGCATAGATGGAAGAATCTGTCGACAGGACAACACTGTGCTCTCCACAAATATGAGTGGCAAATAGAGAGTCACTGTTGAAAGAAAGAAAGTCATATAAAATTCCATTTAATGTTTGACCAAATATATTGATCAACACAACATTTTAAGCTTTTAAGTCAGGTTGTGAAACAGTCCACAGCTGTTTAGTCGAATCTGGGGACTCTTAAAAAGCTGTTAAAAGCTTTCTTGTTTAAGCAGGCTTTCTGGTGAATGCTTATTTCATTGTGTTTTACTGTGTGTTTTTTATCTGTTTTATTGGCTACTGGCTATTCTTTTTATTAGTTATTTTATTAGTTCTCTGTGCATTGATAGTTTTGTTTCTTAAAGGCACTTAAAACCAAACTTTAATTACGTACTTACTTTGTATGGGGTACACAGGAAACACGCAGAAGGACGTAAACTGGTCATATGATACCAAATTAGACATTTTTTGTTTCCATGCAAAGTTGATATTTGTGGCATCACACTGAAGACGTAATCCGACTATAAAACATGGTGGTGGCAACACCATGCTGTTACAGTCAGTGAGTGTTGGAAAGCTGTTCAAAATTTATTAGCAGAAAATAAGAAATGGAAAAACAAATTATAACTCTTTTTTTCTTTTACTCAAAAAAGAAAGCACAACATTCTGATATATAACATAAATTCCTAATAAAATGCATTGATACTTATTGCTCCAAAACCTGAAGCAGTTTTATGGTGCTGTAATTTTTTTCTCACCTTATATCTATATCTATCAGTACATCTGAACATTGCACATCATTCATATATTATCTCACTTATAAGAAATTATATCTACTGATCTCGATAGATGGCAATTAAAAAATAGGTTGCACTTATCAAATGTGTCTTCACTGTTATGAAAGCTCTTTAATTGTACTTTTACGCAGAAACCTCTTTCTCAAGGTGGTTTAATGTGTTCACTGCAGGTGATGACGAGCTGATAAATTGCTCCTGAGTGCTTTGAGTGTTCGGTTTATGGTTTGCTGAGACAACCTGGAGCCGCTGCTGTGGAGGATGACAAAAGAAGCCCCAGCGTCTTCCTTGCATGCCATCTTTTCTCAGCACTGTGGGGCCGATCTGCCCCCGAGGGAGGGAGGCAGTGACCAGGCAGGCTCAAGTGAATGCAGCCATTTCTTGTGCGGAGCGGTAACATGACACCAGTGCAAATAAGAGGTGTATTTGCAGGTGATTGCTGTCCAGCAAAACACAATTATGGTACTCTTGATTTATGGCTCCAGCTTCAACCTGCTCCATGCCGTTTCACGGTAATCTGGATGCTTCTATGACATGTTCATTTTGTCGAACACCACAGTGGGCTCGCTCTTTGACCACGCTGCTAACAGTGATGCATTGCTCTTTGCTCAGGCTTTTCACGCTGGCTGAATGAAGACTAAATTAATCAGGGCCACCTGGTTATCTAGTTTGTCTGTTAGCAATAGAGTCTGACCACATGGTTGATTACACCTCTGACCAACCTGAAGAGCCTGAGGGAAGATGTTATTCCCATTGTGAGCTGTGTAAACACTCTGTCACCGAGCTTATTTTGCAACAACAAGCTGCTGAATGCACACGGCTGCTGCAGACAAGAAGGTTCTGGAAGTTCAGCTAAGATGTGACTCAAATATCAACTGTGTAGCTGGTAAAAACTGTCATAAAGTATTTTAAATTGTTTCATTTTCCTTAGATTTTCTTTTCTGTTTTCCAAAAGGTTGTCAGTTGTTTCCTGTGGAAAATTTTATCTTCAAGCATATAAAGCCTGAGCAGCCCTTCTGAACATAATAACAATGCCACATCTAGATGCTTAAATACACTAAACAATTAAACAGGTATGCCTAGTAAAGAAGTTATCAAGTGTTTCACAGCTTCTTCAAAACTTATAAGACTAAAATAGCACCTGGGCTGTTTAAATGACCTTCCAACAACCTCCTCCTGCCTTTCCTATATATTTTACTATGCAACTGCCATTTCTTTTTTCTACTGCCGCCTTTCTCTTGGGCACATCTGGCAGTTGATCCTGAACTGCCTCGAGGACAATTCAAAAGGTCACCTCTCTCCTTCGGAAGAAGACAACAACACTTGCTGACGTGGCCTTATCTTCCTCGACTGCTGGAAGGCACTGGCTACTTTGACAATAGTACTTGTAATTCATTTCGTTTCCTGCCTGAACATCAGTCCTCGACTGCCTCCCTACACTTTTCATTTCTGCTCCGTACTCAGTGGTCTGTCCCCAGCGGTGGGGATAATGGAGAAAACCAGTTCCAGCTCTTGCTTCAAGTGAAAGGATCAGATAAAGTTAAAAGCAAAAACAATAGTGTTGCTAAGACTGTAGACAAACTGAAAGCATTCAGAAAAGGTTAAGAGGCCCCCCTGGCATTGTGCAGCCTAATTCAATACTTCCCTTCCTGTCACCTTTTAGCTGGATTTTGCATTTTAAATTAGGGCCGTGGAGAAAAGAGAACTCATAAAACGAGGACACAGGATACGAATGACTAATATTACTTCGAAGCCGTATGAACGGGGCAGACTACAGGAAGATGAGAAATGTTGCTCTGATGAAGTGAGAACTGTTCCGTTATTAACATTTCGAAATGAATGAGTGAATGAATGCCATTAGAGATTGATCCTTGGTCAGTGAAAAATACCACAGCCGATGCGGGGTGGCGGAGGGGCCGGATTGTTTTAAAGAGCTGAAAATGTCAATACCCCGCTCTTGCTTGAATGTTGTGTGGGAGACGGAGACTTCTTGATGGATGGCGGCAGCGATAATGAAAAATGATTTGAATGGGAGAGACTGAGTGTGACAGAGGTTCAGCTGTGAATGATGGAATGAGCGGAGGGGGTGAAAATGAGATTAGGTTTTGCTCTTCAGGTGGTTTGTCAGCCTTGGGAGCAGAATAACCACCGGTTCTTCGATGGCTTCGACCAACGCAGCTGGATTGTGTTTTCAGGAGGAGAGAGATTCATAGACAGCAAACATTCCTGCTTGTTGTGGTCTAACATCGCCGTGAGAGTCAGAGCGTTTAAATCCTTTGCACTATTTGTCAGTTTTAATTCATTAGTGAATTAGATTAATTTAATCCCTAAAGATTTTGCGTGTCTTTATCCTGCACACACAAGCACACGCAGTCTCATAGTTGAGCAATTGTAGCCAGGCATGGAAAGTTTATGTACCAGCGGATTTTCACTCCCATTAATGCAGCTTTATGTGTGAAAGAAAACATTTTCAGTCTTTTCGCCCTTAAGAAAAGGCACTTTTGATCCTTAGTTAGAAGCAGTATCCAGGGATTAGATTCAAAGGAGCTCATCATTAAAATTAGTTCTTTGTGTGTTGAAGGAACTTGGCATCAAATAGCAGACTTTGACCCCAGTTAATTGGTGGCTACAAAATAAACCCTTGAACTTATATTTGACTGTTATGGAAAGATGTTTTTTTCTTTCTAAATCCACATCTGATCTAAAGAAAATGAAGTAAAAGAACAAAAATCTTCAGGGTTTCTATGCAGTCCAAAGAGGTCTGAAAAAGTATGAAATTTTATATAAATTGACTCAGATGTGGGCTGCACAGTGGTGCAGTTGGTAGAGCTGTTGCCTTGCAGCAAGAAGGTCCTGGGTTCGATTCCCGGCCGGGGGTCTTTCTGCATGGAGTTTGCATGTTCTCCCTGTGCATGCGTGGGTTCTCTCCTGGTTCTCCGGCTTCCTCCCACAGTCCGAAAACATGACTGTCAGGTTGATTGGTTTCTCTAAATTCTCACTAGGTGTGATGAGTGTGTGTGTGAATGGTTGTTTGTCTTGTATGTCTTTGTGTTGCCCTGCGACAGACTGGCGACCTGTCCAGGGTGAACCCCGCCTCTCGCCCAGTACGCAGCTGGAGATCGGAACCAGCAACCCTCCCGACCCCATTAGGGAAGAAGGGTGTAAAGAAAATGGATGGATGACTCGAATGTATTTGGAAAAACAAAATGGATAATGGGCAAATTTTTGTATTTATTTAATTTGAATATTTTACAGACTGTATTCCCTTCTGTTCATCCTTCCTTCATAGTAAAATGAAAAGTCTGACAATTTCAACCTGAAAAATCTGTAATATGGACATTAAAAATTAGTTGAAACTCTTGTTTTGTTTCTTTTCATTACATAATTTACTATCAAGTGATTATATAATCATGTCTTCAACATGGCTAAATTATTTTTTGAAAAGAAGATGGCTATTGACTTCTTGAAGCTATAAATGCTTTAATTAACTGGCAGCATGCCCAATATATATATAAATATATATACTATCTCAAAAGGGTGTTGGATTCATCTTACAAAGTAAATCAGTGCAAAACTGTGCAAAACTATAAATAATAAGTTGCATGCCAAATATGGTTGTGACTGCCTGTTTTCAACAATACGAAGGGCTCACTACTTTTATAAGTTATCGTTGTTCTAGCTTCAAATCTGCCTTTGTTATCTTTGCAAACTGTTGGCGTGAGGAGGAGGAGGATGGAAAACTTGACAGATGAGTTAACAATAACCTCTAACAGTGCCAGAGCTTGGCAAGCAATCAGTTATTTGTTCTGAAAGAAAACAAAAAGGATTGTTAAAAAATACATTTCATTTTGCTCAACTCTGAAGAAGTTGTCCATTTTCTCCACTAAAGTACTTAAGGAGTTTAAAAATCTCTAAACATCAATCTCAACTGTCCCTTTATGGGTAGTTACAGCGCATAAAATAAATCTTACTTGCCAGAGATGGTTGTAATTGTCCATTTTTGTAAAATAAAAGTGTCCTGCTGCTTTCATCTTTTAACATTGTACTTGTTCTGAGTGCTAAGGCAGCTCTCGATCTCAATTGTATTGATGCGAGGAGGAGGAAGATGGAAAACTTGATGAATGAGCTAACAGTAATGTCCAGAGGTACCAGGACTTGGCAAAATATAAGTTATCTGTTCGGAAAGAAAAAAAAAAGAATAAAATTTTAAAAACAATTGATTTTGCACAGCTCAGGGAAAGCTGTGAAGTTTCTCCATTAAAGCACATTAGGAGCATAAAACACCTGTTAAAAAAAGAACATTGGACATCTACATATGAACAGAGATGCTGACGTTTTAATAAAGAGAGGACACCCATAATGCTATAATGCTGGGTGTTCAGAGGAAAGTGTTTTTTTTTCCAGCATAAGGTCAGTCTCTGACTCCCAGTAGGAACACTGTCATTGTGTGTCATTGCTGTAAGTCGATTAAGTCTGTGTGATGTCTTATTATTGCTTTGTCCCCATATGAGAGCTTCCATTAAGAAGGAAGCATGTCTATTCTCTCCACGGGTTCCCTTTTATCAAAGTCTCCATCTATGTTGCTTACATGCCTCTGAGCTGCGTCCAATTATCTATAAGGTCAGGCAGGCAAAAAAAAGAGAGAAAAGCATAAAAAAGAAAACTAACAATCATTTAAAACAAGAACTTTATTTGTCCTTTACTTTCAGCATTGATGGGTACAAACACATTAACAGCTGCTGTTAATGAATCTCTCTGAGTGTACTGAAAGCTCTTATTGCTTTGTGAACAATTTCACAGCATAATGAGGTAATTTTACATTTGTGAGACAGAGTGAGGCCAAACATCAGGGAAATGACAACACTAATGTGCCTTTCAGGCTCACAGCCAGACCTCCATTCACCACCCTGCTCAGCAGTTTAGTTATTCATTATATATTTGTGCCGAAGGATATTGTGGACAGCAGCAAATAAACACCCAATTGTGAGGAGAGGGTCACCGGACCCTTGGAGATTGAGTCTCAAATCCCAGGCGACCTCCGGAGAGAGTGCATGGAGAAGACGAGCATTGAAAAGATGAGCATCAAGGCTGATGTACTGAGAGCCGGCCTTGGCTCAGACTAACCGTAATGGAATAGCGGACAGCACCAAGGACGCTTCTTAAACCCTAACACAGCTATTGATCCCATTATATTCAGACCTTTGGTCTTTCTTGTTTCTTGTGTATTTGAGATTACTTGGTCTCTGGCCTTGGATGTCAGAGGAGCAAAGCTGTGCCGAGTAGCTTATGCTGTACAAGGAAAGTACAATTCTGTTTCTTTTAAAGTGTTAGCTTGGATGGTAGACTCTATAGTGAACGTTCCACATGGAGATTGCAGATTTAGCATTGTGGTTTAGGATTCTTGTCCTTTTCTATTGTACCGTTGTTGTTGTTGTTACCCACCAGTGTGGATAAATATTGATCCGAGATCTCCCTTTGTGTTGAAGCAGAACTGCATGTTCAAGAGTGTACTGCCAGAACTTCTGCTTTTATAGAAACACTCAAACTTTCAGTGAATTAGTGCTCTTGATGTGCTTCACCTGACTGTAGCGTACCACTTTGATTTCTTTGGCATCAGAAAGGGTGTTTTGTTCTTTTTTTAACAGTGCTTCAACAACGTGACTGAACCTTTAATAAAAACATAACAACAGTTGTGGTGATCCAGCATTATGGCTTCCTTCAGCATTGCTTCTGCATTTAGCAACAGCCTGTATAGATCTTTGAAGGACTCCTGCAACTGAGAGGTGGGTGTGACTGAGGCTGTAAAGGCAGCTTCTGCCTCTATTTCTCTCCGGGTTGCCATCTTTCAACATGAGAAATTTATTTTGGTTAAGTTTTTAACAAAAACTAACAAACATAATATGGATGCGGCAATCACAGAGTCTCTGATTTTTGTAAAACTTTGGCCTGCTAATGTACATTTCTCTCTAAGAGCGTTAATTAATAGCATTTAAAGTATTTATTTCCAGCTGATGGTATGTCAATCACCTGTATAATACACACAAGGAACCTCACACCATGTATTCAGAACAGGTTTTATTTTAAATAACAAAGACAAAATAATTATAAAACCTACTTTTTACACTGTCAACTCCCATTTCTAAATCCATTGTTTCCATAACCATCAGAGGTTGAAAGCTCAAAAGAATAAAACAGAGCAGCTTTACTGTAGTGCATTCAAGCTCCAATCAGAACCAGGCAAGCTGAAAAATGGTGGATTCTGGTCAACAGAAAATTTCTTAATGCATGTCTAAGTGTGAATATTGCTTTGCCAAAGTGCTCTGCTCAGGTGTGACAGCTTGGAGTTCGAGTCTTGATCCCTCATTATCTACTTCCACACCAGAATGTTGTCGTCAGCACAACCTGGCAAAGCTTATGTTGTGATCATTAGCAGGAAAAAGACAGAATCTTTGACTGTTTGACTGTGAACTGAAAATTAGCTGATTCGCCAGTTGATTTGTGTATCTTTAATCTCTAACAGTAGTTAGCCTGATTTCTGAACTCATCAATTAGCATGCTACTGATTTTCTGTCTTGCAACTCGGACATTGCCTTTGTAGTTGTGACATGTTTGACTTTAAGTCTTCATCCCTCAGTGACAACTTCCACATTGAAGAATGTTGTGTTAGTGGAGCCAGGCAATATGGTGGATTCACTGATCTGGAAAAAGTCAGACTTTTATACGTTCAAAGAGCCAAACAACATAAAGGCCGTCGGAAAGAAATCTGCCAGCAGATTTCTTAGTGCATCTGCAATCTACCATCAGACATTACTGTGCATCTCTGACCTTTCTCTATTTGTTACTAATGTAAGCCTAACTGGTGACACACCGTAATAAGTAATGTTTATCTGAAATGTTATTTATGTAAGGTCAAGATATTATGTGCGTTGTTTTATTATGTTCTGATACATAAAACCTTAAATCTGAGGCAGGGAGCTCTTATACCACACTTTGCCCATGTGTACAACCTTTAAAAGTCACAACTAGAGCACTTTTTATGCTAACAGTTTTGCACCTTTTGTGTCCCTTCCTTATTTTTTGGCCCCACCTATTGTAATGCATCAGCCCTGCACATCTCCACCTTCTACTTATCACTTTGATCTGCTGCGGCCTGCCACAGATAGTGTCCCCTACAAACTGTGACCAGGTTGTTGTCCAGCAGCTCTCCATATGAATTATGATGCACTAGACCAGTCCTAATCTTGCTATGGAGGTTCTTTTGCCCTTGGCTGGAGCATCAATGGATAGATGGAACTTTATCAGATTTTATGGTGCTTTGGTGTGCAATTCATAAAAGGTGCTGGACTGTGCTTATGGGTATGGAGTTGGGGGATATGAGGGAGGCATGTTTGCTAGAACTACACAGTGCTGTTTCATCTGCTTTTTATTTTTTTTTTGCAGATTAATAAAAAATAAAACATGAAAAAAAAAAACTGCCAAAAGGAGAATGAAACTGACCACAAAATTAAGAATAATTTAAAAACTACTCAATTTTGGGCATTTAAAAGAGAACCCAAAGGATATCAACAGAAAAACTTTAATTTAAAAGATTTCTTAGTTGTGTCTTTATTTTATTTTCTGATTCACTTCCCCCCGCTCCTCGCCCAGCTCATTAGAGTGAGCTCCAAGTTCTCAAACTATCTCAGTTAGCTGCTTTTGATACTGTCAGGTTGCAGCTCTTCACTGAGCTCCTCTCAAACTGTTCCTCCTCTTTCTGAGGGGGATTTTAGGTTACCCTCAGAAGAAACTCTTTTTTTGTTTGCTGTAATGCATATTTGTGACCTAAACTGTCCCTCCAATAACCCTGCATGAATAAGCATGAATGGATGGATGAATGGGTAATAATTTGTTCATATTTTGGACTATCTGCTCCATTAGAAACCGACCTACCTTCTCTCTCCTGATAAGTTTGTTGACATATTAGGTTGACAAACCTACAACTTAGCTCACTTAGTTATGAAATATCTAAAAATATAAATCTCTACTTTGTAAGAATTGTTCCCTGTAAATTTGCAAATACAGAGGACCACAAAGCAGACTGCCGCTATCCTTCGTCATCCTCTTCTCTCGTCAAAAGGTTTACAAAACATTTAGTTTGGTTTTGGCATCCTTGACTGTTTATGCAGCTGACTGTGCAGCACATTGTTACAGTTGAATAGACAAAGTAAAAGCAATTTTAGGCAACCAACTATCTGTTCTTTGATGAGTTTCACAGGAGATGCTGTGCACACATGTTGGAGTGGGATGCACTCTGAGTGAGACACAGCATAACGTCATGTGAAACAACTCAATACATAACATACTAAATCCCAATAGACTTGTCCCAAAGTAATGAAACTGAATATATCACATACCTGGCTGAAACAGAGGAAATTACTTATGATTATGGAGAAAAAGGATGTCAAAAGTCTTATTCTAAAGACAGGAATATACTGCTAATTAGGTCAAAGACTCTGAAGGTTGCAATATGAATGTGCAAACAAGGAATTCCTAATATAAACTTTCTTTCTTCACCAATAAAAATCCTTTATCTCCAGGTTTTGTGTGGAGTTGTTAATGAGTTTTCCAAATTCAAGGTAACGCTAAATTAACTGACCTTCAGGTTAATATTTAGTCATTTATCTGTAAAAACACCTTCTTCCCATGGCGGACCTCTTCGTAAGTGTTCCCCTGACCCCCAAAAAGTTGCTCTTTATTTTTGCTTTTTATCAGCAGTTTCTGTTTGTCCCAAGGTGTCCGTTAGTGACAAGAAGCTGAATGATTTTCCCCCTCATCTCTTGTCATAAGTGCCCTTTCACAGGGTTCGACCATTATGTTGCGGTTCTATAGGCGCTCTAGCGAAAGTCGAACAGAATACAAACAATGTTTCCTATGCTTAAAGGCCTTTCTTCACATCACCACCGGCAGAAATGTGTGGGCCTGAAATTAGCATATTAATGTGTATAAAAGCCCTCGTTCCCTCCATAAACATGCTTAGATTACAATAGTGTTTGTTGGATAAAGATTCTGTTGTATAATCACCCAATGTTTGATTGTGAATATTGATGTTGGTGAGAAGATAATGACCAATGCCAGGCAATAAATCACTTAAAATGAAAAAAATTAACCTAAATTTTATCTTGCAAAGATACTTGGCTCCCTTGAACCATTTTATGTTTTGTCACATTAAAAGCACAAATTTGAAATAACTTTAAATAACAACCTATACCAGCACAGAAAAGTGCACAATTGTCAAGTGGAAGGAAACTGATAAAAATGCAAGTGGGACACGCAAGTGTACTCAGTCCCCTTGTGTCAGCACTTTATAAAACCACCCTTTTCTGTAATTACAGTCTTTTTGGTGTATGTCTTTGTAAGATTTGCAGATCTGAGACTGAAATAGAGACAGAAATTTAATTGTAGCTGAACAATCACGTGGGACACGGTCACTGCACTTAGGTGATCTTCCAATCCAGTCATTATAAAACTACGAGCACCAGCTGGCTGAAGTTCTGTTGAATTAGGTCAGTCACATTATATTCATGTAATATTATGTGTTAAATATTTTTATCTAATTGTCATTATTTTATAAAAATCAGTTTTGCATTTGCATCTATTTTTTTGGTGGTAAAAGGACAGTTATGTTGATTACTTTTTATTGGCAGGGTATAAGAATAGAAAGTTGTGAGTAGTCCCTTTGGTACGTGGTTTTAAAGTGCACCAGAGAACAGCATTATTGAAAGCAAACAAGCCAACACATAAAATAAAGTACTATGAATTTCCCATTGATTCCAACATTTTAAAAAGAAACAAAAAACAATAGAAAACAAAACTACCTCCATTAACAACAACAACAACAACAAAAAAATTTAAATCTTGGCACTATTTTTTTAATGCCACTTTTAAAAATGTAGCTGCATTTTTTTTTTTGCAAATGTTTGTTGTTTATATTGATATGAGAAAGATGGAATATCCTCTGGTACAGCATCTTAATACAATCCTAGCCTGCTCCCACAGCACAGAGGTGTACACTACCCACCTTAAGTACATTAAAGTTATTAAAATCAATTCAATGTGCTGAATATCCTTGACATTTCTGTAACTCTCCCATCAGCACAACAATCTGAATCCGTGCTATTCTCAAGATGTCTTTAATTAGTTGTACAAGGCACCATTATTTTTTATTGTCCAACAAGCAATATTGCAAAGCAGAAACTGATTTAATGTTGTTTAGCCTGGATAAACTAATTACATTTACTGTAGCATCACATATGCATAGTATTAATATTCATTGTTGTGCAATAATCTTTAAAGTCTCCCATGTTTGCCATGATTCCCACAGATTTAGTTAATTGATTATAGATTGTGGTGTTCATTTTGAAGACAAATCCTTTCAGTGAAAACGTGAATGCAGCTGCAGTGGCTTCTGTAATGATTTAGCCAATTAGCTGTATGATAAAGGTGCTTCACTGAAGCTGCAGTCTTGGCTGATGGAAAATAACATGTTTGGAAATAAGGTGACCTCAGAGATGATGAGATCAAGCAGTCAGAAACAAACAAACGAAAAATTGATTGGACCCGAGTTTGATCAAATCAGGACTTCCCTGTTCTTAGTGGCACAATACCTAAAGATTTATTCTCCTTTTATTAAATAAATAAATGAAACACAAGTGTACTCTTCATGTATTTCTTCTTTTAGATTCCTATGTCCGTGCTAATTTTTAGTTTGGGGAAATCGATTTACCTACATCAAGGATTCTCATATTCAGACCTTGTTGAAACTATGCATGGGTCTGTATTTGATTCCCACAGCATAATAACCCTCTGTTAACATTTTACCATTGCAGTATTTACCCAGACTCTGATAAAGTATTTGATGCGTATACCACGAGTGGTTTCATTTCAAAAAGCAATCATTATTTATATTGCTTCTAAAATCATATAGGTCAATAATAAAGCTTCAATGTTCTCTGCAACATATATTTCTCTTGATAAGTAGAGTTTATAAAAAAATAAATCTGATAAAGGGCTGGGCTGCATAATATCAGGAAAACAAAGCATGACACTATTGCTGAATGTTATGATGATGCTATTAAGGGGGATTGTGACTCCTCTTTCTTTTCCTTCATCCTGCATCTCACCAACTAAAAATACACATCAAGTCTTGGATCTGAGGGCAGTGAAAATCTGCCCAACATCCAAACTATATTACTGGCTTTATGCATGTAAGGCACTTAAAATATATCCTTTCAAACTCTGCATCCAATCAAAGGGGTCTGTTTGATAGTGATATTGCGATGATGACTGCAATTTCATTGTGATGTAGGTTGTATGGGTAGTCGCCCAGACCGGCATTAAAAAAGGAAATGATCCTAAAAATTCCAACTTTTCTGTCTTTTTAGGAATAAATGACAGAAAAGTTTTAATTTTTAGGATCATTTCCTTTATACCCTGTTTGCTGCTGCAAATAAGTAGGTCACATTTGCTGGTGGGATTGCGTTTCATTATTGCCCCTCAAGAATTTCACATTGTTTCTTACATTTTAATTGTTTGGAGGTTGTTTCATGCTGGAACTGCCCACGCTTACAGTACACGATGGTATAAAATTTTGTGACACTTGAAATCTAAGCTGATATTTTATGGTAATTCCTTAGGTTCTTAGCTCAGGTTTTACCTCACCACCGCTACTTTTAAAACAATTACCTCTATTATTTAACTGAGTTTACACCACAGGGTTGCTTACCAGACAGGAAATAGTTTCCAAAGAATGATTCTTGTCTTTCTTGTAAGCAAGGCAAAAAAGCATAGGAGTCTTCTTTCAGCCAGCTGATCTGCAGTGTGACACAACAGGAGTGGGAGGGGAACAGTGCACCAGTTTCTGCTTCATACAGCTGGAAAAAAACCATCACATTAGTCATTGTGAGACTTTCTCCGGCTTCTCAGTAAAAGAGTTTTGAACCATAATACTGCTTGACTAAATTATTAGCATTTTTAAATCTTTTTTTTTCCAAACCTTTGTATATCTTTACAAAATGCAGAGAAGAACGTGGCTTCTAATTTTTGAGAGTTGAAGGACAACTGAATCACTGATTCATGCGTTATTACGTAATGACAGGGTTCACTGCAGATGCAGGAATACAAAAGAAATGCTTACAGTAAGACATATTTAGTGTGTTGGACCCAAACTGCAACAGGACAAAGGCTGGCGCATGATAAAGACTGTAATGGAAATTTATTGATGAAGCTGATGGACTTACAGAACACAAGGGAAAACGAACCAGAATCAGGATGGCAGCAACAGTGAACAAAGGAATATACCAGATTCTTTCTGAATTCGCTCACTGAATTGAGTCTAGCAGTGAATGAATTAAACTAAGGAGCTGAAATACCTTGGGGATGTGATAGTAATATGCAAACCAGGAGAGTACAATCTAGGAATGCAGAGAAGCTGGGGAAGAATCTAAGCAGGGAACTGAGAGGAAGTACCGTAAACTAATGGGAGCACGAGAAACCGAATATAAACAGAGGATCCAATTAAGCCTAAGCTAAAGAGTAACGCCAATCTAACAGGCAAAACAAGAGAGAGGAGAAAAGTAAGAAACTCAGTAAAAATGAGCTAATATGAAGAGACACTAGTCACACTCAAATGACCAAAACACAAAGATCAAGACACTCAGTCCCTTTCGTGACCCCCTTCAAGGACTCGAGTATGGAGGAGAGGAGACAGGTTGTGAACAATCAACTTAAGGAGAATACATTAAGAAGTGCTCAGGTCAAGCCGAGACACACATCAGAAGATACTGTTGACAGTAATGCTTTGAAGCAAATGTCACAGTTAAGCTTTATCCCTTTCCAAAGACTATTTTTGGTGCTTTTTTTAGTTATTTTTTTGTTATAGTCTGTGGTCAGTAGTTCAAAAAATCTTAACTTCTTCATGGAAAACATGAAGCTACAAAATGATTCAGATGATCCTTTTTGTGCTTAAATAGGTAATGGGTATTCTTTGGGTGTCTGGGTCGAACTGGGTCAGATTTCTTGTTAGTGCTGGACAGTTCTGGACTCTTTGCTCACTGTACTTCTGCTAAAAGTGTGCGAAACACATTTAGAAGCTCTTCTGTCTGGAAAGCTTCCGAATTTATGGGTGCAGACCGTGTGGGCTGCGGAAAAGAAAACGTGGTTTTGATATGTCATAATTTACATGCTGTTACATTTAAGTGGAGAATAAACGTCATCAGGACATCTGGCGCCGACGCTGTGACTGTCTGCGTCTCCCAGGCTCATTTCTGACTGAGAACAGAAAGACCTTGGAGTACAAAGACAACAGACTTGATTATGTGAGTACACAGGAAGGTCTCCAAACATTGTCGTGCTAATCACGTTAGTGGGCACAGACTCAAGGCAGGACAGATGCTTGGCAAAGGGCAATAGGGTTATGTTGTCCTGATTAGAAGGGGGGTCTGTGAGGGAGGGAAGGAGGAGGCGGCTGTGAATCTTGTCTCCTACCTCGGCATCACCTTGCAAAGGTAAACCCGACCGTGACTTTTTTCTCCACGCTCAGTCTGTCACTTTTTCCACGTCTCTCACACAGCGTCTTTATTCAGAAGCTAGCGCCTTAGTCAGAGCGGATTTTCGTCCCTCCGTTTCGCTGCCCGCATTCATTTTCCTTCTTGTCAACCACCCACACAGCAATGAGTTGTCAGATGATAGTTTCAAAGTTTCTTCTTACCGATTTGCTGCTTAAAGTTGTTAAAAACAAATTTGCTCATTTCTGACATGTTTGCTTTGGTTTGCAAAAGGAAAATAGAAAACGCCAGGGTGGCTCATTTGCAAATCTCTTTCTGTAATGTCTAAGTTGAAGAACAGCTGAGCAAATATTTGGAACAGAAATGCTCACATAATGAACCCTTGATAGTCAAACTGTTCTAGTTATTTCATATTAATAAAATGCACGTTAGATTCTTAAGGTACCGTTGTAAAACCCCACAGACGAAAATACCATGTGTACACAAGGGTTTTTTTTTTGTGCTGTGGGAAACTGAGTCATTAGAGATAACACAAATGTGTTTCTGGCTGCATTAATTTTTTATTTTAAAATAATTCAACACTGAAGGCATTTTATTGACTTTTTCACTTTTTTTTACATCATGTTCCACCACAGCAGCTTGGGGAGGATTTCCATATTTTTCAGGAAAACATAATAATTTGTAACAAAGATGATAAGAACACTATCTGTTTATCTTAAACAGAACCAATCTGCCAAGTTTCGCAAAGTTACTCTGTAAAACTACTAACTTTTGCAGAGTTAAAAGCATACGTGGTTTTAAATCCCCCTTTGATGTCCTCTAAAGGCAGTGTAGCCAACTGCCTTTAGAGGATTTTTAATCAAACATAATATAATATAATAATGATTAAATATGCTTATAATTTAAGTAACTATAATCCTTTAGTAGTTATGGTTGCAAAATCTCAAAATGTATCAAAGTTCAAAGTGTCTGTATGCTTTCCAAGGCAGAAGAAAAGAGTCAAAAACTTTGACAACGGATCGCTTTGACACCCAAAGTGATGTGTTGACTCGTTCTTGTGATTCGTGTTAAGTTTTCTGTTCTTTTCTCTTTTTGTTTTAGGGTCCTACATGTTGGTGAACTCTTCCCAGCATGCTGCGGGTCATCGTGCTCAGCTGCTGCTGCAGACGCTGAGCGAAAACGACACACATTGTGTCCAGTTCAGCTACTTCCTGTACAGTCGTGATGGCCACAGTCCGGGGGCCTTGCGAGTGTATGTGCGGGTGAACGGCGGTCCACTTGGGAGTCCGGTGTGGAACACCTCGGGGTCTCACGGCAAACAGTGGCACCAGGTCGAGTTGGCAGTCAGCACCTTCTGGCCGAGTGAATACCAGGTATGAAGCTTGTTGTGCTCTCGTTGATGAACTACTGGACACTTCTCTGGGTTAACACTGGTCAGATTCTCAGTACTCGTCGTGTACTGAAGATATGCAGACCCTGTGAGCAGAACAATGTAGAGCTGGAAAATGTAACCTAGTAAAACTCTGTTGATCACTTCTTATTTTAGCCTCAAGGTGAATCTTGTGGCAATTACTTGCATTTGCAATTCAATTAGCACTGATTCCTCTGCGAACGCAGTCATTGTTAACGTTTGAGGTCCCTAACCAGATGTGACATGGGAATATCTGGTAGAGATTACGCCCGGTCGCATCATCCCGGCTGCTTGGTATGTCATCAGGTTCAGTTCTCAGAGCCACAATGTCATCGTCTGTGGGTGTCTAATGTGGTGGTGGATAGCTTAGGTAGGTGAGTGTGAGGGTTATCCATTTATTAATCCAATTTATTTTTTCTGCAAACTCTGCTAAGCTGTCAGAAAGCTATTAGGTTGAGTAGCATGCATTTTATCAAGAACTGTCAGTCCCCCTGACTTAATTAAATTCTATTTGGCCTTGTATGTTGTGACCTTGACTATGTAAATAATAGCCCTTAGCACTGTATAAACCTGGGGGTAGGAGCATTTGGAGGCTTTTCAGCCAGCATCATCCAATCTTAAGTTAAGTGCAGTAAACAGCACAGGACTTGACTCTCCCTTAAGGATGTCTTTGATTTAATAGGAAAAAAACTTTTTGTGGACTCTAGCATGTTCATTTCAATAAAAATATTGAAATTTTTAGTTTAACTCGATTTATTATTATTATTATTATTATTATTATTATTATTATTATTATTATTATTATTATTATTATTATTATTATTATTATTATTATTATTATTAACGTTCAAAGGTTCTGGCTAGAACTTTTGTATTAACGCGTTTCTCGTATGCCCGTAATTTTGAAGCAGAAGTGACATCAGCAAACAACAGCAATGAATGACAAACCCGTTTCTCCTGGAGATTAATTTTTGTTTAAAAACATTTTGACAGGATGCTGGACAAGGCTGCTGTTGTTATGGGCAAGTTGTGCAAAAAGGAGTTGGCTAATAACCGAAGCTATTCAAGCCTAAAAAGAAATCTCAGTGCAAAACATATTTCAGCCAACACAGACATCCTCAATGCTAATGTCAGCATCCATAGCCCAAATTTCTAAAAAAATAATTTTATTTAAAGAAGATCCATGATTAATCAGGGGATCCTGGAAAAACTTGAAAGTTGAATGGATGTTATTCAACCAATTCTTTGGTTGAATAACCAAAATAACAGATTAAAAACAATATATTTGTTGTTAAACTCATTTATGTATTTATTAAACACTTTAGCAGCAAAAACATTGTGAATTGTTGGGTATATTTTTAATATATAATTTGCAATTAACTAATCACAGACACTGTAATTAACTCAATTAAATATGTTTGAGGGTAAAATATGCTCAAAATATAAGCATTATATTTGGAGCATCTTGCCACTGTCTATTTGTAACAAGTCTTGGTGACACTCTCCACACATGTGGTAACAATGTACAAAAAAGGCTTGAAAAAATAACTTTTTTGCAGCAGCATAAACACAAACTGAAAAATGTAGAAAAATCTCGACTTCAGTTTAAGTTCACCTTTTCACTGACACAGAGATCTCATAATACCGAAGAATTTTCACAAAATCACCAGGAGCACGAATAACAATTCTGTGGTTATTTATTTCAGTGAAGCATTCAGTATTTGTATCAAAATGTTCATTAGCAGTCCATTAGTTCATATCTCCCTTGAATATAAACTCTGAGGGTTGTTTTTTTTTAGCCAGTTTTCAAACAAGGTGGGAGACTAGAGAGTGTGACGGGGAGGAGATTAATACAAGAAAATTGCTGCTCGCCTATTCTTCTCCATTCTAAAAGCTTATAAAGAAAACAATTATTATAAAGCTGGAAACAACTGCAACTTTGCAAAGAAGGCTTTACGAAAAACAATGGTATCTTTTTACCACTGGTTAGAGAGGTTATTAAACCTCATAAAGCTTATTGTTAGAATACTGCAGCAAAGATCAGCATGCTGGGGTCTACAAGCTATCATAGGAATCTTTAGGGTCTATCTATATACCAACCAGTTGTTTAGGAGGCATTCCAGGAAAAAGTATTTTCTGTACAGTCAGAAATGTAAACATACAGATTTTGCTAAGTGTGGTGAAACTGTGTGCTTTACAGAGATAAGACTAAGATTTACCATTTTGGCAACAAATACTCCTGAAGAGCTTGTTGTGAAGCTAAACACATTACGCCCACTGCTGAGTATGGTCAAAGATATGTGATGCTATTGGCCTTTTGCTGTTTCAAAGACCGTTGCTATGACCTGAAGATAAGAGAGCTTAAGAACGGCTTGGCGATGTATAGAGACAAAGTGGAATGACATCTGAATGCTCTAGCCTTGTATAATCTTAGGTAGGACGTATTGCTTTCTTCTAAGCAAAAGGGATTTGTGGAAAAGTATTCATTTCAGGGATTATGTTAAAATTAACAGAGAAGTTATTTATTAATCTGTCCATATTAATTTCTAAAACAATTGCAAATAAGTCGAAGGGCTTTGCATGCTGGAAATACATTTGCAAAACAAATAAGAAAACTGGAAAGAGAAAAAGCAAAAATGAATTCACCCTTCCAACGAACTGCTAATGAAACACGATAAAAGGTTGTTGGCAGAGATAAACATGTAGGGACAGGTTAACTGTACTCAGATACTATGATGTAATATCACCTTTCCTGTGTGTTTACTTCCCTGAACCTTTTCCAGCTTTTCCAACCAAACAGGTTTACTTATCAAACAATGTCACCTGATGGAGCTTCGAGAAAAAAGTTCAGCTCATAAAATCTTACTGACAAGGATTTATGTAAGTATTGGCTGCATAATGTTGCTGTAGACTGGTTTGGTCTCTCTGACTGACATGGAGAGTTATTATACTGTATATGACAAATAGATTAATATTACTGAAGTATTTTGGCTGCATTTTGCAGTTACAGTTTCTGGAGGTAGAAACGGTTTGAATTCCTGAATTCACTATCAGGAAAGGATTATTTGAAAGGAAAAATAAAGTTAATTGGTGCATTAACTTTTTTTGATATTAGTAATTTATTTTCCCCAACTTTGCTTTTCACATAATATTCCTATTTTGGTTCAAATTTAGATAATATAAAGTATAAATAGATAAAATTTACACACTTTGAAAGCTGAACTATGGGTTTATACAAACAATTTAAACTGAAATGTACCACAAAACTATATATCCATATAAATCACAAAAGCAACAATTATTTTTACTCCTGCTATATAAAACAGCCCTATATTTATTATTTTGATACACAAACAGAAGTGAACATTGGACTTTTGGATAAAATTATTATTAGTCTTCACAAAATGTGACACTTGTCGCAGCTTTTTGCAAAATTATCTTCCTCAAGAGCAGGCCCACATGTAGCTGTTTTTCAGACTTAACTAGTTACTTTTCACCAAACATTTACCAGCAGTGTGCAGAAACAAGTTGGGGAGGCACAGCACTGCATTGCTTTATGCTCCATACAACCAGAGGTACTGATAGTTCCGGTGACATGAAACTAAACCCGTTTCTGACCAATCTTAAATATCATAACATAGGTAAAGTCAAAATGCCTTTTTGAGGCAGTCAAAATGCTTATTATGGGGTTTGGAATGTTGTGTTTACTTATTGCATTTTATTTTAAAGTTTGTTATGGGAAATGGTGTCATATAAAATCATCCTAAATATAATCAAAAGCTAAACCTGTTGAGTAAATGTGAAGGAAAATCAAGTGTAATAATAAACTAGATGATGAGACGCTCACTGCCAGGTTCTTTTTTTTTTTGTGCAAACCATTATTTTTACAGTTTCCTTAATAGATATATTAAACATGAATTACATTTATGCTGAACATTGAACAACGAGAGCTGAAAATGGTTGCTTCTCTCCCCAGAGTGGTTCTCTGCTGTGTGCGATCTCTCCAAAAAGCGACTCTCTCATTCTCATTACACACTACTTCTCTCTGTCTTCACATCGAAGCAGATATGTCATGAATACAACAAAAATACTTCTTAAAATACAGATTCTACTCTTCTTCAGTCCTGCATTTGAAAATGATTTTCAAACACATTTGTCTCCTTTGTCCTTTCTTTCATTTTCTCTGTGGATTTATGTATTTGAAAGCGTCACAGTTAATGGTAAGGGCTTACACAGTGGTTTACAATAATATTCACTGACCTTAAATCTTTCAAATTTTTTCAAGTCACAACATGCCCAGGTATGGTTTGTGACAAACTTTTCCCTTTTGTTTGTCATCATAATGCTTTCCCTTCACTAATGTACTCGACACATTTCTTAGGCTTTTACAGAACAGCTCTACTTAGACTGTATTCAGTACACAGGAGAGCTCTTAAGTGACTTCTTTAAATGTTTATGCAATGCAACAAAACCCCAATAAATTGCGGTGGAGTTTTTTTTTATTGTAAACATGAAAATAGTTCAAGATGAATTAATAGTTTGGTGCTTTAAGTGTGTCAGAATGATGCAGTGGCTTCCAATGAGATGCAGCACAAAGTAGAAGGAGGGTTAACATGGCTCATGAGGAAGAGGAGGAGGAAACAAACTGAACAGGAGAAGAAGACTACCCAATAAATGAGTATTGACTGTACAACCTTTTCCTAGAGCAGCTTAAAAGACTAATAACCTGCTTTTTATCTCATGTTGAAGAAAACCTACTGCTCAAATTGATTGGATTATATTTGCTAATATTTGGGATTTGATTACAAAGAATTTGCAACATTAGAGCAAATGCATCCTAATGTGACAAGAAGAATTAAAGCTGTAGATATGATTTATTTATTTTTTCTCCCTCCACTTTTTCTCTTGCGTGTCACGTTCTCTCGGTTGACCTCATACTGCTTTTGAGCACAAAGGGAGCAAAACAATCTGCCCCCTCAAAGGCGCGGATGCCATGGCTTACATTGCTAATCCCTCAGCAGTCAAAAGACCTCATCACTGTGGAATGACAGTGAGTCTCATCTTGCAACACGCCACTGCTCTCCTTTTACACAGACAAAACAGATGAAAGAGAATGAGGATGTTAAAGGCTGGGTGCTTTCTTTAGCGCTGGCCATCCCCTCGCGTTAGCGGGCGAACGAAACAGAGTCAAAACATCAAAAGAACAACAGAGATGTTAAAGCTTGCTTTGCTCCAGAGCTTCACCACAATTTCTTCAAAGAGTTTATTGTAACTTCAAATACTGATTGAATTGTTTGAGCCAGCATATACCTTAATCTTTTGCATGTTGTGTCACGTTACAGGCTTCAATGTGTTTTATTCAGACACTTTAGGAGAGTTTAACATAAAAATAAAATGGACATCCACTGGAGTGGCTGCTGGATAAAAAACATCAGACAATTAAAACATATAAGATCTTCTTGACAAATATAGCTAATCTAACAAAACACTCAAAACTTTGAATAGAAATGTAATTTGTTTCAACAGCCTGTGTGTTTCTTGAAACTATGTAAATAACATATTTTTCTATTGAAAATAATAAAAATTTATGTCATTTTTTTACCCCTCACTCACAATACCACCAAAACAGACACAGCGATCAAAATCAACGTCATTTACAACGCAATGGAGATTTTAATCCCATATTTTCTCATTCTTAGAAAGATTTCATGGTGAAATAATGATTAGCATAGTATTTATGAAAAAAAAAAAACTTCCTAATTGACATGATTCAGATGATTAACATTTGACTCTTTAGTTTTCATAATTTATATAGAACGTCCCTATCCTAAATCACTCTGAAGGCCATGGGGCCATGATATTTAACAACCCCAAATTAATCATAACTAAAAGGAAAAGAAAAAGGAAAATTAAACTCTGTTTTTATCTTTCAAAATCTAAAAAGTGTTGTGTGGTTTTCTATTCAATTCAGTCTCTTAATGGGACGATGTTGGCAGGACAACCAAACCGACCGAGGAGAAGCAGGAACAAAGCCACTGTCAAAAAACACCCAGTTCTTCATATTTCCACTGGGGTAAAATAACTCCAGAAAAACAAACATCCCTTAACAAAGACGGTCTTTTAATCAAAGTTTTTTTGCCTGTGTGTTGGTCTCAGGGTGTATTACTGCGCACAGATTTCTTGCCTGGATACAAAATGTCAGTGTAGTCGTTTGCACTGCAGAGATACAGATGGAAGTGATGCTCACAGAGGCTTGTTTGAAGATTTTGTTTTAATGAAATACTGTTTACGGCGTACACAGTCGCTGTTTATGTCTCCAAAATGTCATTGTGAGATGTAATTAAAAAGAGTCGGCAAAATGCTCTGATAATCACCAAAACTAAGAGGATTAGATGCTGAAAATAAATCAAAAATATCATCCAAATCTGATTCGTTCACCCACCTGCTGGTTTGAAAAACTATCTACCTGATTACTTTCAGCATGGGTGCTTTGAGACGTTATCACTTAAACAGGACTTTGCGGATTTTTGTTTTTTACAATATATCTGAGTGTTATTTGAAATAATTGTGTCTCTTTTCTTAATAAGCTTAATTAACCTCATAATTTTGTGCTGGATTCACATGCATCACTCGTCCCCGACACCAAAAAATTCAGTGGATGTTCAGATAGGAATACGAGATCACCTTGAAGCGCTTCGACAGAAGATGTCCGGTGAGATCCGCGTACACTGCCGTATTCCTCACTGCGTCTTATTGGTAGAAGTGTTTGCAATACCTGGAGAACCCTGTTATCAAATATTAAAGATGTTATCCAGCCCTCCTAGACGGCCGAATCGAGCCACAGACCGCCTCTCCCTCACCTCTTCTCTGACTCGCACTTTTCCTTTTACTTATGCATCTCTTATTTCAAATGTCAGAAACATCTCAGGTTTTCGTCTTTTCTGACTCCCAAAAACCTGCTTTTTTACTCTCTATTTTATTCATTCTTGCTTTCAGCTCTGCCGCACAGTTCATGGTAACTGTTACTCTAAGCTTAGTTACGTAATGCTACATTTGTGCAAATCATCAAATCAACCTGTGCTCCTGCTGTGTATGGAACATATTTCAGTTTCTACTCTCTATCCTGCTTTCAAAGATGACAAATAAAGCTGTTTGGAAATATTTTAGATGGCGAGAGTCCCCAACAGTCTTGGCAGAAAAAGTAAAGAAAATCTAATTTATTGACTTGTCAAACCTGAAACATCTACACTAACCCTACACTACAGCCTTTTCCCTTTAGTTGTGAAAGCAATGAAATGGAGACTTTTATTTCATCCAGAAAAAATGACTAGGATTGCAGTTCTCTTTAACTGGATGTGCTGCTTCACCTCCAACTCAGGCTTACCATCAGAGGAGGCTTTTAAATTATATGGAAAATTGTAAAATGTAAGATTTAGAAGCCATTTTTAACTCCTTTGGCTCTTTGTTGTGGTATTCAAGCTAGTCTTCTGCAGACGTTTTCGATTTGTGACAGCCAGGGATTATTGTCCAGCTGGAGCAGGTCACTCTGTAATAACAGGAGGAGTGTGTATTTTTTTTAAAGCACAAACAATGAAGACAAAACTCAAGAATCTTCCTCAAAGCAATCCATTGTGACAAAATGATGAGGTTTTTTTGGTCACTTTTGTTAGTTACAGTTTCACAGTTGGGAGTGATTGTAGGGCCTGCAGCTTCAAACCCATATTCACAGTTCCCTTTCTGCCAAAAGCTTCAGTAAGGATACAGATTCTAACAAAAGAGACCAAAAATATAAAAAGAGTAGAAGACGACCATTCACTCCCTCAGAACTCAAATCAGCTTCACCTGACCACAAGAATGATATTTCACTTGGAACAAATGACTTTTTGTGAATTCTGCCCAATTTCTCTCAAAATGCCCTGACAGATGGGCTTTTTACTGTCCTCTTCTTGTTCTCCCCAAAAAATGGGATAATCTTTTAAGCCAGACCTGAAGTAAGCACAGGCAGAGGTTTAAAGCGTGTCTAAAAAGTCCACACACTCCCGCTGAAATGCAGAAACCATACAAATCATTCTCAAATTCTTTCCATCTATAAAGTGTGAGATGGAAAATATGACACTTGGAAAAAACTAATCTATCCTATTTACATACCGTAAGTATGCACACTGCTATCAGGTACATCAGTACCTGACGGTAGATATATAGTGATTCATTTAAACTAAAGCTCAGTTGTCCTTGAAGGATTTGAGTTATTGTTAATTGGAGGCAATGTTGGACAACAGTGACTTTACAAAAGCTGATTCATTCTCTTTCACTGATAAAACAAAACCAAATTGATAACTGCTTAGTGAAGGAGCCAAGAGTCCAACAGAAGCTCAGATAGTTACATGCTTTTTCTCTTAATGCCGGTTGCAATCCTCATACGACTCCTGCACTCACCACATATTTGGACTAAGGATTAAGTTTCTGAGACACAGGCCCCGCCTTCCAAAAAATAAAAAAATTAAAAAATCCGCACAAGACTAAAATCTCCTAAGACCTTGTGAGTGAATTTGCTAAAGGTGATGAAACCAGACTTGAATTTTGGAACAAAATTCCTAAAGGGATGCTCGACAAAAAACACACAACATGCAGCACACCAGAAGAACAGAATACTAACAGTGAGACACTGTGGTGAGCAAAATGGTCCGAGATCGTTTTTCTTTGAGTAGAACCATGTCTTCTTTTGGTCAAGGTGGATAAAATAATAAACAGTTGAAAACACCATCTTATTTTTTGTCTGCTACACACCGAACAACATACTGTACATCCAAAGAAAGAGGAAAAGAGCATCACCAGATGGAAAAAGCTAAGTTTCGGAATGGCCTTGTCAATCTTGAGCTAAATCTGATAGAGAACCCTGTGGGGTTTGCTGAAGAGGCTATCGGACAGGATTTCCTTCCACCCTGATAAATCCAGAGACAAACATTGCCAAGTCAATATGTTGCCTGCCAATAGACTCCTACTAGTGAAGACTGAATTCTGAAACTCACAACTTGTTTCAACAAATTATTCACTTTTTTCTGTACATTTCCAAGAACAGCTTTTTATTTCAGTTAAATTATACAAAACATTTTACAAAACAGGTGAAAAATAGATATTAGCACCTTTTATACAAGCTGTATGTTTCAATTCCTCAAGGTACTATCCATCTGTTATTTCTCTAGAAAACAAACAGCTCTCAGACAGGAAGTGGATAAACACTCCTATATTTTAGAACCTGTTACTCTTTGCCATTATCAGAGCCCATCTCTGTTTCTTTTCCTTCACAGTAGCCTGCTGAGAGCCCTCCAAGCTGAGCCCGTGCGTACCAAGAAAGATAGCATTGAGATTTCCGACACTCGCACTGTTGTCTCACACTTAGCCGTTATCCTCTGGCATTTCCACCCGAGCAGGTTTAGCTCAACACTGGAGCATTTCTCTGTGAACTTTTAAGGATTTTTAGAGAAATCTAATCTGTAACTGAAAAAGTGAGCGAAAGCCTCGCGTGTCTAATGGAGGAAGGTAGACGCTGACTTACAGGGCAAAATAAATCTTTTCTTTATCTGTAGACATTACTATTGTCTCTGAAGAACAATATAACGGTGTAATGTAATATGTTCCGGTAATGTGCATTTTATATCTGCTGTAAATCACTTGATGTTCCGCTTGTGTTTCCTTTCTTGTTTTTTCCTTTATCTCCAGAGGACGGTTTCCAGGCTTTCACTCCTAGTGGAAGAAAAGTAACATCTTGTTAGAATATGCAAAGTCTTATTGGGAAAGTGGATTTCAATAAAAATCTCTGAAGTTTTTTATTGAAACAAATGCTCTAAACGTCTCCCTCCTAATAAGTTCCTTTCCTAATGGCTAAAAAAATTAGGGATTAACCAGTAATCAATCTGCTCGGCGCCTCAGCTCAGCAGAGACTAATAACAGCTTCAATTAGAGTATAAAAGATGTTCTTTTTTTTTCTTGCTTGTATACCATTAAGCCTAATCAGTGTTTCTGACTAATTTTGATGTTGGCCTAATGGCACGGCCGTGCGTGTTTTCCCAGCTAATTTAGGTCAATACACTGAAGCAAGTTGGGTTTTAGTCATTACTCCTATTATTATTTTTTGTTGTTGAAGCCATGGTATGTTAGACAGAGAAAGAGGGGGAAATTGGCTACAAAATAAAAAATACATTTGACAATGCAGGAAGTTAATCCTGAACTAAGAAGCTGATGCACCACAAGCTTTGTAGAGAATCGGCAGTGTGAGAGGTGTAGTGGCAACGAAAAAGCAGGAAATGTTAAAGTGGCTCTTTTTTTTTTTTTTTTTTTAGTGGGGGCAGCTGCTTCCAGCTCAGCTTCCCACCTTTTCTTAGAAAATGAACAGAAAAATTGACTCTGGCAGAAGAAGATTAGCCTCAGTTTTTCCTCTCTGAGAAGAGTAGCCAGGGCAAGGCAGGATCTCAGTCCAACCGCAGGAGACCCACCTGTCAGGACCTTTCCTTCTGCGTTCCTGCTCACCTCTCCTCTCCCTCCGTTAGCCCTGCACATCCCGTTTCTGGACGATTCTGCCCAGATGGTTTTTTTGGCTGACCCCAATCTCCTCACTTCCCCCCAGGATATTTCTGTGAAAGGTTCTTCAGGGGTCATAGACAACCGGGTTTGTTGTCAGAATAATCTGTTTCATCCTTTTTTAAGACCAGCAAGGTGGACTGAGTCTGTGCCGCTGACTATAGATGGTTGGACAGCAGGCCAGAGGTCTAGAAGACGTCTTTGTGTCCCTCCAGTGAGGATTATAGTGGTGAAGATGGATTTTTTGTTTTCTACCTGCAGTCTATCAGTTAAGTGTTAGGGGGAAAAAAAGATCACAAGATTGGGCTAATGCTACAGAAACACAATCATCAAACTGGCAAAAAGTGCAAATAATGTGTGGATGTTTTCATCCTCTATAATGTGATATCTCCCCCAAATATCAACGGTCTTGAAAAGCCAAATAAAAAAAACTTCAGTTCACCTGTGATTTATATGATTTCAGTGTGAGCTATGCAGCTGTTCCTTGCCACAAAGTTTGGGCTTTATGGCAAAGTAGCAGAATATAGCAGTTATTGGAGGACACCATTAGGGCATCCTGCTTAAAATCTGACGTATGCAAAACACTAAGTGTGAAAGATAACATTGCCCATCATCCTGGACATAACATAAACATCTAAATTTTGAAAAATGGTCTTAGCAGAAAGTAATACTTTTGGAAAGCACTTTTCTGTGTCCAATTCCTACTGTTATTTATTGTCAGATTTTCTAACTGTATACACTAAAAAGAAACATCTCTCAAAAAGTAATAATGCCCTTATAATATGTGAAGGATCTATACTACACCAATGTAGTTTTAGTATGTGTGTGTGTGTGACTGTGCTTAGGAATGGAGGTAAAAACTAAGACGTGGTGATGAGAAGCATGTGGTAATCGTTTGCTCCTAGGATTATGAGAAACAATAACTCAATACTGGTCTATGACCAAACACATGGATGGAAGACTGTCCTTGGTGCTCCAAAAACAAACATCACCCCTGTGTCTCATAACTCTCCCACTATTATTGGGGATGGTGATTTGATATTGATTAGGTTTCATGAGAGCCCAGTGCTCATCTCGCTTATTGTTCCACAGGACAGAAAGGAGGTTTGTCCTCCCTTGAGTATGGAGGCCTTGTGAAAGATGTATTATTTGCTGTTATGGCTTCATAGCAGCTCGTGTCCTGAATCTATGATGGCGCTCATGACTCCGGCACCACATTGTGTGGTTCGTGATAAAGCAATTATTTCCCATGGCCCCGCGGAGATAGACAAAACGTATCCGTCTCTGCGATGAGCCTTCGATACATGTCTTATTTTTCTCATTGTCTCCGCTTTTGTTTTGGGTCAGTAGATGTGAAATGGGCTTGTTTCTAATTAATGTGTCTGCCACCGATGGGAGAACAAGATCAACTAAAAAATAACACACACAGCTTTCAGTGTTGGAAATCACTCCTGCTCTTCATCTGTGAGAGCACTGAGTTTCTGACACGTGCATGCTCATACAGAGCTGGTTATCTTACACTTATGCTTGCTTTCACAGGTGCTGATTGAGGCAACCGTTTCCAGGGAGCGGCGAGGTTACATTGCCTTAGATGACATCATGGTGCTCAACTACCCTTGCTGTAAGTGCCACTTCACACAATAGTTACACAAGGTGCTGCATGCCAGCCACATTAAGTGATTGTAATGTAGAAATGTGTGAAAATGTATTTCAAAGCAGCTCAAAACATCAATAGAGCTAAACGAAGAGTAACAACTGAATAACCTTTTATGGCAAGTGGGTTTATCACGCAGCACTCTGACTGGATCTTCAAAAGAGATATCTGAGAAGTTTATTAAAAAAATCATTTTTTATATCCCTAATTAGGCCCTTGGATGTTTCAAACAGTGCTCATCAAATGATAAATGACATTTCTTTTCTCAGTCGAGTGGGCTGGACTTTCAGCTCCAGATACCAATAACAAAGTTCTTCCAGCCAATTTCTTCGTCAATAAAATCATAACTTGTAAGAACCACAGTGTAAATATCTGGTGATAATTTGATTCCAGATATCTCAGAAGGAGATATCTGGAAAGCAGGAAGGAAAACTGTATTTGTGGATATGTGGAGCTGAACCCAGGTAGAAAAGAAAATAGATTTAATTTGTCCAAAAACTGACATTTAGGATTTTTAAAATTTAGATTGTGTAAAGGTGGAAAGACTCTAAATATGTAAACTAATTTAGAAGAATGTAATTATGTAAATGAAAAATACATTTAAATTATGCCTAATCCATCAGCACTGCCACATATTTTTTCTTTCTCCTAACACGATTCCCAGTTTTGAGCCTTAAAATAAGTACAAAATTATTTAAAATAGATACATTTAATGTTAATTCCAATTTATTGAAAGATAAAAGCATATGTTATCAGAATTCTCTAGATGTTACAAAGACTTAGACATTGTGCATACCAACAGTATGCACAATTGGTTTTGAAAACCCCGAATACACAAAATGTCAACACTTACCTTTACTTAATGATTGTAATCTTTAAAGCACTTACTGAAGCTGCTTTCCTGGGCAGATTTTACAATTATTTTTCAAAGGCTTTTTCCCACCAACTGCCACAGTTTAAAGCTTTGTTAGAAGGCAGTCTAGGGTTTTTCACTGCCTGCACCGAAGGGCTTTTTGTGTCAGTAGTGGAAGGAGAGTGTTGCAGTTCGGTGTGTTCTCGGCCCCTAAGGACCTCCTGCACAACAGAGTGACTAAGACACCTGAACTTACCTGGACAGAGCCACTCTGAACTCGAGGCGCCTTGTCGGCACACTTAACACTTCCCAAACACAGATGGGGATCAACTCCCTGCTAATGTCACAGGAGAAATGTTGTGATTCTGATGAATTTGGACACTTCAGGCTTTCTGTGTTACAGATCAGTGTTTTTATGACGCGAACACCAGCTGTGAGATTGGGTCACACCCCTATTGTATACTTATCACCCAGCAGGCCACACTGCTACTCCCAGACACAACAGATGGCATTCGCTGACTGCTCCCACTGTGGCCATTAAATAATTAAGACTCTCATCAAGACCTTAGCGCGCCTTATGATGTGGCGCTCGGCCAGCTGACATCACTTGGCAGCGAGGAGTGTGGGGGAAGTACGAGAGAGAAAGCAGCAGAAAGTGTTAAATGGTCAAAAATAGAGTAAACCCATAAAAAAACCACTCCATGTTAAGAATTCTGGTTAAAGCACGGTTGACATTTCAGTTTTATCCTCCCGAGTCGCAGTCTTTGACTCTGAAACTAGTGTTGCAGTTCAATTAAATATTCATCATGCTAAAGAGTCCTGAGGATAAGATCTGACACATTTAGCCGTACAACAGTGAGACTCCAACCAACTGGGGGGCGTAGTCTTTTTCACTCGTCCTCATCTCCCCGTTTGTTTATTGTCTGTTTAACTCTCAGGCATAAATAATGAAACATGCGCAGAGGAGGAGAGGAGGGAGGGGGGTGCAGTGACTCAAAGGGAACATGGTGGCCACATGTGGGGTACAAATACAAGCGCTTTCCCTAACTTACTGTACAGAAACAAGATCAAGAAATTTTCATCTCCATCTCTGCAAGATAGAGACGCAGTTTTGTGCAAATCCGAGCAGGAGATGAGCGCGGTCCAAACATTTGTTTCTCCCTGATGCTTCTGCTTCACAGTTGCTCTCTCGTCGCCACCTGCCAATCATCTAGAGTGGCACGTCGGCATGTCCTACACAGTTTTCTCAGGGATGGCTGGCAGCGTGGTCGGCATTTACCCAGTACTTTGGCGCAGCAGGGGGTTGCTTCTCACTCTTTAATTGTTAATTGCAAAGTTGGACGAGAGGGCCATTCCCACATGCTGACTCATTGGCAGCTTCACTCAGCACACTGGGACATTATTAGTCAAACCGTGGAAGGTTGATGCTCACTCTGTGGCTTTTCTTTGGAAACTCACACCTACATTATGCTCATCAGTAGAGATCGATCTTGTCTCTTAGCAAGTTATTTTAGTAATGGACACTCTGCAGTCGTTTTCAGACATGTTTGCTTCAGATTCTTTTTTTCAGGATTAATACTCTCCTGGACCGAATCTTCCCCAGGAAGAAATGGCAACTGCTCACATTTTGTGCTGGTGGATCATAAATAGGTTTGACTACGGCTTTAAAACTTAAAGAGAGGAATGAGGAGCAAGAAACTAGACAAATTGAGTAGGAAAGTTATTGAAAATTTAAAGACTGTTAACTTAGTACCCAGAAGTTTAATGTCAATTTTAATGATTTGGCATTTATAACAAGGAAGACAGAAAAAAAATAATATTAAGATTATAAAATACATTACAAACATAAGAAAGGTTAGAGAACAGAATCAAGTTATAAATATATATTAGGGTTAAAAGTCAGAGAACAGAAGTGGGTCTGACTTTTCCTCTCTGATTTCCTCAGAAATCATCAATGTTCTGAGCAAATCTATCGTAGAGGTTAGTTGTTCCAGAGGATAGAGGCAGCTGCTAAGACCACCTCAACTTTATAATTTAGTTCTTGTCAGGAACATTTGGTTATTTGACCTTAAATTTGTTGAATGGGTGTGGATTTGTGAAATGTATCGTAGATAGGATGGTGTCAGACCATGAAGAACCTTAAACACCAACAACAAAAGATGGAAATGTCTCCTGTAACGTAGTCATGTTTTCATGTATCGGCTAGGAGTCATTTTCTGACAGGCATTCACTTTCACCCTCTGATTCCAAAGACGGGAAGACTGTTGTCTCAAATTTCTTACAATATCCTGAGCGTCTTGGAGCAAAAACAGTAAATTGTGAACTATGAAAAAAAATTCACCTGTTGAGCCAGAGGATCTGATGAGCTCTCCATTAAGACACAGGTAGATTCTCAACTCTGTACTAAGGCTGACTGCAGCCCAACATCCATAAGATAAGGTCTGGACTTCAAAAACCAAAACATGCATTTAAAGACCTTGTCTTCTTCAATACAACTTTAAACTTTCCCCTTTTGACTTTGCAAGACAGCACCAAACATGTACCTTTGACTGATGGAAGAAAGTGACAAGAAGAGGTTGTCAGGACAGTCCTGAATGCTTTAAAAGTCACCGATATGACAGTGACTCCCATTGGAGATATTTTCCACGTAAAAGTGAAGGAGGCTCTTTTGTAGTCCAAGGAGATTTTGACTTCAATGGAACAATGGAGCTTCAGGTTGTGCAGGGGCATCAAATGTGCAGCTGGCTATGTGGAGATGTTGCAATTGATATTCCTCTTGCCTGGGAGCCATTGTGTTCGCAGTGATACCTGAGTCTTTTGTGCTCAAAGCTGCAGTTCAAACCTGTTTTGGACCAATTTGTTTGTTCTCATCTAATTTCCACAAATTAATTTGGATGAATTGCAGGGGAGGTTTACAAAAATAGATGTCTGTTTCTGAGCATAGATACCCTCTTATGAAAACACTCACCACAAACACATGAAAACAAATTTTTGAAGTGATCAACCAGAATGGTGGAACTATTACTGTCGACAATTTATTAAATTAAATTCAAATTTACACCTAACCTGTTGTAATGTTTTGAAAAACAAGAAAATGACAAAAAACCTAAAAAGTGAAGAAAAGCCTTGACAGCAGTTGAGTGGATTTGTGCTTCATAATGTAGTACGTTAACGTGATTCTCTCTCTTTTTCGTTCTTTAGATAAGGCCCCACACTTCTCCAGACTGGGAGACGAGGAGGTAAACGCTGGCCAAAATGCCACTTTCCAGTGCGTTGCGGCTGGAAGGGCCTCTGAGGCGGAGAAGTTCCTGCTGGAGGTTAGTGGTTTGATGGAGTTTCTGACTGGAGTACCTCATGTATTTGAACTAGATGTGAGTTTGTTGAGCTATTTCCATGAACAAAATCAGTGTGAAATGTAGCACCAATAAAAGCAAGAACTGAATTTAGTTCATGTTATATATTGCCATAGGGTATGGCTGAATTAGTTTTTCTGTTTTCTGATTTACACCAAAGCAAGGAGTAATCAAATGACACTCTGATTAAACACACAGAGTCCTTAAACATCGTTGGTTAAATTATTCATGTTTGACAGGAGATATGTGGTTAGGTCAAGGGCAAAATGTTCCTTGCCATCACTTCATCAACTTGATTGGTTGTGAAGTAAGAAGTTTCTCAATGAAATGTAAAAAAAAAAAGAAAAATCAACATATTCTTGGCAATGGGCTGGGAAGTTCAGGAGTGGACAACCAGCCCAGAATAAAGGAATGAGTCTCTGATCTAAAGGGAAAATTGGAAGCTGGGCTGTTACTTTAGGATTTGTAAGCTATCATGTGGTTTTCTATTTAAGAACACAACTTGCTTTTGTAGACGTGCTGGAGTGTCATAACTTCCTTTTTCTTTAGATATGACGTCTTTAATGTTCTAGAAAAAAATTGTTTTTTTTATGCTAAAATGATGCGACAGACTGGCGACCTGTCCAGGGTGTACACCGCCTCTCGCCCGGAACGCAGCTGGAGTTAGGCACAAGCAACCCTCCTGACCCCATTAGGGACAAAGGGTGAACATAAAATGGATGGATGGATGGATGCTAAAATGAAGAAATTGAAAATTTGTAAATAAGAAACTTCTTACTTGGTAAATAGTAAATTTAATCCGGTCTTAGCCCTTCTTGCAGTTCCTTGTGTGAGCTAAGGTTAATTTAACCAGAAAACTTACCTTCATAAGTAAAAAGTCTTGGAACCTTGCAACATGCAGCCATGCCCCTGCTGGTCCCTCAAGGGGTGTGATCTTTGACTACCTCACTTTTCACACATAGCATTTCTATAGAGGTCCCCAAGCTTCATAAATACAATACACACAAAATAAATTACTTGATTATGAAGTGAAATCACCTTGTCAGAAAGCAGTCAGCTGCCCTGGAGAACTTTCTGAATACACCTAATATTTATAAAAAAAAGGAAAAACTTTTTTGGAACCGGGGCGGAAGACTTGTACAACAGACTTTTAAAAGCTGAATCCTCTGGAGGCTTTGCAGGTGGATGTTTTACCTCATTCTACCAAACCGGTCCAGAGCAGCTCCTGCCATCCGTTATCTTCCACTTATCAGAGATTAGGCTGCAGTGCTGCCAGCTCATGGTAGAAAAACAGCAGACATCCCTCTTCCCTGTGACACTCTACAGTTGGGAGAAGAGATTTGTAGACCTTCAGTCAACATTCCTGTCTGCCTCCTCCCGTTAAGAGATGCCCATAAACTTTGACGTTTACAGAAGTTATCCTATCCAGATGCCTTCAACATCTCAGGTGACTCTGCAGAGAAGCAGCAGTTTTACTCCAAGCTCACCTGGATGACTCAGTTCCCTCCCCTATGGCTCTACTTTAGCCATCCTATAAGTAAAGCTCATTTCAGTCGCTTGCATTCAAGATTTCTGCCATTAAGTCTAAAGATGTACTAAGATGCAAACGGGAGCTGGAAAGGAACACTGAGTGCATATTTTAATAATAAATAAGAAAACTTATAAAGCTTGTTTGTGGCAGACAGAGAAAAAAGAAGAGGCAACGGGATGCAGCTCAGGGAAAAATAGATGGAGGAATCAGTAGAGAGTATTATAGACCAGACAACTTAAATACACTGAGGTAGAGAAGACAGTGGCATGGGAATCCAGAGGGACTAATCAGAGGCAAGCATAGGCAGCTGGGTAAGAGAATAGGCAGAGGGAAATTAGGAGATGAAGACCAAATCCTAGTTGATAAGCAGGAAAAGATTAAAACAGGAAACACAGATTATGGGATTGCGACATTCTTCATGACAGTCTTTTGTTCATATCACTGTTAAAAACAAACATCTGCTTTGCTGTAGATGAAGCCTTAAACCATCTATCATTCCACCACTTTATCACAACATCACTTGTGAACAAGACACCAACATACTTGAACTCCTCTGCTTGACACAACTACGTAATACTTAAAATCTGACGATATCTACTGCGCATGGAATCAGACAAATGGAAAACATAGCCATAACAGATCTGAAAAATACTGATGAATAAGTGGAATTTTTTTAGTCAAGCTGCTCCCAGATTTAAGTAAATCTAAAATCATAGAATCCCATGCTTGGTGTTCTCAAAAGTCAAAATGACACCATTCATTGTCTTTATTCTGATCTGCACCAACAAAGCTTCAGTATCAGATACATTCAACAGGGTCAGAAAACATACCTCAGGGACACATCATAGAAAAGGTGCTTTGGGAATATAATAAACCATATTTTACAGTTATAAACCAAGAGAAAGAGCTGACAGTATGGTCTGGACTTGTTCACAGCTTCTGATAGCACACACCTTGCGGTAGGAGTTTTTCTACTGGAGATGTTCTTCCTCCCTGTTAGGCTTTAATGTGTGGATTTCTGTTTGTTTCCACCCTTTCTAGCCGCTATCTCAGGACTCGCCCTCCACAGAACCTAGAAATAAAGTGTCTACATCTGCCATAATAAAGGCCCTGAACATAAGCTGTAAAAAATGAAACAAAGCCCAAAGTAATGGATTGAATCCCAGAGAAATCCCAGTGAAATCCCAGTGAATCAAAGGCTTTATTGTGCCTAGATTTGATGGATGAAAATATCAATGTATAGCAGTGAGAAACTACACTTTACAGTAGTTCTAACTGTGCTGCAGTTGCATCATTGGAGACATTTCTGGGTTCCTGAGGTACAGCTCAGACCTCAATAACCGTTCCAAAGGCACCAGATGAAGGGGGAGTAAGTTAAACTAATTTATAGATCAGATTTGGCACTTACCTTTGATTCCCTTAGAGGTCCTTTTGCACATTTTTCTTTTTCAAATCTCTTAGTTGTTTCTCTGCTTTTTGTTGCATATTCAAGAAGTTTTCAGATTAATATTTAAACACTCCAAACAATAGTTTAGATGTTCATGCAGAGATCTGTTTAGTAATACAAACCACTAAATACCAATACTAGTTTCAAGTGTTTTCAAAAGCTTGAAACTTTTATTTTCAGGATTATCTTCTTTTTAACGCCATCCATCTTCCTATAAGCACTGACCAGCTTCTCATTCCCTGCTGAACAAAAGCATACCCACAGCATGCTGTTGCCACTGCCATGTTTTACTGCGTGAACGTTGTGTTCAGAATGATGTGTAGCGCACGTGGGTCAAAAATATTTCTCTCACATGTTAGCCATGTCTTCTATGTCTTGTGGAAAACTGCAAACAGGACTTCTTATATCTTTCAAACATTGCTTTTGTCTTTCCGATCTTCCACTGGCATATTTGTAGAGGTCACGACTAATATCTTTCCTGACCTGACCTAATTGATGATGTCAACAGTTTCTCCCTCCTCTGCTATTGACACCAAGGGCTGCTTCTCGACTTAATCAATTCCTCATATAACTTGTCGGTTTAAGATTGTATTTGTGCCATATTATATCCATGTTTATACAATTGTTTAAATGAGAATTTGGAAGATGGAGTGTTGCTTCAAACCCAACCCTAAACCCCATCCACAGCACCACGACACATCTGCTTTGTTCTTTGTTCTTCAGGATCCTGTTTTTTTTTTATTGTTGTTTATTTACAATTATCAGAGTAAAATATGTTGAAAACAAACTGATGGCACACTTTTTAGGTTTTCATTTGTGAGCAGTTTTCATTTACTGTTAGCATAAACTCTCATAGTCCGATTAAAGGACTTTTGGGTTCATGTCAAGAACTATTCTTTAAAAAAATCATCAAAAGAAAAAGGATAAAACTGGCTCAAATATCTTTTTAAAGTAGTTCTGTTTATGTCTTTTATTTCACATCTTTTTCTTGATTTTTCTCTTTGTTGTTCTTTTAGCAACTTTCCAAACTGAGATTTGTACAGTCTCTTCAAAGAAAATCTAAGACTCCTGGGCATAAATGTTCCCACACAGATCCCTTTAGTGAAGCAAATCAATAAGTTAGTTTTAAAGTTTTACTTAGAACCACTGCAGTAAGTAGAAAATGTTACCTCACATAACCTGTCAAGAAAGGATTTATTCCCTGGTCATTTTCCCATTGCATTTATTGAGACAAAACTCTTTCTAATGTTTCTTTTTCTTCTTCTTTGACTCTTTCGGAGGAGGTGGAGGAGCTCCATGCATTCCTTCTGTTATTGTTTCTGTGCTTCCAAGGAATAAAATGTCAAGAGATTTCAAAATTTTAATATCTTGTAATAGTAAAGTTACATCAAACAACATATTAATTGCTGCCGCCAACATCTTTCCACCCAAATCAGCTAATGTTCATCATGGCTGATCAAGGTAACCCTGCTGCATTGTGTAAAAGTAACTCATGTTTGATTTTGGTAAGTGAAGTGTGCTCCCTCACACCTCTTTCAGCAGTTGCCTTTTTTCTTTGTATGAAGACAAATGCTTTGGGTAATTAGCTGGCAAATAATGTACTGATGCCTCCTGTAATAAGTACTGATGCTCCCCCCCATAGCCTCTCCTCTAGCTGTAGCTGTCCTCTCCACCATCTTCTTGTCTCTCAATCAATTTCTTTTATAATCCTAAAGCCGTGTTTTTATGTTGCTGCGTTGGTTGGGTATGCTGTAACAGCTGCAGATCAGTCTTGGCTGCTCACGCCTGCCAGATTAGCAGATCGTTTTGTCATTTCCTTGCCAATTAGCCACAGCCAGATTGTTTTGATAACATGAAGTGATCTCATGCTTGTTTGGTTTATTCAGATTTTTCTTGCCTCTCCTCTTTAATCCAAATTCTAGTTGGCAAGAGAGAGGAATGGAGGGCCTTAGAAAAGTTATACCCACAGAACCGTTTCACAAGTTGTCACATTACAACCACAAACTTAAAAGTAGATTTCACAGGGATTATACAGTATTTAGTGCTGGTCTGACATGTACAATATCAATTAAATACACTGAAGTTTGTGACTGGGATGTAATAAAAATGTAAAAATGTTCAAAGAGAAGGAATACTTGACCAAGATACTATAAAACATTTAGAGATGATTTAAGACTATGTGATTAAACCCTTTTTTCAGTTTTTGTGGGGTCAGGAGTGGTTGCTTGCTTAACCCTAATTGGTGGTTTTAGTGTTTATGTGTTTGTTTGTGGAGCTTTGGTGTGTGGTTCAAGTGGTTTGTGGCTTTTTGCAGGCCATCAATTCAGGGTTTGAGCAGAAGCTGTGAACGTGCAGTGGTACCCAGAGGTTTCCCTGCTGATCCCGGCATGCTCACTTGCTTTGGATTGTGCTGAAGCACACAGATCAAAAAGTATCACGATTTATATACACCACTTCACACAAAGAAAATTGCCTGAAAACATGAGAAAAAAAAGTCAGATCCTGTGTGTGTTTTTGAGACTTCATGGGGTTGACAAATGTTACTCGTTTTAATGGTGTGGAACAATGTGAGAAATGCGCTTGCAGTGCAGCAAGCAAGGTGAATCACACAGCATTTGTTTGGATGTCCGGCTACGGGTGTTTAAGTGTGTGAGGGTATTTGTGGGTTCTCGGTTTCTGAACTTTAATTCCATATTCACATTTTTACCTTTTGTTTTGCAGTAAAGCATGCAGCTACTGATCTGCTATCCTTTTTACTAAACTGATCAAGCATTAATGCATTGAAGCTCAACTGCCTACCTGTTCTAGCTGCTAAACAGGAGTCAAGTGTTTTCACTGAATTATATTGGCAACATTTGTAGAGGAGGTCAATTTGGGAATACCACTAATGATTTGCACTACCTCCATAATCAGTATCAATTCAAAAAGATTTCATTTGTAATTATTAAAGCATGCCTGATTGTCACACTGCAAGAATAAATCAGGTAGATGGTCCTTCATTTCTAACTGAGTTCAAAATAATTGAACAATTCTTCATTTTAATCACACAGTGCTAATCAGAACTAACCCATATAGCAATAGTGTGTGTGCACTGTTGCGTTTGAGTCCCAGGAGCTCACTGGGCAATAACTGTGTACAGGGCATGAATGCAGGATGTGGTAGGTCCGATGTTGTGTTCAAGAGCATACAACAAATACTGTTCATTAGAAGATAAAAAGGCAAGGCAATAAGTGATCGCAGGAAGAAACAAAAGAAACTACACTAAATGATACTACGGCTTTCCTCGTTTTGTTGTCTGGGTTATTGATCTGAGCCATTTTAGAATGCCATTATTTCATTAAACTCATTGCAATGCAAATGTTTAAATGACCAATAGGTTTAAAGTTAAATATAGTCACATAGTAGTTCCATTATTATCACATTGGCCTTTGTTAGTACTGTGATCATGTTCCACTTTGCTCTAATCAATGGATGCAACAGCTTTCCTTTACAATGACAGACTATTTTTTATCCCAACAGGACAAAATGATGCTTCAACAGAGATTAGCTGTATTAAGGGACCAGCTGCAATGACTATATTGAATACACTTTTTTTTTTAAATGCTGCAATGCAAACCTACCAAGTCATGGATGACAACCTAAGGTTTTGGTTATATTGTGATAAAATAACACACACACTCCCTATCAGTTCTTACGTTTTCTTGGAAAAATTCTGTTTTTTTTTTACGTGATTACAACTTGTTGACATGAAACACAGAAAGTCATTGCAGAGCAAGGAACTGCCTAGTCTTCGACTAATCGACACAACTCCTTTGAATAGACTGCAGGATAGATAGAAAACTGCAGCAGTAAATACAGTCTTTCTTTTGCAACAGATTTAAAATACCAGTTCAGCAATAACAAGAATGTCAAGTTGAGTTCAGTCGATAACTGAGTAACTGAACTTACTCAGCCTGTAAAATTATTAGATTGATCATTTTAACATGCCTTCATCCTGTCATCCCGGCAGTTTTAGTAAATGAGTTAAACAGGCAGCACCAAGACATAAAGGAGCAGTCTGCCAAATATTATGACTGAATGTCACCTTCCACTCATGATGAGTGTAAAATAAGGAGCAACAAGTCTGATATATTTGATTCTCTATAACACAGACCAATAGACCCTAACACAGCAATTGAAAATTGTGTACCATTATATGGTTTAAAAAAATCATAGTGATAGCTAGGGTTATGTTTTTTTTAAATGTTCAAAAATATGCAACTCCTGTTATTTGTGTATTTTTTTTTCAGGTGCTATTAAATTTTTTGTATTCCTTAAAGAGCTGTACAGTGTGTTTGCACATTGTGGATGAATGAGTGTAGGTTGCTTTCTGAGTGGCCTGACATATAGCTGTGTTTGTCAGTGAGAGGTACACATGATGACCCATCCTGTTTTCTCTGACCCTGTCCTCTCCTGTTTTCCAGAGACACAATGGCGACATTTTAACTACGGCCTCGGTCAAGCACTTGAGTCATCGGCGCTTTGTGGTATCCTTCCAGCTAGATAGTGTACAGCGCTCAGATCAAGACCTGTACCGCTGTGTCACTCAGTCATCCAGGGGCTCCGGGGTGTCCAACTTTGCTGAACTTGTTGTGAAAGGTAAAAAAAGCAAAGAAAATGTCTTCTTTTCTAACTATTTTGCTTCCAACCAGTATGAAATTTCAAAGTGATATGTTTTTCTTCTCCCCTTGATCACTTGCTACAGTGTGAGATAAAGTCTAAATAGTTAAATTGTGCCAAAACAGTTAATCTTGGACTTATCCCATTGGTATTATGGGAGCAAAAACTGATTCTTGGCATCGGTGCTTCATGAGCTGAAGTTGTCAAACACGCTGCCATCTTGAGCGCTTCAGCTCTCTGACAAAACGCTGCTCACTTGACTTGGACTCCTGCAGACCCTGTCATATCATGAAGCACAGATGGTGACCTCACTCTCATTATTCACCACAACCCAACAGCCTGACACGACTCTGACAGCATAGTAATGACATGGCAGTGGTTTGATGGCATAACAGACTCCAGCCCTCAGCTAAGTGAAGATGAGAAGGGGAAACAAGGACATCATATATTCCTGTCTTCTTCTCTTGGTTGCTCTAAATTCAGCTTTAAGCTTGCAGGAGAAGAAGCACAGAAGTTGGCATTTGCTCTGTTGTTGTCATTGTTTACCTCTATTTTTACAAAATAATAATTGCTTTTGTGACATTGACATTATTGTAGCCTTGAGCAAAAGTCCCTGGATTTGCAATAAAATAGAATTACATTTTAAAAAATCTGTTTTAGAATACATTATTTAGGCTATCGTTAAGGTAACATGGTTCTCCTTACAATTAAATAAACTCACAAATGATAACATGATTTCCATTATTTGTGTTATCATAACAAGAAAAATAAATTTTATATTACTAGAAAAAAAATTCACACAGCTGTTTTCTGGCAGTAATGTCTTTAGGTGTCTGAAAAAAGCAGTTCTAAAAGCCTCTTGACTCTTAAGTCACAATCGGTGGGTACCACCTGCTACCTAGCAACCAAAAACACCTCGTTCTGAAAGGAACTAAAATAGGCAGAACTGAACAAAGCAAAATCTACGCGTCTCCAGACTTACTCAAGGAAGGATAATAGGTCTCCTCTAATCAGACACTACATGTTGTGTGTGAACTAACTGAAATATGTGCAGTCAAATTTGTCTTTCTTGAAATGTGAAAGTATTGGAGCGTTCTTTTAGCCAGCTGACCAGCTGTACTTAACTACACAACAGGCAGAGAATCCTTTTTTTTCTTTTTTTTGCTCTGCATGTATCTCAGACACCTCATTAGAACCACTCAAGTACACAAGGAAAAAATTTATCTTGCAAGTTTGGCTGTTTAGTTGAAGCCAAGTGCATCCAGCTCCACTCAGACTCTCATCGCTACTGACAAGTCTGTCGATCCGTTCTGCTGCCACTCAGTTTAAATCCCTCTAACTGATGTGAATACATCCATCCATTTTAGTCTTTTCATAACATGGACGCTATATAAAGAATCTCTTTTCACTAAACTGTTATTAATCTTCCAACCATCAGCTGCCTCTGAATCAGGGGAAAATCCGCAGAAAATAAAAACAGCTTTGGAATCCATTCCTTCTTCTTACATTCTTGAGAAGAATCATAATGTGCTTTTTACGGCTGATATGATTCTTAACTTTTCAGACGAAAATTGCATCGAAAAGTTTTGTGAAAGTCAGTATAAATTCTCTTCTCCTCTGCAATGCTAAGAGCCCTTAATGAGCTAGGCCTAGCCATTTTAGTAATGTTGAAAATGTGCAGGAATCGTACAGAAACTCACTTATTGCCCCACAGCAGACAACAACTTTTCACATAATTAAAAATAAACAAATTTATCGTTCTCCATTTCTCTCTGACTTTATTGTACCCCTGCAGTACCTTTGCATTCAATTTTGACAGCAGCTGGAGATATGCTGCATTTGCACACCCAGATTCATAACTCTGAAGGTAGATACGATCTTAATTAAACAACGCCGGTGAGTTGATTGTGAGAAGCTACAAAACAAACACAAAATACCTCTCAAATATGCTCCAAATTAAATTCAAGGCTACGAGACGAGAAATACTTCCTATTTGCAAACTTAGAAATCTGTCGAAACCATGAGTGAGTTGTTTAAACTTTAATCACACTGGCCACTGGTTGTGGCCTAAAGATGCCCTTTTAGCTCAGAAGCAGTCGATGTCAAAACAAACAGCTGCAGGCCAAGGGAACCAGGACGTGAGCTTCTGGTAATGTGTGAAACACACACTGAGGAGGGCCATAAAAGACTGAGGCGGCTCTGCTGGAATGAATGATTAGTCACAGCAACAAATCTCACTCTGATCTCTTCTCATGCCTTGTCGACATTTCTTTTCTATTCCCATTCCTCACTCACACGGTGTAATTGATCTGCCTGTAAGTGACATTTGACCGGTGGGCTGTGGTATAAATTCCTGCTTTGGAAATCCAGAGTGACAGTGATGCAGAGTCTCCTGTTTCATCACTGTGAGCAGCTCTGTGGACAGATAGAGAAAAACATAAACGGCGCTTAATTACAGTTAAAGGCTTGTCACATGCTTTCCATTTAATGTACAGCTGCTCTTTCCCTGTCACTACTTTTTCTGAAGTTCATTCAAGCCTGTGAATGCCTTGCCAGTTTGAATGACTAATTAAGTGTGTAACCAGAATTTGGCCTGCTCACATCCTGTAGTCCTTACAGCTCCATCTGAGACACAAAGCTTTCCGATACTAAAAAATGTGGTTGCATAATACAGATCGGAGACGTTATTATTATCCTGACGTAATTTTTTTTTTAAAGATTGTTAAATTTTGCAGCAGTTCTTCTAGCTTAAGTGTTTTTCACCCACAAAAAAGAGGCCTAAAGTGGAAAATAAAAAAAAAACCCACTGCTTTCCTCTCACAGTACCTCCATCCCCCATCGCGCCGCCTCAGCTGCTGCGCGCCGGCTCCACTTACCTCATCATCCAGCTCAACACTAACTCTATCCTGGGAGATGGCCCCATTATCAGGAAGGAGATTGAGTACCGCGCTAGTCAGTCCCCATGGTCAGAGGTGCATGGAGTAAACATGGTCACCTATAAACTGTGGCACCTGGATCCGGACACCGAGTACCACATCAGCGTGCTGCTAACTCGACCTGGTGAGGGTGGTACCGGTCCCCCTGGACCCCCGCTCGTCAGCAGAACCAAGTGTGCAGGTGAGCCCTCTAATCTCATTTCAAGACTATTTGGCTTATTGCAGCCGTAAGCAAAACCTTGTACAGCTACTTTGTAAAAGTTCTCATTATTTTCCTGTGAGTTAATCTCAATTACCGTATGTCAAATGTATGTAAAGTATTTCATTTCTTAAAATATTATTTCATGTTAGAGACATGTAATAAGATGAAAACATATTGCTTTCTAACCTTTATTTGTTATTTATCTAATAATTTTAAACTTACAAAGTAACTTTACCTACAGGTGTGACTCTGTAAACCCCCCCCAAAAAAAACAAAATATTGGTGTAAGCCCAGAGCTACTAATAATAGTGAACTTTTTGTTTGCTTTATTCTGCATTTATCAAACATCAGAAACCCTAGAAGGAACATTTAATCTGAATAATGCTATATATCATTGTCTGCCATATCTACCACTTTGTAGCCCTAAACCTTGAAGTGTATTAGAAAGCTTAAGACGGTAAGAGATTTATTTTTAAGCATCACAAGCATCCAGCCAAAGTCTCAGAAAAAGAGTTTCATCTGAGGATAATTAAAGTTTAAGAAAGATCTAGACAAAATTCAGAACTACTGCTGCAGATAAAATTATTTAACTCCCACTGCAAATTAGGCTTATTGGCAAAATATACAAATTAGCAGCTGCTTGCCTCAACAAATCAAACAAAAAATGCCTTTAATGGATTTATCCGAATCAAACACAAAATGGAACTTTTAGTAACTATTACCGTCTCAAAATTATTCAACCACTTTATGACAAATGTGCTTTATATTTTAATAGCAACCTTCTAAAGTTAGAAAATGCTGCAAATGTGATTTACAGCCATACATTAGCCTTTGGCAGCATTTATGAGGAATATTCTGATAACATTTGATGGACACACGATGTCCTTGACCATCTTCTGTAATCAAGCCTTTTTTGGGATTGGAACAATGATTGGGATTATTGTACGGTTTAAAGTTCCTATGAGCCCTATACCAGATCCAAGCCCAATTTGAGACTCCATTGATAAACTATCCTTGATAACATCAGGGAAAAAAAATCTTTGAAATATTAGTTTTATTCAATATTTTTACCTTGTGGGAAGAGAATCTGTGGATAACAGATGTCCTTATTTTCAGTAGATGGTTACAAATTTTCCAAAAGGTTTTTCTGTGTTCATTATAACATGATTTTTTTTTTACCTTTATTGAGAGATTGCCCAACCTCAGATTTTTAATGTTGTTTTGCATTTGTCTGAAAATACAAATTTCCAACAAAACCAGCTTAAGGTTATCAGAATTTTATTTTTTAAGAATAACATGCATAAGGTACCAAACAGTCAGCTCAATGAACTTCATATTTGTGTAGACTCATGCCCATTAATATATCTTATTAATGAGTCTCCTTTTTATGTAATGAAGTTATTCTAATTAAGTTAGCCAGCTTGATCTTCTGATGCCCAGTGGCTACATGCTATAACTTTAGAGACTCTTTCATTATGAGACCAAATCTACCACAGTAATCTGCTGCAAATTCAATCAGAGAGGAGCAAACTCTGACTCAGTCTCCGCAAAGACTTATCTCAAAAGAAAAGAGACATTTGTTATCACTGAGATTCTCTGAACTCTGGAGCTGTAGGAGACGTAGGTTGAGACTTTAATTGCTACTTGCATGGCAATATTGGTTGGAGGGTTATTCTAAAGATAACGGATAGATGATAGCTTTAGGTGGCCTTGAGCGCTCTTCTTTGGTATATACTGAGGAAGACAGACATGTGGAAATGATGTCAAATGATTAGGAGTTTGCAGGGTGAGAGGTTTTTTCAAATTATTAAATGGTTTTAATTCAACTTTAGCATGGGATGGAGTTTACATGGTTAACCATGTGTATGAGAATCCTTTTCTGTTTTGGAGTAATGATGCAGGTTTCTAAGAGAAATAGATAAAATAAAGACTGACTGGATGTATGGAGGCATCATGTGGGAGTGAGCAATTAATCTGATTGCACACAATAACATATTAACATTAGCGTGAATCAAATATATTACATCTTGTCTTGGAGTAAGACTTATTGCAAAAATACCACTGTACTTTTAATTATAGCTTTTTATTAAAAGCGCCTGCTCTTTTCAGATAGTAGGAAAGAATTTAGCGCAACAAGCCATCATGCCATGTATGTGCACACAAACAAGAAACTTGGTTTTGACTCCGCATTTCTCTCAAGGAGAGATTTAAAATCTGAATATACAAAGAAGAGGAAATGAAAAACAATAGAGTGCACCAAATTTTAATAAATTTGGTCTTATAGTTGGTAAAGGTAAAAAAAAAAAAAAAATCTATTTGCCATGTTAGCTCTCCTTTTGGTTAAGATTTTCCATTGTTAGTCGACAGTTTTTGTTGGGCGTTTTTGTCCGTCTTCTCTCATCAATGTTTCTTTGTGATTTATCACTGTGCAGTCGCTATCCTCGCTCAAGCAGAATAACAGTATTCAGCTACATCCATGCTAAGTTTTTTAAAATATATGCACACATAAAGCATGAAGACATTGTTTTGAGGCAGACATGCTCAGAGAAGATGTAGGCAGTCATTAGTGCTGCATGAATCTGCAATGTGAGCATTGTGTAGTCACAGGGGCACAAAAAGGAAAAGCTTTTGTTACCCCAAGGCAGAAGATTCATGTCCTCCATGGTCATCACTCTTTCCCATGCCCAATGGTCTCTCCCTGCCACACACCATCCGTCGCATTTCTTCCGACCCTGCTCCAGCAGAACCTCCCCGGCCTTCTCTCAGATGACATATTAAAGCTACTCTCCAGTCCCGAAAGCCAAAGACACCTCTCATTCATCAGTCTTTGTGCACTCCTTCGCTTCCCGACACACCCATCTCCAGCTGAAGAGTATCAAATAATTCACAAGGCCAAAAAAAAAAGGAAAGAAATGAGTGGGGGAGGGTCGGGGACCTGTGACTGTTGAACAGAAATGGTGAAAATGAGATGAAGTGATATAGGATTCAGATGGAGATTACTCTAATAGTTGCTACTATTCGTGTTTGTGAAAGTCTCTAAACTCAGTCGTTAATGATGTATTTACATTTCAACCAGTGTGACATTAGCTTGTTCAGCCATGTGTGGGATAAGTGATGCTGTTGGGTTTGCAGAGCTGTTCAAGTGGGCATTTTAATGCTGCACAAGACTATTACAGAAGCCATATAGGTGATTAAATTTTTTTTTTTTTTTTGCCTTTCCCCGTTTATGGATATTGGTTTTATTTGTACAGTGGATCTACATGCTGTACTCACTCTGTTATTCAGGCAGGTTTTCGACATATGAAAATAAGATGAAGATAAATGCTTTTAAAAAGGTTTCACCTCCACCATAAGTTCATACTTGCCATCAATTCGAGCAAATCTAACAACCTGAAGCGAAGTGCAGCTCTTCTAGTTGGAGTTTTTTCACATGCGCATCTTTTAACTAAAGTCTTAGTTAGCCACACAGGTCACAAAGTATGACAATTACAGAGGAGTTCCAACAATTCTACATAATTAAACAAACACAATGGTACAGAGGAGACACTAATTAATAACTAGAGAAATATGATGTTTTATTGGAAGAAAATGGAAGAAAATGTTATTTTGGAATGACCTATCTACATTACTCAGCAAACCCTCGTAGTACTTGAAGTCCACGCAGTCTAACAGAGTGAGTGTAGGAAATGTAGAGTGAGCAAATATTTTCATGTCAAGATGTGCTTTTCTAAAAGGCTGAGTCCTGAAACTAAATTAAACATTGGGTCAGGAAAGAACTGCAGGAAAGTATTAGTTTAAGGTTATTCAGACTCATGCAACTGGTTGCAGCTCCTCCTCACTCCCCATGATTCTCATTCAACTTGTACAGAAAATATGTTGAAAAAAGTTTCAAATGATTCATACTGGTCTTGTTATTTCCCAGAAATATTTACTTTATATGTGCACTGCAGCCATAAACCTGTGTGAGTGATTGATATTCGTTATCTTCTGTTAGCTTGGCCAAATCAAGGTTTGACTCACATGGTTTCATGGTAGTGAGACACTGTAGATGCAATAATCTAAGGTTTCACGTATTTAAACTTCACCAACTTGTTTATTTGACCTCCTTGAGACTTTCACCAGACTGCGCTTCCCGAGGCTCCCTCGAACAACCCTGCAAATCACCTGGTCTGCTGAACCCCCACTGACCTTATGATCCATTGCTGAACCCCGGTCATTCCCATTGCTGCTGGCCTGATTAGGTTTACCCACTAGAAAATAGATGGTGGGGTTGCCGTGGCGATTTCAGAGAGGTGATAATTAGCCAGGGAAGAGAAGGGATATTTGAAACCCCTTTCTGGAAAGTGAATTTCCGCTCTAAAAGCTGAGTCCTACCACCGTGACTAATCACACACTGCCACGATGAATATTTCCTTCTGTCCCAAACGTGTTGGCTAGATGGGTACATACACGCACACACACACACACGCATACACACCTACTCGTGCACAGACTCGAGCTGTCCGGGTGCGGAGACTATAAAACTAATGGCCGTGAATGTGAACACGATCTCCGGCTGGCTCTGATGGCTGTCCAGGTGTGGCTGATGAGCCATCACTGTGATTATCAGCACGCTGCATTAGCACAGCGTGAAGTCCCTCAAGTAAATCGCACAGGAGAGGCAAGCATTTGGACTGCAGGTGGTCCCCAACCTATGTTAATGGGCTTCCACCTGCTGTTGGGTCACTGAAGCCTTTAGAAAGGCCCTGGACATAATCTTCTTGAACTGGTAAAAGGAGACAACACCACGGTGAAATTAGTTGCACTACAAACAAAAGTACCCAGCTTGTCTTGGCACGTCATTTATCATTTCATCTATTCCGTGTCACACCATCAGTCATGATCCAGTACATCCAGTAGTACTATCAGATTGCCACAAAGCCTTCAGTGTGACCATGTCCTCTATGCACAATAGCTTTATTGTAGACAGACGTGCATGTCCTCAGAAAAGGTGTTGTGATTATATTTTCGATATGAACCATAATCTCTTACAGACTCCGTTCTCTAAATACGAAGTATTGTTCAGATAGGGCCTGTGAAAGTTGTTGTTAAATGTAATTTATCAGCTCTACTCATCATGCTGACACAATACCCACAATTCAGCCTGTTCAGCTGCCAGTTCAGCCAGTTTGTGTTTCAGTCCTGGTTCAAATATCATACGTGTAACTTATTCTGAGATTTTTCTCTTTTCTGCCTTAGAGGCATTTCAGCAAAAGCTACTGCACTGGACACATTTATTTGGACCCCTTCCATAAATACTTTTTGTGACTCTATACAATAGGACATCATATAGCCTTCATTTGTAATGGTTCACGTACTTGGAGTTTATAGAAGATGGTATTTTTGACCATTATTCTTTGAACAGTTTCTCTAGATTGTCCATAGCCCTGCGTCACCTCTGAGGCTTTCTTCTCTTTAGCTCAGCCCACAGGGTTTTTTTTAGTAGGATTTAGGTCTAGCGGGGAATGAAATAAGTTCCCTGGAGCCTTTGAAAGAGATTCCCTGATTAACTTTATGCATAATAAATAACTGACAAAAATTTAAAGTAATTTTGATTTTTGACAAAAATTAAAAATCCTTTTTTCTCAAAACTATAAGTGAAAGCTGATGCTACAGCATCTTTCGACCCTCAACTGGTGGATGTATATTAGTTTCATCAGGGTTACACAAAACTGTAGGAGGCTCTCGCTACAAAGCTGCTTAATTAAATACTCAACATGTGTAAACAGGAGGCCACAGGACTGTGAATCTGTCCCAATAGAGAACACCAACCATCAAGAAACATTATGGATGCGCTTGTAGGAATCTAACAACCCAAAATTGACAAATGTGGCTAAGAGGTAACCCTTCCCTGCAGAGCTGTTTACTGCTACAGTAGAATCTCACCACAGCATAGAGGGGTTTGAAGTGTGACTGCTGTGCTTTGCATCCACATGTTGCATCGACCCCGATACTCACACCTTCAGACACATTTGGGCAGCTGCAGATCCTTCGCCGCAGGCTGCCACAGAACAAGCGCCTGTGGGACGCCAACAAATAAGAGGAGGCAAGGGAGGAAGAGTTGGCACAAATGTCCACTTTGAGAAGCCCCATAATGAGCACACTGTGGCCTCTTTGGTAGTGCTTCATCAACTCAGCAGTTAAATGCCTCTCTTTATTTAGCTCTCAAACCGTGCAGACTATCAACTGCACCATTAAGACAATGAACAATGGTGCATTTACATCTTTCAGCGGGTGCAGTGCAGTCTACCACTTTGTGATTACTGCTCCCACTCATTCATCTACCATCACATTAGTCGGGATGAGGTCCAGATCAACGCTCCACTCATATTTTCATCTAGAGCGAGATGCCTGACAGGAAATTAAAAGGGAAAGCTGACGAGTGCTGAGTTCTTCATTGTAGATTGTTGTGAAAACTCAAGTGCTCCATGTAAAGTAAAAAGTGGATGAGGAAATGGATAATACTGGTTATTTCCCTGATGAGAAGAGTGAGGAGATTTTTAAAAAAGACAGGCCTGTGATTCAGATGGAACCAGATCTTTATATTTACTATATATAATGACACAAAGCCTACTGTCTGACATTAAATCAGACAACCTTTCTGTGTGGGTCAATTAATATTTCTAAAATTATTCCTGTTTGTTAAATGTTTTAATAATGGTTTATAATTTTTTTGAATCTCTAATCTCTAAGGTGATTCTCATTGGTGCTACAAATGACAATCATTCATTTTCATTTGACATGATGAATCATGACAAGTGACATAATTTTCTGCAATCAATCAAGTTCTAAATTAAGCACTCAGATATTAAACTATACAAATTTAAAAGACGATGTACAAAACATAGAAATTTATGTATAATCCAAACTTTTATTACAATATCTAAAGTTGTTATCTGACCGTTCAAGGGTTTATCCCATCTGTTCATGAGAAACTAATTTATCTCTATGTTTTATTATTTTCAAAGTAAAGCAGTCAATGAAGTCTAGCGGAATGCAACTGAACTGTTTTGATATTATTCTTTTCAAACAATATACTATTTTATTATTACAATGAAATAAACAAAGAAGGCATAAAAAATACCCTCCCAGAAGTATTGACTTTAGCACCTGTGCAAATGAGCTGCACAGATTGTTCTTCTGGGACAGATCACCCAGTGACAACTGCTATCCCAGGAAGACTGGATGTTGTTCTCAGCTATTTTTCTTTAAAAGTAACAACAGTCACTTTAATCAAATGCTTTATTTTCAGTTTCATAAAACATCAGGACATGCCACCCCCCAAACTTGGAGTTTTTGTCTCTGAGAAGTAACACCTTGAATCCGAGAGGCCTCTTGGTCTTGTCCGTGTGGCAGTCATTGCACTGTGGATAATCTCTATTTACAGCATCAACTTGCATCTTCACAAAGTTTTTTCGCTTTTGAACGGGGGTTGATACATTTTAAATCAAAGCATGTTCATTTCAAAGAATCTGCTTTGTTCTTGAACAGTAGGTAGGTTGGACATGTCAGGCTTAGTTTGATTTTTTTTTTCTCAGGCAGTGGAAATAGAATATATAAATGAATGGATAGCAAAATATATATATAAAATAGAATAGACAACACTGGTCAAATTTACAACATAAGAAAATAATTCTCTATAGTTATTAGAAATAGCTTACTCAAATTAAAAGCAGTTTTTAACTGGGTAGGGTAATTTAAAGAAAAACATTGTGTTCATACATATTTGAGTATAGAATACAACAAACTATAACGGGTGAAAAAACTGCACATATAACAGCAGATATGTTATTTGAAGTGAAAACAGAAACAGTGAGAGCATGAGAACTAAAGGTTATGTGTCTTTTTTTGACATTGTATGTAAACATCACGTTTCAACCGTAACCCTTGATATAATACATTAGTTTCTATTTTGTGGTGTATTAGCTACAGTCTTTGACTTCCTTGTTCTAGTCTGTGCTGAAGTGAGTTAAGAGAAAAATGAAGACCTTGGCCAGTAACCTCAAGCGCCTCTGATCTCTCCCTTATCTCTACTGTCATTTTCCTGCAACCATAATCCATTACAGAAACGCCCTGTGAAAAGAGGAAAGCCATATGCTACATTATGTAGCATATTGCTCGACAAACAGGCATTGATTGGGTTAATAACAGCTGTTGATAAAGGCCTCGATTGATAAGAATGGTGTCCTTGACTCAACTTTGCATCTCTTCAGCTTCAGCCGTTCCGCCAAACACTGGCTGTTCTGTGCCTCTGTGCATAGAGGCTCTCTGTATCGCTCAGTGAGGGCGGCAAGGGGAATATTAAAGACAGATCTCTTGTTCATTTAGTCTGAGTCAGAGAAAGTGCAGTTTAACTCCTCTGTGACTAGAATTAACGTCTAAAAATATACCATGACCCAACAGTAAAAGTGACCAGGAGGAAGTAAATGTCCTTGCGTAATGCTGGCAGTTTTGCCACGATGGGGGATTAAACCTCCGGGCAGAGAGTTACAGCTACTGAAGAGTAAACTTACACTGTGGCACAGAGGAGGGAACTGGTGGGCGAACGACAGAAACTCAGCCTGTCCTATTAATTAGCGCAATTGGCGTGAGCTCCTGCTCTGCCATCAGGGATGTGGGTGTGCTGTGCTGGCTGCAAACTGACCTCTGTGTTGTGGCCGGGCAATATGGCAGCATGGATGAGAGAAACTGCTGAGGTGGTCCATAAATATTAGTCAGATTTTTTTTTTTACACTTTCTGAAACTCAGTGAGCCTTCAGGACTTTCTTTCTGTTTTTCGGTTTCATTATTACCTTCTTTTATTTTTCTCAGAGCCCATGCGTCCGCTGCGAGGCCTCGTCACCACAGATATCCAGTCCAGGCAACTGTCCCTGCAGTGGGAGAATCTGGCGTTCAACCTGACACGCTGCCATACCTACTCAGTCTCCCTGTGCTACCGCTACACAATGGCAGGAGGCGGCGGAGGCCACAACACCACTGTACGCGAGTGCCTGGCAGTGGAGCACAATGCCTCACGCTTCACACTTCGTGATCTGCCGCCGTACCACGGCGTTCACGTACGTCTGTCACTGGCAAACCCAGAGGGGAAGAAGGAGAGCAGAGAGGTCAGCTTTCAGACTGAGGAGGACAGTAAGTATCTGATGGAGGTTAAGCTGTACATATTAGGACACAATTTGAAAACAGGAAGTAACAAAATTACATTTTGGGAAGTGATTGAACAGGTTTAGGGTTTAAAATGTATGGGTGGTTGTGCTGTGGTGGCGTAGGGGATAGCACGACCCACGTTTGGAGGCCTTGAGTCCTCGACGCGGCCGTCGCGGGTTCGATTCCCGGACCCGGCGACATTTGCCGCATGTCTTCCCCCCTTTCCTGTCAGCTTACTGTCATATAAGGGACACTAGAGCCCACAAAAGACCCCCTGGAGGGGAAAGAAAATAATAAAAAATAAAATGCATGGGTATGCTTTACACTTAACATTTCAGTCTATTTAACTGCATTATTTTTGAAAGCAGAGTTTGATTGCAGATACATGGCTGCATATGGCTGCATATGTTGGGCTCTATAATTTCTTTATAGCTCATTCATGGGCTGTTAAAGATTATATGATCTGTAATTAATTTGGATAAAAACAAATTACTGTTTTTAGCCTTCTTGCCATTATCTTTACATAATCATTCATATTATGCACATTATATTTAGGGAATATGTGTGTGTGCATCTCTTTAATTTAATTTACAATTTTTGCAGTAAGTAAATATTTAGTGTTAATAGAGTGCAATTTACTGTCATGGGTAATAGTTTTTCTATTGGTTTATCTCCTAATAAATTCTTTTGCAGCACTTATGTAGAAGTTCAAATTGCCACATCCTGTACTTTAATTATTTTGGAAGCCAGATGTTAACATAGTAAGTCTTTAGTGAAGTATTTGTTGCATGAAGAATAAGAATCTATTTGTTTAAATGTTATCACAGTAAATATTAAAGTGGAGAATTTTCAGCACTGAAATATTTGACTTAAAGGGTCTGTGAAGTCCTTAAGAAGAAGCTCTCTTAAAGTATATCTCTGTGAATATGGATCTGTTGTGTAACAGTTCCATACTGTATGTCAGCCAATTTTATTCAGGGTGAATTTAACATAAAGCGGTTTTGTACAGTCTTACAATCAATCACAATTTTATGCATGTATCTGATCTGCACGATCCTGAATAAGTGTCACAAAAGACATTTTATTTTCAGACTGTGGCAAAGGAGAAAACGAGGACAATCTTGAGAAAGAATTTCATGCCTCTTATCTTCTATCTGCAGTGACATACCATCTGCATAGTGGTGAAGAGAAAAATCAGTTCTGCCATGAAAAAAAAAATCTAAACAAACAAGATTTCTTTCAATGGGATAAAGACACAGAGAGCGATCCACATACAATTTTAAAGCAAGTGGTTTTTTATTTTTTTATTTTTAGCTATTAGGATGATTATATCTATGTATATTTTAATACAGAGTATGCCAATTATGAGAGCTTTTTGCCAAAGTCTTAGTAAGCAACTTTTATCTGAATTCAAAGAGACAGCTCAGCTGTTTTGCTCTTGCTTTACCTCAGGCTTGAATCTAGCAGTCTTCCTCTGTACACAGCTTGCACAGACTGTGAAGACACGGCCTGCAACTCTGCAACCCAGAAAAAAGCTTCCACTTAAATATTCAATCATTTACATTCATGTCGAAATCAAATTTCCCAGCAAGTGGGTGATATATTCACAAATATATTTAAAGTTTCACTGAAGATTGGTATGAAATTATGATACTTTTTGGAAAGTTTTCTCTCGTGTGTGTTTCAGATAAATCCTTCATGCGGTTTATGTATTAAAAGTGTCCTGATCAGATCTTTTCTGCCTGTCTGCTCTCTGGTAGTGTGGCTCTTTGTTCTGTGCCACTGTGACATTCACTCTGGTGATATTGACACGACAGGCTCATCGTGGGATCAGCACTTCAATTTCCCTGACAAATGTTTGCTCTGACAATTTCTCATAGTTCCCGGAGGCATAGCGCCAGAGTCGCTCACCTTCACCCCTCTGGATGACATGATCTTCCTGAAGTGGGAGGAGCCTGTCGAGCCCAACGGCCTAATTATGCAGTATGAGGTGAGCCCATGGAGACACTTCTGTTAGCTTAACTTACATAGTTCATAGAACAGCACAGATACATGTGGAGTGAAGCAGTATGCTTAATTTTTACATAATAAATGCACATATTTTACACTATATGTTTTAGGGTCAAACGTATAAAATTCTATTTTTAATTAATTTTATTCATGAGGATACAAAGTCTGTGAGGAGTTGTGAGTCTTATTTCAGAAGCATTGTGCCCACAAAATACAGGGCATCTAGTTTGAAGAATCTATTTTAACTTTACTTTGAAAAACCGATGCAATCTCAGGTTTATGGTCATTACTTTGTGATGCTGTGCACTGCACTTTATTGTCTGATATGCTAGGTGCTGATAAAGAAAGCCACTTCAAAATTTACATGAAGACTTCACAAGCAATTTATTTTCAACGACAAAATTCACGCTTGATGCATCACTGTATCACCGTACGAAATTAATCATATTTTGTTCTCCTTTATAGATCTTTGGCTAAAACTCCAAAATTAAAAGCAATGCAAAACAATTAAACATTTTATTTTTGCTGCAATATGTTTAGGCTCCTATTATATGATGAAGTCTAATTTTCTTGCGGGACGCCCTGCATAAATTGGTGTTCAAGAATTGGTCAAGTCTAAAATCATCTAAATTTGATCAACCTCAATCTGTCTATGTATCTCCAAAAATATCAGATATATGCTGTTTGATTAATGAGGGCTGCTAATATCGAGAGACAAACAAACGCTTAACCTTTAAGTCAGGGGTTTTCAAATCCAGGTCTCAAGGGCCCGTGTCTTGCAGCTTTTAGATGTGCCCCTAATTTAGCGCTCTTGAATCAAATGGCTGAATTACCTCTTCAGTATGCAGTCAAGTTCTCCAGAGTCCTACTAGTGACCTCATTAGTTGATTCATATGGGTTGAAGCAAAGACATTTGCCCCTGAGGCCTGGATTTGAAGACTCCTGCTTTAGGTTTGAACAGGCTTGAGAAAAAGTCTGTTTTTTGGGGGGGTTTTTAAGGAAAACCCTGCTTTTTAGCATATGCAGGTACAATGTTTTGCTGATGTCCTTGTGGAAACTTCCCAAACTCTAATGTTGGGCTACTTCTGATCCTCAAAAGCTAATACTTCAAAAAAAATAAAAATAAAAATCTAGTCCAAATTTGTACTTGTTCAAACGGAGGAGCCCATACTAGAGCAGAGAATATCTGCTATTTCCTGGAAACTGAAATGTGCCAGTTCTTGTAGTGTTTTTGTTTCCCTGGGGTGAAAAATACCCCCCTGTCCATTTACTGAGTCATTTTCAGTATCGCTGGCACAAAGCAGATTCAGTACACTGCGTGCTTAATCACTAAAATCTTCCACTGGTGCCCCTTTCAATGCACGGTTCACCGTGTCCGTACTAACAAAAATAGCAGTGAGGGCTGGATACACTCGCTGACCTTGCACACAGGCTTCGACTTAACATTGCACTTGTCCCATTGGAACAGAGGCTGGCACTATTAATCAATAACTCACACACATTTGTTTTAGCTGTGGGGCTTCCATTTAGCTAGGTAATGATTTTGTATTTACTGTACACTCTCTGTCTGTGGTAAGCAATCAGTAGGTCTGCTTACCAATCCTCACAGTAATGCTTCCTTTCTTGACCTCTTGTGCAAGGACTTTATGTAATCTGACCCCTAGGTTTCTGCACCAGATGTTTAGACTTTCTTGTGAGGATCACTGTGACCTGACAGAGAAAGCTGTGAGAAATAATCTTCATTGCTCTTAGACTGAATCATTGACCACAAGGTCTGAGTACCATCGACTGCCCTTCGCTCTGCAAATCTCCATCACTGTTCTGCCAATCATCTTCCATCCTTTTCTCCTCAGTGTCCCTTTTCTTTTTGCTTAATTTCTAATAGGTAACAATTATATTGCAACAACAAGGAGGCATGAGCAAGCATCCTGATTAGAGAGAGGTTGGGAGGTATCCTCAGTGTGTGATATAGGCACTCCCAGTTCATAATGTCTGCTCATGTTCATTCCTTTAAATTAAGAGGACCTTCTTCAGCTCTGATGTACGTCCTAATATCCTCACCCTAATTGCAGGCAGGTCACATCATTTAGCTCTTGTCTCTTTCAAACAGTTCAAGTGGAAGCTCTCCAAAAGGTACATGCAAGGCAAGAAACCTCTTGAAGAAAAACTTTCTGAAAAAATTACACTTTTTAAGGATGGTGAGCTGTGGCATTTTGTTAACAAGAGTTAATTGAACTTATAAACACTGATTTAAACACTAGAGTGTACTTTTTAATGCGAGGTGTACAGAGTTTTTGACCTCAATGATGCGCTACTTAGGCAGGAAATCATTCATCTCGCGCATTAGTTTAAAAAAAAAAAAATCAAAAAATCCCACGTTGCTTAAACCCATGCAACTTAACAGTGGCAGTGTCAATTAGGTCTTATTCATGTGAAATTATAAACTGCACCTGCCTAATCAGCACAGCCATTTAAGTAGCTAATTTATTTCTTAATTGAGTGAGTCATAGTGAGCAACTTCTATAGAGCCTTTCAAGGGGTGAGTTAATAGTCTTACATGAAATCTGTCAAAGTCTGAAAACACATCTCAGAATCAGGGCCAAGGTGACTTGCTCTTATCCCATTAAATGAAATCATCTTGTGTTTTCTCACCTGCCAACAGATCAGCTACCAAAGCATTGAGTCGTCTGATCCAGGCATAAACGTCCCAGGACCCAGAAGAACCGTGTCTAAGCTCAAGAATGAGACGTACCATATGTTCTCCAACCTCCACCCTGGAACGACTTACCTGATCTCTGTTCGAGCACGTACAGCAAAGGGCTTTGGCCAGACTGCCCTCACTGAAATCACCACCAACATCTCAGGTACAAACACCAATTTCACCAATTCCCTGTTTGATAACATGAGAACATGTAGAACGTTTCACCTTGTTGGTTTCTTGCACTGTTGACAAAAGCTGAAAAATAAATTGATTTTAAACCGTGAACTTAAGGACTTTTTACAATCAGTTTTTGCAATAAATATTATGTCTTCATTTTTTATTTGAATGCCATGGTTAACTTCAGTTCTCATCATATTTTGCTATCCATTCATTTAAAATGCTTAACTTTGAGTTGCAGCAGTTAAAGTCTCTCTCATATTTTTCCTCCTGTGAAAATTATTACATTACATGAAAAACATTTTCTTACCTAGATGAAAAAAAAATTAAATACAATTTTTGAAGCATTTCAACACCAGAAAAGAAGAGCACAAGAAAGGTCGAAGGTATTGTTTGTTAATCGGTATTGTTTGTTAATTTAAGAAATGAAATAAAACAAAGAAACATTAATGACCCCAGGAAAGTTATTATGAAAAACAACAAGTAAAATATTTTTTTGTGTCATTTCTGAACAGACAATTGCAACATGGAAGGAAACAGGTGCAAATTGCTCACATCTCCTAGATTTCACGGGAGGGACTGCTTCTGCATGTATTAGTGAAAAATGCTTTGTGAATCCAGAAAGAAAACATGTTTCACGAGAAAAAGTGGTTGTAAAAATGTTGAATATTGCACTGCTTTTTAAATTTATCCCTGAGATTGGAGCCCTGTTTAAATTATTGTTGTTTGCATCAGTCTTGTTTCACTAGATAGGTCATTGACAGTACACTATAAAACACTTTTTTTTATTGGCTTCAACAACATCCATCTTGTAGCCTTTATATATTGCACAAAGTTCTTAGCTATCACATAAGCATTTTGGGATTGGTCTCTTTCGACCTCTGTGTTTCTCCTTTACTGAGGTAAAACTACTGCTCCCACAGTGGAGGAGCAATATTTCATCACTTCTCCAAACTTGCGGGACGCTGTCAGCTCACAGTCCACAAGATATAAATTAACACGTGGAAAGCAGAGAATCTCCTCAGAGGGAAGCATGTTGTGTGCAGCGTATGAAGAAAAATGCAGTACATTTGTGAGACCTGAATGTCACTTCCAGGAGTCTCTCAGCCCATTACTAGTGGTAGGATTTCAACCTGTCTATTGCTGTTTCCTTTTGATGATGCATTCTCGCTAGCTAAAGAGTGGGATTGCATCTCAGAGGAGCTCACCGCAGTCCCGCTGTTTTACCCTCCCTTTCTTTTTTTAGCCCATATCTCTTCACAGGTAGGTTCAGGTTGTGTGTTATAGATTAAACCCGCCATTCTGGCCTGTTGGATGCTTATGAGAGAGACTTCTGGCACCAATCCAGACCATGGATAGACTTCAAAAGTCTTTGCAGATCATCATCTTCCTGCTTCAGCGGCCCACAGTGCAGAACATTCACTTACACTGAGCGTCTCCTAAATCTGCGCTGACAGCTAGCAAACACTGAACACCTTCAGCAGCCACTACTGTCAGCTTTTTTAAACAACACCCACCTCACAATACCTGACTGCACACATTTCCTCATTGGCCAGCACACTTATATATTCAGCGGTGTGCGTCGCTGTGGCTGATGCACTAATATTCTTCAGACAGACTGGACCTGGCAGCAGGCTTCAAACTGTTTTTTACTGCCATGCTCCCTTAGCGTCAACAAACACACACCCTGTTTTCTTTAAAGCCGCTGCCCGTAATTGATGTCGGCTCTATTCTGTCGCAGTATTAGCAAACTGCCTTTTAATTCGATAATTATCTATGCCTCATGAATAGTTTGCTCTGCTTCCCCCTTACTAATTGACTGCTGATATTAAAGAGAAATGTGCCACAACATCTCTGGGGAGGAGCGCGACTTTAGCCAAATCCCTTCAAATGAGAAAGCCATTCAATTTAGCCTCACTCCTGTGATTTTTAATTGGCGCTGTGTCCAAGACAACTGGAAGGGGAATTCGAGTATTGTGCTTGAAATGAGATTGTGGGTGTTTGGTGTTATATAAATGTTGTGTCTCCATGCTAAAAAGGAGTAGGCATTCTGCTACTACTAATCTAAATCATTGTCGTTATTGTGAAACATCGAAGGTGCAGTTCAATTAGTACTACCTTAATGAGCAATGTGAAGGCAAATTTATTTGCTTCTATGGTGCCTTGCAATAGTCTTCATACTCCTGTGATTTTCTTACATTTTGTCACATACCTCAAACTTAAATGTATTTAAACGGGATTTTGTGTGATAGGGCGACACAAAATAATGCATAATTATGATTGGGGAGAAGAGGCACACATGATTTTCAATTCTTCTGAGGATAAATCTTGAAAAAGTATTCAGCCCCCAAAAATGAATAATTACAGAGCTATCTTTTGCTACCGTCATAGTTCCAGGTCTTTTACGAATCTAGAGTATATTTTTGCCTATTCTTATTTGTAAAATAGGTGAATTAAGTCTTTGCCTTGGCCATTCTAACACATAAATTTACCTTGATCCAAACCATTTCATTGTAGCGCAGACAATATCTTTAGTGAGGTTGTCCTGCTTTAAGGTAACCCTCTGTCCCGGTCTCAAGTTATCTGCTTTGACTTGAGGCCGGGGAATCCTGTAAACTAATTACAAGATTCCCCTGTAATTAGTTTAGACCATTTTCCTGTCAACTTTAACCAGTTTCACTGTCCCTGCTAAAGAAAAACACACGGACAACATGGTGTCGCCACCATCATATTTTATTGGAGGAAAGGTTCAGGATGATGTGTAGTGTTAGTTTTCTACAATGCATGGTGTTTGCCTTCTTATATTCTTGTCTGGTCAGACCAACTTCCAACACACTTTTGCTGTGTCTCCTAAATATTTGCAGCCAACGGAGCGCATTATAGCTTTCCTTTTACAATGGTTCTCATATTGTAACCCTTCCATGGAGAGCAGATTTTTGGATAGCAAGACTAATGGTGCTCCTGGCTCCTGTCTGCAGATTCTCTCATCTGAGCTGTGAATCTCTGCAGCTGCTTCCAAAGTAACCATGGGCCTCTTGGCTGCTCCTCATATTAATATTCTCCTTGCCCGGCCTGTTGGTTTAGGTAGAATGCCATGTCTTAGTACTTTTGTAATTTTGCCATACTTTTCAGGTGCAATGTGGGATGTTCAGAGCTATTTCAAGACCTCTTTAAACCTTTTTAAACTTCTCCACAGTTCTAATAATGACATGTCTTTGTGTGTGCATTGTGCTGCTTGTTCTTGAAAATACTCTAACAAATTTCTGAGACCTTAACAGAACACCCGCATTTAAACTGAGATTAAATCACACATGTTGACTACGTTTATTGTGACTTTTGAAGGAAATTTGCTGCATTTACTTTAATTTGGGATTATCAAAGCCTCCTCGATAGAAATGTGATGTTCATTTTAAAAAAACAAACTTTAGTGCAAAATTGGAAAATCCACATATCATTTTTCATGCACTTCACTTTTTTCAGTTATATACTTTCTCTTGGTCTCTCACATAAAATTCTTAAAAAATACATTAAGATTTGTGTAATGTGACAAAAATAACTGAATGTGTTGTCTTTGAGACCCAAACCCTACATGTGTCTGCTATGTGTGTTTTCAGCTCCTACATTTGATTATGGAGACATGCCATCACCTCTGAGTGAGACAGATCATACAATTACTGTGGTGCTGCGCCCTGCGCAGGGCAGAGGAGCACCAGTCAGGTAAGATCATCTCAAACGAACATGTCATATGCCTTTAATACCATAGTCTATTAAAGTTTCATATCCACTCTGTTTCCAGCACATACCAGGTGGTGGTTGAAGAGGAAACTGTGAAGAAAGTGAAGAGGGAATTGGGGCTTCAGGAGTGTTTCCCGTTGCCCATGTCTCATGGTGAGGCTCAGGCGCGAGGCACACCGCACTACTACACAGCCGAGCTGCCACCCAGCAGCCTGCCAGAGGCCTTCACTGTCGGAGACAACCACACATACAATGGCTACTGGAACACCCCACTGGACCCGCGCAAAAGCTACCTGGTCTATTTCCAGGCAATGAGCAACTTTAAAGGGGTGAGTGATGAAACTCCAGCCAGAGATGTTGCAGATCTGACAGTATTTGATCACCAACCTATAAGCATAAGTGTTTAAAGCTATTCCATTGAAAGACCTTTTTGAATAAGTGTCTGTCTTTTTTTTTTTGCAGCTCTAATTATGTGGTTAAAGCTGCAGGGCACTTGGCATTGTCTGAGATCACAACGCCCCAAATTATTATTTGTGCTGTTAGAGAACCTGTTGGTCTGAAAATAGTCTGCAAATGTTTACATTCCTCTGTTTTTCGATTCTTCAGAAACAAAACATTTCTGAAAAGGGAATTATGTGCATTCAGAAAAGAGGACCTCTGACTAGATGAAATTACCTAAAGTCCAGGTACTTTTCAGTTCCAATTCAGTGCTGTTTCCCTGCATCATTGTTTTATAGCAGACAAATACTCTAGACGTTCCTTGGGGGATGCCACATTACCTGTCTAAATTTCATCACAGGAGAAGTTCCTACCTTTGTAAGGCTTTTATTTAAACATAATTGGGTGAAGGCGCAGAAAAACAGAGGTAGAAAGCTGGTGTTTTAAAATGAATAGTCTATGAAACTTGACTGTGATGGAAAAAAGTGTTTGCTGCAAAGCAATAAAGCGTTATGTCACTGTAACATATTTAAAAATGTACTTTCTTTCTATGCTGAAGAACAGTTAAACATTTCACATTTTTATGTATTTATTTGCTCATAGCTTTTGGAAAAAGTTACAGGGCTTCATCTTTTCTGTATAAAGTTTGTGTCAAACACTGGCTTGTTGTGACTTACACATCAGTGCTTGGTGTAGGTCTCAATTTGTTGGACTTCTTTTTCCTGTATATTTTAGGAGCACTAACTACAGATGAATTGCGTTTCCTGGTTTCCTGGTTTCAGGTCCAAAATGTCAATAAGCTTTAAACCACTTTACCAGTGGTATGTGGTCATAAAAGATTGTCTGAAATTTTGAAGGAAGTCACTCTTTATCTCCCACATTTATTCATGGGCACTTTCTTTGAGAGAACATTCCCATTGATGAGAAGTAATCCTGTATTTGTGTCACTGTTGGCAGAACTGATTCCTGATTTTATGTCCTTGACACTAGTCAAACTCATTAAAGTGGAACTAAACCCAATGTTAAAGCACAGTCCCACCCCAGACAAATTTTGGAAAATTTCACCAAAGTTGGTGGTGCCAAGAGCCACTGAGGGGCGCAAGCAAGTGTGGTATGAGTGGAATAAGTGTAGGTGTGATTCTGAACAGAAAACCCATACAAGATTTCAGCGAAATCTTGTATGCAAACCATACCAAAGTTTTCTAAGACATACACAAAAAATATTTTGTCATTGTTAAATCACAGACAGACAGTAGAGCAGCAAAAGGTACTGTAGGTGGAGATTTGTGAGGTACTCCTGATACCAATCATTTGAGAACATTGATCCCTGAAATTAGGTTGGGGTGTTTGTGATTTCAAGCCTATTTAACACTCCTGTAGAAAAATCAGTCTGCTAATTAAATTTGGGGATTTCAGCTCAACTCCATCATGGGTTTAGTTGGTCTCATAATGCTAAAGTGAAACAAATTTAGATTATAATTTAGTCTAAATGTAGACAAAACTCTTTTTTTCATTCTAGGGTGTTTTGTTTGGTATAATAAATTTCTAAATCCTTCTCCTCTTTTTCCACTACAATCTGAAAACAGTGTGGACTGTCACCGTCTCAACTAAATTAATTGAATTTGTAAAGTGACATATGTGTCACTGCCAAAACCTTTGGCCATGACTGCAGCAGAGAAACCATGCAGTAAATAACTTTTTATTTGTATCAGTTTGGCTACTTGAGTCTTGTCTGTTGATGGTTTCCATATTCTTGCCTTTCCTTTTTGAGCCGAGTATGGAATATAAAGTACCACAAATAGGGCTGGGTGGCTCATCCCTTCCAGTATCATCTGTTTCCAACTCAGTGGAGAAGCACATGGAGGAGAGTGCAGTGTGAGCACTTCACAAAACTAGTCTGCTAAGCATGGGATTAGACTGGGGACGCCTGGCTTTAACAGCGGATGGGATTATTTTTTGTTTGGGCTGGCGAGGGGCCAGCATTCTTGACCCATGGTGCCAAATCATACAGCCAACATTGTCTCCAGTCTTTCAAATCCTGCAACGTACAGTTTCATTCAGTGCTGAAATCTTGCTGTTGCTGGTCTGAAGCAATCCTCTGTATGGAACAAAACACACACACACACACGCCCACATGTGTGTTCAATAAAAAGGTTCATGATTCCCCTCCCAACAAGGGAAGTCATTCCAAGGTTTTAGGGTTTATGGAACAGGTTGTTACTCGTCCTATAAGTCATAGAAGGAAATACATGGTGACATGTCACAGCAAGCCTGCAAACAAAATGAACTGCAGTAGTAAAACAAGTGACAAATTCACAAAGTAAAATGGATTCAGAAAGCATGCAGAGTGGGTAATTAGACAAACCAGCCAATCATGCACCATGGTACTTTTGTCTGATAATAGTGTTATTAACATCTGAGAGCCATCATTTTTCACCTCACAGAGTGATCTGACAGCAGTCGCATCCAAGTGTTTCTGAAACATTCTATTGAAGCCAGATGGTGATGTTTGGCTCATGGAGTCTGTTTGGACCAGGAATGTTCCAGTAATTGCTTAATGACTGGTGTTGTTTTGGATCTTTCTGCTGATCCTCCAGGTGTAACTAAACTCTACCAGCCTTTCACATTTTAGCACTGTGCCCACAAAATTCAGGTTAAACTGACTTCCAGTTTTGAATGTGTTGGAATAAAAGCTTCACCTCAAGCATTGGCCAATGTATATTTTAAAAATATTTATAATTAAAACTAATAAGACTTAAAAAAGTTGGTCTGTCAACAGATTTTAGCCAGTTCTGATTCACACTATCACCTACTAAATATCTAGTGATGCCATAAAGACTTATTGTCAGAATTGTATTGTATTATAACAAAATTAACCCAACTCTAAAGAACATACTATTACCTTCGTGTTTATTCAAGACTATTTGTCAAGTATCAGACTGACACTATCGGCTTTTTGTGGCTTTCCTGTAAAGTAAGTAGACCTTTGCCCTTAAAGTTAGACACAAAAATTTGAAAAGATAAACAGATCAGCTTTTCTGATATTAGTCAGCCTTTCTTATTTCCTCATGGTTATTTCCTCATGTTTCCGGCTTTGCTTGTATTTTCCTTGCATACATGTTGCTTTCAGAATGCTTCACATTTTTCTATGCACCAAAGTTACACTGAAAACAGCTAAGCCGCTTTTTTTGCAGCAACAACTTCCATCCCAACGAGACCTGTTAGCACTTAGACATGGTGCATTCACAAATCATAAAAGCTAGGTTTCTGATCAGTTTCAGTGCATCTCTGTTTTCCACCAGATAGTTTGTTGCTTGCAGCAGCAGAGGTCCTAACTTAAAAATAAAACATCATAAAAAATAATATGTAAATCTTCTACAATTGATTTCTAATCCAGCGTTCAGTGCGCTACTGTTGTTTTGACATGTCAAATTTAATTAGCACTTCAGGTCTTTTTGTCCTAACCTTTTCATTAAAATTCACGATGAACTATCAGGCCCCTTAATAATTGCACTCATTAATTCAGTATTTGTGTGTGTGGTTTTTCTGTTTACCTTTATGGAAGCCAAACACCGCAGTGAATCCTCTTAAAGACTAGTGGTGTTGTAAGTAGTCTCATTGGTTGCATTTGACCCAGAATATTTGGAACTTCATCCCCATTATTATCTCATAAGCTTGTGGAATTGCTGCAATTGATCGCTCACAACAATAACAGACTGTTGCTTTGTAGGCCACACCATCACAGTCTGTAATGTTTAAACTTTTATTTTTCAGCTTTACCCACTGACACACACATACACAAACCGTGTGCTGTGGAGCCCTGTGTTGTGCGCTGGCATTTGTGTTTTGTATTGAGAATTGCCAGGAATCAGCAGCGCCTCTGGCATGACTGGCACTGCACACAGAGACATGTGATGTATGTTTGACAGACTGGACCTTGGCAGTTTACTCTTCGGCTGAGCTCTTGTGCATTGATTTAGGTGCCCATTTTACTGAATTTGCCTCCATCCATCACAATAGCTTATTTGTTTACTGCAGTAAATAGCTGACAATGTATGTATCTTCGTTGGCCAAAGCCTGTAATAACTAAATGTATGTCTGATCTCAGCTGCTCTGGAAGGAGAATTAGATGAATCAATCTCAGTTTTTTTTTCTTCTTGTAAAGAAAAGTGTTTAATATATTTAAGGACTGAAACCTCAAAGTCAGCTGTTCAGTGTTGCCCTTTCAAAGAACAAGATGAATTATTATTAATTAAAGGGTCTTATTAATTTGTAGAAATTAAGGGATTTTGAAACATGCCACAGAAGCTTAAAGAATATTAAATGCAAATACTAATTCTTGGGCCTGAGAAGTTCTATTCATGCTTGAAATGTTTAACTTTGAAAAATAAATACTTATTCTCTGCGTAACATTTTTTTTTCACCTTATTGTATAAAATACTTTCCTCAGTTCTGTTTGGTTTTAAATGTAGATGAACTGTAGCATAATTTATCACTACATGTGCATTTTTAAGCAGTCCTTTGGAGATGTAATAGCAGATAAACACATCTTAAGATTGCAAAATTATGAAAACCTTTATGAGTGCCATCATTGCTTTTATATCAAGATGACTATGAACTTTGCTCCTGTTATTTGATCAATTAAGACATGTTTCTTCTATTTGTGTTTTGAAGCTCATCTTAAAACATGGTCATGTTTCAGATGTGTGAAGTGCATAAATGTTGAGCAGGAGTGCATTCATTCTCACACAAATAGAACCATTAGTAAAAGTGGAAGATAACAAGGCTATGTAAACATTTTGAACTACATAAATTATTCTCTTGTGAATCACAAAGTCATATTGAGCAATTTTATACAATAAAAACCAGTACCTACTCTTCAAAAACCTTTTAAAAAGTCATATATTTTGCTGTGCTGAAAATATGTTACCATGGAGAGTACATTCATGTTGATCATTTTGTTTTTTGATAAATAAAACAGGCTCACTTGAACATTTTTTTAAAAACCCCAAGTTTATTTGTCATTTATCATTTTGTGGATGACAGAAAATCTGTAAGAAAAAATAAAGCTTGTACAATTGACTGTTGTTTTAAAAGTTTATTAAATGTGCGTGTCATTTGATCTTTCCAGACCACAAAATAGTTCAAACTTAATATTTTCAAAGATTAAAATGAAAAGTGACACTGACAGCAATGTAAACTTCTGGCTCTTAGCATGGTAGCATATGGCTGTAGACCTGCAGATTAAAACGTTGAATTATAAGCATGTTTGAAGTGACCATCAGCTTAATGTGCAATGGCAGTTTAAAAAAGCAATTTAGAGTTTAAGAAAATCACTTTTTTTTGCTTCTTTCCAAATAGGCAAAAATTGCTATAATTGTCCCATAGTGCCTGACTTGGCATCTGTAAATTTTAATTTGATAATAAATCTCCTCCATGGGGGGTGCAGGATGGAATTGGATTACAGTCTTGGATCTCATTAGAGTTATTTGACAAAGGTCCTTTTCATAACGCTGAGATGTCATCAGATGAAATCTGAATAAAATTAATTCATTTTCATCGTGGGGCACTGGTCTGAAACCCTCCTTTTAATTACGCTCTCTTTATTTCAGCTCCCATCTTTTCTCCCTCAGTGAAAAAAACCCTATAATCTTCTTTACACACTTCACCACAGCTCTCAGGTTCTAGATACTTTACTTTAATATTGTTTGATAATTTGTACTTTTATTTCATGTCAGGATCAGTATTGTCTACTATGCTTACTTGCCTGTAGATGAAACACACATTCCTGTCAATTAATTAGTTTTTATCTTTTGTCATACTCTCAGGGTAATACACTGTGCTTCAGCAATGGGATTTGTGCCGCCCTACTTTCTTCTATCATTTGTTATTTATGTAAAATGGCACCTCTCCACTGATGGCTGTGTTTTCTTTGCATTTCAGGAATCCAGAATTAACTGCATCCGCATCGCTCGCAAAGGTAATTCAAAACAGTTTGTCTCTAAATCTGCAAATTTAGAGACAAAAGTGTCACCCACTTTGTCTCTAATTTTTTAGCAAGCCAGTGTGCCTTAGTATTTCATAAAAGTAAAAAGCCATGAACAAATCATGAAGATGCAGTGTACTTTATGTGTGTGCTACACCACTGTTTACCCTTTTCTTAAGTATAAAGGTTTGAATCCGGACATATTTTCTCTGATGGTTTCTTGTTGTTCAGCAGTGGGCCCCAGAGAAAAGGGCAACGAGCAGGGAGGGATTAGAGGTCAGGCTTTCATCCTGCCTGTTTGGGCCAGACAGTGGGATACACCACATCAAACCAGTCTCTTTGTTCTCATCAGCAACCCACCAGATAGCTACATCTGAGAGCTCTGACCTCAGTGCATCCAAAAGGGTTCTCCAGATCAAAACTTCCAGATGGAGCTACCTTGGCCTATCAGTATAAGAAAGTGCTGCCCCCTCCGCTCCTGCTCTGCACCTCCATGTTTTGATTCAAAGAGACATGAAAAGGGCAGAAAAATTGACTCTAAGTCCTGATGGCAGGAGAGTCTCTGTGCCACAGTACGCTGTCATATCATGGCGAATAAAAGTCATGTATTTATAGTTATCAGTGCTGCAACAGTAAGCGGAGCCTTGTAAGTCAATTGATTTAGAGGGTTGTCTCTCTTTTTTTTCTTCTTTTTTTTGAGAAGGACTTCTTTTGTGGCTACATTACGAGAGATGAGACTCTCCTCAAGCATTAAGCCAAAAGGCAAAGCTCAGCTCTCACTCCATCTGCCTCGCACTACTCAGTCGGGCAAATGCTAATTATACTTTCTTAAAGCAAAGAACTGAACGCTGTGCTGGCCTTGTGCCTTTTGACACAAAGTGCCGAAAAATAATAAAAAGAAAACAGTGGTGCAGCAAGATATAAAAAAAATTATGAAAAGACAGGAAACAGAAGAAAAAATAACCTAAAAGCAAGATGAGTAATGCATTCTTAGGATTTAGCTAATTTCCTGGGGTTGTAGGCCGATACATTACATTTTAGTCTGAGCAAGTCCAAGTCAAGTCTTGCATCACTGAAGGCCAAGTACAAAATGACTAGACTTACAATTTCTTCATCAAAACTAAGATATTATTATTTGTCAAGAAAAGAAAGAAAGCAGGCGTCCTTTTTGTTCCAGTCTGCAGTCACGTACCTCTTTATTTCAATATGACCCATAAAATCCCAACAAAAAATATAGAAGTTTGTGGTTTTATTGTGACAGAATGTGATTTAGTTGAATTATGGATGAATAATCTTGCAAGGCACCAAGTACTGATCTTAAAACATTTGAGGTTCATCGAATGCATTTCCAAATGTACTATTACTTCTATACTAAACATTTATTTCTCAATTGAGTGATAGATCAGGATACATTCAACTGGAGAATGTTATTTGTGTTGATGATCTGTTGTAAACAGACATATTTTATTCTCTTTTTGGTAACTGAAACCATATCATAACAAAATACCTTTTTATAGATCAAAACTAAACTTTCTGGTTTTTGTCAAGATGCTTAAATATTTTAAATTATGACAATTTCACTATTGCTATTTTTCAGCCAGTTACCAGTAACTTGCCATGACATCCAGTGATGAACTGGATATCAATTTACAGTATTCAGTTGGCTATATGGATGAAATAAACTATGCATAACATTGAAAATATATTACATGGGAAAATATTGACAATTCTGAATGTATTTATTGTGTACTTTGTATGTGAGAAGTGTTGGCATTTCGGGCTAGAAAGCCTCTCCCCTGCTCCACAGAAATGATTGGGATGCTCTATTCCTTAGAAATATAGGACTAATGGTCTCAGAGCAAATTGCAAATTTAGTAAAAATATTACCAGCCTTACATTCTAAATTAATCCAACATGCTGTAATCATGAAAGCTTAAGCTTATTTTCAGTTCTAAGGTGCTCCAGGAGGTTTTTTTTTTGGCTTTCAATGATTTCTCGACCATTAACATAGCCTCCGCATTATCAGGTCCTGAGCCATTATTATCAAGCAGCCCATCACCAGTAAAGTGGAGGCAAATGATTCTGGCTTGGATAACAGAGCTGGAGATTACATTTCAACTTCCAGGTGACAGTTTAATTAAGGATCCTCTGGCAGGCACAACACAACAATAGACTTCCATTTCTTTTCTAAGTGCCAATTTCCACAACGGGGCAGCAGGCAGGTGCTTGGATTCATGCGGAAATCTATTTCATGCTCCTGTTTGGCTTAATGGAAATTTTGAAGCTAAATATGACAAAACAGCCTTATCTGTCCAAAACGTTGTGGAACTGAAATTGATTTTCCTCAGCTCCTCATCTAAATCTTTAACTGGTATACCCCTTTATCGGAGTACTATTAAATGAAAAGGCAATGGAATAAACAGATTCTGTTACTGCGAGGAGTTTTTGAATCGATCAGCTTTCTGACAGGCTGAATTATTTGTGTTTTGAATTACAGGAGCTGTGTTTTGAAGAAACCCCTTTCCAACTCTGGTGCATATGAAAAAACACCGGTTAAATCAGGGGTGGGCACTCTTGGTCCTCGAGGGCCGGTCTCCTGCTACTTTTAGATGTATCTCTACTTCAACACACTTGAGTCAAATAATGAGGTCATTAGCAGGACTCTGGAGAACCTTGGAAGGTGATTCAGCTATTGGATTCAGGTGTGTTGGACCAGGGAGACATCTAAGAGTTGCAGGACAACGGCCCTCGAAAACCAGGAGTGCCCACCCCTGGGTTAAATGCTTTATCAATAAATGGGACACAGATATATCCAGAGCAACATGGCAACACAAAAGAGATCCTAAAATGAGACCACTCCACTAAGCCAGACGCTCATCACTTATTAAAAACCCGGACAAGTAATGAAATGATATTGTACTACTTTCATCTTTATTTGGGATGAGGGTTCAAAAGCACTGCCCTTGGCTGCTGATAGTTGGGCTAAAGGATGGCTGTATTTTCATTGTCCCTGCCCTAGATCTGATTTTTTTTGCCCCCCCCCCCTCAGCACACTGTGAGATAGCGCTCTATCCCCAGGCGTGCTCTGACTTTCTCCTGCTCTCCAGATAGTTTGAGCTGTTCCAATGGGATCAGAAGGGCTGGTTTCAGGGCTGTCAAAGCCTGGAGGACAGGCTGGCAGTAGGGAGGAGGAAGAAAAAAAAAAAAACTAGATCAGTGGGCCCCTATAACAAGACAAAGGCAGCCCCTCTGCTCAGCTCCATTTACATAAGTATGAAGCTTTACGGTAGAGAAATGAATAACCTGCTATTATGATAATGACCTTTTCATTGGCTAACAGACACCAGGGCACCTTGAGATTATGCTGCAGGCCTGAGGAGATTATTTTGACTGGAAAGGCTATATTTAATTCATTTTCTGCTTAAAAGTCACCTTTAAATTTCATTGTACTTTGCACTTTAACTATAAGAATTGTTTATACAGAGATGTTTTGTTATGGTCATGTTAGGGCCAACACAATCTTGAGAAAAACAAGACCAGCCTATAACCAACAGCATATTTTTCATTGGAGCGCAAACCAGACAACGTGATTTCTTTGCTGTTTTCAGAGTTATTTACTCAACTATAGTAATATAAAGTTGAATGGAAGAAAAAAGTGTGGGATCACCAGCAACAGTGGCCGCTGCAGCCTAAAAAGAACTGTGCAGCAAAGCTCATTCAAAACTTTGGGAAGAGTCACATTAGGTGGAATGCTGCTAGAGTCAGATGTAAACAGGACATGAGCTACAATGGTCATATTCCTAAGCCAGATCAGAAGAGATTAAATCAGAAGGGTCTCACATGGGCCAAGGAGAATAAGTAGTGGTCTGCTGCTCAGTAGTTTAAATCCCGTCTACTGGAAAAAAGTTAATTTTTAATTCAATGTGGAAATCAACACCTCAGAGTCGCACGGGACAGTGGGGAGCCACAGAATCCAATTAGCTTAAGGTCAGCAATCAGCAGTAGTTTTGATGTTGGCCCACTGTGTTTTATCCAGTGTAAAGTCAGTGCAGTCGTTTTTAGAGCTCCTAATGCTTCCCCCTGCTGACAAGCTTAATGGAGATTCTAATTTTATTTTGCAGCAGGAGTTTGTCCCTGCCCACACTACCAACAGTACTAATTCCTGGCCTTTCGACTGTGCTATCACTGTTAGTTGTTGGCCTTTAAACTGACCTAAACCCAATAGAAAATTAGAAAATTTAACGTTGTTTAGACAAGCTGAAGCCCACTATTAAAGCAACCTGGACTTCCATAACGCTTCAGCTGAGCCAGAGGCTGAGAAACTCCATGCTACACCGCACTGATGCAGTAAATTATGTAAAAGAAGTCCAAGTCAAGTCCAAAGAGTGTGGATACTGTGCAGAGTACAAACATACCTCTCCGCAGAATTACGTTTCTGTGTAAAAAGACCTTTTTTCAATTGTCCTTATGTTAATTTTTTTATGTGAATATAAAAACAAACAATAATGCTAAAGCAAAATAATATTAATGTGAATTAATGAAAGAGATTTATGTTTTTATTCCAATTTATTAAGATGGGCTCTTATGGATATACAGTTAACAATAGGATTTTTTTTCCTAGCAAGAGCAACTCACCTAATTAGCCAAATAAAAGCTCATTTTTAACAATTGTTTTTTATAGATTCTGGATTGATAACACTGATTTAATCTCTGTGTTTAGGGTTCAAAGTTGTCCTGTTGACAGAAAATAAGTTAAAAAGCATCCAAAACCAAGAAAAACAAAAAAACTATTTTGAGAAGCCTCTTTTTAACAATTGTGTATCTCTGTAGAAATGCCAGTTTTATTGCATTGTCTATTATACTGAAGGCATTTCATTTTTTTGTCAGTTATTTTCACAGGACATCATCACTAAATCAAAGAGGCCAATTTGGATTGTTAGAAAATATGCTTCCTTTTTTTTTCTCAACAAAAGACACATTTGTACATAAATGATTGTTTCTTTCAAATCTTACCTCATGCCTTCCTGTTGTTCCTTCGCTTTCATGTTCTTGCATCCAGCCGCCTGCAAGGATCACCAGAGAGCTTTGGAGGTGTCTCAGCACTCTGAAGAGATGGGGCTGATCCTCGGTGTGTGCGCTGGAGGCCTGGTGATCTTGATCCTCCTGCTCGGCGCTGTTATCATCATCATTAAAAAAGGGTAAATGACTCCTATATGACTTGTTCCATGCAAGACAAACATGCCTCATTTTGCTCAGTCATGCCGCATCTGCCGCATCTCTTCATTCTGTCGTTTAAAAGAGCTCAGCGACTACCTTCTCTATGCACTTGCTGAACTTTGCTAAAGGTCACGCTTTCTAGGGAAGAGCAAGGCCAGCAAGCAATGCTGTGTTGTTTTCCCATCCCAGAGGGAGCAAACAGCTCACATGCGCAGAGCCCATCTGAGTGTGAAGTATTTAATTAAAGGCGGATGCAATTCAATTAACCACTTAATTACGCACACCGAGCAGCGGCCTGACCCTTAAATGAGATGGCAATTGGGAGAGGAAAGGTGTCCCTTCTGAGATTATTAGCCAATGATCCCATGAGTAAATTATATCCACCTTTAGCTTTTCTACTTAGATAACTGAACCTTTAGTTTTTTTTTCTTAGTCAAAGTGCCTGATAGAAAAAATATATATCAATAAGAAGCAGAGCTAGACATAGGAGGAGTCGCTATTTAAAATGCTGTCACGGCATCTTTGCTAATATTGAAGAAAGCTGACAATTGAAGTCTCTGCTATTCTGGACACTGACTCGTGAGCCTCTGTAGTTTTTGTCCCAGAGAATTGATTGCCAGATTGGCTGTGACAGGAAGCTACGTGGCCCAGTGTAGTGCAACGGTCAGAAAACGAATCGATTGAAAGTTTGTCCGGCTCACCGTGTGTTTGATCTGCCAGCTGCTGCTTGAACCACTCGCATGTGTCATATGGCCACCTGCACAGCTGGACTCTTTATTTTCACTGTAATCAATGCATTCTGCCCTCAGCTGGCATCGCTTTCATCTTACATATCTTCTTTCTCTTGATTTTCCTTCCCCACCACCCTCCCTTTGCTGCGCTCTTGCCAGAAGGGACCACTACTCTTATTATCCGTAAGTGTCTCCACCTCTCATTTAATGATTCATCATTTACACGCTTGAGCTCCTGCTTGTCAATCATCAGTTGAAGGGGAAATTCAACCCAGTATTTGTTTTGCATTTAAAATACAGGGTTTTGAATACCCCGTGAGCATCTCTTTGTGTTGTCACAGTATAACAAGAATTGCAATGTATTTTTGTTGGAATTTTTTTGGGGGGGTGGGAGGAGATGGAAAGAAAACAACTTTAAAACGTTGTTGCACCTAATTAACCTAAGCTAAGAAATCAGAAACAACTCATGTGTAATTGAAACTGTTAGAAATACAGTTGTTCTGTGAACGCTTCAGATGTTTGACATCCAAGAGGACAAACGTAACTCTGGAGGGATTAGTCAATCACTCAACAAATCTGGTCTTTATTAATGAGTGAAATAAAGACAGGCTTTGTTGCAAGACAGTCATAGAAGCAGTTTGCCACAAAGTGTGGGGAACACCTGCAAGATCTTCTTGTCAGATAAGATTAAAATTTAACTTTTTGGCCTCGACTGGAACCTTTCAATAGGACAATCACCCTGAACATACAAGCGGGATACAATAAAATGGCTTAGATCAAAGCAAATTCAGTTGAGAATCTGTGACAAGACTTAAAGACTTATGCTCAAAGTTGCTCTCCAGACTATCTGACTGAGACTGAGCTCTTTGGCAAAGAGGAATCAACAAAAACAAATAGACATACCCCAAAATACTGTAGGTTTTACAGAGACTTGACTGAGGAGAGCTAAATACCAATACAAGCCATGTATCATTTTCCTTCCACTTTACATTGAGGCACCACTATGTGCTGCTCTGTCACATAAATGACAAAAATGGTACTTTGAAGTTTGTGGTTTTAATGTGGCTAAATGTAAAGTCACATTTACATTTAGTCCATACCTTTCCAAGGTCTTTGCATTTTTAATTTATCGGTTATTCTGCTACTTTTTCAGCTTGTATCTTCATGCTGTAACTCTAAAGGTTGTTTCTCACAAAATAAGTTTCCTTTGTTCTGTGTTTTCTTCTGTTGTTCATATCTGGTGTATTTTGTACAATAACTTTCCCTCCACCTTCTTTTCTTATCAGGAAACCAGTAAACAAGACTCCTATAACGTACCGGCAGGAGAAGAGCCACATGGGCTCCTTGGAGCGCAGTTTCACAGACCAGAGCACCCTGCAGGAGGACGAAAGAATGGCTCTGTCCTTCATGGACGCACATACATGCGGAACCAGAAGTAAGACAAGCTACACTTTGGTTCGCACAAGCTGCCTTAAAACACTAAATACAGCAAGTTTTCAAATGCAGACTGACTTAGATCCAGTTTTTATTGTAGTTAACAGACCAAATATTTTTCCAGTTTTTTTTCTTGTCCAATTGACCCCAGAATATTAAGAAAACTGGAAGCCTTTCGTGTAACAAGGGAAAATCTGCATGAACCATTTGAAATTTTGGTTCTGTGATCCAATTCTTTAAAAAATGAATAAAGAAATCTGCTTATTTGTTTAATAAAAATAGTTCTTGCTTAGTTTATTTTTTGAGTAAGTCAAAAAAAATTCACATTTTTGATGATTTTAGTATTTAAAAATTATAGTTTTTTGACCTGCCAGTACTTTTAAGGGAACAATACCAGGGATACTTTAGACCTCTGGCTAGTGAATCAGTCCAAATTAAGAGTAGGTAAATATTTTACAGGAACCCTCCTGTTCTGTGAATATTAGAAATTTAGATTCTTGCTAAAGCTGCCATTGTGCCTTTTTTTTTTAGGTGATGCTCGTAGTTCGGTGAACGAGGCCAGCAGCCTGCTAGGGGGCTCCCCGAGGCACCAGTGTGGACGTAAAGGCTCCCCCTACCACACGGGACAGCTCCATCCTGCAGTCCGGGTGGCCGACCTCCTCCAGCACATCAACCAGATGAAGACTGCCGAGGGCTACGGCTTTAAACAGGAATATGAGGTGAAAGGGCCACTGTTACAGTCTGTTCTCCCACTGACATTATAAAACAACTTAGACAGCTCTTTGTCTGAGACCCAGGAGATATAGCAAGTCTTCCACTCACAGGAAGGTTAGAGGTTAATGCCTTAAGTCTCTGGCCTGCATGCCAAATGTGCTTGTGATATACCGTATACTGACTGCCAGACTCCCTCCAGTGTGTGTGACAGAAGAGGAACTGTAACGTACTGCTGCTGGGGCATTGCGCATGACTGTTATGGAAAATATGAAATGCCACAGCACTTTAAAAACAACAGCAAAGCTGACAGGAGTGCTGTGAAATAAAACCAAAGACAAAAACATCGACCAGAGAATAGCAGGTACACCAACACAGAAACATAAAATCTAAGATATTGATAAAAGTAGAGGATTCATGTGTATTTGCTTTTGTAGCCTGTCCAGTGTAACATCTGCTGGGAAAAACTGCAGCTCCTCTGCAACCAGCCTAGAAGCAGTTACAGAGAATGGATGGAGCACGGATGGGAATTTCACAGCTTTAGAAGCCCATTTGCTACTTTTCCCTCTTAGTCCTAACATTTCTCAGGTTTGGTTCTTAGTGTGTCACACTGTACCTCAGAGAAGCAGTGCCAGTGTCTGTTTCTAAAATCATAGATGTGTTTTCTAATGTTTCAGTGTAATTGATATTAAGTGCCTATAGTAATTTTAAAGTAACCCACTGATTTGTTTTCTTTTCTTTTACATTTTCCTTTTCGTCAAATTGTTACATCAACAATTATCAGATGATTTTAAGAAACATTTTATTGTCTTCTTTTGAAACTCTACGTCCGGTTAAGACTCCTTCCTGACATCAACATAAACTGAAATATTTATGAATTGTTCCATATATGGAAAACTTCATTTTTTTATTTGCTAAGACAAGCTGTTTTTACATCCTTAGTACTCGGCACATACTTTTGTTTCCTGCAGCTTTCTTGCCTACGCCACTGCATTCACACTACGGCTGGTAAAATGCTATTGTGTGATTTTCGGAATTTCAATTAATTTCAAAGAGCTCAAACAAAGAGTTCATATTTCTGACCCTCCTCTAAAAGAGACTCGGAAATATGGGAGGTTTCTGAATCTCCGGCATTAGTGATAGACATGAAAAACATCTAATCAGTTTGTTTGCAAAATAAGAGAAGGAATCTATTTTTTATTTTTATCATTATTATTATTATTATTTTTGATAGAGTGTTGTGCACTGCCATGCATGCCATTTTCTGAAAAATCCAAAATTAATTTTTTACTGATCACTCTAAGTTGATCACTCCCAGGATTTGAAATACCTTTTTTATGAGCTGTTTTATGTTGCATAATTGTTTATGCAACAATTTATTCAAAAATTGTTGCATAAACACTCATGTTGATTCCATCTCCTTCTGATCCTTCCTCGGGAGTTTAAATAATTGCCCATGAACTGTTTGGTAAATGTGCTTTCTGCACTCTACACATATGTAGAGTATGTACATGCGCAAGTGGCCTAAGCATGGCCTGAAATGCATATAGAACAATGATTTCTTCCTTTACCCACTTCTTTTATGATCTTTTTTGTGTCAGAATCAGATAAATTTCAGGAATCTATACGGTAGAGCAGATAGTGGACAATTTAATTTGCCATGAAATCAGTTAGCAGAATCATAATCTGCTACTGTCATTAGATTAGACATCACTGAGTTGTTGTTTTTAAAGATATTAGTATTATTTTGGCAAAACCCATGAAGTGTTTTCAACTTTTATTATACATTTTTCATTCATTACATAAATGCACAGAGTTGCAAAACAAAAGAATGCCAGGTGTGGCCATGCTGTGCAGGTCTTTGGGCCTACACATCATGAATAAACTACTAGCTCTCTTCTACGCTGCGCCCAGGATGCCAAAGTGCTGCCACCATGACAACCATCACAGTCTCATCCCATGCACTGGGGAGCGCACTGCGTTCATGAAGCACCATAGAAGATATTAGATGTTCTCGCTGATTTTAAAGTCCTGTTTTAGACAAAAGAACTAGTTTACAAATCCAAAACCACAATACAGTAAACTAAACGATGCAGTTTGAGATCGTAAAGAAGAAAACCAGCTGACCTTACAGCTTTTCTGTCTTATTCTTGTATTGTTGTGGAATATGCAACAGGTTCAAAAACTAGACCTGACCATCTGAAATGATGCATGCATGGACTCATCAATTTTGGCACAAAGCCGTTTTCAAAAACCTTTTAGATCAATGATCCTAAGATAAGCCTTGGAGTAGGATTAGTACAGTAAAGACCTCTGAGCTTTCCTATTGGGTAGCTGTGGCACTCATCTAATGCTGTTTTAGCACTCCATTTTTAATAGACAAATCAATCCAAAACAATATCTGCTGTCCTTCTGCTCTTTTAGATACAGTCTTGATTTATGTCAATTGCTGTAGGTAGTTACGCATTTTGTATATCATTGGAAAATTATCCACTTCCTTCGTCATCTCAGATTGCAGCTTTTTTCCCCCTTGTTGTCTGAACAGTTTTCAGGTCCGTCTTTGATAACAGGAAACTATTGCGTCCTGAACATTTCCTAGTTCGGTCCCAAGAAGCTTTTAGGAGATATGTTTGACTTTGATTCGGGTTACTGTTCGTTCTAAACGCGTAATCAAAGGAATGTCTTTACCGTTAAATACAGGTGCTCTATTTTGCGGTAGTGAACCAGTTTCAAGAATATTGTGTGAGAAACATGCAAAATTAAAAATTAAGATGATTTAGTGAAGATTTTGTAGACGCAAGTACCATTGGGTGAAGAGTAAACGTTATCTGAAGCCACTGAAATTAATCACCACAGCCAAAAAGGCATCTGAAGGACACCACTACTGTTTAGATGAATAGATCATCCTCATTTAGACCAAAAGAAGACCTCTATTGTGATGGGAGGCCTGATGAGGTTAAACGTCTCTGCCTCCTCCTACTGAGTCTATTCTGTCTACTGCAGACAGATTGTTCTAAAGAGAGGAAGGAACAGTCTGGGAAGGTAAAGAATGATGAAAACTGTGGAAAAAAAAAACTAAAAGAAAAAAAACAACCTTTTTTGATCTTTTTTACCTCTAATGCGTTAAGAGTTGTCTTCCTTCCCAGTAGCAATGTTGGTATTTACCTCTCTTTGTAAGATGTGGTGCAATGGAAGTGTAAGAGGGTCATTAGGGATTTTTTCCAGAAGGAACACACACAGCATTAATATCACTGTTGCTCCCAAACATAGCTCAACGGTGCTCATTTGATCTTTTAGGTGATAAGAATATAGAACATGTGTTCTATTGGATTGACATTTGGAGGTCACTTGTTGGGACCTGCTGACATTTCTTTAAGCTCCTTGCAGCCTCAAGATGTTTTGATGTGAAAAATACTGCAATGGTAAGAGATTAATCATATTAGCGTTTATAAGTAGGTTCCTCGAAGTTCGGTAGTTTCCTTTATGATTAGTCCTTTATTAGTTCTTTGTAACCCTTTCAAAGGAAAACTTACAAAGTTAAGTCTAAGACTGTTTTGATAATAATAATGACTAGCTTTAAGAAATAATTGCTTGGGAGACTTTTGTCAATTACAGGAAAACTAAGATGATTCACACTTCACTTCACCTCCCTGACCAAAGTAAACCATGTATAGAAAAGAAATAGGGATCAATGTGCACTTACATAATTTTTCTCTTAGCTTTTGATGTAAAAATGAACTTCTTTTCAGACTCATTAGGAAATTCCAAAAACCTGATATCTTTGGATTTCTGCAAAAAAATCTTTACCTAGCAAAAATCCTTCACAAGATTGCTATAGAAATGTGATTATTTGTGTATGAAATTGATACCAGCATCAACCTTAGAGGAGGGTTGATGATAGAGGTGGGATCCATGCCAGCAAATTGTTCTGATCAACGTATAGTGTGTTCGCAGCTTTATTATTGGAAATAAAACAGATGCTGTACTGTTCTCATGCATTCTTTTGTTATGTGACACATTTATTTTAGGGCTGGGAGGTTTCTACAATAAGTAAGGTTTACTTAATAGCACAAAAATATAGTATTGAAAATGACTGAAAATGACTAGTTACAAACCTTGGAAACTTGTCATTTTGTGACATTTACTGGCAGAAACAAAATCCGGCATTCAAGTTTACTGCTTTTGAAAATCAGCTGGGTCATCTAAATCAAAACTTTGAGTGCTAAACTTTTTGCCTGTTTGACCATTTTTTTTTTGTTTTTTTTTTCATAAAACTTTTACAATTTTTGGAAGACTTATTTCGCCCTTTGCCCCCTTGGTATTCCATCCTTGATCGATCCATCAGTACAAAAAGAGTTTCCGTCATTGAACAAAGCTCACTCATCCCCTCACAGCAGCAATGGCGTCTAGCTGTATTATCCAGGCAGCACAATGGTGAACCCAGATCTCTGAAAACAATTGTGGCTGAGAGTTTAGCTTGCACCCTAGTGTGAAGTCCGTCTCTGTCACCCACTGCCTGTGGCATTCATAGAGACAAGAAAACATCTTTTGTCTCCAATACATGGTGTCCCCCTCTGGAACTCTGCTTGTAGACTCATTAAATGGTCCCTCACGGCCAAAACACACTCCACTCTAAAAATCAATACACACCTCTTTTGTATTTTTTACCCTCTCCGTGCTAAGAGTGTGTGTTTTGATGGATTGTGTCTCGATATTATGAAGGAAAATGATGAGGGCTATTATATTAGACTCACACTGCAGGCATAGGTTTTTATTTCCCTGAGGAATACCTGCTTTCTGCAAAAACATTGATCAAGATTTTACTGTGGGCTAGTAAAGCGGATTGCATGTGTGACGACTGCTTTCATATTCCCACCGGAACCTCAACTAAACAACAGCTGAGTAGAACCCCCGAGTACCAATATGACACTTTTGGTTTATATTGGGGAACTGATTGATTCATTTAAAATCCAGTCCACAGCATAGTTATACCAGTGACTTCTTGAAAACTGTGCTTATTTAATATAACAACAAGAGCTCATGACACATTTTATTTTTTTATTGTTACCTAAAATCTCTAACTTTCCTTTTTTTGGATCAAATCAGAAATTGAAAAATCCCTCAACATGTTTCAATTAAAAGATAGCAGTCGTTTATCCAGAGCAGAGTCAGAATGACTTGGACTCATTTGTGTGATCACAACCATTCTACATTTCTGATCTCTGCAGTAAAGTCATCTAATCAACTCGCCCCTGGTGTTCTTTTTCTTGCTTTTTAAGGCCTGTCATTCCTTTGCTGTTTTTCCACTATTTTCCACCCTCCTCTTTTTCTCTGTCATCTCTTGGGAACTGAGCGTCAGAGAGGTGGGAAGAGAGAAAAAGAGGGCTTAGAGATATTCTGTCAAAAATAAAAGCAAGCCAAGAGGAGAGAGGTGGACAAGGAAGGAAGCCATGAAGTAAAAGGGAGGGAACATACATTTTGAGATTCAGAAAGAAACATCTAAAGAGGCAGGGCATGAAAGAGGAGGGAGAAAGTGGGGAGGAGGATGTAATCCCAGGCTGGATTTGGATGGTTCTTGGCTGTCTGTGAGGAGAACTGCATTGTAATCCCCTGCTCCCCATTCAGACTTGGGCAGAATTTTTACAAAATTTCTCTATAGTCTCAGACAACTACAGGGATTGGACTCATATGGATGGGTATACAGTGCATCCGGAAAGTATTCACAGCTCTTCCCTTTTTCCACAGTTTCTTATGTTCCAGCTTTATTCCAAATTGTATTAAGTTGAACTTTTCCCTCAAAATTTCACACATAAATACCCTATTAGGACAATGCAGGGACAATTTGCATTAATAATAGAAAAATTATTCATAGCCTTTACTGTAATACTTTGTTGATAAACCTTTGGTAGCAATTACAGCCTGAAGTCTTTTTGAATATAATGCCATGATCTTTGCTTATCTACCGCTAGGTAATTTCATCCATTCTTTTGCCATTCCTGTCAAGATCCATCAGATTGGATGGAGTCTGAGCCCCTCCAGGACATTCACACAGTGAGCCATAGAGATGTTGGTCATGTGTTTTGGGTTGTTGTTCTGCTGACAAATGAACTCTAAACAGGCTGCCATGCGTCTTTTATTAAGGAGTGGCTTTCATCTGGCGATTCTACCATACACATTGGTGGATTGCTGCAGAGATTGTTGTCCTTCTGGAAAAGCCTTATTTCTCCATAGAGGAACTCTGAAGCTTTACAGAATGACCATCAGGTTCTTGGTCACCTGATGGTGATGAAGGTCCTTCTTCGCCAATTGTGTTCAGCTTAAAGCTGGACAATTCTATAAAAAATCCTGCTGGTTCCAAACTTCTTCCATTTATGGACAATGGAGGCTGCTGAGCTCATTGGAACCTTCAAAGCATCAGAAATGTTTTTCGATCCTTTCCAAGATTTGTGCCTCAAGACAATCTTGTTTTGGAGGTCTACAGACAATCCCTTTGATGTCATGCTTGATGTTTGACCTCTGACCTGCACTGTTAACTGTGGGACCTTATATAGACAAGTGTGTCTCCTTAAATCAAGTCCTCAATTTAAGTTGTCGCAACATCTCAGGGATGATCAGTGGAAACCTCTCAGTGCTTCATGACAAAGGCTGTGAACACTAGTGTAAATGTGATGTTTTTTGTTTTTAATACATTTTGAATAAACTTTTTCCACATTGTCATAATGGGTTATTTACATGTTGAATACCCCGACACGCTTTGAATACTTTCCGGATGTACTGTATGCAAGTCTTCATGTCTTCTTTTCATTCCCTTAAATTTTGCTTCTAACCATTCAGGCTTTCTTTCAACCCTTGAAAATGATTTTATATAATATTTCCACATTTTTTTTCCCAAAATCTATCAGTTTGTTTTGCAGAGATTGGCTGCTTTTTGTCTCACTTTCTGTACAGTACCTACTATTGTCATAGAGTCGACAAAGATTGGTTTTGTGCTGTCTCTACTTAACACAGATCACCAAAGCATTCCTTTTAAAACTGGAATCAGGTAAAATTACAAAGGTATTTAACTGTGCTAAATTCAGTTAAACCTGAGTTTGTCCCATGCCTCTCATTCTGAACGTTGACACAAAGGCAGAGCTTCTCTCAAAATAGCTTCATTAAGAAATTGTCTCTGTGCTGACACAATTTGCCCACATTCAAATTAGGCATCACCCATGCATTCAGGAGAAAGCCTGAATGCAGCCTACACTAACTTTTGTATGTTTATAGCCAGAGCAAATTGCGTAACATTCTTAAAGTGTTGCACCAATTGTGGAGAAAAATATTGTATTTTTAGGGCTGGTGGGTTTTTGCTGCAGAAAAAGAAAAGGGACGATGAAATAACCTGCTGTGCAATTGTTTTTAGAAAAATAATTTCTAATGAGTTGTATGATTTTTAAAGTTTTTTTTAGATATTTTTTTAAAAACTCAGCATCCAAACTTTGTGAGTATAATTGGTCGGTTTTGCACATATTTGGTGTACTGGATTGTAAAATAAAATGTTATTCTCTTTTTCTCCGATGATATTGCATCTGTTCCTTTATCTTGGACTTAATTGGGGTGTTTACATTTGTCTATTTATTAGCTTATTATCAAAAAGATCTACAGATAACCCTTAGGTTACAGTAGAAGCGAAGCAGTAAAATGCATAATGCTTTTCACATTTTTAAGATTTTTTAAAGATTTTTACCTCTAGATCCTGTTAATCTACTGTGGGTAGGTTTTTAAAGGCTGGTATTTCTTCTCTGGACTTTAATATGGTTAGATTCCTCATGTTTCCTCATTTCTTAAGGTGTTGACAGAAAATGATACAAACTGGAGCTATAGTTTCTAAAGAATGCCTTTGCAAATCCTTTAGAAATCTTGTTGGACTTTGATCAACATTCCTATTTAAAATATCTCAGGATATCCTGGTTCTGTAGAAGGAAAATATAAAAAAATAATTAAAGTTTTAAAATGCCTACGTAGGTGTATGATTGGTATTGGTTTCTCAAAAGGAGCTGTCTCCTGGTTTTGTTTCCCCCCAAAGCCTTTTAAGGCACCTTTGTGAGAAGAAATCCTTTCTTCTGAACCCGAATTATCTGCTCTTTTTTTTTAAACACCCACAGAAAGCAATCGACCCCAGAATCTTTCCAGTGGGTGTTGTTTTATGTCACCTGCAGCATGGATGGCTAATTAGGTATCCATTGGATGTAACGTGTCATTTTATTAAGGGAGCAAAAAGAGCAGAGAACATCTGCTGTGACCATTTAAAAAAATATGGAAAATACGATTGCCACTTATGAAGCTAAAATTATCATTTAAATCCAATTTAATGCTCCTGGCCCTTTTGACAGGTTTTTATGAATCCTTTATTTTGCATAAAACCAGTGTCCTAAAACTGTGGCTCTATTTACCTGCATCTTTCTTACAAAAGTGTCCCTGGAATTTTTTCACTTTTTGTGAACTTTTAACCACAACTTTAGTGTGTTTCATCAGGATTGTGTGTGATACATTAAATAGAATATTATTTTGAGGTAGAAAGGCCTTCGTTGTTCTTTGTTCTATGTTATTCACTGATTTTCTCTAACAAACCTTGACACAGGTTTTGCCTTTATCTATGCAGAGCTTCTTTGATGGCTGGGACTGCACCAAAAAGAAGGACAAAACCAAAGGGAGGCATGACACCTTGCTGGGATGTAAGTAATTACAAAACATTTTAGTGGAAAAACAGAAATTGTTGCGACTTTCTTTTTAAAATGTCTCTGTTACTCTGTGTACCCAGACGATCGGCACAGAGTGAAGCTCCACCCTCTGCTGGGAGATCCAAACTCGGACTACATCAATGCTAACTACATTGATGTAAGTTTAATCCTGTTGTCCTGCTGTGTGAGATTCAGATTTATCCAGCCTCCACTCTCACATCCTGCAAAAAATCGTGGTCCATCTCTCTCTCATAAGCCACCACTCTGCTGCCCCGCTTCCACCTTAGAGAGTCTATCCAATCCGACACCGGTCCCCGCAGTGTTGAGCCAGATGCCATCATTGTCAGGTGCTGCTGCAGATCCCTGACCTCCACCACCTCTGCTATCGTTTTTATTAAAACAGAGAGGAACCAATGCATTTAATTTCTGCAGAGGAGATGAGCCTTTCTGTAAAACCCCACAGTGTAAATCTCTGTGAAATTACATAGACGTCACTGATGTTTTTCAATCACCGTTTGAGGTAGTAGGAGATGATCCTTTTAACTCTTATGTGGAAAATCACAGTAAAATACATGTCTTGCTAATGTCATTCATGTGTGTTCTCATTCATAAAAAGTTTAAGGTACGTCTTGGAGAACCCATCTCTCATAAATTGAACATTTCATTAGGGATTCAGGATATTAAAGATATGCTGCTGCAAGTAGAAGTCTGTAGTTTGCTTCCCCCTGTGAAATATCCATCATAATCCACAGTTGCCATTTATTTCAGTTTTGTCAATTGAAGTCCGGGAATCTAATGTGGTTTCTTTATCTCTCAAGATTTGTTCTCAACGCTTCTCATGGGGAATTCTGCAAAGTAAATATGACACTCTGAGATCTTGAGGCAGGCTGTTGTACTCCCACTTCTGTTTGCAGATGATACGAGGTTAGCAGGAGTGATTGTAACTGATATTTATTTGAAAAATGCCATTCATAAAAACAAAATAGCCAGCTACACATCTGGATTTGATGATCTGATTTTTGGGTTCCTCCTCTTAGCCCCAGTTGTATCATCAAACTGCCTGACACTGGTTTTAACATGTATTTCCTCTTTGTTATTTGACTGTCTAGAAAGGTCAGCTCTGACGTGCTTCTACAGTGGCTGTCACAATGAGAGGGTGCTAAAAACCTGGCTTTAGCTGTAGTTATTGTAAGGGTCTCCATTAGTGTTTAGAGAGCAGAGGTGCAGGCATTAGCAGAAAAACACCACTCTGCAGCCACTACAGTCTCAGTGTCAGAGATGGTACTCTCTGACTGCCCTGACCCAGCTCTCTGAATTTATCTCCTCATCCACAGGGAAACATATTTTCAACACCTTTTGATTATTTCAGTGAAGGTTAAATGGAAAAGTTCGGATTTCTTCTGAAAGACATTTGTGCTTTCCTAACTTAGCGGGGAATGTGCGAGCTTGATGTTTCCTTTCTGTAAGGTTTGATTGTTTGCTTTAGGCACATTTCAGCTGCAGGGATCTTTCCCAGGGGCCCTTACAGTTTTCATTCTTGGCCCACTCTGTTTCCAGTAGAGGTAGGGTACCTTAGCACATCTGATTGGTTACATTTCCTGAACATTGTATTTCAGTCATCTTTGTTTAAACATCTTAAAACATCTTGCTTACTAAGAATATTTTACTGTATTAATATTTTAAAGACAGAAATAAACACAATCTCTTAACCCGATGGGTTGTTAGTAGATTTAAAGAAAGTTGAAGTTTTGACTCTTGTGGGGTGGCATCCATCTTTATGTTTTAAGCATCTGTTAATGTTGTGAGTTTAGAGGAATTTATTTTAAAATCAAAAGTTATTGATTGGTGCTGCAAGACACTGATTTCTAATCACGATCAAAGCTCCTGCTTTTCTATTCTTTGTAAATGAGACTGAACACAGAATCCTACCTGATTAAAATTGATCTAGGCTCATATAATAGTCACACCAGTCTATACAGTTTAGTGTAGGGCTTCACAATATCAGGAAACATGCAATTACAATATGATTACTAATTATTGTGGTGCAGATATCGATTGTGAATAACCAACAATTTCCTGGCTTTTTTATTTTCTCCTAAACTCTGCACCACTGTTTCTGAGCTACACTATCATGCCCACTGTCATCGATGATGCTGGCAGAATTTACATGCACAGCAAAGAATATGTGATATCCTACTAGATATTAAAGCAGTAGTTTACAATTCCAATATTGCTTCGATGTAATGATGATTTCAATTTGTAATATTGTGTAACTGTAGTTTATAGTAAAAATACAAATGTTGCAGAGTAAAATGATGGTTAAATCATTGGCTGAAGTTTTTTAGCTGAAATGATTATTTCTTTATTCTGTAGAGTTAGTTTCTCTCTCTACCTACGGAGTTTATTTCTTCTTATTTCTTTGTTGCTTTTTGTCTCACTTGGCTACATGGCATTCCCCAATCTAAAGCAATTGAATGACAGAAAATAAATAAAGCTAGATAGCATCCGCAAAAAAAAGAAAACATGGAACCGTGGCAAACTTTTCTAGTAGTAGGCTTTCTAAAGTTTGTCCAAAACCCATCAAAAGCTCATCCAGGAGGCTCACGTGAACCCAGTGCAAAGTATAAAAGCCCTACAGGGATTCACCTGCCTCAGTTAAGGTCAGTTCTCAAGGTTTACCAAGAAATTAACTGGTCAAAGTTGTTTTTAGCGAAAAAGATCCAAAGCTACCACCAATGTTGACCGAAAACAACACAAATCTCGTTCTAATATTTAGCATCTTGAAGCTTCCCTAAATTTTATGTAAATATTTTGTAGACCAGCAAGACAAAAGGGGAACTTCTTAGAAGTTGTGCGTCTTGTTGCATCTGGCATAAAATTAACACAGCATTTCAGAAAAAGGGCGTATGCCTTCAGTTGAATATTGGTGGTGGTGTGTTGGCCTTTGCTACTTCAGAACTTTGATGACTTCCTGTAGCTGATTGAACTAGAAATTATGCTCTTCATCAGAAATCTAGAAGACAAATGTCTGGCTATCCGCAAAGTAACCTAGTGAAAGAATACACTTTAATTTGATTGAGATGCTGCTTTGAGAGGGTTAGAGTGGGCCAAAATTCCTCCAGGGCAATGTAAATGACTCACTAAGGTCAGGTTGGTTAGAAAAGCTTCTCTCCTTTAACAACTTAAAAAGTGTTTTTTTATTTATTTACCCATGTTATCTTTGACCTATGTTTAGATGCATTCATAAACTGAAACTTTTAAATGTGCCGATGAAGCCACAAGCATAATAAATCTGCAAGGTGTGCAGATAGCTGTCCAAGTTTTAGGTGACATGTAGATCTGATTATTATTATGATTAACATAGACTGGATAGCATATGGTGTTCCTGAAACTGTGGTCAAATAACTATTCTTATACAGCCATTTTTCATCATTTCAGAAAATACTACTGCTATATGTGAGCTTAGGGGTGATATCTAAATTTGACCTCAATTTCTCTTCCTTTTAAAATCTCCAGTTTTAATCAGCTGCAGCGTAAAGCTCCTAAAAATGAACACATATGGAGAAAGGTTGCAACATAGTAGTGTCGTATCCTGCTGCCTTCTAACAATAAGACCTGAAACTTGAACATGAAAGGCATCGTCAAGTTCTAAGTGCTAACATTTTTCATTAGTGGCATTGTTATTTCTTGTATGACGTGCTAAATTATTTATAGGTTCAAAAATCTTTGCAGCCCAAATTACTGACAGCCATACTGTGTGAAAATGTCATGACTAGCTGCAACAAATAGTCTCTGCCAGTTTTTACAGGAGTCTGACAACTTTAAAGAAATGCTTCCTGTGCATGCTGATTGTTTTTTGTTCACTTTTATTATTAGTTGCAGTGTTTTGCATTGTCAAAAAAACAGGTGTCATGATTCACTCAAATCTAATAAGTATGGAGACATATTTTGACATTGCAACATGAAATTAAGTACAGAGGGGAAGAAAAGCTTCCAAATATTGTGCTAAGATGATTTTCTTGAAATGGCTCTCTGATGTTGATTTCTAAAACTGGCAGACTTGCAGCAAGAGACCTCAGTCAAAAAACATATAAACCAACTTGACTGTCAACAAAGCTTCTGTCATTAGCTTACTCTAAACACAAGTCACAGCTTCAACATGTCCTTGTTCCCTGGAGGTAGTCTGTGAAACACATGCAAGATTTATTTATTTATTTTTGGAAAGACACAAACACAAAGCACAATTTGCTTACAGAGACTTTAAAACATCACTCTAGTCTGGTAGGGGCAAGCTCTGCTCTCTGTCATGTTGACTTTTGAAACAGCTCTCCTGCCGCAGCTTATTTCTGAAAAGATTTCACAGCAGGACTTCTCCTTCACTTACATATAATAACAATTGAAGCCTGGCACTTGACTTGGACATCATTTTCCTGTGTTGTTACACTGCAGGCATTGCACAGTTATCAACCACCTTGTAAACAGATAGATAGATAGATAGATAGATAGATAGATAGATAGATAGATAGATAGATAGATAGATAGATAGATAGATAGATAGATAGATAGATAGATAGATAGATAGATAGATAGATAGATAGATAGATAGATAGATAGATAGATAGATAGATAGATAGATAGATAGATAGATAGATAGATAGATAGATAGATAGATAGATAGATAGATAGATAGATAGATAGATAGATAGAAGTAATACATAAGACAAATACTATCGTAGTAGCAAAAATAGTTTTTGATCTGTGTCATGGGACTGAGATCAGAGCTTTATCCTTGATCCTATTCTCTGAATATTAGTACAAAGACTCCAGGAGCTTTAACTCAGTTAAATTTGGCTACAATACAGAAGCTTTTTGTCAAAGTTGATGACATTCTTTGGTGGTTGGTAGAGTAAAGTTTCATCCTGTCAACTGTCATCTACTGATTGCTGAATACTAAGCAAAGCCTTTAGATCTTACAGTATTGTTAGCTTGATATTGTTCTTGTACAGCCTTTACCACATCATCTGTTTTTTATAGCGAAATTAAAGGAAAACTGCTTTGTGCTCCGACAAGATGGATAAAATTCACTCCAGTACTTCCTCTGGGTACCTCATTAAATGAACATATGCCGAAAGAACAATTTGATTGCTATCTATCAGAAACCAGTTTACTTCCTCTGAATATGAGACTAAATCCAGGTTTTATTCCATGTGCTTCCTTAATAAGTTGTTTTACTGACTGGTATTTTTTCATTGTTCACTTACTGATTGTAATTATGAAATGTAGTTGAAATGTGTTGTTTCAGAATCAGTCTGATGGCATGGGACTGCATTTGTTTTTAATGCACTGACGATAGTTTTGTTGTTGATTTTTGATACGTGGTTTATAAAGCTCTGATTTCCTCACAACATTTTTTTTTTTCAAATTTCACTGAGTCATATTTACCAGCATCTAACATATTCTCATTTCTGTCTCTATTGCCCATTATCATTTATATTACAAGAAAAAAAGTCACAAAATGCAATGATAACCATGATACTAAAACAAGGTATTAGTATTATTTAAAAACCTAAACACCCTAATTACAGCGATTGTTGTGTGCATGTCCTCAACAAAGTAGGTATTTCCTTTAACTATTGGATTTCCAAAAGGTTTTCAACATTTATGATTGAAGCATTTTATATGACAGAAGCTGATACAACCAAAGGATAAACCAGAATAACTGTTTATAATACATTCAGCCTTCCTGTTGTCCACTGAATGTGTCTCCTCCCGCTTAGAAGTATGTTTGTTCTTTCCTTCCTTCTTTCTTTCTTTCTTTGGTTTGTTCTTTCCTTTCTTCCTGACTTCATTCCTTCCTTTTCTCCTTCGCTCCTTCCTTTGTTCATTTCTTTGCTCCTTCCTTTCTTCTTTTCTTCCTTTACTCCTTCCTTCCTTATTATTAACACATTATTAAGATAAGAATTGGCAAGCTAAGCTGAATCTTGAAAACTAAAATGTCTATGCAAATAAAACCTTATAATCGAGATATCTATTAAAATGCTCATTTTCCCTGATCTTATTTTGAAACATCCCTAAGATAGTGAAGATATCTACGTTTCAGTTCTTGTCTTTCAGTAACATCATGCAAACAGATGAGTTCTGTCTTTTACAGATGATTGATTTTCCATCCAGTCAGTCAGAGCTGATCACACTGTTTCAGTCGTCAGCTGACTTGTTGGTGCATCTATAAATCTGAATCTGATTGCAATCGATTGGATAAATTTTTAACAATTTAACGTTTTTTTCTTAGAACTACTTTGGTTGTTGAGCTGCCGTATGACTTGAATGAAATGCAAAAACTGTTGCCATTGTGTTAAAATAATGTTTCATTTAGCAGCCTATTGCAAGTGAGAAACACAATTCAGAAAGAATCCTTGATGTCATTTAACACCAAAAGTAAACAAATAAATTAATACATTTTGCAAATCTTACCTTCAATATTAGAATAGACGTCAGTAAACCCCTATAATTTAATGTCGTTAATAAACACTATGGATGTGTGTTAACATAAAATTTAGTCTTGCTTTTTGCGCAAACATCTCTGCATACTCACAGACCTCCCACTTGTCTGTAACTCCTAAGCTTCTTTCATTAACTAGCCTGTGTGTCTTCTTTTTCTACTCCCCATCCCACCTCCTCGACCTCGGACCCTGTAGATTCGGATTAACAGGGAAGTAAGTACTTCACTGCTCATTCTTCTGGCTCCCATCACTTTATTTCTCCTGTCCCCTCTCCATTCGCTTTCAGCTGTCCTCTATCCACAAGTGCTCGAAGGTCGGAGAGTTTCAGGTGCACATTTGATCAAAAACAAAAACAAAAAACCCCTTTTTAGTTAAGGATTTAAAATGAACACAAGGAGATGTGTCCTCTCTGGATAGAGGACCCTGCTGTCTTTGTTAGGTTTTTTTTTTTAAGTGGCCAAGAATCAGGAAGTTTAGTTACTATGGCAACTGTCTGAAGAAGAGGAGTGGTTGTATTCCCGATGATCAAGTTTGGCCAGAGCCTGAGGAATTGTGGATAGCGGGCCTTGCAGCAACAGTCATCCATCTCCATTTTAAATATTTCCCTCAGTTTAAATGGCAGGATGAGATTTGGAGCCGCAATACGTCAGCAACATGGACGGACTTGATATTTTAGGAGAATGCCCTCTGCAAAAAGATGAAAACATTTTTTAAAAAGCATTATCTGCATGGACTGCTGCATGAAGCGGACTTGATGAGAGCTGGTGGGCTCGAGCTGGAGTTCATGCCGATTATTTTTGACCCGCCTTGTTCACTCTGCAGACTCATGGTAGTCGTGCAATTGCAGCATCAATTATCCCTTCAGCTGCTCCTCTTAATCAACAGTGAACCACGGCATCAGAGTGGCTTTCTTGACGACATTTTCTTAGAATCGCAGCGGTTAGCTTACCTGTACATTTATTTTCAGCAGAAATGTCTTTGAACAGTTTGCGCTCCCTCAAAGTGTTTTTAATTCATGTGGTCTTTGTCATGTTTGTTTGGCTCAAGGCTGTAGAGGTGACACGTCATTGTTCATTCATATTCACCCCATGTACACTGTGTGAAAACATCTATTATCTATAACAATGGATTCTTTGTTTCATACAAAGCTTTTCAGACTGTTTTGAGGCTTATGATTAATTCCAGTTTTGAAGAAGGTTCTAGTTGCTATTATTCTACTGTTGCACTAGATTGCCCTATCACATTGGGGGAATTTATATATAACTCAACCTGCTCTTGGTAAATTCAGCAGCCCAGGTAGACAACACAGTGAATCTTCATTGAATTTTTTTCTCCCCTCCTTTTTCTAGCATACTGTGTCATGAAGGACATTCTTTGGTAAATTAGGCATCTAAACTGAAACAGTTTGAGGTCCTGGTTGTTATGTCTCCAGTGAATAGCTGCAGGGACTCAGTCATTGTTCTTTCACTTACCTCTTTTTTTTTCTAAAATGTCCCAGGACTCCTACATTTTTAAGAGGCCCAAGCTTCAAACACTTTGTGTACTTGCTGAGAGCAACATTATATGGATTCATCAGTAGAAATGGTAGATAATTGTAAAGTAAGCTTGTTGCAGAAAGGGTCATTTTCAAAGGAGGGGAGAAGAGGAAAGAAGGGAAGGAAGGAAAGGGGAAAGACAGACACATACCCCCTCCCTTACAGCTGTGCCTGAGGCTCAGATGGCTTACTCAGCATGTCATCTCTCTTCTCTCTTTCAGGGCTACCATCGATCCAACCACTTCATCGCCACTCAGGGTGAGTATTCCCACAAGGCTAGAGTATATATTTCTGTGGATGTATGCGTGTGTGGATTCAGTAATAGTGATTTTTCGTTTTTTTTAATTTTTTTTATCACTATTGTAGTTTAGCAGTTTGATTATATTCTATCCCAGGATTCATTTCATCCACCCATTTGCGGCTACGTAGACAAAACCAAAAATGACAAACAAAAACAATAAAGACATAATCTAAAGACAAACTAGATTATATGCTTTTCTACATCCTTAGATTTTAGACTACCTATGGAAGACAAGTTGTAATGTTACAATTAAAAATGTGAATTTCAGTGAAAGGTTATGTGAAAAACCGACACAAATTGCAGCGCAGTTATGAAATGGAAGGAAAATTATGCAGAGTTTTTCCAAATTAAAATCTAAAAAGTGAGAATTTCTTTCCAAATCTCTTTAGTTTTAAATACTTAAATAAAATCCTGTTCAAATAATGGAAGTCATTTAATTATTTTTGAAAATTCAACTGTGTCTAATTTAATATTAGTATAACTCCGGCTTGTCTCTGAAGGCTTCAGAGATTTGTTTGGAAAACATTGAAGAACAAAATGATCTTAAATCCAAGAACTTTTAAATACAGTTATATTTTGGAACAACTCTCCAAACTTTGACAATCTCTCATAGCTCTGTACAATCCATTATCTAAGAATAAAAAAAGGATGGCTCAGCTGCTAACTTTGCATGATGTTACCATTAACTTTAACTAAGGGAGGCAAGGATATAATTGGCGAAGCAGCCGGGTTTACTCTGGAGGAGCTACAGATATCCATGGTGTAGGCGAGGAAACCTGCCTACACTTCACAACACTTCTTAGAGGATTTTATTTGGAAAATATTTTGAAAGCATAGTTTATCTTCCCTTGACTTCACAGTTATGCTTTGGATCTTAATCAAAATTTGAATAAAAAGCTAAAGTAGTATCAATGCTTTATTAAAACCCTGTATTTCAGCTGTGATATGTTCCTTATTATGCAACAAATTCCCAGTGTAACATTTGCTGACCAAATATAGAACTACCCCTATATGGGAGTCATTTGGTGGGAAAGTGTTGACAAACTTTTCTCTGCTGGTTTTGAACCCTGTGGATTGTTGCTTTCTATGCAGCTCCCATTCAGAGGTCTGGGAGGATCTGCTCATCTGCTTATCTTCCACCAGCAACCCCCTCCTGGTAGACTCAGAGAAGCAGATAAAACTTGCAAGAGACAGAAACGATTTCAGCTTCGCTTTTGTCTCTTTCAATGTTTCTTTTCCAGTTTCCATGCTGTGCATTGCTTCCTAAATGTCTCCTCCTTTGATGACAGTGAATGACTTTTGGTCTGCCGGACTTCCATCATCAGCCACTGCTGTTGCTTTGGTCACCCATCACCCTTTTTTCCTTCTGACTGCTTGAAATGGCCAAAATCATTATTTACGGCATAATTTTAAGAGGCAGAACTCTGTCATCCAGAAAAGGCCACTTGGGTCACTCTTAGGAACAAACTTACAACTAGCAAGACATCTAAAGTTGATAACACAGGCTTGTATTATCAACTTATTTTGTGTCTCTTTTTGTTATTCCTTCCCTCTTCCCACTAGGACCAAAGCAGGAGACACTGTACGATTTCTGGAGGATGGTGTGGCAGGAAAACTGCTTCAGCATCGTCATGATCACTAAGCTGGTGGAGGTTGGCAGGGTATGTTATATGCACTCTCCTCTTATCCCCCTTCTGTCACTGTTCAGAGAAGTACTGAAACCATTAAAAGGGAACTGTTTGGTGTCTAAATAAGAAGCTTTTATGTCTTTGATGGGCATATGCCTCGCAGAATGCTGAAAGCTGTTATATATTATGCTAATTTGCCTTCTTTTTTTCAGCTGTAGATCAAGCTGTTAAACATGCTGTTCACTTATGAATCATGATATATCATAAAAGTTTAATATAAGGTTAACTGTTAGAAATAGTCAAGCTATTTTTTTGTCTGTTCATTAGTGATGATTTTTATTTGAACTCTTAAAAACAATCTTCTTTTTGTCATTTTTACTAATAAAATCTGTATTAAAATCGTGTCTGGACAACCGTGTTGCTAATAACTCCATGACACTTTTGCTCATCTGGTTAGTCTGTGAAGATACACAGCAGAATTGCCTTTCTTCTGATTGGATATGGCAGCAAACACTTTTCGTAGTGAAAGGTAAAGTTGAGGTTATTCTTTTTCTCAGCTTCCTCACTGTTAAGCGCGTACAGAGGGAGATGGACAGGACAACCAAACACAAAACTGTTCCAGGGCTGGAATAAAATGGGGCTGGGCCGAAGGGCGCTGGATCTAAAGTGGAAAATATGTATTACAGACGGGATGGGGAAAACGGGATTTGTACTTGATTTGTCTGTTTCTGAGCAGTTTTCTAAAAAAGTGTAAAATAAAATGTGCGTGACAGTGTGTCTGTCCTTGTATATAGATAGCATATTGATGTAGAACTATTATGTTTCACCTCACATGCACCATAAACTCATCCTGAAGCACCTCATCCTTATCAGACAGAGCAAATGAAACATATCACCTCAGCAGATGGTTAAAATGATGCCATTTTTCCAGCAGAACCCCTCATGCAATTTGGTTCTCCATCTTTACCTTTACCTTTACCATAAAAAAATCAGTAAGTGAAAATTATAAGTGGTCTGTGTGGCAGAATCCAAATAATACCTCCATTGTATGTGGAAAAAAAAAAAAAATTCTCCCATTGTGTTGGGTGATGTTAACATAAAATGATGCACTTTTGTTCATTATGCTCCCTGGCATTATGTTGTTATTTTGTATTTTTTCCTCTTCGCCTTGCAAGATAAAACATGGGCAGACAAATAAGTAGTGCAGCATTTCACGGGTAACTCTGAGGAACTACATTTTCTGCTCAGACATATTTAGTTAAATCTGGCCAAACTACCATAAAATACATTCATACATTCTATAAATATCCTAACACAAAAGTGTTAGAATATTTTAAAGTGTATTTTTTTTAAAGATTTTAGAACAAAATATATGAAAAAAGGTTTCATATTTCTAATTTTTGACACTTTTCCACAGATGTATAACGGAACAGAAAGACGAGGTTGGTTCAAGTTCTGAAATGTTGCGTTGCTTGTTTTTAAACAGGTGAAGTGCTGTAAATACTGGCCTGATGACAGCGAGATGTATGGCGACATCAAAATCACTCTCCTTAAGACAGAAACTCTGGCTGAGTACACAGTTCGCACCTTTGCCTTGGAGAGGGTGAGTTAATGTCCATCTTAGATTTCCCATAAAGCTGTCATTTTGTTTTTGTCATAACGTCCCCTGCAGTTTTTTCATGGCAAAATCTAGTGCTCTTTATTGAATTTCACAGTAGCTGCACCCACAACAAGGTCCCCATGTTGCCTAGCAGAGCGAAAAGTAAAATTAAAGGTAGAACATGAATAGAAGGGATTAGATGCTTGACAGGACTTTGTGCTGATGGATGTGAGGTCCACATTTTAATCTGAGAGGAATTAACACCAGCAGCTATGCGCCTACCCCCGGCTTGTTTCCATCATCGCTGCTACAGTGCGGTGCCCCTGACGGCCTCCATCCTGTCAATCTCCAGGGGAGATCTCTCACTGGAAAGGCTCAGAGTGAGGCTGGAAAGATTGTGGCACAAACACAGGATTATCATCACACCGTCACATTCGCTCTCACTTGGGGACACGTGCGTGCTTATTTAAATCAGGATGAATTTGGAAACTGGTGACAGTTTTCTTTTATTTTCAAAGCTCTTTGAGTTTTTTGGGGTTTATGTTTTCAAAAACCAAAAAGAGAAAAGAACATTTGCTTCAATTTGTCATCTCTGAACAAAGGACGAAATTGCTGTGTGACGGTAGAAAACCACAGAGACTCTCAACCATCTGTAAGGTAAACTCGGATGCTGAGGTGTAACCATCAGCGGGAAATAACGCTCCATTTGAATATTTTGTAGTAAACACAAACAACCCTCCTAAAATGGAAGCCTGAAATTCCCAAATCGACGGGATCATGTCTATTATCTATATTATAACATGTTGCAGAGTTGGGGAAGATACATAATGGTCAGGGAAACGATATGAACAACAGCACACAAAATGTTCGAGTCGACAGTGTGTCCTGCCACTCCCTGTCTGATGGTAAATGTTCTCATGGGTGTTCATACTGGGCGCCATGTTTTGTTACAATTTCCATAAATAATGTATCGCAATGTAACTGAATCAAATCAAAATTTTACTTTCACGAGGAAGACTATCTTTCATATAGTTCTGCTTCATCCTTGTGAGTCTCCCTCAACATCTGGAATCTGTTCATATGAGGTTAATATTAACATGTACTTTAATCTAAAAATTTAGGAAACAAAAGTTGTGTTAATATGAAATTACCTCGGTAGAATAAACATGAAGCTTGATCCTGTTTTTATTTTTTACAGTTTTACTTAAATAATTGCTTATCTTAGACTAAAGTTATTTATAAAACTAAGACCAAGCTTAGTCATAGAGCATGATCAATGGGATGCCGTTATGGACAACCAGTAAGTAAGCAACAAGGACAAAGTTTACAAAGAAATGCACACTGATGTCTCTTCTGCCATTCTTCACCGTCGTGTTTAGTTTAAAGGCAGTGAGAATAATGGAACTGTAAAAGAAAAAGAAAAATCTCGTTCTTGTTGCCTCTTTATGCCTGCATACTGTCTGACCAACAAGGCTATGCTACAATGACCGTATTTTAGTTTCTAGACTACAAGTGAGTCAGAGTGCAATCCAACGTCTAACGAGGTTAGGTCTAGATTTTAGCAATAATTTTGTTATAATTTTTACAGTTTCCATGAAGCTTAGTAAAATCTGTACATTCCTCTGATTGAATGGAGTGATGACATAAAATGGGGGAGTAGCTATTCACTTCTTTCATTGTTTAGGTGCCTGTGTGTATAAACATTACTCTTTTCCCGTTGACAGAGAGGATACTCAACCAAGCATGAGGTCCGTCAGTTCCACTTTACATCCTGGCCTGAACACGGCGTGCCCTATCATGCCACCGGACTGCTGGCTTTTATACGCAGGGTGAAAGCCTCCACGCCTCCTGATGCTGGCCCCGTGGTGGTCCACTGCAGGTAGGGTCCCAGTACATTTAATGCACACATCACTCCCAGATAACAGCTGTATTTTTATATGATAGGTTTAATTTTAGATTTATCACTTGTTTATTATCTTTATCTTGATAATGGCAGTAAAAAAACTACCTTTTAACTTTTGAGTTGTTTTCATACCCTTCTATGACTTGCCCTCTTTCTTAATTCTCCAATTTGCCAAACACATTTTGTGCTTTTTGTTGCCTTTTGCCAGGTCTTGGTTGAAAAATGTTTAAATTAAATTTGGGCTAAGCCTCAGTTTGGTGGTTAGTTTGCTTAAATGTGTAAGAGTTGAATCAAAATGTGGAAGAAGGGAGAGGAAAAAGGCGAATGTACAAACTAAATGCATTATGTGAACACATACAGTCCCATCTCTCCAGATATTAGACAGTGTTAATTTACTTCTTTGGTTTAGTAGTATTCAAGTTTCACAAAAAGCCCACACTTCAACATTTCCTTTCATGCCTGCTCTCATAGTTTGGGTTGGTTTGAGATAAACAAAACAATGTTCAAGCATCCAACAATCTAAAACACAATAAATGATGCTATAAAGCAGGGGTGTCAAAGTCAAATGGACGGAGGGCCAAATAAAAAATTTAGCTATGTCGACAAGATCAATGTTCATTGAGATTTTTAAATGACGACGGTCTAGGTCTAGTCAGGAGGATCAAAAGGGGGTGCCACACTCTCGCATTTTTTTTTCAGACGGGTGCCGCTTTGCTGGGTTCTTCTATTCATCCCAGAGAAAATCTTCTCGGTCGGATGTGGCCTGGCCTTGACTCTGACATATGTGCTATAAAGTGACTCCATCAAATTATAGAAAAAAAAAGGTGATGGCTTAAATGACAATCTCCTTGCTATTTCTACTTAATTGTACTTTAAGATGATGTCTAATTTTGAGTTTTCAGTTCAGGAATCCTACATTTTGTGGTTTTGTGCAAGACAGGACAATTTATCACAATTTTATAGTTGGTATAGTTGTATCCAATATAAATACGCGGAGAAACTGCCTGAAGTGCAATAAATGTTAGCTAATTATTTTAGGATATTCATCCTTTCTGTGTCTGGTATATATTTGGGTACAATAGTTGTTTATTGCAGCACATAAAAATCTTTTACAGGGTAGGGAGGGGGGTAAGGTGGTAAAATCATTAAGAAGCTATTTCTTCAGTGCCTAAGCAGCTGGTGTGGATGAGCTGGAAATAGTAATTTTATTTTCCAGTAGCTAGATTGATAAGTCGTTTTTTAAGGTTTAAACGTGCCATGAACCCAAAGTAGGAAGACATTAATACTTAATTAATAATTCATATTGTTCACAAACATTATCACATATCAGATTTTTTCTTTTCCAATATCATGCTGCCCCACCCTCATACATTATTTGTCACTGGAAATTTTTACATAAAGTCACTTTACAATTCCCACCAGATGCTCTGTTTTAATGAAACAGAAGCCCTGAGTGGAAACAAAGGTCAATAAGCACCTGTGTCGTCTTACCTTATAAACATTTGGAAACAGGTTTCATCATACACTGTTTCTGAACAGGATATGATATAAATATATATACATACATAGAATTGATCTAACAGGCTTCCTGTCCAAAATCATAATAGCCTGATTGTTTATCACCTTTAGTAGCTTGATTACTTTTGGTGCTGCTTGTGACACAGAGGTTGAAAGTTAAAACAACAGAGGGAAAAAAAATCGTGAAATGTCTGAAAGTATTTGCATCATCAAACAGTGGATATCTAATTTGTCTACAGGTGTCCACATTTTCTTTTGAGACTAAATAGCTTCACATGCTTATCAAACAGTCCAACAGATACCAGGATGGATTATCTCTGAGAATGATTTCTTAAGCTTAAAATCGTCACTAACAATTAAAGGGTGAATAAAATAAAATATATGTATATATTTTTTTCTTTTTGTATTCAAAGTGGGAGTTTTTAATCACTATTAGACTTCAAGTAGTGGGATAGTTGTGTGGAAATGTGCTTTACAGCCATATATAAAGGTGTGCCACACTGTGTGCAGCATCTGAAGGACTTGCAGGAAACTAGAAGTCCTAAGTAGAATTCCAGATCCAGAGATTGTATTGCAGCTTCAAAAATATATAATGAAGCAAATAAGGCAGTGTATGGTACATAAAAGGACAAATACCTATTTTAGCTACAAAGGCTGCTGCTGCTAATGAGCCTGGCTGCAGTTAAAAAGAAATGACCTGATCTAGTATTCATTCCTGTTTTGTGGGTGCAGACATGCTACGCTTAAAGTGCTGCTGAGGGCCCCTGGAGTGTCATGCAAAGCAGATGAGATGTGCTGTCCATGATAGATTATAGTTTACAAATAACCTCCTTTCATCCACCTCCTCTGCTAACAACTCTGTGGTTGTTTGGACTGAGCTGGCTCACCTAACCAGTCAGAAATATTTCATCAGAGTCAAAGACCTTGGTTCCATAACTTTTTATTTTATTTTTATCAAAAAATTATACATTAAGAACACATTAATATTTTTTGTGAATAACTATGAGTGCAGGTAAATTATGCAGCTACCAATTTTTAGGTTCTATTAATTTTGTCTCATAACCTACAATGCAGCCCTTGATTTCTCCTTTTTGAATCCACAGCCGTAAAGATCCATATTGGGGATCTAAACGTTTCAACAGACTAAGATGAGAAAAAATAATATTCTGTATGTATTTACTTTTAAGCACAGCACACCCACAGATTCAAATCAGTTGATTTTATACACTTGTTCTTGCACAAAAAGTCACTTGAGCAGTATTATGGGCATTTATTGTACTTTAGCATGCAAATAACCAACATTGCTACGAGATGCGATGCAATCATTCGGCAGCAGCAGAATAACATTTTTACCAGGTAAGTAACCTCTGGTGCTTCAGTACATGATTTCCTCTTTTGTAGCCATTTTTCTCACACATGCATAAGCTGGAACGTAGATACTTTGGACATCATTCAAATGTATGCTTGAAATGACAAACCTTTTCTTTCACATGAAAGAAAATAAAACCTTTCTGCTGTTGATTAGGTGGCTATTTATGTAAGGATGCAACAATGCGGTTAGCTTATATTTTTTCTGAGTGGAAAATAGAATTAGTAATTTACAGAAATAATGATAATACAGCTTACTGTTTTAGCTCCTAAACTACTTGAAGGAGTAGATGCTTTGAGTCACTGACTTTCAGCATTCGTTCACCACATAGCAACAGTGGAGAGTCGCTTGGATCATCCCATCTTTACAGCAATCCCTCTTACTGAACAATTTCTAATTATTTCTGAGCATGCATGTAGTGACAGTGGAGAGAAAGATATCCCCTTTAGCAGGAAATACCTCCAGCAGAACTCAATACAAGTGATCATCTTGTCTTGACTGACTGGGGGTTTGAGAAGACAGAGCAGATACCCAAGAAAGAAAAGAACATCTGATGTAGGAGTACTTTCTAAGTTAAAGAAAAGTCAAAAGTTAGTGGTATGAGAAGGAGAATGTTTTGTTGATGGCAGCTCAGCCGATGTCTCCCTCCAGGAAGGCACCACAGCTAAAGAGAATGCCAAGCCAGATGTAGCTTCTACACAGAGAAAAATAACTGAGAGAAAACAGAAATTACTACAAATAATGCAAATACTTGTGGAACAAAGTAGCAGGGGGAGTAAAAGTTAATAATCTTTTTTATTTCTAGCAGTATCTGAGAGAAATTCAGTAGGTTTTTTTTCTGAACTTGAGCTACTTGTTAACACAGTTGGCTGCGAGGATTTCTCAGCTAACGCTGGCCTTTGTCTTTCAGCGCGGGGGCAGGGCGCACCGGCTGCTACATTGTGCTGGATGTCATGTTGGACATGGCTGAGTGTGAAGGTGTGGTGGATATCTACAACTGTGTGAAAACCCTCTGCTCGCGACGCATCAACATGATCCAGACAGAGGTCAGAACAAATGTGCTGCAAGGGAGAACCTCTTCACATTCAGACTGAGTCACCCATCTTATATTTTAATGTGCATCCATTCTGCATATTCAGCAGCTCACAAGGCTGGACATACTGATAAAAAAAAACCTTCTATTGGTACAGTCGGATTATGTTCATAGAGTCCCATTCTGCTACTTGCATAAAGGTCATTGCCATATTTTTAAATGAAATAAGCAGTCTGTCACTGTGCAGTGTGTGGGTATATGAGCTGTCTTCTGGATGGTTCAGGAAATTAAATAGCTGTCCCATGCAATGTGAATACAACATTGACATAGTTGCATTTCATTCTGACCATAAATTCTCTCTGCATATTTTGTGTACATCCCAATACAAGCAACACTAGCATTAAGGCAAGATTTACTGAAAAATGACTTTATGTTGTTTGAGTGTTTATTCAAACACTCAATACTTTATGTCCAAACCACAAACTTAGACCACTGAGAGGTTGATTTTCTTTACAATTATTGCTTATATCAGAAAATTATGCTGACCTATCGAACAACTATTTGCTTTATTTTGTGTAAGCTCGGCGTTAAACTAACCAGAGCTTATTATTTGAATATGAAGACATAAATTTAGATAATGACATTGCAAATTAGATGTAATTTATTCTGACAACTACATGCCAACAAAGAGCTTTCAGTATGATAGTTGGTTTTTATTGAATTTGCACCAATGGGTGTCAGTGATATACAGTCCTGTTCAGAAACCTGAGACATTGTTGAAAAGTCCCTTTATTTCATTAACCCAGGTCACTAAGTGACATTATATAGATTAATTACACACCAACATGTGTTTTCAAGCATCTCTTTCTGTTATTTATGATGATTTTCTGCTTCCAGCTAAAAAATATTTAAGATTAAAATATTACATCAGATTAATAAAAGCAAACAATTTTTAATAAAGAAATGTGGTCTCCACAAAAACAATATTTTATAACTGGCTAAAGGTTGTTAATTTGAATCAAGGCACTTTTAATATGACAAACAATGCTCTTTGGAAAGTATAATTTAACTTGTTGAATATGAATACATATATCACCTTGGCCGTGGCGGTTGTGAGGCGAATTTATAAATGATTCAGGTTTTTATGCTGCAGCACAAAGCGGTGTGTACTGATGAAGTGTTAGCATCAGTTTAACTTTTTTTTTTTTTTACAACAAAAAAACATAAAACCATCAAAGAAGGGGAATGAGTTTGGATTCAGCCCTGAAAAAGAAAACACTTTTGCCAAGCACCGTGTTTTCCCTCTTGTTCAGCTGTTTACTGTCACTTCATTGCAACCCTGATGCGTTTTCTGAAATAACACATGTGCACAGGCAATGAACAGCAATAAATTGCTTGACCTGTTGTCATTTCAGGAGCAGTATATTTTTATCCATGATGCCATTTTAGAGGCCTGTCTGTGCGGAGAGACGGCCATCTTAGTGAACGAGTTTGCGGTTACATACAAAGAGATGCTGCGGGTGGATTCTCAGAGCAACTCCTCTCCGCTGAGGGAGGAGTTTCAGGTGAGATTGATGTGTACCCTGAAGGTTTAAATGCAAGCTAAATGAGTTACATCATTAATTTTCTGTATATATGTGCTTTATGACACATTTTGACATCAGTAGAGTGCAAAAGCAAAAAGACTTATTGGATGTGTGTGTATTTGTGATAAAAAGGTGTTCATTTCACTTTTAATTTTGTGTGACTGACATCAAGATCCTCCCCCAGTTTACAGGAACACGCTTACAGAACATTTTATTAGATGTTGATTAAGAACGTGGCGAGCCAGCTGTGTTCCCACATGTCCTACCCACCTCAGCCACCTCCGTCTGCTGCGGCGCTCAACCCACGATTCCACGTTTAGCATTTCAAAGCGTTACAGGAACAGGATTATGCGCCGTCTTTAATTTCATTTTGTTCTGTCCTCATACTGTATGCACGCCGCTGGAGCGATGATGGATGGATTGTTTATGATTAAGGAATGTCACTGTAGGTGGTGCAGCACTCTGATTACAAACTGTTCCTTCTTCATGAAGGAAAATGTTAACGTCTCTCTCTTTGATCTTGCGTGCTCATCTGTCTGGCGTTGACTTTAAAAGCCTGCTCACCACCCAGTGTGCTCTGCCTCTCAGACTGCAAACGGTACCGAGATCAGCGGCTCATAGATCTATTATTGATGCTGTGCATTAATGATCCAAATATTTTCTCACTTTGTCTAAAGTAATTAGAAACAAATGAGAGAGAGAGAGTTCATCACTGAGAACTGGTTTGCAGCAATGCCTTTGTAATTTTTTCTTCTCTAACTTCAACATGTTTATCTTTAGAAAGGCAGTTTGCCCAGCTTATCCATTATTCTGTTAGATATTTGCAGTAACACTGATATTTGTGTGAACAAATATGAGTCAAGGCAGCGTTCAGATCATTCAAACTCTCCTTCTGCTCTTATTGTAGCAGAAAATATATTTCAAGCTTTAAAATGAGTCACGTGACATTGTTCTATTTCTAAAGGCTTAATAAGTTTTACATTTCTGTTATTGTATTTCATTGATGAATGGATGAATTTACAATTTGTCTGTAAGCTTCACTACAGCAATCATAAATATATACCCATCCTGCCTTAAACAATGAAACTGCCATTTATTGATGGGTGTTGGTCAAGACTATATTTTAATAAGCTTTTTTTTTAAAATAGACTTACACCATATATCTGTAAAAGAGTTTTATCAGACTTGGATGTTCCCCACTGTTAGGTTTTTTTTTAATATACAAAAACAGTAAATGGTTGCTTCTTTGGTAAATAAAAGTAAAAGTGATGTGAAGGGATCAGACATTAGTGCTGAATCGCGTGAGCCTTTGAAATTCACAATTTAGTTAACATTTAGTTTTTGTGCTCCGTGTCCTTGTTTTCACTCCTCCCGTCTGACTCACTCCTCGATTCCTGTTGTGTCTCACTTGGTTCCCTTCTAAAATGCTCCTTTGATTTCCTTTTATGCTCAGCTCCCGTCTTTAACATTTCCATTTGCAGACGCTGAACTCTGTGACCCCCCACCTGGACGTGGAAGAGTGCAGCATCGCTCTGTTGCCCAGGAACCGAGAGAAGAACCGCAGCATGGACGTCCTGCCACCAGATCGCGCCCTGGCCTTCTTGGTCACCACAGAAGGGGAGAGTAACAATTACATCAATGCAGCTCTTGCTGACAGCTTCCATCGGCAGGCTGCCTTCATCGTGACCCCTCACCCTTTGCCGGGCACCACAGCGGATTTTTGGAGGCTGGTTTTTGATTACGGGTGCACAGCAGTTGTCATGCTCAACCAGCTCAACCAGTCGAATTCGGCCTGGGTGAGGGAAAAGGGCTTTGTTCTTTTTCATCCCAAGTGATTTATTGGCACAAAGGTAGAACTGAGATAAGCAAAACATTTCACTTCACTAAAACATACAAGTCTCTGTTTGCTTGTGCAGGATTTTGCTTTCAGGTTGAAAATGTTTGAACTGCACATTTCTTACCTGTTGCTATTTCTGCATCTTACTTCATGCCTTTTTGTCAGTCTTTGATCCCTCACCATGTTGATCTCCAGGCATGACTAGATAACACCCATCACACGTCTACACTTCCGTTCTCTAGATATATGCCTAAAAGACCGGCAGGCAATATCCCACGTTGAAATTTCAGAGTCCTCCTTGTTGTCTGCCCCAATTTTTTCATACCAGCAAATTTCATTATGTATGCTGGAACAATTCAATTTGAGCGTTACAGAAGAAAGAGCCAAACTTCACATACTGTAGACTCCATACAGAGTGATGTAGTGATGTATTACAGGTGATGGTTTTTGTCCAGTTTAATGATTACTGCCTGATTACCTAATTATGAAATCTGAACATTGAAGAAGGCCAATACAAAATCCATAAAAAGTTTTTAGTCAGGGCTCAATCTGAATAAATTACTATATCAGTGGGTCATAACATGGCAGCTGCATGGTTTTGGCTAAGCACAGGTGTTAAGGAAGAGCAAATATATTTGATAGTTGCCTTGGGAATCAGACCCTTGCTTTTAATGCCCTGTGCTTCACCACCCTGTCAAGGCTGCTGTCATCAGGCTTTTTGCTTCCTCTCAACGTTCCCTCAATAAGCAGGAATATAGCTCTCTGTGAATCCCAAGCTTCTGTAGTAGTCACATTATATGCATTTTGTGGAGAGCATTAATAACTATAAATACTTGAACCTAGTCACTCTTTATGAAATAAATCTATGAACGAGACTCATTTTTGAATTGAATTAACAAAATTAATATTCTAATTTAACCAAATGCATCTAGAAGTGATATGACTACATGTCCTTAAGAGAAAATTATGTAATTAACAAGACATACTTCTTTCCAATATGATGGTAAAAATTATCTCTTTCTTTTTATGAAGCTTTTTCCATGAGGGCCTGCCAGACCTTTCAGGCAAATGGAATAAAATATATGGTTATGCATATACTTGTAAATTAAATTCTGCCTAAGGCATAGAAATCTAAAATTTAATGATATCTCTTTGGCTTTCTTTAAGGTTATCTTATTCTGCTTTTGAGTAAGTTGAGCCGTCTCCTTGTTTGTAAAAAAAAAGGGATCATTACTGTAATCAAGCACAGATTCAATGAAAGGAAAGAAAGTAATATGACCTTGATTATGATGAAAGAAAAAGAAAGACTTTATTCTTTATATTCCTCAGTTGGATGGAAAAATAACATATTCCTGATAGTTATGTAGGAGCTAAGATCAAAGTTCTGAACTGATGTAATCTTAAGGATGGGATACGTGAAGAGACAAAAAACTTTATATGCTCTGCCATGTTTCTCTTTCATTCTGTCATGAATAATAGGAGACTGACAAACACACACCACCTAACAATCAGTACACTGTTGTGCAGGGACAAAAATGGGGGTGTCTGAACCTGTTTATGTGGCAGGTACGGAATAAGAAATGAATAAGCAATGTTGTACAGTTTAGTATGGGGGGAGCGTGAGGAGTTGTTTTGACTGAATAACATTGAACATAGTATGATTATTTATGAAATGTACCTCTGAGAAGACAAATATTTTTAACCTAGACAATGCTTTTTGCAACTGATCAAAAAGGAATGAAGGAGAATAATTTAGCATATTTTCTTCAGCATCATGCTGGAAGCAGACGTAGCGGCCAACAGTGTCAAGTAACAGCATGGTTCAGCAATTTATTAAGGATAAGGACAGTACCTGTTTTCTATTTACTCATATATTGAAGATGTGTAAAAATATGCAAATAATTATTCAGGGATCCTTTGATGACAATTGAAGAAAATTGAATCTTCCAATGATAATTTTATTTATGACTGTGTAATTTGGAGATTTACTAAATTTCAGATCATAACAGTTTACTAAGCCTTTTCTGACTGGGCAGAAACTCAAAACTCATGTTTGTCCCCCCTCAATTAGTAGATTTCCTGTGGTGCTACAGGATTTCACTGACAATTATCTAATATGTGAATGGTGTTACTGAGTGAAGAAGACATAATCTTAACCATTTTCAATGTCAGTGAGCTCTTTAAAGTGAAATCTGAGGAAGGACGGAGATTTAAGAAGCTACTATATAACATATTGATACATGCCTGTGGTTTGTTTAAACAGCAAGACTTTCTGCAGATGAAAGGAAGTCTGAATGGAGTAAAACAAATGTGCTCTGTTTTATACCTGGGAGTTTTCACCCTAAGCCTGTCATGAAATATTTGAGAGTTGTCAGTCTCTACAATCTCCATAAAATGTTTTATGGAGTTTTATGTTGTAGTAATTATGCTAGCCCTGCTAAAATGGCTAATTAGGTGCCAATTATATAATCATTTTGTCTTTGTTACATTGTAATAGTAACACCCTGTTTTTCATCTGCTGTGTCAGACATGGTATGATAAAAGGTTGCTCAGAGCAAGAAAGTTAGAATAAAATGTTTTCAGTGCAGATCTGTTATCTATCTACATAGTTGTGAAACAAAAATTCAAACTTACTAACATCAAGTCTAAGGTACGCAACAACCAGAGATCGAAAACAAACCACACAATTCAGATTGTCATGTCTCTTATTCAAAGAGTTTTAGCTTAGTTACCCTGAACTCAGAACAGTCTGGATGGTGTCAATGTCTGGTGCTAAATATTTCCCACTTTTAAAGTTCGTAAATGCACACAATGCTAAATATACATATTTTTGCATTTCTCAAATCAGAAACTATCTTATATAAAAATAAAGTTAATAGTTTGTGTTGCATGTTCAACAGGTTTGTTAGCAACATATACTAGAAGGTCTGGTAATAGAAAAAGATGGAGGTGCCCCTGTTCAATACTGTATTTAATTCTGTATCATTTGAACTTTATTTCATTTCCTTGAGTACAAAAGAGGCTTTTTGACCTTTACCTGAAATCAAAGGTATTTGTTCATTGGAGGATGCTGCTGTGAAATCTCTTATAGAGGTTATTTGTGACTTTGGATTATACTATATCACTTCTGGTCTCAATCTAACACCTTGCATTACCTATTAGGCTGCTTCTCTGTTCCTGTTAACACCATTATGGCAGCTGCATGCCTATTTTAGTATAAAGGCAGTAGCACTAGTTTAGTCATTACTGATGTAAAATGCTTAGTATCTGTGAGATTTTTCATTTTAACTGTGCACACATGTGCTTTGATTATTCTCAAGTGTTTACTCCTTGCATATTATTTATTACAGCTGCACAGACCACCGTTGGACACTAATGAACTTATCTCTCTCTATGACCCTTGTCCTCTGCGCAGCCATGTGTGCAGTACTGGCCCGAGCCCGGTTTACAGCAGTACGGTCCCATGGAAGTGGAGTTCCTGTCCATGTCAGCGGATGAGGATGTCATTACCCGTCTGTTTCGGGTCAAGAACGTCACAAGGGTGAGTTATTATGACACCTAAAAGAGCTGCATAGGACATGTTATCTCACCAAACCTTATTAGAGTTGCATTAGCTGTGATCTTCACAAGGAATTTAGATGTGACATTTTACCAGCGTACGTTGAAGCTTCCAGATAAACTGCACTTGAAAAATAGGTAAAGGGTGAAATCTAATATCCCTGACTAAATGCTTCTGGTACTGTATCTAATTCATTGCTACCTGTTTTTCTTGGCATAACATATTTAAAAATTGGTATTTTTACATCGGCCGCTAAGGTATAAGCTAGAATATTGTGAAAATGTTTTTAATGATTCAGAATTTTCTCTGAAAGCACCTCAGGCACCTAAAGAAATATTGTTCAAGACCATTTTAAAAGTTTGGTATCTTGAAAATGCTGAAGAATGACTTAAAGTACACAGTTCTTTGCAAAACTAATCATGCTTTCATCTTTTTCATATTTTTTCACAGCACAACTAAACTTTCATATGATTTCTACCCTTTGTGGGTATGTGTTTACAGGCTTTGCACAACTATACCCTGAAATTTATGCCCATTCTTTGCAAAATAGCTCAATGTCTATTAAGACTTTCAGAACATACAACAGATTTTCTTTTGGGCTTTCTCTATTTAGCTCCATCATAAGTCTGACCATCTTCCCAGACTGTGGAGAAGAAAGTCATTCCCACAGCATGACACTACCACCACCATGCCGATTATGCTTTCATTGTCTTCAAAAGTGTTAGTCAACCTTCACAAAAAGCCTAAATGTTTTTCTGATCTCATATACCCATCAGACTTTCTTCCACAATCCTTGCTATAGCCCCTACCCTTTTAAGGCAGTTGGTTGCTCCAAATTTTATTTATGGGTGTCAAAGAAATGTAATATAAATACAGATACACTTCACAGTATTCAAAATTTATTTTTTTTAAATATTGAATGCAATGTATTATGTTCCTTTTACTTGACTATTACATGGTAGTTAAGTAAAAAATTCCAATGAGACACATTGAAATTTCTGACTGTGATGTGACAATATTAAAAAAATTACAGGGATATGATGCAATATCCCTGTACAATACAATAGTTACACTATACATGTAAAATAAAATTGGTTTAATATTCAGAATATGGAAAAGGATCACACTTTCCATACAATAAAATATTATCAATAGCATTCTTTCCATGGAACAGAGAGAAGTTCATTGACATGCATATAATAAAAAGCCATTCTCTTCCCTTTTCCATTTCTTGTGTGTTTATTGGGCATATTAAAAGATCCATTGTTTATCATCAGAATTGTTGACATATGACTATTTCTTGACACTGAAGCAGATTTTTCTACAGGTGGCTCATAAATCTTGTCACATGGGTTCATATGTTAACAAGTATAAAGGGTTTCTAATATAAACCAAACAAAGGCAGTGATAGGTCTGTGCTTACAGTGTAGAACACAGCGTTTGCTCCCCAGCCCCATCTACAGGCCATTTTAACTTCACACAATGCATTGTGTTAAGTGTGTCTATGCAGACATGTTTTATGCACAGAGCTTTGCATAAGCACATGCATGCATTTTTCTTAGAACCAATGTCGGCCTAATTATAGAGGGAATCTGTATGCAGGGTGTTCTCCCCTGTGCCATTATAAGCTCTGCGACAACTTCCTCTGTTGATTAGCACCCTTACCTCCTCAGTCTGCTGCCCTTGTCATTCCCCTCTCTACCTGTGGCACCTTTTTTCCACTCGGTGCACATCACAGTCAGGGAGAGGGCAGCTTAACACAGCACAGGCAGAATCAAATGAGACAGAAATAACACATACCTCAACCACTTTTAGCCAATGGCTCTATGCCGTATTGGGTAGATGTCTTGTTTCAGACAGTGGTATCCAAGAGTACGCAGGAAAAGACAGAGGAAGTGCATTGTAAGCACAAATCTGTGTGAGAAAAATAGTGCAAATGCAGACTGTGTGAATCCCCACCTCTGCTCAGGCTATTCCTCCATGCATCGTGAGTGTCTTTGCAAGCCCAATTTGCATGAGTTGCAGGTCTCCACTGGTCCTTAAGTGTTAGGTTAGATTCTGCAGGATAGGGTTATGAATACGCAGGGACCTCTTTGTCACAGAACACGGGCCCCACTTACACCTACAGACACATATATCTGACAGTCAGACTTAGTGAGCACAGCTGAAGGTGCCTGCAGGCAGCTTGGAGAGTGTTCTCAACTCTCTGATTTACACAGAATTCACTTCAAAGATTTTCCACGTTTGGATTAGATTTTAGGAGAAGAAAATGGAGTATAGAAAAATGTTTACCTTTCCAAGTTTTATTCCCTGACTTGTTGTCTGAAGTCATTTATCCATCCATACTGTTTGAGCTGTTCATCCATCAATCCATCTATTCTTCCTGATTTTCTACCTTTTTTTATCTTGTTTATTCTAGTCACATAATGACAAATAAAAATCTTATGCCTTATCATTTTGTACATCCATCCCCACATATACATATCCATTCCTGATCACTGTATAAAGGTATTTCATATTTCAAAACGTGCTTCAAAAAACGTCTGGGAGCTGTGAGAAGTGGGTAACAGTAGTAGCTTGTGTGTGAAATCTGACGTGTTTTTCATCTTATCCGTGCTGCTGAAGCTCCAGGAGGGCCAGCTGGTGGTGTGTCAGTTCCAGTTCCTGCGCTGGTCAGCGTATCGCGACGTTCCTGACTCCAAGAAGGCTTTCCTGAACCTGCTGGCTCAAGTGCACAAGTGGCAGAGGGAGTGTGGAGAAGGACGCACCGTTGTGCACTGCCTGTGAGTTATCATTTCAGAACATCTATAATGCATTTTAAATCAAAGAACAGAAAGGCAAGGAAGAAAAATATTCTGTTTCTTTCTGAAAGGGTCTAGCACAGCAAATGACTGCTTGTGAAGACTGACATTTAAAACCAAAGGCTTCCACTCAGAGGGGCGCATCACAAAATAACACACTACATCATAAGCAAATCTGTTTGATGAGAGACAGAGGCTGTGTCGAGCCTGCTCTGTCATTTGGTGCAGTTAGAAGCAACACGATTCAGCATGGCAGCATTTTATAATGTGGAAAATCTAATTTTGGTGTAATGCGCCTTTCTGTGGTACTGTATAGAGCGGTATGCTACGTCTACAAGCCCCTGTCGCATCAAGCCCCCGAAGTGAAAACCCTACTGATGAATATGAATGGGTTGTCTCGCTCATTGCCGACCCGTCACACGTTCGTAGCCGCCCACCCCCCATCCGAAAGCACATCACTCAGTGCTGTCACACAGCGTTACACACGACAACCAGGAGGGAGATTATTCAGATCAAATCAATTATGCCTTAATACAGAATGCGATGGCTCTCACTACACTAAATCCAGAACTGCCAAAGCACTGACGACGATTGATTACCTTAATATTGCTTGTATACGCTGCAGAGTTGCCCACACCCACATTCGCTGCATCTGTCCCAGGAGAGAGGAAGTGGATTGTCCTCCAGTACTTTATAGATATTGCCTTTCATTTTTGATGACCAGGACAGTATTTCACCAGACATGCCACTCGGTGCTGTTGTTTCTCAATTTATGGCTTCTTGTAGTGTTTCTCATACTGCTACTTTTATCTTTTGGAAAGAGGACGTATTTCTAGTTAATGCATGAAGTACTGTATCAAGTGCATTTTGTTTGTGAAGTGTTATAAACACACGCACAAACACACAAGTAGCTGCACAAACTTTGTGGGTGACAGTGGTTCAGCGGGCAGTGTAGTTGTCTCGCAATTGATGTGTTTGATTCCAGCTTCACACAAAGTTCAGATTTATTCTCCTGCAGGGAAATAGCCCAACACTTAAACTCTGCTTTCTGGGGAAAGTGTTCTGCTACTCGGATGCGATTTGTGTAAGATGGAATTAGATCGACTTTTATTACAGCAGTGAAAGACAAAGTTATCACACTTCTGATCATCACCCAAATTTAATTCCATACTACAATGATGTGCTAATAAATAATCTATTTGCCTTGTTTGTGTTTAAGGATATGCACATTTAAACATTGTAGGATACTGGCCCCTGGGGACTACTGTTTGAGATTCCTGGTTTAGGTTAAATATATTCATGCATTAGCATATAGACCATTTAGTGTCTACAGCCTAAATCCAATGGATAGTTTGTAGAAAGAGATGAAAATTGATATTCAAAGATGGTCAGCATCTACTCTGACTGAGTTTGAACTATTTAGGGTAGAATTTCATTCTGTAGATGTATCTTTTTAAAAGACAGACCCTGAAGAATTGCAGCTTGAATGGTGATTCTACAAAGTATTGGTGGATCAATACTAATGCCCTCAACATGTTTCAGTTTTTTGTTTGTTTTAAAACCATGCCGCAATTTCTTTCCACTCCACAATTAAATTAAACGTATTTTGTGTTGATCAAACTCATAAAATTCAAAGGTAATACATTGAAGTTTAGAGTTTTAACGTGACATAATGTGAACAAGTTCAAGGGATTTAAATAAGCACTGACAATGTCACCAGGTTTACAAATTGCGGAAAGAATAACACTTAAAATTCTAAATCCTCAATGCTGCAGCATGCAGGTTAATTAGTTTTATTGATCAGAGCAGATGTTTATCCATAGAGGAAAATTGAAAGCTTAGAAAATCTCACACCAAATCATTGAAACTCTGCAAATGCCACCTTAATATTGAATCTGTATTAAACATCCAGGGAAAAGTCCTTCAAGGACCATCAGGACTGAGCTAAGCTAAATTTTATGGCGATCCAGCTACTAATTACTGATATGATATATTGGAGGCCAAAATAGGCTGGACTACATCCAACTTGTCCTTTCACCTAATTCGGAGAAGTACTAGAACAATTAGTATTTTAAGAATGTTTATTATTATTATTATTTTATCAGAAAGATTTGAGTGAGTGGATCAGAGAAGAGAGTTTATTTCCTAAATCTTTGTGTTTTCTTCCATCATGTTTAGCTGTCCCTCACATCTCTCTAACCTTGCAGCCCTTTTTTGTTTCCCTTCAATTCACACAGGATTGACGCAGTCCTGCATGCTGTGTGTGTCTTTAAATGATCCTGTCTGTGGCCTCAGCATTTGCCCTAAGCTGTGTGCGCTCAGGCACTGTGAATCTCTGCATTTAGATACGAAACTCACAGGGTTGATTCATCCATGTCTCACAGACTAATTCACACTGTAGCTGTGATTATGACTGTGTCGGTGGGATGACACGGCCTGTCACTGTGATTGTGTCTGCAGCCATGGTTGTGGTTTGGTTGTCATGATTATGATTGCAGCACACAAGTATATAATGGATCAAACAGGGAGCAGATGTGTATGTGCACAAAACTGGGGAAATTTGAGCTTTATATTCAACCCCAGTGGGAATTTAGTAAAAATGTTAGCTACAATGATGCTTTCTTTTGTGCTATCAGTTACACCAAAGCTAAACCCATTGAAGTTAGATTCAGAAAGAATGCAGCTGAAATCGGAGTGCTTGCCATAAACCACAGGAAAAGAGAGGCTGGCTCAACATTTTGGACCTTTGGGGGGAAGCAGTGAGTTGTAAATGTGTTCTGGGAACTGCTAAATTGGCCACTTTATGTGGACCAGCAGAAAAATGTGTTGAAATAAACGTAAGAGAATGGAAAATGTAACACAAACTATTGTGATGCAGAGCAAAACCAGTGTCAAATTAGTATGTATCCAGTTTGCAGATTTGACTATTTTGTTTTATGGCAATGATTTTCCCACACAACTGGGGTTTTAATGATATGAAAATCATGAGTGACGTATTAAGAAAAGCAAATATCACTAAGCTCTTCCTCCACATGCCCACCAACACATAAGGTTTTAACAATAGTTTTGACATTGAGGTCTTGTGCGTTCAGGTATATATATAAAAAATTCCCTTCTCACCCACCGCGGGTGGTGATTCTTCTTCCTCTTAGCTCAGGTCCTCTACCAGAGGCCTGGGAGCTTGAGGGTTCTGCGCAGTATCTTGGCTGTGCCTAGGACTGCACATTTCTGGACTGAGATGTCTGGATATATATATATATAAGCTCCCATCCATCCATCTTCTGTAGCCTATGGGTAACCACAAGATTAAACGATGCTACCGCAGCCTTGTCATAATTTTTGCAAGCAGAGAGCATTTTCAGAACTATTTTAAATAGCATTAAAATATTATTTGAAGTTCGGTGCACAACACAGCTTCCTCTGGATCTTTATTGATTCTCACTTCATCTCATCCTGATTATCACCACATATTGACACTTTCAGCCAAGTAGATCCTCATTAAACGGCTTCAGGCATAAAGCCTTGTGTTAGTATTTTTGTTGTGTTATTTATTCCAACCAGCTCTTTTTGCCATTTTAAAATCTAGAAACAGGAAACCTGACAACTGGTAACAAGTTAGACAGACACTCTAGATCAGGGGTCTCAAACTCCAGGCCTTGAGGGCCGCAGTCCTGCAACTTTTAGATGTGCCTCTGCTGCACCACACCTGAATAGAATAATTAAGGCTCTGGAGAACTGGTCTACACAAGGTGGAGGTAATTAAGCCATTTCATTCCAGTGTTTTGTACCTGTGGCACATCTAAGAACTGCAGGACTGCGGCCCTCGAGGCCTGGAGTTTGAGACCCCTGCTCTAGATGATATTGTAGTTAAACATTAAGTTAGTTAAAGTTCAAACATGGCTGGTAACTGCTTGAAGAAGGAGAATAATGTTGCCATAATTAAAACTAGTTTTATTCCTTCCCATAGCAATGGTGGTGGTCGTAGTGGGACCTTCTGTGCCTGCAACATACTCCTGGAGATGATCCAGTACCAGAACATGGTGGACGTCTTTTATTCTGTCAAAACTCTACGCAACTGCAAACCCAACATGGTGGAGTCACTGGTAAAAAAAAAAAAAAAAGAAAGAAAAAAAAAATCTGTGAATTTGTTTTTGAATTTGGGAAATGTTGAGTTTTCATCTTTGGCTGTGTTTTTCTTCAGGACCAGTATCGATTCTGCTATGACCTTGTCCTGGAGTACTTGGACTGCTTTGAAGACAGATAGCAGCTAAATGTTTACGACAGCGCCATCAGCTTGCCCCTGCACTGAAGATGTGCTTTGGGGCCAACCTGTGACCTCCCCTCGTCTTTAAAGTTTGGACCTCTAGACTCGGCTTTGAACTAACCAGGAAGGAAAGCTAAAAAAATAAAAATAAAAGAGAAAGAAAAAATAAAAGGTTCAAACATTTAACCTTTAATGTAAAGTTGTTATTTCCTCCTTGTTGGTGATGTTTATCTCTTTTGATATTTTTTTGTTTAACTGGTCTACTTTGACTCTTGAACTGAACCTCTTGTGCTAAAACAACATCCAGACCCTACGCTAAGGAAGGCTTGCCGTGGCTATGCTTCATCATTTCACCTAAACAGGAAGGAGGCTGGATGGTTATTCCAAAGCTGCAGCTGAGTTACCCAAACTTGGGTAATTTATTTTTTTTTTTCCGAGTCAGTCTCTGCAACAACAATCCATTGTGATTGTGGCATGACTTATGTACAATACCATGAACTGCCTTATTGTATAAAGGTTAAATTGTTTTTTTGTTCAAATCTACAGATTGATTAAAAAAATTATTATCCTGCTGGAGGAAACCTTATTCAGAACTGGAACTGAGAGTCAGCATTCAGAATTCAGCAGTATTGAGACAGTAACTGTATAGTATTGCGGTGTGATGTGTTTTGCCATTACGTGCGTGCTGGATTACCATGTGTGCTATAGCCGGGCATTTCCAGGCGGCGCAGCAGGAGCTCACGTCTCATTACTCTCACAGTGCCAATCCCACTGACTGACTGATTGACTCCTTTTGCTTCGTTTCTTCTGCTACGTCCTGATGTATGTCAGTACGCATACAGTACGAACTGCATCGTCTAAGTGATTGTTTGTAATTTAAAAGAAGAAGGATCAGTGGGAAACTGTGCTGAGCTGCCATAATGCTGATGTGAAAACTGATGTTCCCATTAATACTGTGGTGCTGTGTCTTACCAGTGCAGTGTTAACAGGTTTCACTATTTTGTCGTCTGAAGCATTTGGTTAATCTGTTAACTATCGAATCAAACTAAATCAGTTATGATTGGAGCATTTCAGAAGTGGAAGTTTGAGAATTTTTTTGACATGAAATTAGTTGTCGTTAGTAGTGTAAATTGAATATGTCCTGTATAATAAAAAAGGTGCATCAAGATTGTGCAGAGGGAAAACAACACATCCTGCACCAGTACTTGTTACTGAGCCTACGAGCGGATTCACATCCTATTTTTGGTAAGAATATCGTACAGTATAGAGGAGGAATAATGATATCTGGCCTGAGCAGCTGATGTATGATTATCACCTGCCAGATTTAAAAAAATCTTTCCTACAGGTCAGTGTTGCTCACTACTGGATCTGTTTGTGCCCGGTACAGGTTGGAATATGGGAGGCACCTAATTAGCTGAGCCAATCTTGGGAAATTCAGAATTAGAGAGAAAAATAAATCAGATTTATTCTAGGCATGGGCTGGTTTCCTATTTAATTTATCGCACAGGTTGTTGTTTTCTTTCATATAAAAAAACAAGAAGAAAAAGTTTCTACACAGCCTTAAAAGGTCAGGATAAATATGTCTTTTGCTTTAATCCCTTTTCAGGTTTTAATAAGTACAGAATTCATTTGATGTTTCAATTTCTAAAGGACAGACATCAGATAATTGTGTATGCTTTGAAAGCATATACTAAATGAAGATGTAAAATTCTGTAGATTTTACATCTTATTAGGATGCCATTTTTTTTTAATTTACCAGGTCATAGCTTCAGTTTTAGCAATGCAGAGGCGTTATTTTGAGTTTTAACTGGACCTGTGGTTTCCAAACTGAGCCTGGTTGAAATGGCAAAGAATAAAAAACAACATGATGAACAAATGATGAAGCAACAATGAAAATGTGTCTCTTTACATTTTAAAAATTAGAAAAGATGATTTATAGGACTAAAACCTAGTTTTAAAAAAATCTCTGTTCAGTGTAGAAATAAGCATCAGATTTGATTGGTAGAGATATTGTAGCAAGATCTTGTTACATTTACTTGTTACAGCTACTTTCTTAAACCATTACTTATCAGTTTGCCTTGCCATAAAGCATTTCTTACTACTTGTGATAAATAATCCTAAAAATCCTGGTTTGAATTTATGCATGGCTGGAATGAAACATCCCGTACGAGGCACCAGGTGTTTGTAGCTGACAGACAAAAAAAAAGCAATTAAATGTGATAGGTTGAAGGAATTTAAAGGCCTGCACCGTTTTAAAGAACTTTATAACACAGCCTTTTTATAAGCTGATTTAAAATTTGAGGTTGATTTTAATAATAAGTACCTACCAGGACACTCATGTTCTTTATATCTATACACCAAAATAAATTAATCAAACATATTTCTATGAATATACAGGTGGAGCTATCATGACCATATATACTATGGTTTAGTTACAAGCCCAACAAAAACAACTAGATCATGCTAGACATTTTAAACTTCATCCTAAGCTACAAAAGCATATTTTCTCAGGCTAATCATTGTCATTTTCAAACCAACCCATGCCTAATAAATTATATACCTTCTTTTCAACAACCTCTGAATATATAGTGCTTTCCATTATCACCACTTTAAACACGTTATGCTCAATCATCTTTCCTGAGGCTCCTGTTGAAGAGGTCTGCATGGTGGGCGGTGAAGACTCGGCTTCAGGACCTACCTTGATAAACATGGAGACAGTCAGATGCCCACTGAAGCTGAAAAATGGCAGCTACAGGCAATCTCTGCTAATAGTTTGCAGCTCCCAGTCCGCTTCATTTGAAGCAACAGGCTGGGTGAGGAGGAATTGTTCACACACACATTTAAAGCAGCTTGAGATTTGATGGGAAGCTAAAGAGCAACGGTCAATGATCTGGCTCCAGGTTTGCTGGAGAAAGTGCCTGGACACTTTTTTCCTTGAGAGTGGAAGGAATGTGTACATACAGATGTATATTGTTCTGTGAATACTATATGGATAATATGTTATATGTCTGCTCTACGTAAAGACGTTCAGTAAGTAACCACTGCATAACCATAAAGCTGAATGTGCTGTAAATGACTTTGTGATCATTTTTATTTTATATGTTGCTAGACATCAAACTTTGAGTGTTGATCTCTGCACTCATCAAAGCACATATGAATTATTCTGCTTTGCATTTCATTTTATTGATTTCAGCTTATGTTGCTCTGCATACGACTTATTTTACCCACCCGCGTGTGTGCGTGTGTGTGTATTGTACTTAAACCATTCCTAAGCTCTCCGGTTATGGCTGCGACTGCCAGCACAGCATCACTGAATTCCCATGTTTTTATCTGCAAGAAGTATACATGACTACTGTGTTTTTGACCATTGTATTTGTGGAGAAAATTGGTTTATTTAAGGGGAACGATAGTGGGGCAACAGATGTATATCAGAGTCATAAAAGAGTTCCCTGTGATGGATAATGATCAACAATAAAAGAGCAAAGGGGGGGAAAAGATACTTGGCTGTCAGTTGATCTGTTTAAAATGTGCACAGCTCAAAAAAAACTTATTCTGGATTTTATGACCGATTTGTCAACAGAACAAGAGACCTGATAGACGGACAAGACTTAGCTTCAGTTTTTTATTCAGGTTAGGATATTCCTCCTTCCTTCAATCACAATGGCCGTTTTAAACGTAGTTGTATAGAACCTAACTTAAGTGATTAATGCTTTGTAAGAAGTTTATTCCCCATGTCAGATTTTTTTCTGTTTCAAATAGATTTTAATATGAGACAAATATAGCAAGAGACATAAATAACAGTTTTCAATGATGTAGTGATTTATTTAGGATAATTAGATATCCAGACTGTCCACATATCATCAAGTGTTTGCAATTTAGCAGTGTGTCTTTTATATGGCTTTTATAAGAGTTTTCTTCATGAATGATTTGTGATCTAAATTGAACTTAGGTGTGTAGTTTGACTTGGCCAAAAATGATTTTTTACTTCTTGTTAGCCATTTAGAGGTGAACTTGCTGATGTGTTTTGGATCATTTCAATACTTCAAGAATCGAATCGAGCTTGAGCTAAAGAGATGACGGCCAGGCATTCTTCTTCATGTTTCGTAACCCATGTTAGGTCACTCAGGTCGTAATGCGATGAAGCAGCCACACACCATCACGCTACCACGTCCATGTTTGACTGTTGGAATAATTTTTATTAAAGTGTTAGTTATATTTTAGGTGTTTCAAACTGCTTCTTGTTTCATTGTCAGTCATCAGAATGGCCTGTACTTGTAAAGCACTTTATCAAGTCCAGATGACTAATTAAGGTTTTTTTTATACTACATTCAGTCATTCACGCACACACACACACGCTGCAGTCACTACAGCTGCCTTGCGGTAGGTTGACAAAAGAGAGGCTGCTCTGCATCGGTGCCACTGGACCCTCTGACCACCACCAGCAGGCAAGGTGGGTGAAGTATCTTGCCCAAGGATGCAACGAGAGAGACAGACATAGAGGGGACTGGAACCTGCAACCCGCCAGCATGCAGGACAAACTCCTACCACCATTGCCCCACATATTGTCCTAAAAGTATTGGAGATCATCAGGATGGTTTTTGTCAAATGTGAGCTCAGTCTTGGTGTTTTCTATGGTCAGAAATGGTTTTCATCTTGGAACTCACCCATAGATGTCAATTGTCTTACAGTTGCCCTCATAACCCATTTGAGACTGACAAACATTAATTACCTTTTTCCTCAAGTGGCATTGAATTTCTTTTGATTATAGTCCAATGCGTTACATTTTGAGATATTATTTTTTTTGCCTTTTTCATGTTGCCAGGCAGTGGCCTCACCCACTGCTTGGGTGTGGTCAGTAAGATATAGTATAGTGCTTACGTTTATGTCTTTTGTTTTGCCTTATTTATGTGGTTGATCAGGATCACGCAAAGTTATGGACAGAAATCTTCTCAACACATTTTAAAACTTTTCACACAGTTCGAAGGACACCACAATGTGATTATAATGGCAAGCCTCTACAATTGAAATCAAAGACCTGGGACCATTTGATCTCAGCTTCTGTCTTTTTCGTTTTACCTTACTACTTCCCCTTTCTCCTATTTCATCATAATGCTCCCCCCTCCCTGCCCTCAACTCCTCTTCTATTAATTTCATTTCATCTCTGCGGTTTTGCGGAGTAATGTGACTCCAGGTGACTTCCTCTGCCACCCACAGCTATGCTGAATAATGCAGCAGTCCCACAAACTGATCCAGTACTTAGCTGAGGGACAAGTTAGATTAATTAGAGGGCGAGACCCCCGGCTGTTAGGTTTAAAGACAAAGTGGGCCATTTGGGTTTACTCCTAGATTGGCTAGGGATTGATTAGCCTTCAGAAACAAACAGTTAGTGGGGGTGTGAGGCTACTTAAAGTAGGTTTTTGTTTTTCGTATCAATAAAAGGAAGCATGAATGTCTTTAGAGACAGAAGATACTTTTTAAAACTTTTTTTTTCTTTCAGCCTCATTTAACATTTGAAAATGTTTTCCTATTCACCTGCAGAAAGCATGCTGAATATTCCATTTATATTTACACATTTTGATAAATTAGCAGATTGGCTTCATGTCATTTTATTCTGACAGTGCAGTGCCAGCCAGGGGTCGTGTGATTGGTTACTTTAAAGAAATCTGATGAAATATAATAATCACTAGGCATAACTGACTCAAAAACAAAGTCAGTTTTTGAGTCAGTTATTTTTATTCCTCCATCTCCCCCCCTTTTTTTGCAAATACCTGTGGATATATTCTTACATTTTTTTATTTAGTATATGCTTTCAAAGCATTGCTATTGATGTGAGCAAAATAAAACAAATCTTTGAAATTGGAAGTTCAAAGACAAAGGTTTTTAACCTGAAACCAATACTGTTTGCAATGTTACATGTTGAAACTATGCACTATAAAGTCATATTGCAACCTCATATTACATCAACAATATTGTTACAACAGAATTGCAAGTATTCTCAGCTGTGCATGTCACATAGTGGTAGGAAACACTTAAGCTCTTTTGATTTCCCCTAACATACAAACAGATCAAAACGAACTTCCAAGACCTGCTATCTAACAGCACACAATAAAGAGGCGCCAGAAGGATCTGACATTGACATCATTGGGTGACACCTTGGTCACCCAACGAGGCGATGAGTGAACTAGGTAGATGTGCACACCATTACAAAAGGTGGATCAACCAGATACATCAACAAGATCCAACATCCTTTATGACCATGTGACCAATACAAACATAGCAAAGTTACTTGGGAGCTAAGATAAAACTGTTGCCTTGAGTAACGATTAACGTTTTTGTATCCACATAGTATGATGAATTCAGTGTATTAATAAGCAAGTAATCTCTGGTCATTTATATTTCACGATTGATATTTTATGTTGTAAGAGGTAATGCTCCCATTAAGCTCCGAATGATGATCTAGACCTACTCCTGGCAAACCCCTTACCACTGACTTAAGAGCAAAGCCCTTCTTTCTATTCAGATCATATACTGCTTGACTGTTCATCAGTCCTCCCATTTAAGTGTGATTGCTTGTTAAGGACAGGCAAGGGTTTTGTAGGGAAGTTACTGGTGAGAGGGCCTGAAAAGTAAGACTGATTTCGCACCAACATTGACATTTAACAAATCTGAGATTTCCAGCCACTTTCTGACCTCCTGACTGAGATCTTGAAGGAAATGATTGTGGCATATCAATGTTAACTGTTTGATTAAAATTTATTGGAAATACTGACATATTGGCCCACTTGTGCATGCCCTCTATCACATTGTATGCCAGTAAAAAAAAAAATAAAAATAAAATAAAATCCAGTTATTAGAATGCTTTCTTTTTTTTACATCTGTATTTCTTCATTGTTTCTGAACAGCAGAAAAGCTGAGAGTTACCAGAACAAGGGCTTCTGTCTTTGTTTAAGAAACCCGTGAAGATCCAGCTCCTCAGAGAGCCTTTTCTTCCCCAGGACCCACCCTGTACTTCCCTTTAACCTCTTCTACATTGTATACTTCTTCTATTTCTACACTTTCACCCATAAGATCCCAGACAGAACATGACTAGAGGCCTTCCTTCGAAGTAGCTTAAAATTAGTTTTGATATTATTAGTTTTACTATTAATTAAAGCTATTTCCTCATTTGTTAGTCACTTTGAAAAAAGTACCTTCCAAACGCATAAACATAGGAACACAAATACAATTTCATTTAGTCTGTCTTGATTAAACTGGTGTTTATTGGACAAAAAAAAAAAACCCTCTAAACTTTTGTATGTCTGCTATGTAATGTTCATATTCTTTTTTAGATGCTATCAAATAAACTGTTGCCTTCCTTTAAAAAGCTCACCTTGTGATTTTAGAAAACAGTAATACAAATCTATTATTTACAGATACAAGCAGGTTATGCATGATTGCTTTCTATCTGATCACTCATTTTTCCCTCTCCTTGGTGCTCTCACTGAATACACGTCTGATTGCAAAGACAGTGTGCTTTTCTCCATTGTCCTTTACACCAAAATACAAATTAAGTACAGTATGCCTCAGGATGAAAGACATCAATCTTCTCATGCAATACTCATTACGTTAGTACAATGATATGGAATTACGACGCCAAAATGCTGACTTGATGCTGGTGTTAGAGTTATTCTTCAGAACAGAGTGCTTACGCTTTCTAAATGTTCCTTCTTTTATGCCAAATGTTTTGCTAATGAAAACAGATAAAGTCCTATATTCTCTGGGAGAAAATTGTCCCAGAAGCTTTTTGACTGTGTGACCTTGTTCAAGCCACAGTCAATAAGTTGGAAGATAATATGCATATCGTCTGACATAAAAAATAATGTTTCAGGCTTTTAGGAAACTCTTCTCTTCTGTTCATCTTCTCCCCTCTTTCTCTCCCTCTGTTTATTTCTCTCCTTCTCTCTCTTTTCTCACACACACAAGGTGAAAGGCAACACATGCACCCCCATATTATCTTGTCTTGCGATCCTGGTGATACTAGGCTTCTGCTGGATTGTGCAGCCGATGAGACAGGTGGCCCCAGCTTTGTGCTCAGCAGAGCGAGGCTGGAGAAAAGCTGTCCAGATGGCTCCGTCCACCATGTTTTCTCACTGGTTCCACCACCGCAGCCAGCCTGATCGGAGCCCTTATCTCTGCGGTGTGCTTCCAGTTCAGTGGAAGCCTCACGTTAACAAGGAGAGAAAGTGCACTTCCTGATGGTTCGAGCTGGGATCACTGAGGCAAACATGGGGGCCTGAGACAGATAACCAGAACTCCTCCAGCGACTCATTCGGCTCTTTTCTCTTTAGGAGACACACGTTTTGCTGTTAACACATACAGTGCCTGGATAAAATGTTCAGATGTTCTAAATTGTCCGCCTTTCACCAAAATCTTTCACTGGAGACAAGTACCAGCACCCCTCCTAACCCCGCTAGGGAGAAGGATGTACAGAAAATGGATGGATCAAAGAAATACATAAAAAAATATTTTCCACATTAACATAATTTTATTGATACTTAAATGTTGTTGTCCGCATGTGTGAAAAAAAACCCAAACTCGACCACCTGCTTCCCACGGTGAATCATTAGCGTGGCAGTACCATACGCTGTGGATCATCTTCATAAGCAGGGATGGTGAAACCGGCAAAAACACGTTTAGCTTGTTTTGAGCTGCATATAATACAAAAAAGAAAATTGTGAAGGGATAAAGAAATAGGGAGTTTTATAGGTAAAATATAAATGTTTACGCAGAAAATAGGATTTCATCAACTCTTCTGTGGTAACAATCCAGTATCAGGTGACACATAGCCTCAAGTCTTTGTGCTCCAAGGATAATCTCCTGTTGTTAGTACACATAAAGCGATGTTGAGCCTCGAGGGTTTCCGAGGAGACGCTTGTAAATGATTCTGTGTCAACATGAACAATTTCTAGGTTGTGGCAATAAAGCTTCTTGGAACTGCCATAAATATGAGAGATGAGCTTCTCAAAAGGTCAGCCCTTTGAGGGACTGGCTTAGCAACTGGATTTATCCTTCGGTTTATTTGGAGCAGAAAAATGGGGCCACAGGCAGCGACTAAAATCAATCACATTTCATTGGGATCCATGACAAACCAAAAACACGTTGTTTTTTTTTTTTTTGATTTATGAATCTAATTAGAAAAGGTAATATTTTTTTATTGCCAAGAAAAAACAAACATATTTTTCACCAAAAATGACAACTGTAGACAAGTCTGTTATTAATGAAAATAAACTTGTGGAGTTGTTTAGAAAGCTCTTGTGTTAGAAAACAGTAAATAAATGCTTGTATAAAACTGAGCACTCTATTTTGTTTAAAAGTGTTGAAATCTGTTCTCCTTATTAGCCTGAATTTCTAGATCTCTAAGTCTTGCTCTTTTCTATCTTCAGTTTCCTTTTCCATCCTTTATCATCACTTCTCACTTGTTTCACCTCTCATCCAGTGTTCGCTGTGGATGCAGCTGTAAGAACCCTTCCACCACTAATAGTTAGCCTCAAGGAGAACATTTCCATCTTCATCAGGTTCCCTCATCCCTCTTCTACATCAGGCAAACTCCTACCATCCCTGGAGCATCTGTGTGCTCACAACCAGTCCTCACTCTGCCCCAAAAACTATTGTTTGCATCCTCAACAAAAATATGAGCTGCAGCGCAGCCCCCTTTTCAAACATTCCTGAACACCTGTGCAGTGTCATTCAGTGTCCTCATTTCGCGCAGAGAACAGACATACGCTCGAAAAGAGCCACAATCAGTCTTGTTTGTTTTATTGAGGGCAGCGTTTGATGTACAATACACCTGGGGACTATATATAAAGGGACAAACTCAAATAAAAGATGTGCATACATATACATTTTTTGGAAATCTAGATATTTTCACTATGTTCTCTTTGGAACAGAAGGGCGCAAAAAAGTTTGGATTGCTGTTGAATCGAGTGACTGTAAAGCTTCAGTTTTTGTTATTGTATTCCAAATAAATGTATTATATGTTCTCTGGTCTGTTTTCTGTACTTTCTGTGTAATTTGAGCTTTTTGTGCACAGCCTTCCATTATGTAAAGTGATGCTCTTCAACTATAATGATTGCAAAATGAATCATCTTCTTTGTCTGCTCATTTCAGCCACAGACATAGTGGGCTTCTGCTCAACAAAATAAAACATTTGTCTTTTGTAGTTAATACCAGAATTTTCATTTGGTGAAAAAAAGAAAATGTTTTCACCAAATTTTCATTTGGTGAAAAAAAGAAAATGTTTGGGCTAATCGGTGTCAAACCACATGTAAGTGGCAGTGGCAGCTCTGGAAATTTCATGTGTTTTATAGCTTTTTTTGCATGTTGGATCATCAGTGGAAAGTGGATTCATTTTTTTTACATGTTTAGAATGTGATACATTTGTTTGTAGAGGTGGAGGAGGAAGTACGGTCAAACTTCTGAACACAAATTATATACATCTCAGTTTTAGTGAATTTTGTCTTTGATGTGTGTTTAACACAGATTCCAATTAAGATAAGTCCTGATTAATATTTCAACTCTTGGTTTTTGGTTGTTGTTGAGCTCATATTTTAGTTTTCATCAGAACACATGTAATTTTACATTCGGATTCACAAGGATCTTTGTCCAAAGGAAACGAGTGTAAACCGAAGTATGAACGTTCTTGTAATTCTCATACAACATGCAATAATGTTCTCCTTCAATAATCACCTGCATAGATCAAATCATAATTAAATAACACATTATATGTATATTTAGACTAATATCATCCGATTTGTATGTCTAATTGTGAAAATTGTTTTGAATTCTGCAATACCATCTGCTGAAATCTGAGGTTGGTTTTGCTGCTGGAAAACGAAAATGGTATGAAAGTGATCAGCAGCTCAGGTGGTCTAACTCCTACATCTCATAAAGCAGATATATAGAGAAAAAAACATGGTGTAAATTACATTACTTTATAATCCTCGATCATTCGGTGACATAAATAAAGACAACGTCTTGCACATAAAGCCCTTCATTGAATAAAATTGTTGTGACATGTTGTCTGCAGATTTATTAGACAGACATCTCAAAATGTACAGCGACTCAGTTTGATTATCCAACCTGTGATTGCATGAAAACATTTACAGCTCTTGACGGTCTTGAAGTGTACACAAATCCAAAATTCCCATGGCACACCCAGCTTGACACAGATGCAAAATGCAAGTCGCAGGAAAACTTCAAATGTTTGCTCTTCTTGTATAAAGCATGTCTTTTTTGACTGGCGCTCTTCTGCATTCACAAATAGCACACGAGTGATAGCATAAAACTCTACAAACAGCTAAAAATGTTAACATGATGAATTTGCAGGATAAATACACAAAGCAAAACCCTTACATTGATTTATGCAGAATTAATGTGTAAAAGCTGATATGCAATATACAGATAGACATCTCAAAATGTGACACAGTCTTTCAAGTCTGTTTTTCATGAGTAGTCATTGGTAATTTATATTTAAAGAAGAGGTGCTGTCACTCTTACCTCCATTAGGCAGAAGTTGTTGTAAATTACTTTACTAATAATTAAAACAAAGATTTTCTGGAGCATAAGTAGTTTTGGAGTGTGAGTTGCATCAGTCAAAAATGTGCCATGAAAAAGTAAAAACATATCAGTTGCACTGGTCTATAAGTTTCATTTATTTAGAAAATGTCTTTTCCATTTTAATGATATGATCCGGTGGCATGTTGTGCTCAGTTGCTTTTCAACAAACTCACTGTCACTGCTGGCTTTCACTTGTAAGTCTGCTGCAGTTTCTGACTCACTGATATCCTTACTCTAAACCAGGGGGGGTCAAAAATTAATTTGCTTGCATTTCCTTTGAATTCAATTGCAAACCCTTTATAGATGCTGCAAAAAAACCCAACTTTATGTATGTTCACTGAACAATAGGTGAAATGTTCAAATTTTCAATCAGAAACTCAAAAAAATGTATTGGATTTTTGAAAACTGATGAGAAAACAAGTAAATTCTGTTCACCTGTTGATTTCTGGGCTCAATTCTGTTAGGATGGATACTTAAAAGGTTAGCGCAGCTTTTTAAGAGCCAAGTTCTGTGAAATTATCATCTATAATAGAAACCATTCCAACTAGTAGAAAGACCTCATGTCCTCATAAACTTGTTGAAAAACTAAAGTTCTTTGTTCTTGTGGAAGCTAACAGGATAGCTGAATCTGTTTTAGCTAGCTGCAGTATTTTAAAAGTACTCAAACTACAAATATTCATATCAGTGGGACACAATACCTAATTATCAGCTGTCTGGCCATGTTTTTTTTCAGCCAGACAATATGTGAAGTTCTGATGGTCAAGCCAGCCAGTCCTATCAGTCTTCCAGACCTGCTGCTAGCTCTGCTACCTCCGGCTCCACCAGGTACAGAGCAGACATCTGTACCTTCACACATGTTGCACAAGCTTAACATGTGTGAAGCTTGTGCAACAGCTTCAAAGGAGTGTACTCCAGTGCTTTTCACATCTTGTAAATGTGTAAAAATTATTCCAACAAATTTCAACAGGCAAAGGTAGGGTGTCTGGGCTCTCCCTTAGAGATAGGGTGAGAAGCTCAGTCATCCGGGAGGGACTCAGAATAGAGCCGCTGCTCCTTCACGTCGAGAGGGGCCAGTTGAGGTGGCTCGGGCATCTGGTCAGGATGCCTCCTGGACGCCTCCCTGGTGAGGTGTTCCGGGCACGTCCCACCGGGAGGAGGCCCCGGGGAAGACCCAGGACACGCTGGAGGGACTATGTCTCTCGGCTGGCCTGGGAACGCCTTGGGATTCCTCCGGAGGAGCTGGTGGAAGTGGCTGGGGAGAGGGAAATCTGGGCCTCCCTTCTGAAGCTGCTACCCCCGCGACCCGATCCCGGATAAGCGGAAGAAGATTGATGGATGGATGGATGGAAGGTAATATTATTGATAATAATTTCAAAGTACCTCCCATTCAACAACAAAAGGCCTTAATCTCCTTAATGCTTTACACATATGATGATTCCTTTAAGCTCAATTCTTGAAGTGAAGTATTTTCTGATTAGTTTAGGTAATGATATTTTAACCAATCAGAGGGACTCAGGCTCTGTATAGGAGATTGAACTTTCGTCTCATGAAGGACAGCCCTAACCCTAACCTCTTATTTATTCCTAGATCGTCAGTTTTGGATGCTAAGGGAGCGGTACAGCATTCAATGAGAGAACGCTTCTCGTCAATTATTGATGCAAAGGGGGTACCCAACGCGTCAACATGTGACGCTGAGGGAACCTTCCCAAAGCGTCAATATATGACGAGTCAGGAGTGAGAATGTGTTGGATCATCAAGAATTGGAAATTATATGGTGAGATCTTGACAGAAACACTAATGTGTGTGCCAGTGTGCCAATGCCCTGTGCATTGGCACACTGGCAATGCACAGGGCATTGCCAGTGTGCATTGCCAGGTGCGTTGGCACACTGGGAAATTGTGTGTCATTTCTCCAAATACACAGGAATTATGTTACTCCGAGGCAGAATAAAGACACACATACAGTATATAGAAGAACTTCATATTGCTACATTTACAGATGAAATTTGTCTATATTTTTAGATGATTATTTGGGAAAAGTTCAATGTTTAGGTAAGACCTCCAAGACATCTCTAATCTGGTGTAGTTGTCATGCCAGGCCACTCTATGGCGCTGTGATCTTTGCATGTTGATGAAATGTGCATCCACTTTTAGCTAGCTTTTGTCTCTCTAGCTCCCACCTCATTTAGAAAAGAGTAACCTGTCTCTGATGAACCAAATGCTTCTGTAACAAAAATATCCCTTATCAGAAGTTGTGCTGACTGAACAGGATAAGTAGTACATGTAGTGCAATTCTATCTGCCATTGGTTTTTGCTATTATCTGCTTGTGCATGTGTGTAATATAGTGTAATATGTGTAATAAACCCTGCAGCCACATGTTCTTTGCTTTTCCAGTTTTTTTCAAGTTTTAGACCTGTGGCATACTTCACACTTCTGTGGGCGGTGTTTTCAAAAACTTTCATTCTGAGACTTGGTTTCAAAAAGTTCCTGCATCAGAGACTCCAGTCACTGGATATGAGTAAATGTGCAGCTGGATCAAAACAACAATGTTGTGGTTTTACTGAAAACCTTAAGGCATTGCCTTAAAAAGCCAATGCGCATTAATTTGTAGGAAAGAAAAATAAATGTCTTGAAACCAAAATGCTAAAACAGACACAACAAAACACGACAGCAGCTATGCACTTTTTGTTGACTTCAAAACATTGCTCTGAACAGTTCTACAGGACACATGATGCATTAACTCATTTAATAAATGGGAGGAGGATGGTTGTGTTCTGACACAGCTATCCTCTGATGCCCCTGCAGATCATTCAGACAGTGAGACTGACTGACTTTGCTACAAATTGGTCAGGAGATTTAAGAGTCTTGTCTCTTTCCCAGAGAGAGCAACCGTCAGTGTCATGCTCTGCTCTTTCACAACCTTCAAACCTAATTAGATGGCGGAGAGAACGACTCCTCTTTATCTCTCTCCTTGGCTTTTCCATTTAATACTGTGCCTGAACTAGAGAGTATAGGGGATTATGCTGTCGTGTCATGTAGGCCGAGCCCTCCGCCCTACCAGCATGCAGATATGAACTCTTTAATATTTCATTGCTCAGGCCTATCTGCATCTGAAGAATACCTCTGCAACTAGAAAAACAAGTTTTTGGAGACGTCTACCAGAAAGCAAGGCCACAGAATTATTCAAAGCACTATTTTTCCAACTTTTGTCCATCTCATTGTTTTCTTTATTTCTCAAAATTTACACCCTGCACTTGCTATTTTTCAACTTTTTTCCTCCAACTTTCCCTCCTCCCATCTGCATGTGTTTTCTGTTTTTGCTTTCTCTCTTTCTCTCTCCTTAGCACAGCATCTCCTCTTGTTTTACTCTCTTACCTGCTCTGTGTCAGGCAACAACGAGGTGGAAGTGCGGTTTCTCTGACAGCTGCTCCGGTGTTCGCGGAGCAGAGTATTTTTTGCCTGCTGTCTCATCAGCTGTCTGCCGCAGCTTTCGCAAAGGGTGACGGGGTCGCGACATGTACTGTGGAAACTTGTATTAGATGTTTCTTTGTCAATCAATGAGCAAAGAAAGTGGAATTCCTGGTGAAGGCCACTTTTACATGACGTTCTACAAACCAGCCATTTCTGCAACTGTCACAGCATCACAATAAACTTGGGGAATATTGTGGATTGCTAATTTAGCTCCAGCACTGTCGTTTATTAAACATATACTGGCACTGGATACATGTTTGAGATGTCACATTGATTAAAGTGCTGCTACTTTGCTTACTGAGAAACAGAAAAGCAAAGTCACACTAATCTAGGTGAGAATAATAACGGCACTGAGTCGCTGTGCCTAAACATTGTCGTTTAAAGGCTGAGTTCACTGATGCTCCCTGGCACTCCTACCTCTGTGTTTGATGTTAATCTGCTGGAATGAGTAGAAAAACAGAAAAACACTGGACCGTGATGCATATTGCATTGAGTTTGACACATGTCTCCAAAGGAACAACAAACTGGCTGTAATTATCATAATAGGCCAAATGCAATGTTTTGCTGTATAGATAATCCTTTGTAACGTGACCCTATTTTTGTTCCTCCCATATGGTAGCTTTTGTTCTGCTTTTCCTATTTGATACAAATTATTTTATTAAAATTTTAGTGAACAGAAGAGATCACAGTCCAATCAATGATTCCATTCAGGAGAGAGACACGGTCTATGTCCCAAAGTTGAACATGTTTCAGTGCAAATGAATGCGTCAGCCCCAGAACAAAAGATCTTGTTAACTTTTTGTTGACAAAAAGTTTCTGGCTGAAACTGATAAGGTAGTGACATTATTTAATAGTGAAATGAGCCCACCTGTACCAACATATTGTGAAAGGCAACTCAGCAAGGAAGAAGTCATTACTGTGAAATTTAATTCAGTCTTCAATTAAGTCTTTTATTTATAACAAATTTGATATCAAAGCACACAAAAAATACAGATGTTTTTAGTCAGGTCAGGTTAATCTACAGAATGAAACGTCATTCACATATATTGTATTATAAAACAATGCAAACAATGCAGCCGTAGTCAAAATTGCAGCCCAGTCACATGCTGTAGTTACTAACATATGTCAAGCGACACCTCCCAGATGTCAAAAGCTGTAATTGTTCCAGTTTCTGAAGAAAATATGTAAATAAAGAAAACACTATGTTTAGGGTTTGCATCACATTTAATTATCATCTGTGAAAAACTAGCAGTCGCCTCATTCGGATCATTGTTTACAGCGCAAGCAATTTTTGGAAAGCTTTTTAGCATCAAACTGGGGCATTACATACATCATGGGCAAATTTTAGCAATTGGTCAAAATTTAAAGCCTCAAACACAGTCCACGCCTCCAGGAAGCAACATTTTCTCATAGTTGAGAGCCCCGACTCTCTGTACGAAACGAAGTGTGTAATACTTCATTACCAGGCTAGTGAAAAACCAAAGCAGTATGTACATCATTTTTCTTTTTGCACACCTAGACGAGCAGTCACTACGTAAATATCAGTTTATCATAGAATCCCACAAAAGCTTTCATTTGTAATATATCCTTAAATTGTTTTCATTTATTCTCGTAAACAGCATTTACGAGAATAAATGACGTGACATGTACTCTCCTGGTAGTAAATACAAGGAGGCTAACATTTGAAAGCCAAAATCAGATAATACTTGTGTGTCATGAGACACGTGTACCAACAGCTGAGCATTTCTACATATGATCACAAGCTAACAGCATCATTGTCCCTATTGTGTCTTTTTAATAGACTTTTTTTTTTTGTTTCCTTCCCCCCTGTTTTGAATATGCTGCAGCACACCTACCGAATAGTGACAAATTAAACACAAACATATTGTATTTAGGGTTGTAAAGTCACAAATTAAATTGCCATAACGACTATGTTACATCCCTAACCTGTGATTGACTAGAGGACAGGTAGGTATCAACCCCAATCCATGACCCTGGTTTGAGTTAATAAACAAGGAAGAAGCTGAGAGAGACATGTTCTAATCAAGAACCAGCTGAGTTAGAAAAAGGTGAACGTGTCAGCAGTAATTTAACTACTTTGTACTTTGTGTTGAAGATTCGCTATGTAAAACAGGGCTTATGTGATATAGTGGGGCAGATTTAATTGGTGCCAGCGCACCCTTCCTTCTGTGTGCCGTGTTTCAAAATAACTTGCTCTGAGCAACGTTGCTTGGACTTCAGACTGTTTCTGACAAACCTAAAGCTTTCTGGAAATCTGAATGGATTGGAAACTTGATTGAAAGTGGAAGATGTTGTGATGGCAGTCCAAATCTTGGAAGACTGAACAGCTTGTTTGGCCAACCTTCAGGTTGTATCAGACAACAGATCCGTTGATGGCCACTTCAGGAACACAGATGAGATTTTCATGGAGATTTTAGTGCTACTATGGGAGACTTAAAGATATTAAATACAAATACAAACATCATCCTGAAGAGCTGGTGGTCCAGGAAATGAGAGTAGCTACTCACTTATTTACAGTGACTGAAAGATTCTTGATAGGTCATGAGGTTATATTTTCAGATAACAGCAAAATAAAATATTGTGGGAATGGAAGATTGGACAGAAATTGAACATTTTTTGCCATATTAATGTTTGGAGTATCAAAATTTTTTGGAACTGCTTGGACTGCATTAAGTATTAGCTAATTATTTAAAGACCATTTATTTAGGCTCTACATGGGCTGCAAGAAAACTAAAGCAGAATGACTAACATTGTTGAATTTCTACCAACAATATTGCATATAACATATTTTCCTAAAGTCTATTTTCCTAATAGATTTTACCCATGAAGGTATCTTCTGTGTAAAGCTAGCCTCATGATGGATCCTTGATGACATCCATAACTAATAAGGGCTGTGGAGGCAAAACCATGGTCTCTCTGAATGGAGACAAATGAATCAAATTAACTGAATAGAGATGAATCTACCACATAAATAAGAAGCAATTCACATTTAGATGTATTTAAAAGTGACATGATCTAATGTATGAAACTATCTTTAGCAATAATGCTGTGCTGCCTAAATACCTCATGAAATGTTGTGAACAGACTTTTGATTTTAATTATTACTTATTTATCGCCAGTGCTTGCCTCTCAGACTGATGTTCACCAATCAGGCTTATTCTGGTGTTTTTCTCAGTGTAAGATAATGAGCTCAGTACACAGAAAAACAACTATTCATATTTGAAACTGAGACTCAGACACAGCATAATGCATGCTGTCTTTTCCACACATGACCGCCTGCTCACAGTCCCACTGTGGAAAAACTCCTTTTGGCTGACAGGAAAAACTGACATACTCAATAGTTCAGCTCAGACTGCCCATAACTGAGTGTACTAATTTAATCATTTCCTCACAAACTGGAGCACATATAAGATTTTCCTTGACTGTTTCCGGTGTCAGAAAGGTGGTTCTTTTGAAAAGTCTGGGTACACGCTGTAAAGTACACCTTGTCTGGTCAGAAGTGTTGATTTAAATTGGGACTCAAAGAGTTCACCTTTTCATCAGTTCTGAATCACAGATTCCCCAAGGTGGCCTAGACTTGGTATGGAGCATAATCCACAGTATTTTGTAAAATAATCATACTTCCTGAACTTTTTCACAAGTTGTTACAAACACAAATGTCAATGTAGTTTATTCAAGATTTTATGTGATAGAGAACTAAATATTAATGCATAACTCTGAAGTGAGAGTGAAATGATACAAAATTTAATTATTTGCGTTACAAATAAAATTCTGAAATGTGCATATTGAATTTAAATGAGGCCCAATTAGCATAACTAGAAGACAGTGTGCACCTGTGTCCAAATAATCAGTATAAATCCAGCAGTTCAAGCAACACATGAGAAAAGTTAGAGATAAAGTTACAAAGGTTTAAAGGAGAATTAGGTTGTGAAATAATACCCCAAGCTTCAAACATCTCCAAAAAGGAAAAGAGCTTAACATTAGACTGTCACATCAGAAATAAATAGCAGCCACCGACAGCACATCAGAAGTTTACAAGACAGTTTTTGACATTGTTTTACCTATTTGTATTTAAATATTTTTTTTTTTTACATACTCATTTATTTTATATAATTTATGAATTTCTATTAGATCTTTCTCATGAATAAAGTCAACAGAAAACCATGATCATTCTGTTTTGCATGTGAGAGGCAAATGGCTCATCAGATTTGACAATAAATGAGGAAATAAATTGTTATGAAAAATGCTAGGCTTACCAAGAATCCAGATTACTACTGCTGTCCTTCCCGATGTCTCTCTCCTCTATTTTGACTTTGTAAATGACCCAGTCATAAGCATAAGAATAAGTATTATGGTACATATGTGAAAAACTCATGTGGAATATAAAGTGCAAGCTGTGTAATAAAGTTTTCATTGCTGCAGTGCCTCATGTCCTTGCAGATATGCACCATTAGGGTTGAAGCAACAGGAGCTCTCATGTGATCTACCGAGAACAAATGTTACCTCTGATATTTTGGTTCATTAGGAAAAGCTATTTGTCACTCTGGATTTAGATTTTTATTTTTATGTTTTACTATTACAGATGCTTTCTAATGATGCTATTAATTGAAATGTTTGTTTTTTGTAAATCTCTTTGTAGTGAAAGTGCATTTAATTTGTGTCTGAGATATAAAAAGAATCCACTTTGTGTAAAATATAGAAATAGTTTTGCTCCAATGAAAACCCCTGGGAGGTCTGATTTAGCTCCCTAAAATTAAGTTCTCAAGTCAAGGTGTAAATTTCAATAGACACCCTCATCTACATCGCAAACAGAAAATGAAACACTACCTTGTCTTTTTATTTTTCGGTCCCGTGGTTCTTCAGTACCAGCCTAATTAGAGGTGCAACTTGACACAGCACAGCCTCAAACCTTCTGTGATGCTCACACTACCAAGAATTAGATGATATAGAGTGTAAAACATGCATAATGCATGCTCCACATGGGCAAACTTCACCTAATATAGGACATACAATATGTCACGAGTACTATTTTCTGTTGACCCAACACTTTCTGATCAGCTAGGCTGATATTTAGGCATTCTCCATCACCTGTTTTCATTCGCTCTCAGCAGTTCCCTGTTTTTCTCACCTGCCTCTGAGCTCTTGTGGCTAAGACTCTCCGGGCTTTGTTGAGAGCTGCTACTTAGAGATTGTTTGCAGCTGCAGCCACCTCCAGCTCGGTTCCAGAGGAAGGGAAAAGCAATTCCATGCTTGGGCCACAGTGAATCCGTCTCTGTCAGTTCCGCTTCTCGATGCCCTCAAATCACACACACCCCTACTCCCTCATTCCCCCACAGCCCGTCCGAGGTCCCATCAGCCTCTGCTGCTCTGTGATCAGGGAGTGGCAGAGCATCGGCTTGGAAGGGAAATGAGGATGCGCTTTACATGCTCCCTAACCATACTATCCTCCTTGATGTCACTCACTTCTGTTCCCTGGCACTTGCAATTTCTTGCTGTGCAATAAAACGCTGTACTTCACAGAGGAGTAGTAACAGCCTGTAGTTATATGCCCTCTTCTCAGCCTATCAGGCTACATGAGCCTTGGGATCTGTGTGTGGCTTTGTTCTATGATAAATACACATTACTTAATGGGTGATTATTACGTCTAATTACAAGAGATATGACAAGGGCATATAATGGGCATTTATAATGCTTCTCATCAAAGTGAGGGCTGCCTCACAAAGCACTGCAAGCTAATGATATATGGCCTAATATATAAGTTGATACCTTGTTGTATATATCTGAGACTCTTATTCAATATTAAAAGTAATGGTAAATTTCCATATTGCAGTGATTTCGCTGGCTGATTACTCCTGTTTTTACAAAACCATTGAACTAGTCTCCATTCTTTTTAGCTTGTTTCAAACATTTTGGGTACTTGGTGGTTACAAACTGGACACAGTTGATTTAGAAACACTCTGACAAAAGTCCAATTGGCTAACCATCAGCTGCCAATGGTGCTAAAGTTAGCATCTGGTTTAAGGTGGTGCCGGTGCGCAGCAGCCTCGGTTCTGCCAGACTGCCCCAGGGCAGCTGTGCCTGATTATTAACCTACACAGGTTATCTTGAGCCCTATGAGTTTCGTGTGGTTTTTTTCTATGATTGCCAGTGTCGGTTCATTCGCCTGTTCCTCCTACGTGTCTCAGGTCCAAAGCGATGAAATTCCTCCAGTTACTCTGTCAGTTACTCATTGTGTGGATGTCTTTGGCATTAGCTCCAAGCCGCTCAGGTATCGGTACTCACCTGCCTGCCTGTTCTCCAACGCTCTACTTCTGTGTGGTCAATTCCTTGATTACCACCCTGGTCTCTGATCCATGCCGGTCTCACCTCATCAAATAAACCAATCTGTCAGCAGAATCTGACGTCTCCTCCCAAGGTTCCATCTCCCTCAGCAAAAACGTAAGACTGATGATCCAAATTACATTTAAAAACACTTACCTTAGAACCTTTCGTAATCAACACAGTTTCCCTTCCAGAAGCCGTCGATCCAGTTCCTACTCAACGTCTTCTGAATTGCACACTTCCTTCCCTTGTAAATTTTGTTATAAACTCATTACTTTCATCTTGTGCTTCTTGTATGATTATGCATGTGGCTTAAAGAACTTCCCAAAAATTATGTGCTCCACAGATCTAAATGTCAAGCAAATTTTGTCTTTGAAGCACGTATGCAACTTTTGATGTTCCACAGTAAATCCATGGGTTGAAAGGTGCATTTATCTTGGCATCAAGGGTGTGGAATCCAAAATGTTTAATGTTAACCATGCACTAATGTTTTCCTTTACACACTAATGAATCAAGCAATCCTATGGGATTGAATTCTTATGTACTGCAAGAGTTTCAAAGAAGTCAGAGAGTCAAAAGTCAAATGAATTAAAAAGTAAGACAAGTTGTCAGTTTTACCTCCAGTTTAAACTTGTCATCCTGATATGAGTGAATCTTCATCAGAGCAGATAATCTAGTGTTGCATGTGATTTATTAATGTTGTTGGGTCATCACTGCTATGATAACTCTATTTGCATAAAACCTAAATGACGGACTCTTATTTTTTCTAAAAAGACTGCTAAAATTAATTTCTGTTTCATTCCTATGATCCTATCATCTCATGAACTGAATGCCACATTCCTAAACAATAAATGTGCTGCAATTTAACATGCAAAGCTTCTTCGGTTATTTTGTTCTCCTTTGACAAATGTGTAAGTGAAAATATATACTGCTTTCATCTTTGTGGGATAGATGAAGAGCTCTTGAATCCTTTGCCAGGATTCTGTTTTTCCAAACTATTAATAATTTGGCTTTGACACTTTATGTAACAGATGACGATGAATAGCTCTCTATAAAAGTAGTTAATCAGTTTAGGACTGCCAGTCAGAGCTCTCAAAGCTGCTGACATTTCACATGTCTTGTCAGTGAGTTGATTAGAGGAAACCTCTAAATGTGAGCTATTACTGCACAGCAGGTTGTCACCTGAGAGTCTGTTTATGAACCGCATTCAGCTTGAGCTCCAAAGGATTAAAAGCATCTTAGTTATGTATTAATGATTAGTGTGCACTACATTTTGCATCATGTACGGACAGGCATTCCAAGCTTTCATGGTTTATGCTCGAACATTTCATCATTATTTTCTTTCCTTGTGACTAAATTTGTGGTTTTGCCTTTGTGGAAAACAGTGACACATAATTTTTTAAAGTGATGAAGGCACACGGAGTGATTGATGGCAGCATATTGGATGGGAAAATAACGTTCTAGGCCGTTAATTTTACAGAGTCAAGGAAGCTGGCTCAGACTGTCAACACAGGAAATGAGTGGGATTTATCTCTGGACTGCTGTCTGGACAGCTTTCCTGCATTTATACATGTGCCAACCGCAATAAGGAACTGGAAAATTAATGTTAGAAAAAACTTACAGCATATTTAACATGGTCATTGAGAGATTATATTTCTGTTCAACTATCAAGAGAATGTTAGTACAAACAAGAGATGGTGATTTCTGATTCTGGTAAATTCTGACTTCTGATAGATATTTGTGCAAATTTTCCTTTTCCAAGGACAACTAGCAACAAAATACCTTTATGCAACTTTCTGGATAGGGCGAAAATACACATTAAAGCATTTTAATTGAAAAATTTAGCTAAAAACAGCCTAAAATTACATAAATGTAATTCTTCTAATCCATGAAAATCAACTAAGAGGTTTTAGAACTGCAAAAAAATCCCAAACTGATTTAGGTTCAGACCTGAAAACTGATGCTTAATAATATAATAAATAAGGAGTTATACTCGGATTCCAGCCAATGGACAATTTGTTGGTTCATCTTTAATGCAAAACACTTAAAATGCCTTAAAGTCTGCTTAACCTTTATGTTTTACATAAAAAGCAACAGAGGACAAGAAATCAGCTGTACTCAACCAGACTCCTTGATAAAATACTGTGTGATTTCTTAGACTATAAAAAATACAGGGTCAAATACACAAGGACGATGTATAAATAATTGCACACGGGCTTATTGTATCTTTCTACCAACATAAAATGAAATTTATAAACAGCGAGCTTTACTTCAGTACATATCCTCAAAATATTAATAAAAACAACATGTGCGTCTGCATTTAACTTTCTTTTAAAGACTGCATCAACAATAGTGGCCTAAAATAGAAAAGCTCTTTCACTAAACTGTAATGGACTGAAGCCTTCAGAAATTATGATAATATACACATGCTTTTAAAATAAAACGCTGGATTTCTATGTAGCAAGTTAATCCAGTAGTATACTGGCTTCTTATCATGGCGAAAAAGGACCTGACTGGAGATTTATATAGGATACCATGGTGGGTTTTCGACTCTGCATTTGCTGAAAAATGCAATATCCTCCCATCCACTGTCAAAATCTATTGTTCTTGGAGGGTCACGAGGGAGCTAGTGTCTGTCTCCAGTGGTTGAATCGCAAAATAGCACACCAAATATTCTGCTCTTTTTCTTTTAAACTTATAGTAAAAATAAAAATATAAGGAAAGAAAAAAACATAATGTTACAGTTGTTACAATGAACCTTTAGAGATTTTCACTGTACAACTCTCTCCTAGCTTCTTTCCTTATTATTTTAGCATGTTTTAGCTTTTTTGATCATTTAAGCTTTTACGTATTTGTTTTCTTCTGCAATGCATGTATTATATTGCTGTAGATCAAGATGCTAGTCCTAAAATAGAAAAGCTCTTTCACTAAGCTGTAATGGACACATGAAGCCTTCAGAAATTATGTTAATATACACACTAATATACACTAATGATAGAGGCTATCATTAGTACTTCAGCTAGTTTTTGCTTTTTAGCTAAATTTTGCTTCTAATGAATGTGTAGTTTAAGTCATTAAACAATGTTCTGTACATATTTCTAATAGTCTTTGGGTGAGGTTTCCCATTAATTGAAGGTTTTCTGTCCTCTTCTACAGTTTTTCTTTTTGCATTTTGCAGTATTTTGCTTTATTCTTATCTATTTCTTACATTTCTTCATGTCTTCTGCAGTCGATTTCAAATGCTCCTGCATTCACACTGCATTTTTGCAGGAAATGCTAATTTCTCTATTTAGCGTTTGAGGTTATTGAGTTATTTTCTATTTAGCCATAAGTAAGATACAAACACTTACTTTGCAACTGACAAGTAGGTGATTTAGACTCACCCACTACAGTATTAAACATATTTCAAGAGGTATTTCCTCATGTAAATTTGAAATAATTTTTGAGTCACATGAGAGCAAATTTTATTTGTATGTGAGTGTTGTAATTGTATAAAGAGGTCAGCTTTTATAGCATTTTTTTTTTGACATTCCCTTGAGTAAATGTCAGCCTTTTTCTGTCCAGGAAGAAGATTTGGGGAACAAGCAACTGAGATGAGAAGAGAGTAGGTTTTGCAAATCCTATATTTACTGTAATGTCAGTTCTTCAAACCTCTTTAAAGTTTACTAAGCTGTATTCCCTGAGGAAACCCCCATGTCTAGTAAAATATAGAGAAAAAAACAGACAGGAACAACCAACGCATTTTCCCAAGGTTCTAAATGAGGCTGACCCTGTATAGTTTTAGTAGCTTTGAACAAAATATGATCAAACATGTTGAGATGAATTTTCTTGTTTTATAGTCTCTCAGAACAAAAACACGAGAAAGTTTGACTTTCCAAGGTTTGCATGCTTGACAGATGAAACAAAATAATAGCGTTCTCCCAAGGTCAGAGCTGTTGATAAGCCTGTCAGTGCTGCATTATAAGCAAAGATTTTAATTTATGAAAAGCTAAAATTTTTAATTACGACTCATGTCAAGGCGTTTTGTTTATGTTTCAGAAATGACTGGCTTCAGTGGTTGCAGAAGGAAACTGTAGAGACTTTCGTATTTTCCTTACAATACAGTTTTTTTCCTTCCCTAACATAAGTCATTGTCAATGACCCCTGACTCAGGAGGAAAGTGGTGGGAAATCATACACCCCTCACATATTTGTCGATAAATCAGTGTCTCTTTTGGGTGCAGCCCTGACGGGCACATTTCTTTACTGTGTTGATCATTTTGTTTCTAAAAAGTAATAATTTTCTGATTCCCTGCTCCGACTTTGAGAAACTAATAGGCTTATTTCTTGTGAAAGCTTTGTCACTTATATCTAAACCCAAATAAGTGGCAGATGCTAATGTTTAATGCTTAATCTGTTCAGCTAGTAATGCAATCAGATTTGTTATTAGATGCTCAAGCACCACAGGATACAATAAAGGTTTCTACAACACAATTGCACCTCATTTCATTTTTATACAGAATAAAAATGAAGAGTAATCTAAATTACCCTTCATTTAGAACTTAGCAAGTCCTGTTTAGCAAGTCAGTGGCCAAGTCCCTCATAGGGGTACCGCCTTTCCAGCGCTGTTCCAGCAAACATTGTGCTGGTCCAGGTTGATTTACTGGGCTTAAACAGCATAGTTATTGCAATTAAACTGTGAAGGTTTTCTTTGACTCAATGTGAATGATGGGAAATATTTAATACTGATGAAATTATATAAGCACTTTTATTGTATTGTTTTGAAAACCATAATGAGAGCTATTAGCTTCTTGATTTCTGTGCCATAGACAGCCCAATTTGTCCAAATCCTTAGGATTGGCCCGTTATTTATTTATCAAAAGATATTTCCAGAATTTTTTAAAGCCTTTGTGAGTGTGCTGGAAAGCATCTGTTTCACTTAAGTGAAGCACACACTTGCGTCGTCTGACAGGAAGTTTGGTTTTGTTACGCTTTTACTTTGAAGACCATTAGCCGCTCTCTATTTGAGGTAAACCTAACGACTTCACCTGCAGGGAGTTCACTAAACATCCACCTCATTGGTGAGCATTGGGCTACAGATAAGGGTGGACTAAAACTTTACAGTGTTTTCACATTTGATAGTCTGGTAGACTCGGTTCTATTGGGGACCAAAGCTGCAACATTTATTAATTTTTTAGCTGGTGCGGTTGCGTCAAATAAACTAAACCATTTCAAAAACCACTGGTGCAGTAGTTCTTGGGACAGCACCAAGAACTACTGAGGGAAACCATATGAAAACCTCTGAAGAAAAAATGAGTGCAACTTTCTTCACAAAATGTAAAAAAGAAAATGAGTGGTGTCAGATATTAGTGGTTGTAGAATTTCTCTTTTGTTGTTGGTAAAATACCATGAACTATTTCTCAAACATGCTTGTTTTGGTTCTATTGACCCAGAATGCCCAGAGCTATATTCATTTCCTGTGTTTGGAGCAGTATCCAGTCAGCTTGGCATTGATTTCATATGCATTCAGTGCAGGCCAGAGTTCAATTCAACCAAACTGAGACTTAGGTTTTTAGATGGACCAGTTTGCTTTTTTGGTCTGCATCAGTTTGATTGCGAATTCACACCTAGTCAAGAATATTTAGACATACTGCATACAAGTGCTAGCCTACATTTGTGAACTTCTGAAATATTAGTAACATACTTCAAAATAAACCTAAAGTTGCAGTTATGTGGGTTCATTTTGCTCGAGTTTATTCAGAGCATGCTTATGGAAAATCTGAGCTTGCTAGAAAAACTGTGATTTTTTTTTTCTTAGCTCAGTGGTCACATTTATACTTTTGTTAATAACAAAACTGTTTTGCAAAACAAATGCTCCTAATGTTCTTTGCACTCAAGAGTGTAGGATGCTTTAGCAGATTTGGCACAATGTCTCAGGACCACACTTCAAGCTTAGGATGGAAATTTGTTATGTATAACTTTTGTTATGTCAGAGGTTTGCCCACTTTTTTGCTAGCTTGAAGTGAAACTTTGAACTTGCATAACTAATTTTTCCAAATTTTAGTCTCCATCCATCTTTTCTCTGACTTCATCTTATGAATAAATATAAAAATTTAATGCGATTCAGGAAGGTTTGATATTTTTTGTGTGATGTACAAAGAGAAAGTGGCTTCACTCCAAGCCAAGAAAAGTTTCCATTAACATTGTATTTCAATTGCATTACGGCTACATCTTTTTGCATAGAACCACCCCTGCTTTGCAGCCACGTTCCCTTGCATCTGTGGGATTGGACTCTTAGCATTTTAGAAGAGTTTTGAACTTTTTGGTCCTTTTTGGGTTTTTTTTAAATTATGCCTTTGGTAATCAAAGCTATTGGAAGATGTGAAGTTTCAACACAACAAACAACCTTGCTGCTGTCATAGAAAAGCATTCTTGGCATTTATGTGGAATTGTGCAAAAAAATCATATTAAATAGCTTGAACTCTGCCATTCACCTAGACTGGCTGGGAAATGTTTCTGAGAAAGCTGAAAGTGTCAGCATATATTAAAGGCTATTGAGTGGGTGTTTCGTAGCTGGTAGGACGCATGCAAGAGAAGTCGCTGTTCTCAGACATCTGATTTGATCCATTAACACCCCGTCAATTGAGCAGACGCCTCATTTCTGAAAGAAATAACGTATAAAGGGATTGCAACGATTGTTACTCACAGTTCGAGGGCTTGAACTCAATTTCTGCTGGAGAAAAAAAGTGCCGCCACACAGACTATGAACGAGCAGGACATCGCAGAGTCCTGATTGCAATATAGTTACACTGTTATTTCCTGGAGGGAAGGATGGACAACAGGAAACTAACCTATTATTGCAACCTTGCTTAGTGTGCATTCCCTGTTAAATTAAATGAACATTTTAGTTCATTTAGGTGACACATTTTCTGAATAATTAAAATGAAAAATAATTTAAAAAAATCTAGGTGAACATTTTAAAAAATAAAGAAGCTAAAATAACTTGGTTTAGAAAGTATGCACCCTCTAAATTAGGCGAGAGTTTTCTTAATCTTTGTACATTTGAACCATGTCAGGGAGGTTGCAAAGAGGCCAACAGTAACACTGATAGATCTGCTGCAATTTCCCACAAGCACTGTTCATGTTCAAAGAGTGGCAATAATCACCATTTATGTCCATGTGTCTAGATTTTTTTACATTCCCCCTGGGAAAAAATAAAAGCCGAGATCAAATATTAAAAAAATAAAATAAGACAAAACTGTACGAGAATGTAATAAAGTCTTAGTTAACCAAAATGGAACTTTTTTGTGAGGCAGGATCATCACCAAGAACATGACCTTGTCAGCATCATTCTCTATGGTGACTTAGTTTCTGATTTGAAGGAAATATTTCAACCCTAATCCAAACCAAGATGAAATTATGAAGAGTTTAAAATATTAGTCAGTTTTGAACCAAAACCTTATAAAAATAGAAAATGATCTTTTGCTGAAAGTATGTCAGACATCTCACAATTTGAGCTTAATAAATAGATTGATGGAAATTAGCTTGCATGCAAACAAATAGCCTCAAAATCTTTATGTGCAATTACAAAAAAACCCTGTCCCACTGTTCTCTCTCAGCTTTTGAGTTGATGTCGCCACTCCATCTGCTTCGGATACTGCAACATGAGAGGATATCCATCTGTTCAATCCCTCATTTCTCGTCCTCATGGGGTATGCTCTATTCTGAAGTTGAGTTCCCAGGTGTTCCAATACCTAACAAAGGAGGAATGCTTCCAAATATGGAGCACACACATTTATAAAATCCCAGATTTTATAAAATAAATCCCATTCCTGTCTGTGTTTTGTATCAAAAATAAAAGATTGCTTGGTTTGCACTTGGATAGAGTTTTTTTTTTTTTCTTACATGTTTGATAGCAATCAGAATCATACCTTTCAACAGTAAATGAGGTCGACAGAGAATGGATGTGTTGATTTCTGATGAGGCTCTCTGTAAAGCCCTGCTTACCTGAAAGACCAAGACCCTTAGAGAACCTGTTATAACTGAAGAGCAGTCCTGCAGAAAAAGAAGTGAAAGATAGAAAATATCTGTAATCCATGGGTTGTGTTGGGGAGCTTTTATTGAGTCAAACAGTCTAGAAGTTTCATTGAATACAATTAAAATTGTTGTGCCCAACTTACCATCGCAGGAGACACAATTTATAGGGAAGGGAAATTATGTTAAATCCATCCATGCATGACATTTTAGAGCAATAATATTTGCCTCATTCTGACTCAGAGAGTAGACCAATTTGAGTATATTTCAAGCATCTGATGCATAGGAAGGAGACGTTATCACAAAATATACCAAAGACAATGAACACTACAGAACTGAAGTGCCATTCTGACCGCAATATCAAATTTATAAAAAGGTGTGTCACACTTGTTAATATGTTTTGATGACTTTGTGATATTTAAAGTATTGTTACAATCAGTTAGGTGCAGTGAGAAGGCTAAACCCCAAAGCCAGAAACCAATGGGTAACTGGCCTCACTCTTGGAGCTGTGGTGTCAGGGGAACTGTGCCTAGGTAGAGTATTTTATCACTGTGTTCCAGAGTTTTGGATTAGTGCTGTGGGGTCGCCCTTTAGTGGCGCTTAGTTCAACAGACTCTGTGCTATCAGATGAGATGACAAACCTGATGGGAGCCACTGTTTTGGTCCCAGCATGCTGTTGGTCTGCTGCCTGTATCTACAGAGCTTCTTCTACAATGCTACAGGGTACATAACAATCTTGTAACACCTGTCACAGCCAGAAAATTGTCCTTCACAGCAGCTGGATGAGCAAGCAGCCTAGAGGTTTAAAACAATATCACAAGTCCAATGATTTTATTTATAGCCTCAGCACAAAGATGAGTTCCTCTGCTCAGCGTTGTCCCTGGGGCTCAAGAAGTCGACCGATAGTGTCGCTGAATGTTCTGGCAAATGACACTCCTAGAACCAATGACCCATGGCTTTAAACCTACACGATGGGCATAAAAGTGACCCTTTACTCTTCCTGGGTCCACACGGGCAAACCAGAAACGAGTCAAGAAACCTAGATCAACTTGTGGGGTTTCTCTAAACATGACTATTTGTTTTCTGTGCCTGTGTTCACCCTTCATGCCGCCTGCTTTGACTTTTATGTAGCATCATTTCAGCAGTGAAAGAATATACTGTACATCTGTATTAAGAAACCAATGTATTAGCTTTAAATTATTAGTCAATTCAATGTCTTGAAAAATACACACCTGTCTCTTCGGACCATGATGTAGCAATCAACTTACTGAGCTATGATCACAAAGTTCTGGGATTTACCTGAAAGTGGCAGAAGTATTTTATATAATATGTGATTTCTTCTACTTGTACGTATGTTTAGCTTTAAGTTAATTGAAAGATACTGTGTATACACTCAAAGAGACACTTGTGTCTTCAGATGAACACTACAAACATATAAATTTAGATGTTTACATGTATTAAACATGTAAATTCAATATATTTTTGATCTTGTTAAATAAATACGTTGTTTATTGTATGTCAGCATATAAATTTGAGAGCATTGTAACCTTGAGGAAAAACACCATCAGGTTGAAGATATTAAGCAGGCATGGACTGATTGCTGAGTTTAAGGGATGTTTTAAAAAGAAATCATTTCAAAACGGCTAAGCCTTTACGTCCTTCATTCATCTGCAACAGGTCAAAGAAAGAAAGTGCTGGAGCAAGCAGTGTTTTCCTGCTGTGTGGTTCTTAAAGGAACATAACATTTCCCCCAATCAAACCTCACTGTCGCACACCTGGTTGGAAAAGGGCTACTCCCTTCTTACCTTCCTCATAAAAAAAGCTAAGTTTGGAAATTTTGGTAGTGAAAAACACAATCATCAATTCTTACAAATAAGTAATAAGATATCAAAGTGCTAAAATGTGTGTCCCTGACTGTATTGTATTGTAAGAATATAACTTTATATACTTTTAGTTGCAGGTCAGTGAGAAGTGAAAATGTTCTATTGTGTATGTGTTCACTGATGCTTTGCCCTGCCATTGGACAGAAGAGACATTAGTATCCAGGATGTCCAGCTGACCAGGCTTTGTTAGGCTGAATGAGAGGGAGCCAGCAGTGAAATTAAGTCTATTATTACAAGCAGCCAAATGCTGATGACGTTTGTGTAAGTCATTATAATGCAGCAAGTTGAAAAAGCTGAGAGCAGTAATACAGTGTGCTTTCAACCAACTCAAAGTGGTAATGTAAAATTGTCACCCAAAGGATGGAAAGACAATATGACCGTTGTGTAAGCATGGAGAAGAAAAGACGAAAAGAAGAAAGAGAATAAAAAGGAGATTAAAGTGTTTTTAGAGTGGAAAAACTTTTTAAGTAACTACACATCATGCAGCCTCATGGCTTTAGATCAATACACATAAAACGAGGGTATTGTGTAAAATCAACTGTTAGGGCTTTGTGTCATGTTATAATGTCATTCTCTCTTCAAAGACATTCCTGGAGTGATGATTTGATTCTTTCATGCATATTTGAGAAATCATTTAATTTCCTCTGGCAGCCATTCAGGGGTGCCTAAGTACTTGCTCATACAATGCGCTACCAAAGCTCCTCCTTGGAACTGCAGTCTCCAGCCGAGCTTCAGCCTCACAGAGCTCCCCGACTCGCACTTTTCCCACATAGCATCTCCAGACTAGGAAACACCTGGTGGAACTGCAGACGTGCAAGTTCTAAATGGGATAATGGAAAAGCATTGTTGTGATGATGTATTGAAGGTGAAGTGTCTGGAAGAGCAGGAACTTCCTAAAGAAAGAAAGGACAATTTCAAGATATCAAATGGGGAAGTAAAGTATATTTTTAGTTATATGTGGTACATGCAGCTGTCTATGAATTACTAATCTCTACAAACCCACTGAGAACTTTTTAGATTAGCTTCTGCTGGGACAGAAATGCTTTCTGTCTACAAATGTAACCTTTCAATGGGCGTTTTGCAGGATGATGTCCTGAGCACCTGTATAAAGCTACGACATTACATATTTATGTGTCGCTGAAATACCAAAAGCATCTGTTTGTCATAAAAAATACAATCCACGTATAATTGCAGTCTAAATTCCCCAACTTTACAGCTGCAGCAGGCTTTGATGATAAACAGACTGTTTGCAAGCACAACTGTGGTCTGTGAGGCTTGTCAGAAATTATATGTATACATTTTAACAAATAAGCAAGTCCTCTAACGCCTCAGAATAAATCTTTTGTACTTGTGCAAAAGAAAATTAATCAATAAATTGTTCAAATGTCCAAACACAGAGCTTTTTTTAAAACTTGCTGACAAGAAATTGCTAAATGCATATGCCTCAGGCAACATTGAAGAGTTTTGTTTTTGTTTTGTTTTTTCCAATTGTGCTCAATTTGTGTGTACATATAGCTAATTCACAACAATATTAACTCAAGGCATTTTGCAAAACAAGATCAGTATAGCTGGAGCTCCTTCCACAGGAGATCTACTTGAAATAATTTGTAACCAACAAAAAATAATTATAAAATAATCATCAGTTCTGTATAGTGGAAGTTAATTAGAAGGGGCTTAATGCACATGTAAAGCACCCCAAAGTGTTTGTATTATAAATGGGCTTTCTATAGTAATATTTGCTCTTTTGGAACTGATTGACTGACCAAGAAATACAAGCGAGGCAAGTTCTCTTTTTAGTTTCTCTCAGCAGTCTTTTGGTTAAAGTAAAGAGTTTTTACTGCACTTTATCTTAATTTTTCCTTTGGATCTTTCTCCCATTTTGTACAAGTTGCCAACTTCTTTGCTGAAACTGGTACTTTGAGAGTGGTTAAATAACCAGCACAGCTGCAGATCGGCACACAATAAAGAGTCAAATCAGTACATACAAAAGAGCGCCTTTTCATAAAAGAAAAGGCAAAGTTAAGGTAAAGTACTACTTTAGGTTTTTCATAACACAACAGTAGGACACAATACAAGATGAATTGATCAGTCTTATTCATAATCAACAGGCATTCACAACAAATTATTCTGCAGCTGATTTAAAACTCCCCTGTGGAGCAAAAAATAAAATAACAAACTCCTTTTCTTTATTACTTATTACAGCCATCTCAAAGTCGTAAAATGTGAAAGTTTATCAGTGCACATAGCCTACATATAAAGTGTATGATTGTGAAGATAAAGTATATGCAAAATGTATTATGATTATGCCTTACGTTGCAAGGTTTCTCTTTCAGATTTCACCAACTTCTGCATAAGATCCATTTTTGATGAATGCAAGTCATTTTTCCCCTCCAACCATTTGTATTTGCATTGGTACATTTGTGCCTGCAGTGAAGTGTAAACATTTTGACAGAAAAGAAGCACCTAAAATTACTCTTCTAATTTTGCTTAATTTCAATTAATTACATACTCATTAAAAGTAGTAGGTGAGGCATGCTAATAAGTCACATTTCCACTCACGTGCAGTTAAATAAAAAAGGCTTTCACAAGAAAACTTCTCACATTGAGGAAAAATGATTGCTCTTAAGAAGAAATTTCATCATTTGGGTAGACGTGATGAAATAACTCCTTACGATTAAATGTAAAAAAAAAAAAAAAAAAAAATTTAATCTTTCAGTGACCACACCAGAGTTCAGTAGTTACACTACAAAGAGGTTTTACAAGTGTATTGATTTGCAGGGTCATCAGAGATTTTATATATAGATGTTTAATGAAAATTTTGTTTGAGGAAAATAAGTTTCCAGTATTACTTGAATTTCTCTTTAAGGGAAATAAATCCCCCCAAAGCACATAATGGGACTCATTGAGTGATCAGAAAACTTAAAAGAGGATCTCCTCCTAAGAGTTTTACATTTATCACAAATCTTCCATCTTCCAGTAGCATCAAACTATATCTTTAAGCAAACATCTCTTATTTTTTTGATCCCCATCTAATTTACTGGAGATACATCAAAAGGTCTTATTTTCTGTTACAGGCTCTTCCAATTTTATTTTCAGTAAAATGGATAACCCTTTTCCTTGTGATTTCTGCTCCACCGCAGCCACAGCAAATTCAGTTAATTATGTTTCCCGTTTCTCACTCCAGTGTTTAAAGTCTGAATTTTTAAGTTGATATCATGGCTTTAATATCAATTACACTCTTCTGTGTCCATAAATCCACTAGTACTGCTTGTCCCCTCCTTGGTGCCTCTCATCCGAACATCCCGTGTCAGAGCCAGGACCATTATTCTACTCTTCATCATCGACTCCAGAGTCTTCCCCTCTGTCACCTTCACCAGCGTCCAGACTATATTATTTCCTGTCCACACTTCATCATTATGAAAATGAGACAAAAAAGGGAAGAATGGTTCAAACAGAGCAAACAAATGGACTGGACTTGCAATCTCTCTGAACAGACCAAATGTTACAGAACCAAATGATTGTTCCAGGAATCATACGAGGTTAGATGAAACACTGTGAATAAATTAATAACATGCTATGGTGGCGTAGGGGATAGAGCGACCCATGTTTGGAGGCCTTAAATTCTTGACGCAGCTGTTGAGTGTTCGATTCCTGAACCCGTCAACATTTACCGCTTGTCTTCCCCCTTTCCTGTCAGCCTACTTTCAAATAAGGGACACTAGAGCCCCTGGAGGGGAAAATAAAGAATATTATTTGAGCTATAACTTGTTTCATAAAAACTTTACTAGTTTGATTGAACAAGTCTCTTCCAGGAAAACAAATCCCCCGAAGATCAAAACCAGGTTCCCTGCATGATCATATATGGCTCATATTAGGATTTTCATATTTAACTTAAAATTCCTGTGTGAAAAGAAGGTCAGATTGGGAACAAAACTGTAGCTTTAAACAAATTACCTATTGAACCACCACTTTTGTAGGTTTTTTTTCCTCCCCCTAAAAAAACTACAAAAAACATTTATATCATGCCATTGTTGTCAGTAAGATGAGTGACTCCTTTCATTTTGCAAACACATTAAAGCCATTTCCCAACAATTCACCCAAAAATTAGCAAATGCTGTCAAATGCTTAAAGACTTAATTATAATTAAACATCAGGTCTGGATGTCAGTGTGGGCTTACCAAGGGGAAGGACTAATTGATATATTTTGTGTCAATAAGAATAAAAATGAGCAGCAGCAGGTTGTAACTACATCCAGCAGGGTGTAATGTCAAGTTTTCATGCTTCATGCAGAAACTCCAAGTTCTTTGAGCCATCTCAATCTTTTTGTGCATTTCAGTAAGTTATGATTTTTCTTCTGAGTCTTTTACAGTCATCACAATGTTTCTCTTGTGTTTGGTTTATTTTTATTTTGAGCTTTTCATTCATAAGATTTTTTCTCCATTTGTTTGTTCTTTCCCAGCTTACAGTGTTTTGCTTTCTTATGTTTAGTTTGTAATTTCTCGTCATTTACCCTCAGCTTCTGCTCACCCATTGCTGCAGCAGATTGGTTTAATTTTGTCACCTCTGCTGCACTCACTTGACAGTGCAGTAGAGCTCTGCATTGGGATTGGGATCCTATGACACCCAACCCAAATGTCAAAGGCAGTCAGCCAGTTTCTAGGCTATCAACAGCAAGAACAGGCCGACTAAAGTAAACACTGTGTCCAGAGATTGTTGGAAGGGAACAAAGAAAAGTACAAATGATTGGTAATAAACTAGAGAAAAAAGAAGAAAAATTTAATAACATAGTTGAATTCAGAAGAAGATTCCTCCTTCAAATCAAAATCAAATAAAATTGGATGTGGTGATCCAGTCCGAAGACGACATTATTGTCTGTTAGGATAAAAATATTTCTATTTTGAAAGTTATTTAAAAGTCCACAAACAATCTCAAACAAATATTCCAAGTGCTCAAGAGCATAGCAAAAAATACACAGAAAATACTATCCAAAATACTTCTGTCTTAAACTTAAAAATTGTTTAAACTATATATCATTCATTTTCTGAATGAATGAGTGTAACAGAAAAAAACCCCGACCCACCGTCTATCCTGAATCCTGTATCCTGATCCCGGTGTAGTTGTAAAGTATGTGATCTCTGTTAGTGAGAACACCAAATCTTTTCAAAATACATTAAAGTTAAACTTGTGTACTTTGTCACCATCTTCAGGAACAGGAATGCTTGGAACATTTGACTTGTTCTTAGCATTTAGTTTTCTGTTCAGACATTACCCAGAGTTTTGGTTGTGCGACAAGGCTGACAGTTTGTATTCCCAAATTGTCACTTCGACTTAGTTAAGGAATCATAGAAGGAGGACGATTTGCATCGAAACATAGCAGGGTGTAAGTAAGCCACTAAGTAAACTTGTTGATGTCGGCAGGCTACAATTGATGGAAAGTACTGCACTCCTTTACTTTCAAAAAAAGGGGGCTTCTGAATTGATGAAAAAAAAATATCTATATGCAAACGCAAAGAGGTCATAGTCTGCTGTGCTCAAGATGTGATTTCAGCTCGAGAAAATGGCTTGAGATTAAGTCTAAGCGATGTGATGGAAAAGGGGATTTCTCTCTAATCCAGGCTGTTCTTTGCAGCCAAAGTTACCCAAGGCATGTCAAATGGTCTAAGTACCCTACAGATAAGTAAAAGCTGAAGGAGAATTGGGGAATTTCCTATGCATGAAAATATTTGATATGGTTGTTTTAATGTATTCTGTGGACACTGTCAAACATCTGTCAGAATGACACCCTGTCACTTGAGCGTGATTACGCTTTGATTATGTTTATCTCTCTGGAGATAATGCATACATTTGGAGACAAAATGATAAAATCAAATGGACAGATCTGTTTCTGCCTCACTTGTATTTAAAAAGAAGCAAAGAAAAAGGAGATATCAAACAACAATATTCCTTTCTTTTGCCCCTTTCTTCCTCTTGCTTCACATCTTGGAGGAAATCTGTTGCAAAAATATCTTTTTCACATTAAACTAGGAAAATTATCTGTTCCTCCATTGCCCTACACAGTCCACATTTAATGGGTCTACATGTGTGTTTACTTCCTGAGGTCACCTCTGTCTCAAGCATGCTTGAAATAAATGATGCTTTACTTGATGCTGTGAAGAAAAGACTACACTTAATTCAACGCGTGTGATCTGCTGTGAGCTGAAGGCGGGCCTGGCGGGTGCTTATTTTGCTCATGTGCAGACTAAAGTGCTAGACTTTTGAAGTGCCAAAGTGTGGAGGGGAAAGAGTATGTTCTGTTCCCCCTAGGTGATAGATTCTGCTTTGGCAAATGCCAAAAGGATCAACCAGATGCTGGAACATCTGCGAGTTTAGTTCACTCTCTGAAAACTCCATATGGCAGCGCTCCCTTGGTGGTATGGGTAAGAAAAATAATTAATCCTTTCATTATTCATCATTTTCACAGAGCTTCCCCTCGTATGGTGACAGTTGTAAAAGCAAACACAGCACTTGTTGACACATTTGGCAGCACTGTTCATTTTCTAAAATGCTAATGATGAAGTTCCTTTAGCATTCAGTTTGTTCACTTACTTTCTGTTTGTAAAATACGTTGATCATGTTGAGTTGACTATAGCAGAACACTAACATGGTGCTTCATGTTGATTAAAACAAAGAATATATTTTTCTCATTCTATTACCATCATAATGCACTAAAATATTTATTAAAATACTCTGTCAATCTAAATAGCATGTCTACCACAACCAAAGAAATGTAAATTTTTGTTCTCTTCTGTTAAGAATGGTAACACTTGAATAAACGTGTAGCCATCTTGCTTTAGACAAAAAAAAAAAAAGCTTCCTATATAGGAAACTGTTGCTGTAATACTGCACCTGAAAGAATAGGTTTATTTAATCCTCAAGAACTTCAAGGCAAGAGGTGTAATTGTAGTGACTAAAACTTAACATGCAGTGACACTTTCTGTTTCTGAAGAGACATGTAGCAGCTTGCTCAACAACAGTAGCTGGTGAGTTTGAGTGTATTTACTTTAAAGTGATGAGTTATGGATGGATAAAGATCTTGTCAGAAGACGTGCATCAAACTACTTGTCATCTTAGAAAAACGATAAATTACAGATGAAATTCCTGCTGGATGTACAGAAGAGGAACAGTGGAGAACTTGCGCATCGCTATTTTCTCTCATAATCCCCTTTCTAATCATTTTGGACATCTGGAAGATCATTTGTCCAGAAAAAAAAGAAGCTCTGTGTCCTTCCAAGAGGGAAAAATCCCAATGCGATCCATGTGTGGGATTTCTCTCATGAAATGAAGTGGGTTCACCCACAGTTGTGTTCGAGAACACCGTCATGAAGAAATAGTTTGGATCAAAAGTGACGTAAATTAACTATTTTCTCTATTCTGATGCCTGGTTTGAACTTCAGGAAGTTGTATTCACCACATTTTGGTCAACACACGTTTGAGTTACAGTCGATGGCTGGCCTTGTCACAAGTTTTGTTTACTAGCAATCAACCATGTACCTTATAAACTGGCTTAGAAATGTATGTACACTGTGTTTATTAATAATAATAATAATAATAATAATAATAATAATAATAATAATAATAATAATAATAATAATAATAATAATAATAATAATAATTCTATATTGTCATTATTAAAACATGTAATAAACAATATTTACAGAGGGAAGATGAATACTATTGACCATCCCGTACCGATGGCTGGTTGGTATGTTCATTCTGGTTTTAAGAAGATCCTAATTTCAAATTCCAGCCGGGTCTAGCACATTTCTGTGTGGAGTTTGGATGTTTTTCTCATGCATGCATGTGGTTTTCCATTAGGCTTCCAGTTTTGTCAGAAAAAGAAAACTCATTTTTAAAATGCTTGTTTCTTCATTCTTTAAAACATATTCTAGATTTGCTCTTTCATTCTTCATTTTCTGCAGGCTAAAAAAGAAAGAAAGGAGAAAATATAAAAACTGTTTTGACAACAACTTCCTAATGGTTAAAAATACTTTAAAAAAAATCAGAGGAATCTTGAGTATCAAATATCCATCACTCATATTTGAATGTCAGTGGGCAACATTGTTCTGTTCTGTCATAGATGTGAATTCTGCTATAAATATGTCTGTTCTGCTTTATTTTTTTATTATGTAGCTTGAACTGTTATTAAAATCAACTGCCTGCTGGGGCAACCCATCAGGGAGTAATGCTTGAAAGCTTAGCTTGTTTAGTGTGTGCCCCTGTTCAGGCTCAAAATACTTAAATGTACCTCAGATTCTCTGACTCAAAAAGTTTTATTTAAGTATAAAAATTTAACTTGTTACATAAAAAAGTATTCAGCTACATGTTGTTTTGGAAGAGATGAAACAGAAATAAATAAGCAAAAGATTTTCTTGTACAACTTTGTGATGAAATAGACTATTGTATTTTAATCTCCAAAGCCGTGTTTTGATCATTTTTTTTATATTTTTATTTTCTTTCCCTCCAGGGGTCTTTTTCTGGGCTCTAGTGTCCCTTTAAATGAAAGTAGGCTGACAAGAAAGGGGAAAGGAGAAGAGGAAGTCATGCTGTAAATGTCACCGGGTCTGGAAATCAAACCCGCGACGAGGACTCAGGGCCTCCAAATGTGGGTCGCGCTATCTCCTACACCCATGTTTTGATCATTTTTGCAGAATGTTTTAATGTTGTTTATATCTTACCTTCTCATAAAACTTGCCATGCAATTAATTACATATATCTTGATAACCAGTTTGATATATAATGAGTATTTAGTATAACTAGAGAATAATACTTTTGTTCTGAAACAACTGAGCTGTTATTTAAGTTAACATTGGATGAACTTTTTTAAAAACATATAAGCATCTTTCTTGTACTGCTACCCGCCTCCTCGTTTCCTCATCTATTTAACACTTGGTACCGCTCTTTCTGCTGCTGTGCCTTGGCACACTTCTTATCAGACGTGTTCAGCTGTCGGTGAAGCGTCCATAGAGACTGACAGCATGCTGTGCCACTTGGCAATGGTCGAGCCTCTTAATTTGCAATACTGTCCAATATTTTTCTAATGTCTTTTTTCCCCTCCAGTAAATTCACCTCCACATTTTCTCTAACCTTTGCAGTTGTGTCTCAAATGCAGAAGGGTTCTCAAACAAGCCTTAAGTTGAGCAACTACTTTTTGTTTATTGTAACTAAGCCAAAATTATTCTTAATTGCACCTTTAAAAACCAAATGTGATTTTGAGCAATCAGATTAAAACCATCAAAATATGTCAAAAATTAGACGGTGTGGATAGTCAGTGCAGGTTGCTGATAAAATATTCTGGGTTAAGTGGCCTCTCCATTTTCTGTAACATGTTATGAGACTTTCTATGACTTCATGCAAGAAATTGCTTCAGGCAAGACATGATGGGACTTAATGGCACTGTAAGTTTGAAATTATCTCTGCTAATACACTGCAATAACCAGAACCTTGAACGTTGGAGAGGTGCACACACCTCCAAATTGCACCTATGCTCAGCTTTACTACTTGGTGACAGACCACAAATATTTTTCAGGCAGCATGCACCTGTCAGGTTGACGAAGAAACCTGACAGGGATTATGTTTTGTGATAAGAAGCAAAAGCCTGTAGCTATATCTTACATGTACAAATGATCTGACCTTGTTACTCTGTGTCTCTTGTTAAAAACATTTTTATAAACTTCTCAGTTTTGTATTTTGGTTTAAAAAAAATTAAGAAGCAGCAAATATCAAGAGATACTCATGCATAACTTGTTAACTTCAAGAGCTGGAGCAAATGAGAACTTCTGCAGTAATGGTGCTGTTATTGTAAATTATTATTATTTTTTTTTTAAACTAGAGCATACTGCTTGATTTTAAATCCACACCTGTGAAACTCGTTGGTGTGTTGAAAGGATCTCAGTCAAAAATCTTTGTGGTAAAACATGTGTAGTCTGGATTATGTAGTTGACGGTGGACAATATTCAAAGTTTCACTGCTAAGCAGATGCATGAAAAACTATTCAGAGAAGTAAGATGATTGGATAACTTCTACAACTGAACCTTATTCTTCCTCATGCCCTGAAATGTAGGCCACATAAACAAATAAAATAGAAATTGATTATTCGTGGCGAAGCAACATTTCACAAGTTCATTTCGCAGAGCCATTGAATGGTGGAGCAACTATTATCTTTCAGCAGTGTACAGAAAGAGGCTGAACACTCTGGCCTTCTTTCTTTATCCAGCCGTTAAATTCAATAAATACACAATTCATACCATAAAACCCATAAGCATTCCAAGATGTTGCTGCTTCTGCTTTATATTCACTTTCGAACAGAAAAATAAACCCAACCGCCAACAGCAAGTGAAATTTGGGAACAATTTGGCATTCATTTGAAGCAATGAATAATGGTCCCATTGTCATATTGGATGAGCTGACAAACTTTAAAGCCTCTCATCAATTATTTGCCTCTAATTTCCTTGGAGCAACTCTCCAGGAGGAGGGTCTGCAGCTATCTCTGTGCTTCAGCACCTAGCAGACTCTCAGGGAAGAAGCCATTAGCAGAGATCTGTTTATATTGGCTCACCTCAATCTGTGCCCATACCACCTCACTAATGTCAGACATATTTAACAACCGCCTGCCTTATCGGATGTACACACAAACAGGAGACACAGGTGGGAAAATCAATCAGCTATGGAAATTGGGTCTTATTTGCCTAATATATGCAGAAATAAAAAATAAAAAAACTAGAAAGAATTCTGAGTTTCAATGAAACTTTTGAAGTTTTTCATAATTTGAAAGAAAGTTTAAATATCATGGCTAACAAAAGTGCACAGAAATTCTCAGCATTTGGTCTAAACAGCACATTTTAAGTGCAAGTTTTGTGGGAGCGTACGATTAGTTCCAACGTTTTGTTTCTGTTTGTGTGACAAATCAAACCACCTGCTTTAGAAAAAAATAATGGTTACAATAAAAATAAAGTCATTCCATCTCCAGAAGGCATTTTCACACTGCATATGTGAGAAGACTGCTTGAAAGAGCTGTCTGACTAGATTTCCTCATAAGGAAATCAAACAGCAATAAAGCTGTCACTTACGTGTTGAAGCAAAGATATCACCATAATATTTTGTTGTGAATATGTTAGGTATTTACAGTAAATCACAGCTTGCTACCAGGCTGTGAAGGATGGAAAAGTTATGTGAATATGAATATCTTGTTTACTGGATTCAAAATACCCTGCACATGTCACTAATAATCAAGAATGGGGTTGTAGTGATGAAACATTTTCCATGTCTAACTGAAAATAAGCTTTACTTCTTTTCTCGTCGGTAAATTTCAGAAACACTTGTGCATTGAAGAAGCAATGAATTTATGGAAGTATACAACGAATATCTTGTATATATATATATAAAACAAATTGGTTTCATGAATTGATTATGGAAAATGTCAACAAATTTGGCAATCAGTTTATCGTTAACTTGACTACAGACTCTAAATCATGCCATCTGCTGAAAGACCAACCTCAGAGCAGATGTTAGTATTTTTCAGGCACATAGTGCTATTTTGTAGCACAATAAAGTAACTATGTTTCCTTCAGTTGTCATAAAAATGCTGAATTTGGCAAATACTAAATATATTTAAAAAATATTAAATTTGACTTTGCAATGTAAAACCTTGAAATTGGCCCTTTGTCTCTTTAAGAAACTTCTGCTGGTTCCGAAACTCGGCAATGAGCATGTCATGACAACCAGTGTTGTAGAAAGTACTAAAAAAATGTACTTAAGTAAAAGTACAAATACATGGACAAAAATGTACTCTAGTAAAAGTAAAAGTACCACATTAACACTTTTACTTGAGTAAAAGTAAAAAAGTACTGGCTTTTAAAAATACTTAAGTATTAAAAGTAAAAGTACTTCCTGAATGCATGACTTAATCTCTAATACAATATCATTAAGTGTACCTATCATATTTAATTTTAATACATGAAATATGTGCCATTTTAATTAACAATACCACAGATAGAGCATGTTTTTAGTGTGTTTACTCTCTGTGACAGTTTAGATTTAGATTTGTGATTCTATGCATCATAATTTCAGGGATGGAAACATCTTAAATCCACATTCCCATAAAAACACCTAGATATTAAATACTGAGAGCTGAAATAAATGTAACCAGTATCATTATCAATTCAAACTCTTCTTCATTCTGCTTTGCTTCCATCTCTGTGGCACAATCCGCAGTGGTTTCCTACCAACCCTAAAAGATACCACCCTGGACGTTCGCCCATATCACCCATGTCAGAAACCACAACTGTCTGCTCCATTAAACATAGAAATTAAGGCAAAACACTAATGGTAAACAACACTCAACTATGAACACTGTCCAAGGTCCAAGAAGCAAGAAGTAACCAGGCAGAAGGACAATGACTGTTCTCACCCTGTCTGCCACCATGACAGGTTACCAACACAATCAAAGAGCAATGAGCAGCTGTGCGTTACACGTTCTTGTTTTGTTTATTGGCCAATTAAATAAATCTATCTATTTTTTAATTAAATAAAATAATAATAGCTACTGCAGTGTATGCAGAGCGTCACAAGAACAAAGAACTGCTCTTAGTGAGGCTTCAGTCCTATAGGACTTAGTAAAAATCCATCCAGAAGAATCGGATCGTTCATCACTATCACTATGTAGCAGATTTTGGTCACAGCGTTGTCCCATATATGCGACACCTAAAACAACACTTCCACACAATAATTAAACGCATGACTGACAACTTTTTTTTTATCACAGAAGCACCATATGTGTCTCTGAACAGCTAGTTTTGCTAACATCCGGTCCACTTAGCTTACCTTCCTTTAAGCTTCCTTTCCAAGTGACGCTAAAAGTTGGACGAAGTTTCCACCGTCTGTGAAAGTGAAGCGCTGCTGATTTTAGATGTCGCCAAATCTTATAATTTATGTAGCGAAATTCTATTATTGACGATTAGACAGACATCTCCCGCTTAGTGGAAACCACTGCGCATGTCTGGGAGCTCCGCGACTGAAAGGAGGAGGCGATGGGTGACGACAGTAATTAGTAGGTCACGTTATTACTTGGATTTACAGCGCCTTGTTAAGTCCCTGAACTTCATATTTTAACGGGGAAAAAAGCGCAATGCGACTTGGATGTAACGAGTAACGCGACGGTTTTGTAGAAATGTAGTGAGTAGAAAGTACAGATACTTACTGTAAAATGTAGTGGAGTAAAAGTCGAAAGTATCCATTATTAAATATACTTAAGTAAAGTACAGATACACGAAGATTGTACTTAAGTACAGTAACGAAGTACATGTACTTCGTTACTTCACAACACTGATGACAACAATCCTCTATCAAGCATTTTTCAACATTTCTACAAACATTTCACTGATAAGCAGTTTGCATGAGAAGCTCAGCAAATTCGTAGATCCACCAGGTGTGTGCTAATTGCTGCTGGCACTAGTCTGAAGGGGCTGAAAGGGGTAGTAGCAGCGGCAGGTGCTCTGTGAGACAGGAGCTCAGAGGAGGAACTGTGTGGAAAAGGCAGCGGTCGATTAGGAGTAAGGAATTTGCACATTCATGGGAGATTAGATGTATTTCTCAAATATGCATAAAAGAATCAAAGCAACACTTCAAGTAGGTTTTTGATGAGGAAATAACATTATAACATGATGTAAAGCTCGGGAAATTGTATTTTACATAATAGTTCTCTGTTAAGCCAATAATTTTGCAAAGGACTTGTATATATTTAAAGATGCAAAACCTTCTTTGCCTCTAAATATGCTCTTCTCAGAACTCTTCAATTTCATAGTTTTAACGTTACCCGGTTCTGTTTCTGTTAACAAAAAATACTTAAGCACCTTTTGCCATCCAATTATTAATCACTTGATTGAAAACTAATCAACATATCAACCCTACACTGTATTGATGTTAAGTCAAGCAGAAGAGGCTGAGCTCTTCACATTTTGATTTGAGTATTTTTTAGCTGCAGATGCATCCCTTACTACAAATGATCAGACTTACACTATAGTAATGCTGTTTTATTACATTTCAGGCAACACAATTTTTACTATTTAAAAAAGGAAATGAAGTATTATTCTGTGTAAATGTTCTTATGCATTTCTAATATTGTATAAAATAAGCTTTAGAGGATAAGTATAAAATCTGAATAATGTGCCAGGTTTTTTTTTTTAAAACAATTACTCGATTAATCATCAGAATAATCTGACCTGCATGTACATAATAAGAAACTTGGGCCTTAAACCATTGAGTTGTTAGCATCATAACTATTTTATAGAGCACACAAGAAATACTGTATGTGGTGTATACAGGAACCAAACAAGAAGGTGGTAGTTAGCGAGAATCATAAAAGTGGACTTTCTCAGCTTGGTAATGGGATGTTACCCCCACCTCTCTTTTACAGTCGTTATCTCTCTACATGTCAAACACAGCCGGAAGCTGCAGCAAGGAGGTTATTAAACTTCATCTATTATTGACGAGTCAAAGACCTCTCATAGTCTGAACTTGCTGACACCTAAATTTTTTTAGAGTCATATGATTTTAATGTCTAGCTCTGCTTCAAAGAAATGCAAGTGCAAAACATGCATGATTTGCTTGGCTACGAGCTTAAAGCTGTAGCGGTTTATCCATTATCTTCTCTTTATCTGAAATTGGGTGGAAGGTGTAGCATTTACTGCTCTGTGTTTTTAGTGAGAGCTTCCAGTTCATTCCCAAGAAATTCCTGGGTGAGAACTGATATATAGTTGCTTCATTGGTTCCTGGATAAGCCATGGAGTATCCCCCCAGCATGACATGCTTTAAACTTGGGGTTAAGTGCCTTGACAGAAAGCTGGAATCGAAACTCTGAGCCTAACGATTTCAGGACAACTATTTCTCCCATTTACCACAGGAATTCACACACCCAGGATGGGAAACCCGAACCAACTCAACAAGCCACTCCTTTCAACGGAGTGGCTTGTTTCTGCACTCCCAGATCCCAGTGCTCCTCAATGCATCTCTACAGCTGAGTCCAGCCCACACTCCACCTTATTTTACTTGTTTGCATCATGACAATCTTTCTTTTGAACATGGCTCATATTTCATGACCATTAGCGCAGGTCAAAACGAAGGCAGACTGGCAAGTTACTATATAGAGAGGTTCCATCAACCATCTCCCACCTATCCTACCATCAGTCATGAACAAGGCACTGTATTACTTTAGTTCCTCCCTCTGCAGCAAGCTTGAGTCTCATGATAACTCAAAGCTTCCAGACTTAAATGTCTGCTGCCTGGATAATAAATTAAAGCATATATTTAAAAAGATCAAGCAGAGCTGCTGAAAATTACTTATGGATTACTGTGTGATGAAATACAAATCCAGGATCTTACAATTGTCCGTCCCGCAATTAAGTGGCATGGCTGCTTCAAAAGCATTGGTATTCTTAGCTCTCCGACAGCCTGGTGGGAACATCTTAAAATAGCAGAAGACTTTTTCTCCCATCTACACCAACACCCATTTTGAACAGTCCTAATATTCTGCTAAACTTTGCAGAAGTATAGCCATGTTCAATAAATTAGGATGTATTCCCCTGAGGCTCCTTTGTCATCTTAAAAATTTATATAAAAATGTTTTTGTTGTTTTTTATGGGTCTGATGTAATATTCTAAAGGTAAATGAATGAAACTTTAACTCTTTTTAAACACTTTAGTGCTTCTTGTTGGCCAAGTAAGAGATTAATTCATGTCTTATTGAGTCATTGCTGCAAGAATTGAGTAACATCTGCATCCACACTGGAAGTGTATATGAATATTTGGAAATTTTTCAAACTAGATCTGATGATGGCAAAAGGCAGTCTAGTCTTTTCTCTAAACACAGCAGGAGCTCCTCAGAGCTTTTCTTGATCCTTACATTCTGGGGTTAAAACTTGTGCACATTAAAGTTTACAACTTGTACTCATGTTGGTTCAAGAATCTAGTGTTTAGATTAAGAAGAGGAAGCCTTCCACATTCATTCCAGTGACTCAAGACTGTGAGAACAGGCAGGTACATCTTGATGGATGAGGAGAAATGATAAGTCAGTGACAACATTCAAAACAATCTTCCTACAACATTTTCAAACCGCCTGTTTGTGGAAGAAGAGTGTTTATCGTAAAACAGGGATGATGGTCCAACTACATCTATCAGTGTGTCCATTCTCTGGTTTTTGTTGCAAATCATATCCTTATCTTGTCTGCTGTCAAAGCTGTCTTCTAAAGGGACCTCTGTTATTTCTGTGTTTACTAGTTGACAGTTTCTGCACCTCCTTGTGGGCTTAGGTTTAGCAACTACAAATGCGTCATGTTGATAATCAGATGATTGTGTAAAAGCAAAATTACAGTACCTATAAAAAGTACACAACCCCTGGGACATTTGATCATTTCTTATTACTTTTACAAAACAATCATGATCAACAAAATTTAGCATTTTTGACGAGATTTTACCAAAAAACATCTCATATCGAAGTGATAATTGAATTCTACAATCTGAAAGCTAAATAAACACATTTTAATATAACATAAAGAGACTGCATACATATTCATTCTCTTTGAAGTGACTGCCCTAATATAACAGAGGTCCAGCCATGAATGAATGCACCTTTCCAGGATACACTGCATTAACCTTTTTTTTTATCCAATCTCTACAAGGATCATGTGAGATCATGGTTTAAAAGTCTAAAGTAAGTTCTGTATTTATTTATTTTTTTCTGGCAGCATTTAGCATTTGGGGGGACGTGAAGGGGAGATTCCTTTTCTTCACCAGGTGAGTGAAGGACTACATCTTAAAAGAAACCCTACATCGCAAATTGACCAATTTGTAGTTTGCTGATTTGGTTACTGTATTCCAGACACCACAACTGCTTTTTTCCATGTCTATTCAACAAATGTTATGGCTTTTCTTTATTCATCCAACCAACACAGCGCTTTGGTCCCTTTATTAAACAGAAATTATCCCGCATAAGAACAGTTCAAGTAAGGGTTGTGCCTGGGCAGAGCAAATTAGTTGAAGTGGGACCACCAGGCAGCCTTTGTGGAAGTATTTCACAAGCCACCAACTCCCTCAATTTACTCATCATCCCCTTCCGAGTTTGGACTACGTTGCCTTACCTCAAAGTCCACTCTACATGGCTTCAGAGCTTGAAGTGCCTCAGAACCTACTACATGCTGACTCAGCAGCAGTTTTCATGCCAACAGCACCACCAGTGAAAGATCTCATTCATCACACAGTGTTGACTACTGACTACTTCGGTTTTCCTCTACATAGCTACCATCTGCTTACTCCATAGATATCTGTGCTCCAGAGACTCCCACCTTTAGCATCCTAACCTCCAAAACCATCATTATCATCTTTCTCATGTGCAGCTCCTGTTCCATCTTCATCACCACCCTTATCTGTGCTGGCTCCCCTGATCTGTCTCAGAGAACTACGCCTTTTTCTATGGCTTCAGTTCAGACTTAGATTCCTGTTTATGAGAGAGGAATTTTGAGTTTCATCTGTGTTTGTGCTTTGGTAACATCATTCTTATTTATGTCTTGTTTTTGTTCCTTATTAATGATCAACGTGTCTTACCCTACTTAGTTTTGTCAGCAAACCTTTATAGCTTTAAAGGTTTCCCATTTGTCCTTAAAAACTGCTGTAAAATTTCCTTGAATGGACTAGAATGGTAAAAAATAGGAGCTAATCATGGCCTCCATGCTCTGACAACCATGTGTACCCCCAACAATCACACAGTTCAGGATTAGTCAGTTGCAAAGAAATTCACAGTATGTCAGACTGCAATCATTAAATGAAAGTTCCTCTTCACTGCTTTTGCCCAAAATCACATGATGTATTCGTATGCAAATGCAAGTAATGCTGCAAGCATAATGTCATCTTCGGTTGACAGGTTATATTTGAAAATGGTTGGAACAGATGTGAGGAATTTCATTCAAATTTATAATGTGAGATTTTTGCACCAACGCATATAATGCATACATAATACAATAAGAATTGTTTTCTTTTTTGGGTATCCTCAGACTTTCGTCTTAGTAGGAATTAAATGCAGGAAAAGAAGTGTGAAACATTTTGGTATTCTGCTTCCTCAAAGTCATTGTAAAATACATTTTTATTTAAATCAGTTGTGCTGTGAGAAATAATAAATCCGAGCTACTACATCTACTCATGTAGTTTGCACATTCCCTCATACCTACATTTTTTGCTATTGTTGTACTGTACAGACAACAATAACAACAAGGTTTTCCATCTCACCATTTAAAATTTGTGTTTAAGTCAGTGAATCCAACAAGTGAGATTCCACCATTATTTCTGTGTTGACCTTGTTATAACATTGATCTGTCCTTGGGGAGGGGCACTGAGGATAAATCTGAGATCACACAATCATCACTACAATCAAAGGCAGGCTTGTTTCTTCCTTGCTGCCAGTTTTATATCTTCTATAAAACTATGCTGTGTGTAATTTGAAGGGATATTTTTAGTTGAACTTGGTAGTTTGGAAATGTAACCATCTGTTCACCAACAAAACAACCTTTCTTTAGGTGGAATCACTCTTGATAAAAAATAAAAGGAATAAAGGGTAATCTGGATTGCAGTAAAACACAGAAAATCCAGTTATTCTTGCTTTCTGCATGAGCCGCAGCTGACAATAACATACAGTGGTAATTTAAGATATAGAACTGACCACATCCTTCAATGAAGAGTGACATACATGAGGGTGTACCATCTATTTATCTACCTGTCTCTGAAAAAAACCCGGCTGCCTTGGCTTTCTCAAACGCTGCAAAGTTTAGCTTCACACATTAATAGGACAAGTCTCAGATCAATAATTATTGATTAAAAATCTCCATTATTGTCTTGTAAGACATTACTGCTGTACGATTACCCCAATTATAATAAAGGCAGATGATTTTAGAACAACACAAAATCAGATGAGCGAAAGTTGTAATCATGTTTTCTCACATATGACCCAGGGGCTCACCGCCTTTCTTGTTACATTCTAATGGATTCATTAACCAAAGACAATGATTTATTTGTTTCTGGCGAGTATAACTGCTTAATGGTAGAGTGCATGGAAATGAGCACACATTGATATTTGCACATATGGTTTATTGACTCCTGTGGAGAAATTAAGACGTACATTAAAGTAGAAGAAAAATAGATAGACACTAATGAACAGCAAATGTTTTCCTAATTCCTTTAACACAATGTTGGCTGTGCTTGTGTTTTTGCCAAGAAAAATCTTTTCAGCTGCTTTCCAGCTTCGTCTAATTGAACAAGTATTTTGGGCTTTCTTGCAAGCTGTGGCTTTCAGAAAAACTAGTTGTTAACTGATGTTATACCATTACGAGTTTAGAAATAGACCACCATTTAAATTGATTGGTTTCCTGTTACAGACTCAATTTTTAGTAGAGTTCAATATTGTTAGTGTTGAATTGGGGTCATTTACGGAGCGTGCTATCTCTCTGATTTTTATAAGCTCTGACTTGACGTGTGTGAGATCAATGAATTTAAGTTAACAGCAAAAAAATAATAAATATTTCCCTGTTACTGGTTTGCTTCTGCCAGTTTTAATCTTTATTCGTCTAACTCTATATTCTAGTGTTAGGCGAGTAATAATCTATAACAGATTAATAAAAGCATCAAAACTTAAAAAACTAATCTAGATTAACAAGAAACAGAAAAATTACACTACTGTATGTACAGGCAAAAATGTAATTTAGATATATAAAATAATCCCATACACCGAAATGAATGTTTTATTTTTTCTTTGTTCACTGGTTCTGGTGATACATTCTACAATGTTTTAGACATAGACGGTACCTGCAGCATGTTAATCTAATAAATGACAAAATAGTGAATTATGTCAAATCTTGTTATGTTTTATTGACGTCGCAGTGACGTTACTAAGATGATTCATTTTGTATATTAACTTTTGGCTCCTGAAGCCAAACATTTGGCTTTTGGTATCATCAGATAATACCTGATAATACCAATTTATCAGGTATTTCTTACCTGATAAACAGTTTTGTTGTACTAGTGTGTCACACACAGTTATAGTCTTCAGCTAAAACTTTGCTGATTAAAATAATTTTATGAAGACCCACATCTTAAAGGGAACCATCCAGTTTGTAAAAATAGAGAAGAATCTGTCTGAACACAGATCCATTTCTCTACTTTTTTGTGAATCAAATAGCAGTGATGTTAGGCTGGTATTTTATGTGGGATATGACAGAGACTCAACCTGCTCTGCCACAGATAACATTTGCACCAGGCCATGATAGGGATGAGCTAAATTAAGATGGGAACCAGCTCAGTGTCTCTGAAAACCCACGGATGATCCTAAATTTACCTTGCAGTAAAGCATCACAGAACGGGCCAATGGCTGGAGACATGAATAAAGTCAATAAACGTTGTACTGACCCTTTATGCTGAATCTCGTGTTTTCAGTTCTGTTTCATGCTGTATAGCTCTCAGCAGCAGTGGTTCCAACTGGGCTGACCAGACAGGTCTGGTTTGAAGTCAGCTGTTGGAGCAGGACACAGAAGAGTCGTTTTCCAGATCTCTCAGTCAGAGGACCGCTAAACTTTATCAATGTCTGTATTTCAAAACATTCGGTGTTAAAAAAAATCCAGTCTAAATCTGTTATTACCCAGAAGATTTTAAAATGGAAGTCATGACATATTCAATTGCGTTTTATTTTCTTTTGGTTGAAATAACAAAGTGTGAAGAAAAAAAAAAACACACACACACATTGAATGTGGTCCCAATAACTGCATATAAAGAGTAAAATTGATTGATTGCACTTAAATTATGAGCTATTCGTCTGCGGTGGTCTGAATCTATATAATCGTACAACTTCCTGGTCTGCATCGGTTGTATTTAATCAAATAATTCAAATGTTTAGAAGCTGATCTGAAGGATGAATGCCTGCTCCCAGACCAGAGAGCAGTCAGGAGCCGAGAGGACGCCCCATGTTCTGAGCTAATGTGTTCTTTTTTTGCTTTTTTTTTAAAATTGTTTTGATGTAAACTTTTAATTTTGGGTCTTCACTGGCTTTAAACCATAATCATCATCAAAAAAAAACAAAAAAAAACGTTAACTTATGTCTGAGGTATATCATTGTGTCTGCCCGAGCTTCACTTTTTAGTTTAATATACTAAAGTGAATTTACTTTTCAATAGTATTCGAGCTCTGAACTTTTCTGAAAACAAACAAGGTGTAAGACAGGTCCACCATGGGTGTGTGTTCATCTGAAGAGAATAGTGGAGCATCATGCACATTTTTCTGCCTTTAGGCGAATGTCAGATTTGCCTGGAGGTCAGAAGCAAAAGATGGAAGGCATAAACTGGAGGGACATAGTGCCGCTCCTTGCAGAGATAAGACAGCCAAAAATGATGGGACCAGAAGGTAGAACAGGAAAAAAAAGGTATTTATCTATTTCTAAGGATTTAAATTCACTGTGAATACCACAGGGAATAAAGAGGATTCTGGCACACATGTTGGAGGGCAGCGTGACCTTTTTAGTCCCTGCTGCAGGTGACATTTGTGTTTTTTGAGTAAATATTTTTAGGAAAGTGAGGGAATTTGTAATAATGTGTAATGTGTGTTCAAATTATACTCTTTATCAAACAACAACATGTGTACTGATAATAGAAAGCTTGGGTTATTTGAATGGCAAGTCAATTATGATAGCGGTTTTGATAGATGGTACACCGACAGATGTGTGTTTGTAAACCAGAGGATTTTGTAACATGTTTAGATCAGCCAATTATCTAAAACTGTGAGAGGATCATTTTTGATGGGCAGCATGCCATTTAATATTAAGTTCCTTTGTCTAAATGTTCTAAAATACAACATGTATTTAAATAGAGGCTTTAACTGGTTCATGTTCTCAACTTTGTTTCCCGATGTTGGATTATCTGGATCACCCGAAGATTCCCATCTCCTCTTATAATGATTGTCCTTGGTGGAGTCTGACAGGTAATAGCAAGCAGCGTTTGACCTCTGGGATATGTCTTATATGTGTGAGCTCAAGCTGACAGCAGCTTAACTCCTGTGTTAAGGCCTGTCTTCTGATGAAAGAGAGAGTTGAAGGAATACTGCAGAACATTTTTCCAAACTGAAGCAGTTATCTATAGCAGCAGCCGTCACTGAAACACCTGCACACTATTACTGTCCATATTAATATTACAGACATAAGACCTGTCTGACTTTATAATATGTGATCTCCTTTCTTATTATGCCTCTGTCTATTTTCAAAGTCTTTTTGTGGCATTGTATTACTTTTCCTATTTGGCTGCAGCTCATCGGCTTAGATGGGAATTTTTAATGAAATTTTCGACGACATTACATCCGAACTTAATTCAAGCAATACAAATATATTCGTTCAAACAAGAGAGAAGCCAGATGAAAGGTAGGCATTCGGGCTGGGATTTTTTTTCTTTTCTTTTTTCGCTTTGGTCATTTAATTTATAAATAAAGCAAGAAAAGTAAGAAACAAAAAGAAATGCTCCTGTTTGGTGAAACGTCAACTCCTTTGTTCCTTCACAGTTTTAAACTTAATCCTGTTTAATCTGCTTCATCTAGATGAGACAAAAAGACTGACTCAAATGCATGCGGCTAGTTATGTACCCTAAAATCAAACTCTGAGTGTTTTGGACAGTTTAATTTCATTATAAATTGTTATAACTTTTCTCAACAACCCTGGCAAAAAATCCCTAAAAAAAAAATGGAGGAATTCTAACACAGTGGCATATCCGCCATAAAAATGTGGAATATAGAAAAATTATTAAAATGTATGTTTTAGTTTGAGTAGTAGCTAAAAAAATAATAATAAAATCACCAATTGCACAATTACTGGTACACCTGCTGTATGTACTCTGTGCAACAGCATTTCTCAGATCCCAAAGAGAGAACTGTTATTAAACCTCGTGAACAGTTTCTCTAGATCGTTCAGAGTCCTGAATCTCGAATCCTGTTTCTTATTCTCCTTCCTCCTCCTCACTCTCCACATTTTGGTAAGATTTAGACTGAGATAACGATGCAATAGTTTGCTATCCCGTGAAATAGTTCTGTTGATTTGGCCATATATTTAAAATCATCCAAAGACCCCCCCCATTTTCAGTTTGTTGCAAAAAAGTTACATTTTAGTTTAACCTGAGCAAAACTTGCAGCTCAAGTTGAAATATCAGTAGAGTAGCAAACCTCACATGTTTATATTTGGGATAGTGGGACAGTAAAAAAAACATTTTCCTTCATTTTAATAAGAAGATGTTCTGACACGACTCTTCAAATAACAGGTGATACTTTGATGTGGAATGTTAAATCCATTTTAAGTAAGTCTTGTTGATGGTGTTCCCTTTTTTTCGTCTGATGTGTTTTTATTCCAGATGTGACCAGTGTCTCCAACCAAACTGCCCTTTAGGGACATTACATTTTAACCTTAGCTGAACTTATTTTAATCAGTCACACATTGTCCTGAGGCTTGGTTGCTTCATGTGTGTCGATGTGCGTCCCTAAATGGGTTGAGGTACTATTAATTGTCTCACTGGCAATTTCAATAGAAAAAAAAATGTTTTTGATCGTGAGGTTATGTTATGGCAACAAAACATAAACATGTTTTAAGGCTTTATTTTATTTTACACATGATTACTATGTATAGCATTAATATTGACAGTAAAGTTTATCTAAAAGTCTACAATAGATTAATCCATTTAAACGATATTGCTAAAAGCTAATACATAGTAATTCAAAGCTAATATAAATGAAGGCGTCGTATTTTACTAACTCCTTTTCCTCATATTTTCTACAGTCCTTTTTGCAGACATGAAGTATGGCACTCAGCGTTTAGTTGAAAGCCTCCGTCGCTTACAGTGTACTTCAGTTTGAATGCCAGACTAGAAAGGACCAAAGCTTTTATTTGGTTTTGAAGCAATTGCACAGGAAGGGGAAAAAAAAGATATGAAATGAAAGGTGAATGCAGCTCGAACTGAACAGATGTGAGTAATTTAAAATCCCCTATTATTTTCCATTACAAATATGTCACAGAAGCAGTGTGTCCATCCACAGTGTGCTGGAGGCCAGAGCCACCCCCACTGAGTTCTAGGAAGAACATCTGAGTCCTTTTCGGAACTACACCTGCAACTGATTATTACTGAAAGCAAAGACTGATAAGCGCTGCATCAATGCTACTCTCCTGGAAAACCCCTTATCAGGTGAATTAGAATAGCAACCACTTTGTGTATGATTCTTTCTGACTGAAAATGCACTTTTTACTCCCACAGCGAGCATTTGTGACAGTATGCAATGCTTACTTTAAGAGAGGTGTATGTGTATGCATCCTAACTCTGCATATTTTAAACTATGCCTGTCAACTAAAACCCAAGGTTTCTGCTAGTCCTGTCAGCATGGCCCTATTTTTTTCAAAATATTGTGCTCTGCCGCATGGCATAAAAGATTCAATATTGGTCAGAGGGGCACAACTGCTTTGCCCCTCAAACTTCAACTATAGCTGCCTTACGTTTCACCCTGTGTGTACCTGGCCTGAGGGCTACCGCGCCTGTGCTTCATCGACACCTACCTCTGTGTGGGGTGTGTTACTGCTCTAACCTGGTGCTATTTCTGCAGCATTTACAATTATTTGAAATAAATGTAGAATCTGTCAGCACCTACATTTGTTGTTTGCTATCACAGCTCAAAATGTCTATATTTTGGACAGGTCTCATTGTTGAGACTTAAGCATAGGACATTTTATGTGGAACATTTTTGAGTGAAGACGAGTCTTTTGACTCAAAATGTGTCCATGTTTACCAATAAAAAATGGAAGATACTTCTTTGCAGACCATATGAATGTGCCATGCATCCAAATATGTGAGAACGTTACCCATGTTGTTTACCTCATTGAACATGGGATTGAAGCATTAAATTGAAAGACAGGATTACAGGGAAAATCCGTATAGAAATCAGGGAATGTTTACTTTGAAAGGAGCCTGGTCAACAAACCCTGCCCCTCTCCCATCTCTGGATTATTGCAGTCCTTTGTGCCGTCTATTTTTCTAAAACTTCTCAGTTTGCCCCTCAGACTTTTTTATTCTCTTAAAAGTTTGGTGAGCTGCAAAATATATTTCCCAGTCATACAGAGCTGAATCAAATTTAAAATCTTCCTCTAAAGAGCAGTATTTTCACCTCCTCGGTCTCCTTCAGGAGCTTTTTAAAAACATTTCTTTGACTCTGCTTTGGGAACAGCTTTGAGATTATGTGGCTGTGCTGATTGTAACTTCAGATTTACAGCAGGGAATTCGTAGGTTCCAGAGAAGATAAGTCCAGCTGAGTTGACTTTGGCAAAAAAAAAAAAAAAAAGAACAAATAATAAAAAATAAAAAAAGACCCAGCTGCAAAGGTAGGCAACCTTTTTTCAGATATCTAAGGTTTAGATCACAACATACACCTCTAGACAGTCTGAAGTGTCGTCCTCTGGTGACAAACTACACAAAGGCTATCTTTTATGATCATAAATGGCAAAGACAGTGTACATGTCCTTTTTATAAAAAACAACAAAACAAGTTGCATTGTTAGGCAGTGCTAATACTTAATATTTCTGTCAGTGTCATGTAGCATCTTTGACTCTTTATGTAATGGTACTTCAAGACCAACTCCCCTAATGATTCATAAAACAGAATAGGCTAATTTGTGAAAACAGATCTTTCCAAAAGTTTTTAAAAAAACATTCAAAATTTCAATAATAAAATATGAATGTCCTCATGTGAACATTAATCAAGCTAATTCTGAGCATCTCTTTGCAGTGGGAATTGTACTCTGATCTTTTAGGATTCTCTTACAGATTTCAGGATTCCAGGTTAGAATCAGCTGTTTGTAGCTGAAGGATTTTTCTTTAAATTATAGGAATCCTTCTCCTTTCTATTACCACCTCCAAATTATTTATGACTACTTCATTTAGATAATTGGGATGCCATTTCATTCCTGCTAAAAAAAAAAAAAAGAAATACCTACACGGTTTTTCTATACTAGATATAAAGCAATAGAGACTGTGTGATAAAACTCCTTTGAATTTGGCATCAAGCAAAGCAATGGAAAACAAAATGAAAGCTTAGCAAATAGTAACCCAAACGAGTGATCACGTGGAGCTTTCACAGAAATGGATTCATCTTCACTTGAACTGATTAAGCTTAGGACACAGATGCTGACAGGAGCCGAGCAGGGAATAATCACAGTAGCGCTAACACTAGGAGAAAGGATTGCTTCTTTCCAGGTCTCTGTGCTTTAAAAGGATGCTACAAATCTACCGGCCTCATTCATAGGTGGCAAAATCCCATTTCAGTTCATTTTATATTGATGAGCTGAAGAAGCAAAATAATTTATTTTAGCAGAGAGAGTGGGGGAGGGGGAGGAATCACTGTTAAGATTAAATTTCATAATCCGAGATTATTTTTGGTGAAAAAGGTTACGGGAAATATCAAGCAGCATGATTTCTCTGGAGCTAGACTAATCCTTTATTACCAACACAGGTTTTAATATTTTTGTTTAATACTCTGTTTATATTACCTGAAGTAAGGTATACACTATGATGACAACTGCAACAAAACAATATGGATTTTTTTTTTTTTTCCCTGAGCTTCATAGGGAAAATATTACTTAGCTGCATTTGCCTTGCAAAGAAATAAGGAAATATTAAAGTGGGATTTAGCTGAACAAGAGGCAGTAAAGCTGTGTGTTGGATCTGGTTCTGGGTTTTAGAGTACAAAAAACTGCTGCTGGAACAAACCATTCACATTTTTGTTTAATTTCAGTGTCAGACGTTTTTCTTCTGTAATTATCATTGAATATTTTTATGTTATATTATTATTATTATTATCATGCATCCATACTTCCAACAATGAATCAAGCAAGTTTGTTCTAAAGTAGGGTTTCGTAGCGAATGAGCAGTCAATATGCACCAGGCTGTGTATGACTCCTTTAAAACTGCTCGAATAAGGGAGGTGAAATCACAAATATCTACTCTGACTGAGGTTCTGGAATTACTGCATCTCTAAATAATATAAAGTAGTTTATTATTACGCATTTCAGAGGTATAATGCTGGTCAGAACCGGAGCATAAATTACAATGTTTATCTGAATGCAACTAGAACTGCCCTATTTTAACACTCACATTTAGACTGTGGTTGGAACACAGTGCTTGTATATTCTGCCTTGAGGTGCTTGTTTTTCATTTTTCTTTTTGTATCATTGCACTTTTTATACATTTAAAGCATATAAAAAATTATACTTAAAATTTTTAAATGTAAAGTATATATGTTCACTCATATTTATCAGTGACTTGCTCATGAACATGAATATAACTTGTGACCTACACAGTTAAAAATGAAAAATAGTTAAGGAATTATATTCTTTCATCAAACCAAAGTTGTTCAGACAACAAAATCTTCCCACATCAGCCCTCTTTGTCTTTACACACTAGTCTGTGTAGAGTCTCAGGAGGCCATGCACACAAAAACTCTTACCTCAGGGCAAATTAGGGAGACAAATCTGCTAATGGACAGGATTTTGGACTGTAGAGGGAAGTCATAGCAAATAAAAAGAGCAAATAAAAAAAATCATGCCAAGTCCCAGCTGCTCTGACAGCAGTTTTAAAGATGTACTGTAGCCCAAAAAATCCTTTTAAAGTCAAAATTCATGTTTGATTTTGAGCTGGTAAAAGTGTGAAAATTTGTGGATGGGAGGAAGTATTTTATGAACTCAGTGGTGTTATGTGATCAAAAGGAACAGGAGAGAATAAAACTGATGATGGGCAAAGGCATTGTCAACATGCTAATTATAATTTATAAACTTTATTCTGATAAAATGCGAGAAATTAATGAAAAATTGTTCAAGTTAGAACAGTGAACTTAGCTCAAAAATATTTAGATAGCAAATTTTAAACAGAACTTAATAAATTTTAAAGTGACTGAAATGAGAGCTAGTTCTTGCAGTGGTGAACTGTCACAGCATGGATGACACCATTATCTCCATAGGTCAGACCAATTCCCATCCCAGCAGCCTCATCTTTGCTTTTTTTCAGATCTTTGGCTCTTGAAGAAGTAATAATTTAAAAAATAAATAAATAAAAAATTTAAGGACATTCCGTGATTTAAGTACTTCCAAAACTAATTTGAGATCAAGAATTGTTTGAGTTGGATTGGAGGCTGTTTGCTGCACTGTGTGGAGATGAAGAAGGGGTTATTTTACTGAAGCATGTTTTGATGACAGGGAGTTTTTAGCTGGATGTGCTGCAGAACTAAGAGTCAGTGAGGGTTCATGAGAAACAGAAGTGATTTAGTAAGTGATGTACTGGAGTTTAGATGACCAAAGGAGACTGTCACTGGATTCGTCAAGCCTGAGCGTAATGAAACCAGGATGAAGTGGGACTAGAGAGTCATCTTCAAAGGCAGCTTTGCTTTTCAAATGCAAAACTCAGGATTCTGCTTTGCAGGTGTGTGGCTTCACCGCTCTACCCACTCTAGTAAAAGTCACTGTTCTCTAACATTGTGGCATCATATCAAAGATATATTTTTTGTCATATTTTGTACATTTCTGACTGTTATGTTTTTATGTCATGACTGTCAGCAAGCCTCATTGTCCAGTCTGAGACCAATTAACTCATCCGTCTGTAAACATCACTTGGTTTGCCTGAATCATAACTTTCCAGGGCCATTTTTCCAACAGGTACTGGAGGGCTGAAATATCCTGGAGGCGTTCTGATCAGATGGCATGTGCAAACAAAAATGTCTCAAGCATTTGCTTTGGGGTAAGTTGCACAATTTCCCTGCAGCCTTTTCGCGAAATCTTTGGAAGCTCCGTAGGTGAGAAAAGGTTTGAACATAGCGGCAAATTATTTATGACACTAAAAGATTTAGGGTATATGCTGTTTCAGTTATTTGAAATTGACTTTATCTATTCTGATCCACCTTGCACTCTTCAAAAATAGAAAACAGTTAGGTATGTAAAACAAAATTTTCTTGGAAGATCAGCAGCATCTTTTCTTTTATATATGACAAATGTTTAAAGTCATGGAGCAGAGATTTAGCATTGCATACCAACTTAGAGAGGTTACTGAATGGAGAGTTGAGTGAGACAAAGATGATGATAGGTCTAGTTTGTCTAGATTTTAAATTATTCAATCATCTACTCACTTTTTGCCACATAATCGGAGTCATTGGGTAGAAAGATTTAATCCCAAAGTATAGCACATAGATCGACTATATGCCTCTGTTATATTACCGGTTGAAAAATTAAACTCAGAACTATCTGTTTTTCCAAAAGTAGCATAAAAATGATACTTCCAATAATGCTGCATTGTGCTGGGGGGAAAGCATTTAAAAGCTGTTTCAATGCAAACTGACTTTAATGGATTATCCATAGATGACATTTAATTCTTCAACAAGAAGAAGGTTGTTGTTTTATGTCAAGACACCAGAGGCTATAGATAAAAAAGCAAAGAAAATCTATCTCTGACTGCATCTTTGTTTGAGCAGCTGACATTTAAACAGCACAGACTGATTTAAATGTGCGCTTTTAATGCTAAGCAGTGAAACAGAGCAGTATTGCATGGTGTCAAATGAAGGATAAAGGTCTGAGCATTGCATCAGTGTAAAACATGCTACAGCATTTCAACCAAGACCTTGTACTGTCACAGTGTGCTGCATCCGTAGCCTCAGTAGTCCTGCACTTTCTATCTGAATGTACATGTCTGCTGTTACAAGATGTGAAGGGCCAGTAGTTGCTAACTAGCAACACAAAGGGAGGTGGGAGGGCTTAAAAACATGAGCCAGGTTTCTTTCTTTCTTTCAGTTTTGCTTTGAATCATTTAAAAGAGCAATACATTTTTAAAATATGGATGTAAAATCAATTAGAGACAGGGATCGAAGGAAACTCTTGGCTCAGGTTTTACACATTTACTCACCATGTGTGTGTAGTGTGTGTGGGGAGTATAATGAAATATTAAATCTTCAACCTTTAAAAGTCTCTATCAATTGCTCTCCATCACTTTTAATGTTTGTTGTGCATTCTTATTCTGCAGAGGTTTACTCAGTGCAGACTCCGAATACAATCTGATGCTGTGTGAATGCGTGGCACACCATGAATAGGCCATCAGTCACTTCCAACACTGACACACGAAGCGCACACTCACTCCAGTTAGTGAGGCACCAAATGTAAATAAAACAGCACCCAATTAACTTTTGCATTAATGTTCTTCCTGTGTAAAGAAACAGGTTAATAGATTTACTTTCAACTTCTAAAAACCTAATTAGTGTGAACATTTGCTTTCCTCAACAACATCCACCTCAGACAACACTCAGTACAAACAGACAGAAATAGAAGTGCTGGCGTACAAGCAATAGGAGGGGCAGAGAAGCTGCCTGCGTGAGTGCGTGTGTGTGTGATGTTTGGAGGGAAGCAGTCAGTCTAAGCACTTGCTGCAATCTCACAGCCTATTCCCTTGACATTAAGCTCCCCAGATCCATCCGCATGCTATGTAAAAGATGTTAGCTCTTTGAAAGATCAACAGAATTGACCCTTGATGGCGTTAATAAGGAGTCTGGAGCTGGAGAAGAGACACAGCAGCAGGAGAGGGAAGGAAACAAATTGTTGTGTTGATGTTTGTTCTGCCACAGTGCCCCGGGTGGTCAATCTGTGAACGTTTCATTATTTCATGTTATCTGGCTGTTGCAGGGGAACAATGGCTAAGCAGTCATAGCTTCTTTTAACAGATTCAAAGAAGAAAATAATGACTAGTGAGAAGAAAGTTCAATGCTTAAAGATAAATGTGTTGATTTCTTTCAAAAGATTTTTTTTATTATTATTTTAAGCCTAATTTACATTTGCTGCATTGTGCAGAGAGGTAAATGTCCACACAACTAGAAGAGAGAAAACAACTACGTTCAAGAGTTTAGGGGCTTTAAACTAACTTTTTAATAAAAATGACAGGATTCCATGGTAACTCCAAAATTTACAGTACAAGTATTTCTACAATGATCAGGCTTTGTTTGTCTGAACAGCTGAACGAATAGCTCCTTTTAATTTAAATATTCTCTTCATCTTGTTTCCCCATACATATTCAGGCCTGAAAAAACTTCAATCAAATTCTACATCTTTCCAGATTGTTTGCGAAGGAACCCTTTACTCACCATGAAGCTTATATTGCTGAAATGTGCTGCAAAAAACCCCCCACATATGATTATGAGCTTCACTATACGACTCATTTCCAAGTTAAATTTCCCTCCCTGTGGGCTGTGAACATCCAGCTCCTCATTTTCACAGTTAGAAAAATCACAACGCCTGATGCTTCTGCACAAATAAAGTGCATCTGTTGGGTAGCTCATTTCCACGCGGCTTCATGTGCTGGGGAGACTTGATGACAGATTGGCTGAATTCTAAATGGCTTTTATGGGAGCAAACTTGATTTCATGCTGAAATCTTTTGTACAGATGTAAAGGATAATAGTACATATAATGGCCTGTACTCTTTTACAATTACCCATTTACCGAGGCCATGTTTGAAAATGCACACATTTACAGATTTCTGCCAGTTTGTTGTAAAATAAGAGGAAATTGCCCTTGCTGTGAAGTAGATTTCTTATTCTGCTTTATATGCTGAAGCCATTGTGCTGAGCAACAAAAGATGCTTTTTTATTTATTTTTTCCCCCCCACAACCTTTCATCAAACAAATTTCACCTTTGAATGCTACGAGTGAGGAATGACCCACTGTGTTACACGAGGGACATGTGGTGGTATTAAAAAGATGCAGAGCCTTGTGGAGCGGCACTGTCTGCCTCATACGGGTTCAGTGTCTGTTCATACAATACTGGGCTTGCTATAATGGTCCTTATCTGACAGGGATTAGTGTTCAGCAGAGCAAAAACACCATTTAGCCATGGTCAGCTGGGAGGGTGCAAGAAACCCCTGTGTGGTGCGTTTGCTTCGTGATTTCTCAGCAAATGAAGGAAAACAGGGGAGCTGTAAATTTGCATCATTACTGCTGAGGGCTAACAATGTAAATAGTGAAGGAAAGTTCAGTGCAGTGGCTAAAGTTAAAAGGCCCCTTTGAACTTCACATGTTGCATTTCCTGATCTAGTTTGTTGTTTTCCATTAGTTTCTTTAAAACATCTTACTTCCTACAAGATCTTGAGGAGTCCAGGGGACATCAATAACATCAAACTGACTGACAGACAACTCATATGGCAAAATTTGACAATATTGGTCAAAGTGGAGGGGAGAGGTGCACAAATGAATAAGAACAGAATCACTAAACAAAAACAAATGAAAGCCAAACTCCCACAATTATCATAGCATTCTTTTTAGACAACAGAACTACAAACCGTGTTTTTTTAAATCCTAAACTTTAATTCGTCCATTTGATTAGCGTCTTTATGCTTATCCATTTATTTTGCAGGCCTATACTGTATGAGGAATGCATTTTGAGGAAGATGTGAATTAAAATATCTAATTTCTAGGACTATTTTGGGTGCAAAATCACTCTGATATCCTCCATGGATTAGATTTATCAACAACAAAAAATATTTTTAAAACTTCATTAAGTTTTTTAATTAAACTTTTATCACCCACACAAGATAGGTTTTAATCCAAATGTCACAAAACATTTATTGTATAACTCAGTCTGCATGTCTGCATGAATCTTTGTGGGTGATAGATACAGTAATTGCTATACTGTAAGAAAAGCTTTCTTGCAGATTATAAATTCCCCGCAGCAGGACAAGTATGGGGATAAGCTTGCAGTCTTAAAATTAAGGCGTCACCAAGCAGTGCCACTACTTGTGGCATTGTGTGATTTTCTCCTCTAATATTTCTATGCAAATTACATCTGGCAGTTTATATGCAGAAAAAAGGGATTATTTTAAAAGTTGAATTTAAATTTTTCATTTAATACTTGTCATTCAAAATATTAATGTTTTGTTACATAATAATCTCAAAGGCAATGTATTTTTTGAGAGTTTATGTTAGAAACCAAGAAAAATCACAGAATAACTGTAAGGTGGAAGACAAATAGTGCCGCGTTTTGCAGGTCTTGGAAAAATAAATATTTAAAGAATGTTTACATGTACATGTATTCATCTCGCCTATAGAACTACTTTGTAAAACCACCTTTCACTTCAGTTATAGCTCTAGTTTTTTGGAGGGTATGTCTACCAGCTCTGGGCATGGAAACTAATCTCACAAATTACCCAAATTATCTCCTTTGCGAAACAAAACAAGCTTAGACATTTTTCAAGCTATCCCAGAATTTAGTTCTGAACTTTGACTCAAGTATTCCAACACACACACTTCTAAATCCTTCTATTGTTGCTATTGCTTTATGATTAATGTGATACTGGGATGTGAATATTTTCCTGTTTTTAGCTCCACCCATTTTCCAGATCCCTGAAATGTGGATCTCAGGTGCAAAAGTCGTCTAAGAAAAGTCGTCCCCATAGCATCACGCTGCAAACAAGAACAGTATTCTTCCCCTCAAATAAATCATTTTGTATGCAGGTCAAAAAGTTCAATACTGAACTCTTTCAACCAGAACTCTTCCTGCAACATGATTGCTGTGTCTCCAACTACGGTTGTGAAAAACTGTGAATGGGACTACTTGTGGCTCAGCAGTAGTTCTATTAAAGCTGCTCTTCCATAAAGGTGTGATTTGTGGAGTACATCTATAACAGGTCTGTCAATAGAACATTCACCTGAGCTGTGGATCTCAGGTGCAAAATAACTACAATTACCCTTGGCATCTTGGCTGCTTCTCTGATTAATGTTTTCCTCTCACAATGATTTGACAGATTTGCAATTGCGCCAAACTTGTTCCATCTTTAGATGATGGATTGAACACGTCTGATGTTTAAACTCTGGATATCATTTTACAACCTAACTGCTATAAAATGTTCCATATTTTATCTCTGGTTTGTCTGGTGTGATCAGCAGTGTTCACTAACAAGCATCTGAAACTTTCTGATCTCATCTGATGGATCCATGGTGAGACTGAATGACATACAGGGTGACTTTATTTCATGTGGCTACCACACTTTTTAAAATTTTTTGTTACAATATTGAAATGGAAAATAAATATATGTTTTCTTCTGTCAGGAATCTATTTTGTCATAAATAAATGGAATACATGCATTTCATTCTTGCAAAATAAAAATTTGAAACATTTTCAAGATACGTATGTTTTTAAGATACATATTTTATTTTGAAGACAGCTGAATTTATATATCCCTTTGTATTATGCTTTAATAGCCTGCACCATCAGGCTAAACTGTACTATCCTTGTTTTAGCCTCCCCAACCAGTGGTAAAGGGATTTTGTTTCAGACCACCAGTAACAATTAATGTCTAGATGCAAGATAGATTCAGGGCAGAATCCCCTTTTCACAAACAGTGGGCACCCTCAGCTCTGCTGGATTGGAACTGATATTTTTCTGTATCAGCTGGTCGTTGTTTTGACCTCACTGCCCAGCGCTCTGTCTCTGGACTGTGCACCAGTGATTCATCTTCACATGTTGCCCTTTGCCATTACTCCATAAGAGGAACTACATGCTGGGAGGATTTAAAAAACCCCACTTCTTTCTTGCAAAAGGAAAACAATTTCCAGCCTAGCAGCCACTGGAAAATGCACTGGTTTTCCCTCGAGACTCCCTGTATATTAATAATAATAATAATAATAATAATAAAAGTACACCTCATAATCAAACATAAGCAACATAGACAAGAAGACAGATGAACTCACTTTAAAGTGCCATCCATTAGCAATAATTTATCACTAAAATAACTTCATCACATACACAACACTGAGCTGCCATGGATTCTTTTGTGGGGTTTATCTGAATGAAAAGCTAACTTGTGGTAACACCAGATTGTGTCAGTAAGATCAATGGATAGTGATTAACTTTGCTTCGTTGCTTACTTGCAGATGAATAATAGTTGACTTTTTTTCACCTAGTCTTCTTTTAAGTGAGAAATAATTCTAATCACCAGACTGGATAGTTGTAAAAAGAAAGAAAAAGTTTGTTTTGATCTTGATTTCTATTAACTTTTCAGTGCCATTAAAGTCTGACCTTGACGTGAAAAGGTTTTTCTTTTCTCTCAATCTTTTCATGAATCTCAGGAATTCTCTCTAGATGATGCATCTTCTTTTTTTCAGTCACTCAGCAGAAGAAAGTAAATCAGTTTGTGCAGCTGGATATATTCTGCAGACTTTATCATAAACCAACTTTACTTGAACAGTTCAACATTTACAAATGCACTGTGATTTGATCAACAGCAAATATGTGTAGGTATCTTGATTTTTGTTTGTGAAAACTTTTTTTAAAAATTATTTCTAAACTTAATTTCGTTAACTTAATTTCTTTCTTCCAGATATTTCCCATGTTTAAATCTGACTTTGATTCAATGAGTGACAACTCAAGCAGGTTTCTATCGATTCTGCCGGCTTGATGAATCAATCATTCACCTCCTGTGGATGCATGCTGAACATATCGAGTGAAAGTAAGGTAGCCTTTTTTTCCCCCTCCGTCTCCCATTGAGCTTCTTCCCCACTGATCTCATCTAAGCCACTCCGGAGTCATCCATTATCTGCTACTGTCTAGAGAAAATTGTCACGCAAAATGCATGCTGTGCACCAAACGAAATCTTTGCCATTAGACAAATCAAAAGCTGCAGTGCAATTACAATATCTCCCATTTAGCTTAAAAACATAGTATGTATAAAGTGCACTCCCCACAGAGTCACATGCGCTACGAGAGCGGCTACAATCCTGAAGATTTTTTCATTGGTGGTAGATTACCAAATTCCTGAAATAAAGTAGTTTGCGTGTCTGTTTTGAATAGGTTTTTTGTTCTACTGCACTATCCGATAAGTTAAAGTCATAATAAAAAACAAACAAAAAATAGAAGGCAAAAATATTTCACAACTGATGGTAGGAAGGGAAGAAAGGACTGTGTTTGGATGGATGGATGGAAGTAATAAGTTTCTGTCCTCTGTTCATCAAGCAATGAAAGAGGCCAGCAATTCTGAAACAGGACAATAGTAAGGAAATCTTACACGACATTTTATACAGAATGTGTGTACACGGATGTTGCAAAATTCTCCCAACTTGAAGAGACCATCAATCTGACATTTCAATCTGGAGAGACTCACAAAGAGAAGAAAATAGCAGTTAAAAAGATTTAATGGTACAATTCTTTGGCGCTCGGACCCGGCAGAAGACCGTGAGCCGAGGATCGCCGTGAGCAGGCGGTCTGCTCGGCGAGCTCGGATAGTCTTCCCCCCGGGACCGAATCTGGTGGTGGAGCGGAGCCTGGAGATGGGAGAGCCCGGAGGATCCTAGAGTATGTCCCTCATGGTGAAGGTGGAGATGGGGAGGAGGTGGGTCGTAGCACGGCTGACGAGCAGGAAGCCCCGAGGGTAGCTTGAACTCTTGAAGGTGTCCTCGGACGACGATTGGCTGGAGCGGCGTGGAGCTCCGTACCGGATTGGCTGAGGCCCGGCGTGGTGATTAGATGATGTGTTGAAGCTGGTCGAGTCTCCCAGTTTGAATTTTCGCCTAAGCTCCATTTCAATCTGGAGAGACTCACAAAGAGAAGAAAATAGCAGTTAAAAAGATTTAATGGTACAATTCTTTGGCGCTCGGACCCGGCAGAAGACCGTGAGCCGAGGATCGCCGTGAGCAGGCGGTCTGCTCGGCGAGCTCGGATAGTCTTCCCCCCAAAAGAGGGAGCCGGGCCGAGGCCTGACTGACCTGCAGTCTGACGGGACTGATATGCGTTGGTTGAGGCCTGCAGTCTGACAGGACTGATAGGCGTTGGTTGAGGCCTGCAGTCTGACAGGACTGATAGGCGTTGGTTGAGGCCTGCAGTCTGACGGGACTGATAGGCGTTGGTTGAGGCCTGCAGTCTGACGGGACTGATAGGCGTTGGTTGAGGCCTGCAGTCTGACGGGACTGATAGGCGTTGGTTGAGCCTGCAGTCTGGACGGGACTGATAGGCGTTGGTTGAGGCCTGCAGTCTGGACGGGACTGATAGGCGTTGGTTGAGGCCTGCAGTCTGACGGGACTGATAGGCGTTGGTTGAGGCCTGCAGTCTGACGGGACTGATAGGCGTTGGTTGAGGCCTGCAGTCTGACGGGACTGATAGGCGTTGGTTGAGGCCTGCAGTCTGACGGGACTGATAGGCGTAGGTCGGGGCCTGCAGTCTGACGAGACTGATAGGCGTCGGTCAGGGCCTGCAGTCGGACAAGACTGATAGGCGTCGGTCAGGGCCTGCAGTCGGACAAGACTGATAGGCGTCGGTCAGGGCCTGCAGCACGGCGAGACTGATAGGCGTCGGTCGGGACCTGCAATCTGCCAGACTGATAGGCGTCGGTCAGGGCCTGCAGTCGGACAAGACTGATAGGCGTCGGTCAGGCCTGCAGTCTGACAGGATTGATAGGTGTCGGTTAGGGCCTGCAGCCTGCCGAACTGATAGGCGTCAGTCAGGGCCTGCAGTCTGACGAGACTGATAGGCGTAGGTCGGGCCTGCAGCACGGCGAGACTGATAGGCGTCGGTCGGGACCTGCAATCTGCCAGACTGATAGGCGTCGGTCAGGGCCTGCAGTCGGACAAGACTGATAGGCGTCGGTCAGGCCTGCAGTCTGACAGGATTGATAGGTGTCGGTTAGGGCCTGCAGCCTGCCGAACTGATAGGCGTCAGTCAGGGCCTGCAGTCTGACGAGACTGATAGGCGTAGGTCAGGCCTGCAGCACGGCGAGACTGATAGGCGTCGGTCGGGGCCTGCAATCTGCCAGACTGATAGGCGTCGGTCAGGGCCTGCAGTCGGACAAGACTGATAGGCGTCGGTCAGGCCTGCAGTCTGACAGGATTGATAGGCGTCGGGTAGGGCCTGCAGTCTGCCGAACTGATAGGCGTCAGTCGTGGCCTGCAGTCTGGCGAGACTTGTTAGGCGCGAAGTGCGTTGGCGGGGGCCTGCAGTCTGATAGACTTGTTAGGCGCGAACCGCGTTGGCGGGGGCCTGCAGTCTGATAGACTTGTTAGGCGCGAACCGCGTTGGCGGGGGCCTGCAGTCTGATAGACTTGTTAGGCACGACCGCTTGGTGACCTGTGGAGGATGGAATGGCTGCTGTCGAGCCGAGGGCTGAGGACCGATGGTCCGGCCGGATCTCCTAGGCAGAATGAGATGTTAGAAATGGCGAAACGCTCCACCACCATATATGACGAGATGCTCACCTGCAGAAATGGAACTTTGAGCTTCGAGTATGGTTGAGAGATCCGGTCTGATGTAAGACTAGAAGGCTGAGGAGGACCAGCGACAGAGCTGAAGGAGGAAGCTGTGGGGGCGCCTTGAGCGGCGGCAGAAGTTGCGGCGCCTATTCTAAAGAATGGCCGAAAAGTGACTAGGTGGAAGACCGCAAGCTGTTAACGCGAGTCTGAAGTGGTGAGTGAACCAGTTAGCAGTCCAGGTGAAGCATTCAGGTGTGAGAAACAGAGATTTGGATCCGTGGCAGAGTTGATGTCTTTGCATGTGAATCTGAGCATGGTGTGAAAAGCGCAGAACGGACCGTCCATGCGTGCAATAGCACGCAAACCTTTTTTTTGTTGTGTTTGATGTAAAGGATTGTAGTGGTCCGCATAAAGAATTTTAGATCAGATATAGATAGATCTCATGGAACTGAATACTTTCAATGCAGACATGAACTCACTCAGCCCAAGAAATCCATGGAAGGCTAGGATGCAAGCGCACGGAGGAGCGCTTAGGTGTAGTAGGAGAAAACTCCGGAACGGAGCGCAGTGATGAGACGCCTAGGTAATGGGAGTGATCGGTCTCCGCTATCGGAAATAGAGGAGCTATGCCTAGCAATCCCTTTGGAAAGAAGCTTCGCAGCAGAGTTCGAGAAGAGGCTAGGTGATTAACTGGGTTTCTGTAGCTTCATGTGAAAACTGATGCCCGCGAGCGGACTGCGGATGGAGGACAGTACGAATCGACGATGGTCGAAACAGTGTGATAAAAGCGAGGACTATGGATATATTATCAGGGTAAAGGGGATAATTGATAGCAGCGCATACACTGTGAAGGTTTGCCAGGCGTGAGTATGTGAAGAAGTGGAAGTGTAGATGGGCGAAGACCAACTTTATGTAGTGGCGTGATGAGCGAGAGGAGTGGAGAGAGCCATTTATTAAGCATCAAATCTTGAAGGCTGGCGTTAGCTCGGGTTGGCGTCGGTAGCACGGCATGAACAGCGAAACCTGAAATTTAGAAGCGGGGACGGAGGGTCGGCGATAGCATTGTATGACCGGACACGTGCTGAGCTGAGATGATGAATGTTGTTGACAGCTTGCCAAGTGCAGCGGCGATTGAAAGGCATAATGGAGCTAACGGATGGGCGGCCTTTATTAATGCTTGGATTATGGCAATATTATCGCAGCGCGCTAATAAACGCATTCTGCTCCAAAGACGGCCCCAGAGGCAGGAAGCTATGGCAAGGGAAATATTTCATAAAATGAAGAGGATTCAGACTGAGGAAATTAGGATGGCCACTCCGGCAACCATTTACCTTTTAAAGCCCCCAAAACTAGAGGCGGGCGGCGTCCGTGAAGACTGAAGTGAGTCGGTCGGGAGAATGTCGTGGTGGGGTGTGCGGTCTGTGAGACTTGATGGCGTAGCTTTGTTGTCTCCCACGACTAACAGCCCTGCGCCTGATTACTCTTCTGCAAGGAACACATCCTACCTTCACACATACAACATGACACAACGCAGAGCCCGTAGGGTGTCTCCACCAGCTGCAGGTTTGAAGAGGAAAGCCTGGGTTACGTTTGCAACCGACAGGGAGGGACAAACGATAACAGTTTTAGGTAAGCGGCCACATGCCAGGGAAGTTAGATCATGTAAGCTTTATCGCAGGCGATGTGTGTTGCCACAAGGTTAATATCGCTGATTTCCCTCGTGTGTTTGAGGAGGAAAAACACAACTTCCACAGCGCTCCGATGTAAAGATGTAAAACAAAAAGATTTATTCCACTGTATCTTGTGTTATCCTTTCATAAGCAGTCAAATCTTAAATAATCCCCACAAAACCAACTACGGTTGAAAACCCGTGGCTCTGTCGATTCTCGCTTGCAGCGACCTCGCCTTTTCCCCTTTCTCTTCCCTTCCGTTAACACCAGGCACCTCGCCTCTTTTGCATAAATTACTAAGTGGCCACTGAAGTTATAAGGCATACAAACTAAAATAAAACACTTAAAACATTATGCATTTAGATACATGCAATATAATAATACTTCCTAAACCTCAACAAATTCTCTTACTAAATTACTAACTAAACGATTAAGTTTTTTTTTTCTTTTTCCCTCCTCCGATAAAGAGGAATTTGTAAGTAAAAGATTGCACCAAACTCGTTCGTTTTCAGGTGTGTTTCATGTGTAGCTTTAAAAGAATCCCCTCTATTAGTAAAAAGAGCTTAAAGAAACATAGTGCTGTGATTAGGAGACCAGCAGCTGGGCTGGAGGGCAGAATGTGCTGAGATACGAACTGGGACTTCTGACAGAATTTGGAGCGAGCTAAGCAACAGAGTAAAGAGAGGGCTACAGCGGCCTGAGCGGGAAATACCGGAATGAGGTTGACAAAGAGCGTGCGTCATTAAATGGCGGGCCGTGAGAACCCCGGCTCTTCTAACTAATTGAGCTACTCTAGACCCTGAAGATGCCAACTGACCAGCAATAGGAGGCGAGATAAACTTGAATTAAAGGTACTGGTGCGCTGGACGGTGACATGATGCGTATGAAAATGAACGAATCAGGAGTGGGTATGCGTCTTACCTGACGACGCCCGATGGGCGTAACGAAGTTCCCGGTTGATGAGGCTGAAGAGCCAGCTGCGAGCTGAGCTACGCGGAGGTGAGCGTAGTGATCTGATTTCGGTTTTCTCCTGGAGGTGGACTGGTAGAGAAGATCGGGCAACGGATCGAGTCCATGATGGGACGAGGAGGAAGAGCCGACGTGCGTCAATGGAGCCACGGCGGATCGTGGAGACAACCAGCGCTTGGCTGCAGGTTGACAGCACCAGTGAGCCGTAGCAGCTGACCACGGTGAGCCGGAACGGGGAGCCAGGCGGATGGCAGAGGACGCCTGCGTCATCAATGAGGAAAGACATCAATGGAGGCGAATGCAGGCTTGATGGGGTGGTTAGATCGGTGAGGAATGACTGGGAGTCGACAGGAGCGCAGCCGGCAGGTGATCCCTGCATTTGGTTCTGAAAGAGGGCTAAGATAATCGGAAGGTGCGCCAGCGAGCTGAATTGGGGACTGCAGGACAGGGCTTGCAGGCGGACGGGAGGCAGCTGACTAGCTGACTGAATGTGGGAGAGGTTGGAAAGCGCATACGTAGAGTCGTAGCACGGCTGACGAGCAGGAAGCCCCGAGGGTAGCTTGAACTCTTGAAGGTGTCCTCGGACGACGATTGGCTGGAGCGGCGTGGAGCTCCGTACCGGATTGGCTGAGGCCCGGCGTGGTGATTAGATGATGTGTTGAAGCTGGTCGAGTCTCCCAGTTTGAATTTTCGCCTAAGCTCCATTTCTACACAACTGCATAGTAAAAAATGAAAATACCTCAGCTTGCATGCGCCATGTATTTCTCTCCCTGTGCCTAGTTTAATCTGGTTGTAAACAACTCTAGCTTACTTTCAGGTATCCGTGTCTTGAGACATCGAGTCCCTTTCTTAATATTTCAAGTTGCGCAGAGGACCTGACAGGCTGTAGCGCCAGATGGTGCCCGTGCAGCATTTTTACCTGACTGAAAAGAAAGAGAAATTTGTTCTTGGTACGGAACACTTTTTCTGGAAAGCTCGTCAAGTTAATCAGTTGCAGCAGCCAGTGACAAATGTCAGCTCCATTTAAAACAGACTCTCTCTCCTCAGATGGATGTGAAGCAGGGAACCAGGCTTTCTTTCAGACTTTGATTGATGAATCAAAATGAATAATGAATTGCAGACAAACTTGAGCATATATCAGAGTGTGCCATACTTTAGTGTTCTCCATGCACATTTTACTTAAGGGAAAACAAATCTCACAGATTCTAGAAAAATCCCATGAAGCTTCTGCAGGTGCATAAGGATATATTTCTGTTTATTGCTATGTCAATACAAATGTATGCAGTCCCCACAGAATATGTAAAAGAGCTTGGATTCCCCTTATTGTTTATTTTGAGTGGGAAGAGCTTGAATGCTGTTACTTGTCACATGGATTTACGCTCACCAGGAGACTGAGCAGGAGTATTTTCTTTATACAGTTGCTCCACGGATGGATCCGGAATCCTGCAGAGCTTTCCCAAAAGCAAGCAAAGAAAGAAAATGCAGATATTTCACTCATTTTGCCTTTCATTTCTTAAAACACCACACTGACTCTCAATGTTTTAATACTCATTATTCAGAGTGGAGGTATACTTGCAGTATAGCGCCAACATATCAGCTGTTAACACGTTTTGATATTAAAATGCATTGTGTAGAATTTCTGTTAAGTAATTAAACATATTTTCTCTAAAGTAACATGTGAGTGTATATATCTTTTGAATTATTTCAGATTCTCAGTAACATCATTTTTGATTTCATATTAGCAGAAAAAGATGAAAGTGACACTTTGTGAAATTGTTCTACAGTTTCTTGAAATGAGGTCAATGTACAGAAACAGCTGCTTCGGTAAAGAGCATTCCTGCTGACTCAATCATAAACCTGCTATATCTGTTGCCTTCATAAAAGTGTCAACTAGCTGCATTTAAATTGATTCTGTGACATTCTGCAGAAGTCCTTACATAGTAATTAGACTTAATTACTTCAGTCAGAGCTTTAATGTTTAGCTGATTTATTCATGCATTATGGATCCAGCTTTATGTCATAATTTCCACAAAATGTTTTAATCCAGTTTAATGGCATCTTGTTCTTTTAGTTAACTGGCCACCCACATTGTTATGCAATCGATTATAAAATCTACTTGGTCTGGAAAAACAATTATTTTTATCTTTCTGATTCACAAGTTTGAACTTTTATAATTTACTCCAGTTTGCTTGTTGTTTTCTAAAGTTTGACTTTGTAATCAGGAAAAAGCAAATGAAAAAAAGATAACTACGGCTAAACACACAATACAAACTTGTGCCCATCTCCACCAGCCTTTGGGCGAAACATGGAGTATATGCTGGACAGGTCATCAGTCTATTACAGAGCAATTTGGGAAAGACCAAATGACCTAACAGTCATATTCTTGGAGTGTGTGAGAAAGCTGGAGTACTTGAAGATAAAAGCATATCTCAAGAGTTAAATTGACTTCCTCCTGATACTACAGTATTTTTTCAACTTCCTGTTAGTCCCTTGTTGACCTGTCATGCACACTCATAGGGGAACTGTACCTTGATCAGTCAAATAAGTCTCAGGAAAAATTGGCAAGTTTACATGTTTTAACAGCTTTTAGTTGCAAAGGCACTTGCTATATTTTTCTGGCTTTACAACCAAGTCAGGAAATCTCCAAATCCAAAGCTCTTGTTGGAGGTTTACTGTTCATCATGTGAAAAATAAGTTTGATACATGGATTGGAGGCCACACAATGCAAACCTCACAACTTGTGTTAAAATGTTGCTGCCAGCTAACACAGCAAATCTTCAGAGTGTCTGGTGGAGTTCATGCCTCGATGTTTTCACACCAACACAGAGACCAACAGCATATCAGGCAGGTGATCGTACTGTTACTCCCATGTGTTATAGGTTAGAAATGCTACCTTGTTGTTTGCTCTGAGCTATTTGTGAATCAAATAGCTGTCAACACATATCTGCAACCACAGAGGAAATGAAGTAAAGCTAAAATTAAACTGAAATTACTAATTATCTACGCATGTTGTTTTTAAATCTTTTCAGAGTTTGATAGAGTGGTTTAAACTCTGAGCGGCCTGGTGTTTTTCTGAGCAAACAGATTATTGGTTCTATGCTGATACATTGGTTATTCTGCTCTCATTTACAAGGCAATTAGAAGTCTGCACAAGCAATCATCACTCTATTTGCAGAGCAAGACATGCTTGAACAAATTATTGATAAACCGTATTGCAATAAAAATTAAATTCCAAGAATACTGGACTACTAAAGGAGAGGATTTTCTTTAGTAGAGAAGACTGCAATCAGATATGCTTTAAATATTAAAAACCCGAGAAATTCAGAGCATCTTAGTTGTTGTGTGATCTGATAGCTGTTTGTTAAGATGTATTTAAATCTCAGCACTCAGCTTTAAATACTGAAATAATAATCCTTCAGTGAGGAAAATCTTCTCTCAACAGGGAAATTGAATCATAAATCATCACTGTGAAGTCAACCTTAAGCACAGCTGTGTGCTGTAAGCAGATGTTGTGCAATGGCAGACGCTGATGGTCAAACTCTGAAACATACACTTCATTAAGTTCATTGATTCAATGCACTCCCTTCTAGAAAAACAAAAAAGCGCATAAAAGTAATTAACATTAATTAAAATTGATTTGAATTAATCTTGCAGAACCAGGTTAATACATGAGAGCTCAGGTGAAAAGGCTGCCAAAAGCCAGCCTTTACTGATTTATGTGGTAAACAAAATTCTGTCATAATTATTATAAATATAAGTAATATTTTTGATTTGAAATACCAATGCTAATAAAGCACAGTCAGATACAGGACAGTTCATCTTATTTGGTGTGGGGAACCACAAAACACTTTCAAAATTGCAATACTTTGCATTTAGTTTTTTTTCTTAAGATTACTTAAGTGCTTCACCGTCTTATGTTTTATGGAGAGTTATTCATTTATATCTTATTATCTTCTTTTTAGACTCTGTAAACTTTGATAATTATTGGCAAACTGTTCTCACAACACCGAACAAATGAACATCATTCACCCTGTATGATGTATTTATCTGTAATAAAATGCAGAGAGAGAAATCAGACAAAAACTCAAAATATCAAGAAAAAAAAATTGCCATTGAATATTCAATTATTTCTGTGACTTTTACTATTTTTTCATCACTACATTCTCAAAATTACTACAGTAAAGATAAAAAAAGGTTTGCCATAAATAAAAACAACTTCAAGCTGAAAATCCTTCGGTCACTCCTTTCATTTTTCCAGAAATCATCCCCCTTTCATTCCTATTCCCAAAGGACATGCATGCAGTGGGCTGCAAGCTGTGACTTCAAAGCAACGTGATCAAAAAGTTGCATCTTCACTTCTTGTCAACTTGAAAAATGAAGGACCCAGTTTTAATACAGCTCCGAAATCTGGAAATGTGCAGTAACCGAGCCGGATTTTGTGTTGCATTCAGAAGAAGGCAGGCGCATACGAGATTTTATTCAGTGGCCAAACTATGGTGTCTTAAAATTACTCATGCTTCTAAATGTAATATCTCTTACAACACTTCAGTTCCCACATTTTGTTTTCCTTTCAGCTGTCTCTGCTTTTATCAGGCCTTCAGCCCACCTGCTGCATCATTATGAAAGCAAACACCGCCCTCTTTCCCCTCTAGCTCGCTGCACACCTGTTTCCACTCTACTAATCAGCCCCCTCAGTATATTTACCCTCAAACAGCAGCTTGGAGCTGATTTTTGGCATGCTGCTCTTTTACACAAATCCAGAATTTAGTTTTACCCTCAGTCTTTTAACTATCTCCTGTGTTCATAGATTAATGCCTTAATCACTTCTGAGTGCTTCTTTTTTAGAGTATTTCATTAAAATTTTCTGCTCTTACTCCTGTGTTATGGTGTCAAGTAGTGATGCCCAAATGAAGCCTCATGAAGCAATGAAGCTTCCCAGCCCATTGCTTGGCCCAAAAGTTCATTACTCGATGCTTCATTCATTTCTCACTAGTGACACCTGCTGTTGAAGCTGTAGCAGACTTGTCACTCAGACAGACACATTTAAAAACAATTAGTAAATGCAATATTGTCACAAAGTTTTTGCCAAACTCACGCTTAGTAACAGGAGAGTCAATTAAATCCTATTTAACTAATCTTTTTTAGTTATTAAAATAATTTGTAGTCAATCTTGGTATATGTTGACTGTTAGTGGCTGTTTTCTTTGGTCATTGACTGATTTGACAATAGACATTTGTTTTAATGTATTCGGAGTGCAGTGCTTGTTGGGGCAGACAGTTTTCTTTGAGTTTTGATTTGACTCCTGAAAAACTAAAATTCTTCAAAAATTCTCTTTTTCTTGGATTTCTATTGGCTCTCTGATCTGATCCCTTATATTTTTACTCATCAGCCAGGATTTTACTTTTCCAACAGCTTTAAGTCTGTTTCTGCTGTGTAAGACTGATATATTTTTGCAGAACAAAGAACTAGTGGAAATTTCAACAAGGTGAGAATTTTAGAGGTGAAGGTTTAATTATTGTTATTTAAGAATCTTGTGAGTCATCATCTTAAGTATTCCCTGATGTCAGACTTTTTCTTCTTGCTGGCTCCTTTTCAATCAAGTTTATTTGTGTAGCACATTTCAGCAACAATGCAGTGTCAAAATGTTTTACATAATAAAACATTTTATTATGTAAGTCACAAAATATGCCAGTTTTCTCTACCATTGAGAAAACTGGTAACAAACATTACATTTTGATGAGTGACATCATCAAAATCATTAATACAAATCTGATGCAATCAAGCAGCGGCTCATCACGCTTTTATTTTGAAAACCGACACGCAAAATGAAGCAGTCACGTGACCCATGCAACGCGAGGCCTCATTTGTTGCCAGTCACGTGGTTTTCAACAAGACGACACAAGCCTCGAAGCGGGGCTTCATCGGACACGCCCCCTTATTACTCGGTACAAGCCTTGAAGCCTGGCTTCAGATGGCCCATCACTAGTGTCAAGTGAGAATCCTTATGTCAAACGTGGGCGCTTCCAAAATGCCTAGTTGCTTTTATGTCTGTATGGCTGCACCGTCTTTTCTATTTAAGGGTTATGCTTTGTGTCCTTTGGACAACCTTCAGTATATTTTGCTTTATATAACATGTTTTAATTGCCAGAACAATGTGAAAATCTACTAATAGTCAACTTGTGCAAATTTGTTTAGAAGACAACGCTTAACATATACATAATGTATTGAAAACATTTTCTTCAAAGCAGTAGTGAACGATGTTTCTCACCTGTGAGATACCAATTACATGCACGCTTTATAAATTTCCTTTTGTGTGGATTCTCTCTGAATGCACATGGAAATCTACGGAGTTAAGTATGCTTCTGTGTGTTGCTTAATTGTACATTGTGTGTACATCTTTATCTTATTGAGTTGTGTTTTGCACCCTTAAAACTAGAGACATGGTATGTTTCAGCAAAGAGGAGGAAAAAACATGGTGCTGGGAGTTGAGAGTTATCAATATCAATGGGTCTTGTTGTTTTCCCCTCAGAGCCACCGCGACAGAATTAAAAGTTGAATCAAGGGATGCAATGATATATGGCCAATCATTACTTATGCTTTAGTGATTTGATTATCCTTGCTCTGGGTACCATGTTGTGCCCCACTGCTGTGGCGGGGACATATCCAGTTAATAATTGCACCTGACAGCCAGTCCATATGTCTGTGTGCCGAGTTAGATGACCGGGCCTATAGTCTGCTTGCCTCACTTTGACTCTGACATCTGTACAGCCAACAACACTGAGGCCTGGCACCAGCAAACAGCCTGCAACCATGTGTTTATTTACTTCTCTTCCATAATGCACAAAAGGGTTTCCTTACCCTTAAGGGGGAAATAGCTTTAAAACGCAAAAAAAGTTATACATTTGAGAAGTCAAATAGGGCTAAAAAGACACACAAATTGATTGTGTTACAGGTCCCAAGTGTTAGGACTGCTTCAACAGAGATGAACACAATCTGAAGGATAATATAAGAAGTCAGCAATGACGACCGAAGCGCTGCCTTTAGCATCCAGATTGCATCTGATTTATTTGTTAACAAACCTTTTGCAGTGTAAAATATTAATGTTTTACATTACCATTGTCTTATAGACCTGGTTTAGTTTTTCCTCAAGTAATAGTTAACTCCACACGTTTCCATCCTTCACTTAGATGAAGACAAGCAAGATATAGTGTGTCAAACAGGATAAATCAACTGTTTTAAAGCTCTTCTGCATTTAGCTCTGTATTACCTGGCATAAACATCAAAATGTACACTGTTTTTAACTGAATACCAATAAAAAAGCATAATTACAAGACTTACAAAACAAATACAGAATTCAACTTAGCATTGTTTCAACTTTAACCTCAATTCCCACACTCCATGAACAAAGAATAGTTTCTCTAACTTTGGTTGGACTCACTTTACTCTCATGCTCTGAGCTACTTTATGAATCAACAAGCAACTTGCACTGAATATTATTCAAATAAAAGCAAAATGAGGCTCCTAAAACCCAGAGTTAGTAAGATATCACATCCTTCTAATCACCTAACCCTCCCTGGACTTTCCCAGCCCAGGTTGGCATCTTACCAAATTTACCCTCACCTGATAAATCTGGCAACTATTGGCAAAAAGCTGCACAGAAACGTAACACAGTGCTATATACTGGTCAAATTAGAGGGAAACATCTTACAGAGTAGTGTTGGTGTGTTTTCACCATGTGCTTACCTGAAGGATAATAAAATAGGCCTCAGCAATGAATTTAGCATCCAGATTGTCTGAAGCAAAACGGAAGTCCGCCCTAAAACCAACCCGAAAGCAACGCCCCCCAAATAAAGGTTCCTTTTTGTCACTACTGTTCCCATTCCTCTTCTTCTTTAAAATTTATAGCTTGTATCCATTATTGTTGCACTACCGCCATCTGTTGGATCCTAATACTTATTCCTCAAATTCTCCTAATTAGCCCAGTGTTTTTTAAAAATGAAAAATCTTCTCTTTCCCTTCTTTAGTATTTAACTGAGCAAGCACATTCTCAAATTTCAATTCCCTCTTAAAACCTAATTCCGTTTTTAGTATTCTTCTTTGATTCACATATTATTTGTAATATAAAAACATGTTTCATTGTTTCTACAGTATCACACCGATTACATAAACCAGTAAGATGTTTCCCCTTCTTAAAACGAGAGGCTTTCAAAATACTGCGACCAGTTCTTATTCTATTCACAGTTATATTTCAAAATAATGTGGTGACATTTTTTTAGGTGCACCACAATTGCACATTAAAAACAGGCATAAGTAACATAGATCTCTGAGCCATTTGTGACATCCAAGTCTCAAAAACATTCAAAGTGTAAAGTATGTATTAAATGATTTATCGCTTGATGTTGGTTGAACTTCTAATAAAGCAAGGCAAAATGTATGTTTATGATATAACCACTTTGAAATACCTTGTTGTTGAAATGTGCTACACAAATAAACTTGATTGATTGATTGATTGAAATAGCTAAAAACATCTGAAGCACTCTTACCTCAGCTGAGGCCAGTATTCATGATTGAACAATAAGAAACTGAGCGAGGAACAAAAGAGAAATCCTTGGAAGAGTTTCAACATGTGTGTTAATTGTTATAACAATTTGTTTTTCTGGACAATGTCCAAAACCTTTATTTGGAATCCGTTGATTGTTTTTTTTTTCTTTTTTGTGCAATTATCTTGCAAGAAAAAACATTTACTTTAACGTAGTATATCCATACTTGCACATTAATCCAGTGTATTTCTAGATTATAATTTATAATTTCATCTAGATTAAATTATAGCATTTAGACTCATTTGTTGTGAAAACCTGGTTTTTACCAATAATGTGAAAGCGATGGATATTTCTTTGGAATTTTAAATAAGAGTATGTAGAGAAAATTAAGTGAAAAATAAATAGTTTATTGAAAACACATTTCCAGATAAGTACACTTCCATGGTCAATAAATAAAACACAGAAAATAATTGACTTCATGTAAATTGAGATTCTCAAATAGGTTCTAGAACTAAGAAATAATGTTGCTCATTTAGTTTATTAAGTCCCATCTCGCTTACACTTTTGAAATAAATAATACTATTTTGAATTGTGATTAATTTTATCACCTCTTAATGCCAGGAATGAACTGTTTTGTTCACTGGCACTACGGAAGCTGGTCAGGGCACGCCTAAATGATTGTGAGTGGAACGCTGCATAATTTAACACCTCTCTCAATACTATTTTGACTCCTTGCTGCGTTTGCTCAGGGTCTGACAGCCACAACACTGGCATGTTAATTATTCACTGATCTAAACACTGCTCGGATCAATAATTAACTAGAGAAACTGAGAAGAATCGCTAAAAGCGCTACAGACCGATGCACTAGATAATGCATTAGCAGACCCTTTTATGGGAAATGAGTTAAAAGATTGACTTTTGATCACAGGTTTTTACACGTGTTGCAACACTTGCTTGAGTCTAAGAAAAAGGAAGTCAAGTTAGGTTGTTGTGCATGTCCATTTTGGTTAGACAGAACGGGCACATCAGCATTACTGCGTAGGTCCGAGCAAAATCAGTGAGTGGTAAAGTTCAGATTGATGATGCAATATACTGGCTTTTATGCTTTGAGAATTTCTGAATTTAGATGATCTAAATGTGAAGAATATTTACAATAGATGATACCTATTGATGTATTTGCCGAGACACTGTCATTTTGTTTCAGCGCCTGTGCAAAGCAGACTGAATCCAATGTTAGACCCAATGAAATGCATGTTCCAGGATTTAATTTGTTGGTGTGTAAGTGCTTCACATCTATTTGTTGCTGACTCTTCTGTGCAAATAAGAGGCTGGTTATTGCTGAAATGATTCAACCACACTGACACTCTGAAGCTAAAGAAGTTGAAGAAATTGCTTTCATAGTGTCATGGATGACTACCTGCCTTTCCGACAACTAACATCAATATCTCAAGATGCATGTCAAGAACTATTTTCTAAAGCTTGAGCTTAATCATCATTTGCCATGTAGTTTCTTTGTGATTTTCTTGTCTTAGAGCTGTAGCGCAGAAAATAGGGGGCTGCCAGGGTAGTGGATGAAGAACAGAGCAACTTGACAGTGGGATAAAAATGGACACCATATGAATGTAAACAGACTGTGGGCTGTACACAAACTAAACCATCTGAATTGGTAACCAGAACCTCAGCAAAGTTAACCAGTCTAAGCCAACAGCAATATAACCCCAGTTGCTCCTTATGGAGCTGAATGCTTGCAGACCATCTTCAAACAAGAGCAAATCTTGCATTCGTAGGTTCTGGTAGAATCGTGGCCTCACATTGTTTGAACAAGCAGACATGAGTCTGGTTATGGGTGTCAACCAAGAATGTGTGTGAGACCTGCTGAATCTAAAAAACAAAAAAATCAGTAACCAAGCCCCGGGTCTCACCTCAGATGGTTGGCATCCACATGGACGACCCAAGAAACTCTGGCTCGATCCATTCTAGGAGGATTTGAGTCGTCAACTAGTTTCTTCCACAGTTGAAAGGTGAAGTGATCCGCCTGCAAAGTCTACAAATTTGCTGCACCTCTTTTGGTAAATGAAACACTGACTTAACAAAAGTTTATTCATCTGAAAAATACATGAGAAGTGTGTTTATCACAAAAACTAGGACACAGATTCTCCAAAACCTTAAAAAACGTAGAATATCATGAAACCAAAGGACTTAAATGTAAAAAAAAAAAAAAAAAAAAAAGATGACCCAAGATATCATAAGTTGATCCTAGGTCATGTCATATTAAACCTGTCAGCACAACTTGCCTCTTAGCTACACTTGTTGTCAACCATCTTGACTGGTGCAGAGATCTTTGGGGCAAGTGCTATCAAACATGTCACTTTACTTATATGTGTGAAAACACTTTGACTCTACTGAGCAGTATTACGGTGAAAATGACAGAACCCAGTGAGGAGATTCAATGCACTCCCAAATTGTGTCTGAGTACAGACGAGAAACACCTTGTGCTCAAAAACTGAGAAAGAAACAACAGAGTCGGGTTTTTTAGAGTAGCTTTGTCTTAACTAAATAAATCACATTTGTGGGTGTATTAGCAACACAAAATCTACCACAGCTATAAGAAAATATATATATTAAGCTTTTCAATGTGATGTTTTCACAAAATAGTTTTTGTGAAGCCATTTTTGGTTTGTTTGCAGCAGAAATTGTCAAAACAAACAAAAACAATCAACGAACGAGTGTCCAACTGCTGTCAGCTCCTGTAATTTCACAAAATACTTTAATTGAAAACATATTTTGCTAAACTACTTTGCCAAATGTATTTTTTTCATTAATTCCCGTAATAACAGGTTGTCAGTGCCGTTTTTATTATATAAACACAAAGCAAGTTTTCACTCATACAAAACAAACAAACCCAGCTCTTGAAATAAATAAAATCTTTCACTCTTGTCATCTAAAACCCAATGTTGGAAGCACAGGGCGTTTCACTCTGAGAAAAGAATGCTCCGAGAGACTCTGTCAGCACTGTTCCCTCTAACACACTTATGATGTACTACTGGCAATTTTGAGTAATATTCTTGCTGTCTGGCACGGACGAACATGTTCTGCCTGAGAGAGGCCATTGTACCAGTCGTCTCCTCCTGCTGCGCTGCAGAAAATTACATCCAGCCAGAGCAGCCACGAAATCAAACTTTACCGTGAAGAATGCGTTCCCTCGGCACAATGATATATGGGCGAACTGGAGCTCCTTCAGCTTTGATTTCAGAGGCATCAATGGGGCATAGATGAAGACTGGAACTACATAAGGCTGTCAATATCTAATGTGTAATAATATTTTTCAACTTTATTTAATTGAAAACTTTTCAAGGGAAACTAGTTCTCTGTCTACTAGTTGAAAACACAGAGTTTGAATTTTCTGAGGTTTTATCAGCAGTCACACAAACTGCTTTACTCCAGTTGAAGGAACAGATTATCGCAACATAAAGCAAACAATCCGTCACAGTGAGACCGACTGTAAAACAGAATAATGGTCCTACAAAAATTTTCATTCTTGGGGTCTTAGGGTGCTAGATTATTTGCACAGAACACCATAGAACATTCTTTATTGTCTCACAGTGAGGAAATTCAGGTATCAAAGCAGCGAGTTAGGGTCAGTAGGAACATGCATTTCCACAAAAAGGTTAAAAAAAAACAACAACTGAGAATTAAAGCTGCAGAAAGTAACTTTTCAAACTGTATGCTCTTTAATATCTCAATAATTTCAATTTTTTTCTGAAAGTCATAAACAGACCATTAGTTTTCGTGCAAAAATGAGAAAGGACATTTGATTCCACCGTTTCTTAACGGAGCCTCTGTGTCCTGTATCTCTGGGGTAGTAACTCTATGCCCCTGTCTTATCTTATCAGTGTTGAATTCAGCACAAAATCACACGACAGAAGTCACCTTGCTGCTATATGAGATGCAAACACTGCTCCTGAAAGCCCTGCCACAACAAAAATAAGGAAATAAAACTGGCCCATTATCAAAGATGTGAATAGTAATTGCTATATTTCTGTTGTCTTTTGAAAGTGATAGTGCTAGAATATTGGCTAGGATTGCATCAGATTTTTAGCATTTTTCTTTTTTTTACTCAGAACAAAGAGAGTGGACACTAGAAAGTGACACTAACATCAACTTTTACTAACAAATGAATGAACTAAAGTTTTGTTTAAAAATTCACTCATGACCAAAGGGAAGAGGTAATGTTCAGAAGGGCTTTGCAATGGCTCTTGAGATGAATCCAGCTTGGAAACAGAGCAAACACATGATTATCTTCTACATCGGCTTGAATGCTCTGCAGCCCGATGACAGAACTGCAACCAAAAGGCAGGTCACACCCTGTACAGGTTGTCATGGTGACACAGAAACATAGAAGACAACCTTGAATTCAGACATTCAGACCTAAGGAAAATTTAGAAAGACCAACAAATTAAACAGTAAAATTAAGCTAGTTGGAGGGAATCGTTGCATGCACTGAGAAAACATGCAAATCCCAGGCAGAAAGATCTCAGTTCTAAATTCAAACCCAGAACCTTTTTCTGCAAAGCAACAATGATGAAATGAAATACCACAAATTCCTGCATACCCAAATTTATCGTCAATAGCACTGTTATTATGATGAGAACTGCCAATAAACCGCTGCTAAAGTTAAAAAAGTTTGACGTTATACATTTTCATTTCCATTTGTCTGAAAATATGTTTAGGAAACATTGACCATTTTAACAACAGCTGCTTGTTGAAGATTTTCTCAAATATCCACCATAGAGCAGGTACTTTATTAATGATTTGAAAAATGACCTGACAAAACAGGTTTTATGTAATTGCCTAAAACAACATCAGATGCTTTTGAAATTCTAACCATTTCAGGATGAATCAAAAGCAAAAAACTGCAAACCACTGCTGTTTTTTTCCCCTAACATATTTACACATACCAAGCCCTCTATATCAAAGAACTAAAGTGACTGGTTTTATTATCAGCTAATTTTGACCATTTTCTGTTCACTAAATAACCACCAAAGTACATCTGACCACATCTTCTCATCTTTTATCATCATTATGAAACATTTATTTGTATTCTCAGTCAAACTATGCTGTCAGTTCATCATTAAGTAAGAGGAGAAGAAAAAGAATGAGCAAACCATGATTGCATCTTTTATTGTGTTTTTTTGTCCCCTCCTCCTAATTAACCAAATAAATCTTTCAGTCAGTTTAGCTCTATGGAAATTGAGGCTGTTATTGATTGCTGCTCTTCAGATGAGTAAGGATCATTGACCAGCATGGGGAGAAAGAGATGTCTTGCATTTTTTGGTACTCTCCCTCTCCATAAAGCAAACAACGTCTCCGAGGTGGTATCAGGTGTGTCAGCTTTGTCTGTATTAACTAACACTTCATATTGACCAAGAGTGGGGAGGCACTCCAAGATGACAATGAGGTTATTGATTACCCTTTCATGCTTTATTCATAGTAACTGCTCATGATTTCAAGAGTTACACTGAGCTTTTAAGGCTGTGGTTTTGCTTCCGTCTCTCACACGGGCTTGAAAACAGCCTCTGTGTGCTTTTAGAAGTCACCCCTCACAATCTGCTGAGTCGATTTCCAAAGACAATGATGAATGCTTCGAAGGCCTCAACTGCTAATAGGAATAATTAAGAAAAAGCAAGGTGTCGCACAATGGTGCCCCAGGATTGATTTATGCTTTACAGGTGGGTTTCTGTGCTTGCATAACTCCCCATTCTCCTTCAACATGCTGCTCTGAAGTAAGCTAACTTCCACTTAGTTGGATGAAATGATACAATCTAGAGTGACCAACAGCCACTGAAGGTGACAGGAAATTGTTCCCAAGGGTGCAAGCACGAGGCAAAAGTGATAATCCATGCTTTAATGACGCTCTGCTCCTTAGAAAGTCAGAAGTGGGTTCTATTTTGTTGTAACCTTTGTTTTTCCTCATTGTTGAGTTTGAAAAAAAGGAAACATATTCAACAGATTTGCCGTTATGTTCATAAGGGACTTGATAAACCAGTCACTAATGTTCTTTAGATTGTATCTAACCAAATTTTTAACTGCGGTACCCCTCAAAAGAAAGCAGATAACATGCAAGTCTTGATGGAAAAAAACAAACAAGATAAGTTTTATCTTTGATGTCACAACCTGCTGCTTTTAATCAAGAACAGCTTCATCGCATCAACAAAACAGCCTCTATTCACTCTGATTCTGCATTCATCCACAGATGTGTCTGTGAGGCGCACTGTGACCACTGCTTACAATCAAAGGCATTGATTAAATTGATACTAAAAATGCTTTTGTATTGTGAAATTAATTCAGCACAGGGCTCCCATAGAACACACCTATCAGAGAGATTTTAGCTTAGTTTTTTCAAGCTGTAAAGTTCAAGTCATATAAAAAAAGGGGACGGTTAATAAAAAAGGCCTTAATGAGGCACATTCAGCATTTTTTACGCTTTTGGTGGAGAAAAACAAAACCAAAAAGGAGATGAAGAAAAATACTGCACAAATTTATTTATTTATAAAAAGGGACATTGAATATAAAATAAAATCTCTTGGATTTAGAGTTAAAATAATTTCTGTTAACCATCAACCAGACGTATGAGTTAAATTAATGCAACAGGAACTGGTTTGTGTCTGTTTATTAGTTGTTACACAGTACAATCTATTCAAAATAAAAAGCTGCATGTCTCCTTTCTTCCATCCTCATATCAAAAATAGCATCACGAAACTGGTTTCTTGGAAATGATCAAGATGTCAGAAAATTATATCAATTTAAGAGGTGATGGAATCACCAGATTGTCTTTGTCTGATGTCAAAATTGATAACAAAGCAAAAATTAGAAATAACATTTTGTATATGCAGCTGTACACCTGTTCTCTGTCTTCTTGTGTTCATCAGCGATTCGTGATTTTTTATGAAATGCTACATCGATGAGATGAATAAAACTGAAGGCTTTATTTTGATTGGTTCAGAACTGAGGCGTTAAGTTGTTTTAGAAGCATTTTTTTTTTCAGTAAAACAAGGACAACCTGACAAAAATTGCACCAGTGAGAAACATTTGCAAGAATGAAATGAATGCACCTATATGTGGAATTTGCAAGAGTTGCACAAACAATAACAATAAAATAGCCATAACCTGCAACACAGAAGTAGGTTAAGGCTACTTCTGTAATGGCAGAGGAAAAAATTCAGCTATGGCTTCCTTTAAGCAGATTTGCCCTTAAACTGCCTCTTTTCTTTCACAGCAAACTTCATAAAGGAGCTCATACAGCAGCAGCACACATAAAGCTGTTACTGCAAATGCACTTTGCAGACAGATGACTATATCAACGTGTGTTCACTCAGTCATACATTAGGTTGAGGAGAGAAAGTGTCACCTCAGTCACAGGAATTGTTTTTTTTTAATGCAAACTAACTGCTTGGATGACATTTCAGGATCACAATTAAAACAGCACAAGGGAAATTGAGGCTTTTTCTTTCTAGTTAAACTTTCTGAAAGTGTCCATTCTGAAAAAAAAGGTTGTGAACATACTGAACTAAAAAATGTGACTAAAAATGAAAAATGGAACTAAGACGATACCGTTTGAATGGAAATGCCACCAAACAGAGTTTAAAAAAATATATTATTTTGATTTGAAGCTGAAGTTATTTCATTTGGCTGATTTCCATTTAGTGTGAGGAGATGAAATTATCTTTTCTCCACGCCCTGAAAAGAGCTTGTTTGTCTGGACTTAAATCACAGATTATTGTGTTTGGATTTTTTCTTTTTTTTCTTTTCAAAGCCAGTCCGGAGGGAGCCTCGATCATCCCCGCAGCTCCGTGTTGAACTAGCTTCTTCAGGAAGCTGTTTGATGTTTTTATTAACCTGCTGACCCTGCTTGTCTCAGAACTGCAGGGCGGCTTCTAGACCCCGACACTCCATGCCTGTCACACCTTGCATGCACCCAGGAGAGTTCAATCACATGCTCCTCGTGTAGCCAACATGACTGGTGGGACATGCAACATTCTTTGATAAAAGTGAGCTGTAAGTCCAAAATCCATCTGTGCTCACGGACGAGTTTAGTTAAAAGCTTCTGGTGTGTGACATGTCTGCAAAGAGTAATTCAATCGATATTTTCCTTACACACTTATCTTCTACTCAACCAATAAATGTTAATGTTCTTAAGTAAATATCTTTGCTAATAAGAATTAATGCTCACAAAAAAAAACAAAAAAAAACTTTAATTAAAAAAAAATTCCAGTGTTCATTGTAGAATTTAAAACAATATATTTTACATGCAACTATAGGTGGGTTTAGTAAATCCATTTGAGGCTCAGTGTGCTGCACAAAGATTTTAAAATCCAATAAACGTGGCACCTATGGGAGATGAATCACCAATTCAAGGGAAAAGTGTCAGATAAATCAGACGAGAAGCTCACTGAAAAACATCATAATTGCTTGTTAGACAGTAGATTTTCCGTTTTGTACACCTCCAAAGTGCTGTGTTGAGATTGCATTTAGGTTTCACACTGACTCTATGGACAGCTGCCTCAAACAGCCACGAGAATTAAAACCAGATGCACGTCGGCTGAAACCTAAACGGTTAGTTCACACCGACACAATCACCACGAGAAAGACCTTCTATGGTAAATATTAAACCTTTGCCAAATGGATGGAGAGCTGATGCACAGGTGTTGTTCACCATGAATAACAAAAAGAGGCAGGTGAATTAAATGTTATTATGATGAAAGGAGAAAGCAGGCAATAAATGGAAGAGGGTTTCATCATGATTTTTCTTAAACACAGACTAGCAGCACTCAGGACTGCATTCTCATCAGTGGGTTGAATTGATAATTTTTTTTCTTTGCTCATTTCAGTGAATTATTTACCCATTGCTTTGAAGACATTTTCTTTGACTGAAAAAGCAAATGGCATTAAGATAGAAAGTGAAGCCGGGAAGTTCTGTTACTAAAGTAAATGCATTATCTATTTTCTTTACCCACTCTATTAAGTTGTCAGATGGTGAAACTGTGAAAGGTCTGCATTCTGGCAAACTTGATATTACATTAGATCATGACATCTGTCTTTCCACTACAGAACAAATTCTCAGGCCACAGCAGAAAATGATCACATCACACAGCTGATAAACTCTGTGACTTATAAGCATAGATAAAACCAAATCAATAGGTAAGTAGGTTACCTTCTTTACCTATTTTACTTTATTTCAGACTTGACAAGGAAGATCAATAGTCTGGTTCATAGGAAGCGTGCATTTTGCCAGGTTTTTCTCCGATCTTAGAAATACAAAGGGAATTGTATGACACAATTATGCACTTTAGGATGGTAAAGTTGATGCTGTCTCATGTGTTTTATCTGTATTTGCTGTACGAGAGAGAGAGTTCACGTCCAAAAATGTAATGTTGCTGTTAACAGAGTTCAAACAAAGCATCATGGGATTGATGAGTAATGTAAATTACTTCAGTTCCGTTTATACGATCCCACCACCACACATCATTTCCATGCAAAAATTTTTTAAAATGTCCAATTTACATTTGCGTTTTTTGTTTGTATCCATGCAAACCTTACAGCAATCCCTCCTCTTGAACAAGCATGTGGCAGCAATGGGAGGTAATGACTCCCTGCAGCCGAATCCGGTTCAGAGTGAGCAACAAGTTGCCGCACACGACCTGGGACTGAGAAGACAAAACAGACACACATACATACCTAAAGAAGTACATCTCAAGGAGCACTATTTAGATCAAATAAAATGTAAACAGGACCAATGGTAAAACTGTGGCTTCATATTGTGGCTTCTTCTTGGAGAGGAAAACAGATTGGCACAATCTATGGAATGAAAAGCAGAGAACATGTAATTAGTTGCTGCAGTAGTTTTGTAAATGCCACTGCCAATGACTGCCTAGGAAACGAAACTAAACTAAACACAGTCCCAACTTTGAGTGTTTTGAAGGCTAGAGAAAGAAAGAGGGAAAAAAAATCACCAGCGCTCCTCCAATGTCTTATGTGATCTCTACAAAATTTTGTCAGCTGAATATATGCAACTTTTCTTGATTTCTGGGATCAAAGATCATCCAGAAAATACCAGACATCATAAATTCTATGTCACCCACATTTCTGCTGGTGATACAAACATCCTTTCACATTCATAAAAACTACACACTTATTTCACATAACAATGACACACAGTTTGTCATTGTTATGTGAAATCAAGGAGAGCAAGTGTTTTTACACTCAAAAGGAAAGCTTTTAGAACAAGAGGAAAGGTTTGCGTTCCAAGCTGTCGGTGATTCACATCCATTTTCTCATCAGACGTCTTAAGCACTACTTAATACCGCAGTGATTATCTCAGATTCTATGCTCTTTAAATTTTTTTGTTTAGATAGTGGAGCTAATTAAAAGCCCTTTGAAGATATGTAGTACACTAAATATTGACTTAAGTATAATAAAACACAATATTAATTTCGTTTTAGATAAAAGACGAGCATAATCACACAGTCTGGTATGTTTTCAATTTTTCCCCCACTTACAGAACTCGTCAACAAGGCATTTTCCAACCAACACAGTCATCCGTAATTTTGATAAGGAGAAAACAGTGTTCACTGACTCAGAAGTGACAACTTTATAAAAGGCTATTTCCTAGAGGCTAATCCACAGAGGAGCCATCGCACTGTTTTCTGCAGCCACGAGAGCAATTTAAATTAGACAATTTAATTTGGTTGTACACAAGAGAGCAGGACCAAACAGAGCCAGAGAATGTAAATCGGTTAAACAGAAATCAGTCGCTTTTTGTCAACTTGACAAGCAGTTCATTTGTAAGTATGTCAAGACAGGCCAAGTCTTCCAAGAAATTATGAAGACAATGTTGCTGTACTTTGTCAAGTGTCAATTAACATAAAGACAATGCAGAGAAAAGAAGAAGAGCCAGCAGTGCCTTGGATGACTCACTGTCACTACACAGCTCTCTTCCAGACACAGTGGAGAGGTTTCTAATTGCTTTATTCTGGGTTCAAGAGGACTCTTCAGCCTGGCATGCTAATGTCAGTGTAAATGAAGTGAAAGAAAATGCAAAGTTCACTTCACTTTTGATTTGACAATTTCAGTACTACTAAAAATGATAACAATGGCTTTCCCTTAACACATTGCTCCAAGCTTGCTTTTCTAAAAATGAGATGAAGGTTTTCCTTCAACGCGTGGCTCTTTTTGAATTTTCTTTTGTCAGTCTCTCTACAGAAAACGCTTAGATAGCCAGCTGTGTTTCATGAACATCACACGGGGTCCTGCCCTGGGCCTTTTCTGTCATTTCAAGAAACAACAAATGCAAACTGTGAGGTTTTCCTATTGGTGAAGTCACCTAAAGGTGGAACAATAAGAAGACAACCTTCAGGAAATGATGTTATCAGTGAAAAAAAGTCACATTAAAAAAATACATAGATGTGGATATTTCAGTAGTAAAGCAGTAAATAGTAAATAAAGTAGTATTTTAAAATTAAAAAATGGCTATTTCTGGTGGGTATGAAAACAAGGTGAAAGAATACTGTAATAGATATAGAAATGTATGAAAATAAATCGAAATCAACCGTCTCACGGTAAATGTCAAGTGGAAAATTAATTAATCTCAACATGCCCAATATCTGATGATCCAAACATGTTCATGCTCAAAGCAGATCTCAGCATGATAAACATTTCTGGAAAATCCTAAAGTATCATCACTGGACGTACAGCAAATCCTTATTGTTGATGGTGAAAGTCCTCTTTATACAGACACTGCACAAAAGTAACTATTATAGGAGCTGTAAAAGGAGAAAAATTTTGCAAAAGGAAATATTAAGAAATCTGAAAGAACGAGGACAAAATTATTTGATAATGTAAACATATTTCTTGTTGAGTTTTGCTCAGGTCAGGTCTTTTTCTTCCTCTCAAGTTGCAAACCTTTTAAATGTGCTTGTATGGAATGAACATAGAGGAAAGCATCCGTTTTTACATTTTAATTCTGTGAATCACAGGCTCTCAGTTTTCAATATATCATTTGCTCCTTCTTCTTGTTTGTGCTTCTTTCTGTGACACTTTTATGTTTTTATTATTTAGATGATGCCACATTTCAATGTTTTGGTTTTTTTGGGGGGGGGGTTGGAGTTTGAGTTTGCACTGCTTAATTCTTTGCAGACTTGGACAAAAATGAATTCTTGCTTTGAAAGATTTGGCACATGTGATTTACAGAGCTGCTATTATGTTGACTTTTAAGTCAGTTTATAGATAAAATATACATCTCTCTTTTACGAGGGGCAAGCAAAATGTCAAGTTGCGCCAAAGAGTCTTGGTGGGCTGACTGTCTTAACAACAAAAAGATAATATATGAGGAAAAGGCTTTGCTGCTATTTGATTGATCTGTTATTTCCCCCCTTCTTGTTGGTCTTTTTTACTTGACAATAGTAATTTCTGCCCAAACGGGACAATCAAACCACTTGATTATATCTGTCTGTGCTGAGAGGAGCTGTCAGTATGAATAACTTATTACAGACGTATAAATCAGAGACGTTTTTGCTGGTCTATTCTGCTTTTTTTCCCATTTCTTTGTCCAAAACAATTAAATTTGCAACAAAAAATAAACTGTATCAAACTAAATATGTAATACGTTAAAGTTAGAGAATAGCAAGAAAGCGGTTCTTTTTTTTCCATCCTAAAATGATATCATTGTATGCTGTTAATGAATGGGTTCATTAGAGAAAGATGGAAATATGTTGTCAGACATCCCCCCCCCCCCCCCCCTGATTTCTGGCCCACTGAACCATTGTCCCAGTGTTTAATTTCATTAACATAATAAAAACAAATAACATTAATAAGATTCAGCAGTGAATGTCCACAGCTGCTCTGAGTAAAAGGCGTCCACACTCCTTGGCCCAGAGGCACGAGCAAGAATTAGGTTCCAGTTGCTGTAATACGTCATCCAGCGAATAGAACTGAGCAACAATTGAGGTTATTTGTCTCCTGACACCACTAAGAAGGGCTCCTCATATATAGGTACATAGGAAAATAATGTTTTCCCAGCAAAGTCATTACAGTTTCCCTTTTTATGATTGTGGCTAAGGTTAAACATTAACCAAGAGTTTGAGTTTTGTTTGGGGGATTTGTGTTGCCGTTAGGAAAATGAGGTTACGAAGCGGTACTTTTTGTTTCTCACATTCTCATTTGGAATAAATACAAAAGTAAAATGCAATCAGTACCTCTACCTGTAGCAAATTAGTTTTTGAGCCAAAGTGCTCCGAGACACAGTTACAAATATTTGCAACAAAGAAACTAATTTAGGCCTAATTCTTAAAAGGAAAAAAGGAACAGTTTAAAAATGGATTATTCTTTTGTTCATATAGTTCAGCAACCAAACATTCTGAATAAAACATGAAATGTTTCTCATTCATCTTTTTATTAAAATTTGTCTTTAATTATTTACATCATGACATCCTGAATATTGATCATCTCTTCTGAGTATTTACAACCTTTTCCAGCACATATATTTCAGTTTCTTTCTCCTCAAATAAAATGTAGCTTAATGTGGTAAAGCTTTACAAAAGCAGTTCTCTTTTCCATGCTTTTATGTTTTTCTGTCATGAACGCAAACTCGGTATGAAAATTTGACAGAAAATATGTAGTACCAGAAGCCTGGTGTTTCTTTCTGATAAAAATCCATATTTTATTTCAACATGTTAGCTGACAAAATGTTCACACTTAACTTGATGAAAAGTCTGTGCTGTAATTTCAGCAACACTTACGTCTCTAGCAATAAAAGATCAAAGTTAAAAGTGATTTAATGGATTATATGCCTTCAATTATCTGTATGTTTAAAGTGAAGAAGAAGGTGTTACAGCTAAATTTAAAGTCAGTGGTCAGGCATATGCATCTTTTTAAGAACCAATCTCCACAGAAAAAAAACATATATGTGTGTGCAAGAACCTGAACTGTCCACAGACAAACATACACACACACAAAAACACGGCAGTTACCAAGCTTTTACCTTTCAAGGAAAATGTCACCACTCTTTTCTGCAAGAAGAAGGCACATTTGGTCCTGTACAGTTAATTACTGTACAGTTATTCTCAGTTCAAGTTTGTCATGTAAAATAAAAAATGTACGAAAAAGTTAATCTACTAATTAACACGTCCATGCACAACACCAAAGATGGATAACAATACTGTATGCATTCAGGCGAAAGGACTTTGCAAACGATTGTTTTTCCATGTGTGCAACATTAGTTTTTTGGAGATTCTGTATACAGCCAAAGTGATTGTTTGACCAAATGCCTAAAATGTAAAGAGTGTTTTGGAAAACCTAAAACTAGACATGTCTGGTTCATAAATACTTCTGTTCCGGATACAAATCCAGGTTATTTTATGTTAGGCATAGAGCAATACGTCCCAGTCCAATAGTCCACTATCCTCTAGAAATTTGACCTGGAGAAAAACAAATATTATTTTCCTTATAAGAGTTCTTGCAACCTACAGTGCTGCTCTAACATTATTGACTCAACAAAACACTAGTCTACCCCACACTGATATTTAGTTATTTAAAAGCTTAATGAGTTAGAGCAACAATTACAGTGGACACCAATATACTGCTTTGTGTGCTGCATGAAGTAAGGTTTTCAGACAGAACAAAGTTACAGACGACACAAGTTTGGAGAGTTTACCGGTAGTTGAGTTGGTGACTTTGGTACGAATTCATTAAAAACATTCTTCTAGATTTTTCTTAGAAATCAAATATAATATCCTAGATTGGAAAAGAATTATCCACAGCAGTGGACACCACTGAGGTATGTAGGTTGACATAAATATCAAAAGGTGTTAAAGATATGTACATAAAAAGATTATTGATAATAATATACTGTAATGATGATCATTTACTGCATAGAACAACATTACAACATTAAATACTTTGCAGTTATCAGAAATAGCATATTCTGACCAAGGGATGTGCAACTGAGTAGGATAGCCAAAATATTAAATAAATTAGCCATGGGAAAAAAAATGAAAGCCATTGCTAACATTAGGTGTTGATAAAATGTTATTGATCACATCAAGATGAGCTTTCACTGTAGCAGAATTAACAAGCTGCACCAGTTCATAACACTTAGATTTTTACAAATGAACAGTCAAACAAACCATTGTTAGTGAACTTTGACTGAAAATATCTGTGATTGATGGATATTTAGAGTGAGGGAGGTCCTGCTTCTCCAGATCCAACAGATAGAAAGGGAAGTTTCTCTCTTTCAGAGGCTCCCTGTGCCGTCAGGATTATTTATGAGCATAAATACTGCTTCCTCTGCCTAGTAATTACTTTAAGAGTGCACTTCAATTAGAGTAGCTAATTAGTGTTTATCGTGTTTATGTTTTCCCAAACCCTCTCTGTTCCCTCTCTCTCTTTCAAGGTTGGTGTTTCTCTGTCTGTGTGCATGCTTTTCCTTATATCTTTTGCAGCAGCTGCTAAAAACTCTGCCCGCGCTATCATCACATTGTTTAATTTATTGACATAGAGCCATAAAAATCTTAAATAACTCTTCTTTGAAGTCACATCGGTTTCAGTTCTCTTCAACATGCTGGAAATCTATATTGTGTTTTAAACCAAAGGAAAAGAAAACAGAGAGAATTTGACCATTATGCAAGGCTTTGCGTCACTTTGCAATTTTTATTCCGATGGCATCATGTAGACTTTCAAAGTAAAAGTTTCAATGAGACATGGTGAAATAACAGAGAATATGTTTGTGTGTGGGCTCTGTGTGTAACCCATTTCTCATCAATGTTCACAAATGTAATTGCGATGTTAGATACATGTTTTAGTGTTTGACCTTTAAACAATAAAACATAAATAGATTGAAGCAATGAAGTATGACGCATGAACAATTTACATTTTTGAAAGGATATTTGAAAAGCAAAAATGTTGTTTGTAGAAATTCTACTCTTAAAATTCAAAGCAAGTAATTTTCATATGGGGTGGAAAGAGTATCAACTCCCACCTCTGGAAGAGCTCTGAACACATCCTGGGGAGGCAGATAGAAATAAAAAATTAGACATTATAAACATACAAAACATACAGAGGCTACAGATCTTGACATTGGCATCCTGGAGTTCGACTCCCATCCCCAGTAACTTTGCTGTATTTCTCTCCCCCTGTCTCTCTGAACCCTTCCTGTTGGATCACTATCTGAAAAAGGTCACTAGTGCCTAGAAAATCCTTTTAGTATTATATAAGAGGTGAACAAACAATAAAGTGCAGAAATTTGGACAATATTAATAAAATAATGAAAAAAAACACTAAAATTATTCTATTGTACTTTTAAGTTTACTTGCCAAATACATTTTAAATATAAATGCTACACAACTTAAAATCTGAATTTATCTCAGTTGATATCATTAAATCAAATTCAACAGCATTCTCATTCTCAGTAAATAAATGTTAAAATTCTGGAACTATAATCTTCATTAAATTCAATTATTTAAAGGAGGGCTTAGTTTGCTTAGTTTGCTGGTCCAGTTTTGTCATCATGTCATTCCACCGTGGAATATTGCCTGTCAATCACTGCTGTCAATCACTGCTGTCAATCACTGACGCTATTAGAAACATTAAATGCGTTCGAATTAGCCGTGAGGATGGGGCAACAAAAGTAAACATAAACATGTCTCTGAAAAGTTGAGAGATAAAAAAGAGAGAAAGCCTCCAGAAAAGTGAAGTAACAAATGTAAAAACCTTTGACCTGTTTGGTGTTTCCTCCTTTAGTTTTGTAGGCCAGTTTAGGCCTACAAAATGTTTATTTTATAGACAGTTTTAAATAAAAGATACAATTAAATATTGAGTTCTACCCAGGAGACATTGTTGCATTTAGGAAACAGAAAGAAATCCTAAATCAAAAAGGATTATTTGAAAGTTTCTAAGAAAGTCTTGTATTTTGCTTTATGAACCTAAAGCCTGGCAGAAGTAGAAGAACCTCATTATGCGGACTTTATTTCAGTTTTTAAAAGCTTGTTTTCAACTAAAGATTTTGTGGACCTAAACTGCTATGATTCAATAAACTCTAAAACAACATTCCTTATTTTCTGCTTTGCTGCCATGTTCACATTTATTTTGTCGTTAGTGAACTAATGTTGCTGCTATTATTAAACTACAACCGATCTAAATCACTCACCTGTGTCACTTTCCCCCAATCAGTGCTTACTGTTTAGCTGGCTGATAAATTAGTTTTGATTGCATGAATGAAGCTGAGTTCATCATGTGTAAATGGCGTAATGCGGGCAGCTGAACAAGAGGCTTAATCAAGCATGCAAACTCCAGCCCCAAATCAAAGTGGCATTGTGCATAATTTTGAAAGGAGTTTCCCCCTAAATGTCCCACGAAACTACTGAAGTAAAAAAAAAGTGTTCAATTCAACTCACAACAAATGTTGTACAAAAAACATGAAGAGAAATATTTCTCTTTTCCCGCCCTCCATGTGTTTGTACTCACAGCATGTTGGATGTCTGACAGACGGTATCTATTAGGTCGGCATCTTTCTGTAAATGTACAAAATTGAAGGGAAGCTTTATTTTTCTGACCATGAATTTAATCTTTGAATTTAATATACAAAGTGCTCAGCAGGTGTAAATGAATATATTTACTTTCACCCTTCTTTGTTTCTTGTTTTTGCTTTGTTTTCTATTCAGGCTTGTCTGTTTATCCTGTGCTGATTGGGTGCCTGAAAAATATTGAATTTCAGGTAATATTAAATAAGAAATATTGGCCACAGGGAAACATAGGAAGGCATTAAAAATTAGAGGTCATTCTTGAGGATTTTTGCTTTTTTTTTGCACAGTGAACCTATGTTCACTGTGAAACTGGGCCTTGGAGATTGTGGTGTGTGTGTATGAGCTATTTTTTTTTTTTTTATTTCAGTTTTTTTAAGTGTCTTTGTGCTTTTTGCACTTGAGGGTGAGAGACTCTGTACATCTTTGAGAGACTTAGCCCATCACAGGCTTTGCAAATCAAAGTCTTCTGAAGAAAAAAAAAATGATGAAACTACATAAATAACAGAGCACTGTAGTTGTTATTGTTTTCAACACAATAACTGACTAAAATGAAGAATAATAATGTTTGAAGAGTGTATTTTAATCCTTTGGTTTGCTGGGTTAGCTTTCATGGAGATGCAACCTGGTTGAACTTCATCTGCAAAGCAAAAAAAACGGAAAAAAGAAGAAAACTAAGATGATCACAACAGGGAACATTCTTTGGTACATCTTTATAAGAACAAAATGTATAATTATCTCTTGAGCATCACTTGGCAACAGCATGGAGGGAAGAAACAACTTTGAACCAGAAATAACCTTCAACATAAGCCGTGAGGGTGGTCATGCATTTCGAGTATTTGGGTTTAGATGAAAGCTGGGGGGGAAAAAAGAATCCAGCTGATGAGCCATAAACAAAGAAAATCATTTTGTATTGCTGACAAAAGTAAAACTGAAGTGTAATTTGGCATATTTTATTCAATCTGCTTGAAAAAAAAAAGCTTTTTTCATTCCTGAGCAGCTGAATTGATTGCCATAGATTGGTACCAGGATAAGAAAATAGACTCATTTATTATAAGCAGTCTCTCAGACAAGAGACAAAACAAAGCTGGTTTAACTGCTCTGTTGCAACAGCATTCACGTTTGTTTCTGACTTCCCCCCTGTGGCAAGAAAGGCAGGAAGCATTTGTTCTTAGAGCCAGAGGAGATGCAGACTACTGTGTTAAGTTATTTAGTTTCTCTCACTGATTGTCTTCAAATCCAAGAATACAACCAATTTTTAAGTACAAGCACACGCTCCGCTAAAAAAGAGGTAAGAGGAGGTAAAATATTTATGGACATTATAGAACATGGAACAGCCCTCCCCTATCTTCACCATTCAATAATGTATTATCCTCATTATATTGCTCTGTTATAGGAAGGGGGTCAGTTCAGTAAACAGGGGTTGCTGTTTCATCTAGACATCCTTTCCTTGGCCTTTGCACAATAATTGTTTGTTCTAGCTGACTGAGCCAGTGTATCTCCCACTGATAACACTAAACACAATTTCCCCCAGGAGCGAACTTTACCGAGGAAAAACCTGTGCAGTCCGTTCCCAAGTAAGCAGCGAATTAAAGAGGAGAGAAACAAGACCCTCCCGACTGAGCATTGCGGGTTAAACTTGTTGGGTTCTTAAGTGTGTGGTATACCTTTCTCCCCGACTGAAACGTCAAGGTTATGCTTTGAAATGAGATCGGTTTTAACTGTCTAAATTTGTATGAAACTCTGCAGTCAAAACTGACTGCATAGGCTTTTGGTAGTGGAAGTTACAAAAAACATTAAAATTACATGTTTGTGTTCTGTTGCATTGCACAGAGTTGACCTTTCACCCAAAATAACTGCTTCCGAATGGATTACCTTAAAATTTTTAGTTTTGACCTTTAATGTCAACAATTTCTTATCTCATTAAAATAGTGTTCATAAATATAAACAAGTATTAAACAGATCTTGTCTACATGTCTGTCAATATGTGAGAAAGTTTTTTCCCCCTACATTGAACATTTATTGATGGTAAATCATTTAATAATCTAGAAAATAATCAATGGCTAACTAACTTTAACAACTGTATTAGACTCTGAAATGTGAAAAAAAAAAATGCTTAAAAAATAATTGAAAGATAATCATAACAGGCCGACAGTCTGGTTCTGAATGCAAAGTACAGAATATAAGAAATCTTTTGGGGAGACATGTGGATTCTGGACTGTACTCCCAGAATGCATTGCACTAACCTACTCATGACGTGCTCCTTGGAAGGAGGTGTTCCCCATCAGCAGTTGCTGCTTTGGTGAGACATGTCCATGAATGTCTTGATCTCTCTGGCTGAGTAAAAGATTACATCTTCGAAGAAGAATCTTGGATCCAAATTGAAATATGGTCAGCTGCTTCTGCAACCGGTGACCCGTACCACGGCCAAAAAGGAGACTAGTTGCTTGAAATTGGCTGTCTTGGCTCCTGCAGAAAGAATCTGAATTGATTCTCCTAGAAGAAAAGTTTTCTTTTTTTCTCCACTCAGCGAGAAGTCGGCAATGAAGCGACAGCTCTGCGTGCATTCGGTGTGCCAGTCCAAGCAGACGCTAACTCCAGCTGCTAGATCAAGAGTTGCCACCGCATACCTCGGACCGCCGGGCGTGCTCAACTCCACATGCTCCACTGTTTATTAGAATATTGGTAATTCAGAACTCATTTCAGTTCATTACTGTGTTGGTTGATTAATAAAACATTAAGAATCAATTGTCCATTAATGTGTAACAACACCTTCTTCTCTGCATCGTGAACTGCTTGCTTTAACATCTAGTTTGGACTCATTCCCAATTCCTGACAACACACATTAGTTTCTGTAAAATACACACTCTCACTGAACTGTGATTTCACTGCACTGGTATTTTTATTTGAGCTTTAAGGTTTCGGTTTTATTCTTATCTGTTCCTCTCATATTTTTTCCTTAATCTATTCGATTTCTTATTAGTCTTTAATCATTGTTTATTATTTTTAATTGACTACTACTAGCTAATTACGGTAATAATTTTAGACTTATGTTGCTATATTAAGACAAACAAATGTGACTATTATTCAACATAGCACACTAATGCTGCAATGGGCTTTGCAGGGTATTTTTTGAGTGTAAGTTTATTTAGATGCAGGGCATTGAAAGTGTGTAAGTGCAATTATATGCAGAAATGTCTAAGAGGTTTGATAGTAGGTGGTCTGTCCTGACTGGGAAGTAATGCTAAAGCACCTACGTAATTGAAATATCCCTCTTGTGTAGAGACATCCGTGAAGAGAAATGACAAATCAATAATGTTTGCTATTAAGTTGCTTTTTCCCCCTCTCTGTTCTCTGAAGTTGGGTGGGGGCTGATGGGTAAGTTGGGGGAAAAATTGCTCCCTGTCAGGTGTGTTTGCATCTTGAGGGGTTCAATTTATCTGAGGTCTAAGAAGAAAAAAAAGAGAAAACATAAAGAAATTGTTGCCTCCCTGTTGCCTTGAGCTCGGAGAAATAAACCGTCAATATTTGCTCCTGGGGACCTGCAGGAGGACGTGCACATAAATCACCCAGCATGCACCTGTCCAAAGAGCCAGCCACAGAGTCCTGTGTCATCGCGTTTAAGATCATGCCGCTGCGGCGCCTCCCCTTCATCTCTGAATCAATGTGCCAGAGGCCACTTGGAGCTGCAGTGGCACTCCCGGCAAAGGGGGCCGAGGATGAAAATTACTTTTTCATCGCTTCCTGTTGTGCTCCGGCTGCAGCCTGTTTTCATGCACATTGCTGCTGTTGTGAATAACAGGGAGCTCTGGCTTTGTACATTAGTTTCACCCATCTCAGGTCCTACTTGAATTTCCTCGATGGTATTTCTTATGTAGGCTAAAATGGCATGCAAAAGTATGGCAGTGATCGTAGACACGGTTGCTAATGGCAGTTTAATGCTTGCCATACATCCAGTGGGGAAACCAAGTCTGGGAACACAATTGGCTTGGCCATTTCTGATGCCCTTTCCTGAGACAAATAAGACCTGTCCCCGAGAACAACGGGAGTCTTGGATCATATTCTTTGTCACTCGGGAGTCAGTGTGCCTGGAAGAGCCTCGAGCTGCTGTCATTAGGAGGAAATGGGTCTAAGTACACTGCTCTTCAAGAATGATAGGTTTCCACTGACCCGAGCAATCATCCTGAGACAACAGGGGGTTTGTGCTTAAAGCACAGCAATATATGTTTGTACAGGAGTTTTATCAGGTAAGTATTTAAGTATTTAAACTGAAGTTGAGCCAGGCAAAACATATTTTCTCAATATCACAAACTGACTTAGAATCACTTGAAACAAAAGTCTGGGTTATCATTTAGTAATACTCCCTTTGGCAAGGATCATAACTTGCGATACTCCCTGTTTTTAAATGAACCTTTTCTCCAATTGTGAGTATCTTTAACAAAAAATTTATTACATCAGATAAGGAGACATCAGTGTCCTCGGTGGTCAAAGAAAGTAAAGCAAAAAAGCAATAGTAACCACAAAAGACTGTAAACTGAAACCCCATTTCACAATATTGCCCATCTACCAAGCATTTTAATGGTGTTAGACATTTATGATGCAGTGTCACACTATTTGACCTCGAGCTTATCCAGAACACTAATATTGATCAGCTCTTCATCAGTGCTCAACTTTAATGCACAACTTTTTTCCCCCAACTTTAATGTCTTTAAACAAGAAAGAATTGGTAGGTGCAAGTCTGAGAAGAGCAATATTTGGATGCCTTGACTGGGTCTGAGCAGCTCCAGAGCCACAGGCTGTTTCAGGTCTGTATCGACCAGAACTGGTTCAAGGTACGAATCCTGACATGATACACATGGGAAGTTAACACATGGCGTATACAGTCAAATCCTACACACAACCCCACTGTAGCTGTACTTAATGAAGATGTTAATGGTGGTTTTTTCACAAAATGGTGTCAAAATTTGAAGTTCTCCACAGTTTGTTGTGTATGGGACAGCAGATCATTCAGAGTGTCTGTGTTGACCTTTGTCCACAGCTAAAAACACCAATAATGGGCATGTGAGAATCAGAACTAAATCACAGAGCGATTGAAGAATGTGTCCTGGTATGATATAGAATATTTATTTTAATAATCTTTATGGCCTGGTTCTAGGATGCACTATAGGAAGACAACAAACTACATGAACTTTTCATGGAAAATGTTTCCCAATGGCTGAGCCAACAATGATTTAGGAATGGTGTGGGGAGCCCAAACTTGAACTGAGATGTTAACATTGCCTTTAATTTTTTTGAAGTCTGCTGGATAAACATGCCGGTCCCATGGAGTCGTCACTTTGTTGTACAGGTTGCTGTTCCACATTTTCAGGGGACCCGTGGAAGCTTTCCCTCAATTAGTCAAGATTATTAACACGACTTAGTTGAAGTTATAGAAGGTTGATTGTACTCAAAACATTACCCTAAAGACAAGACAAGTGAGATTTGTTATTAATTTGTCATTCTACTTCTTACTTTTCTTCCTCTTGCACTAAATTAACACAGGCTTACTTCATTTTGAACTGCTTTTTCTTTGGAAAAAAAACTAATTTTCCACCCTCTTACCACAAACAGGGGTACCCAACCTTTTGCATGCTTTTGTAATTAAAGACCGTCTCATAGAGACATGCAGTGAAGCAGTGGAAAACATGCTAGTGCCAAGCATAAGTAATGCCTCTGAAACCACTGTTAGGTCTCTCAGTCTAATTGTTTTATCAGTGGGAAATTCATCAGAGTGGAACACAGACAGAAGGTTGGCAGCGGAAAAAAAACCAGAATCATATTGGACCATGTCTGCCTCCTTCTTTTTTTTTTTTTGTCTGCCAGTCTGTCTATCTGCGCGCTCATGCAGACACACATGCACACACACAACCCTCATGTGTTTCGTGAATGCTTTGAGGGATCCTGGCAATCTGTTCAATCATTCCCCTTTGCAGGTCTTTATACGGCTCTCTGAGGCCTAATTATCGGTGACAGAAGACTTTACCCAGTTGAGCAAATGACAGGGTATAAAGAACGGTCTTTCCATCTCCGCAGGAATGGGAAAGTTTTTAATGTGAAACCCTCTCATAGTTTGCACCTAATGCTTAAGAGTTACTAATCATTCTCAGACTTAAAGTTACAAAGCTGCTAAAGAAAGAGATAATAAATTTCAGCCGTAATTTCCAGTCAATTGCTTTTCATTTTACATGACATTTACAAGAAAATCTATCTATTTAATGGCATATATTTCACCATCCTGGAGTATAGTTACATAGATCAGTATTGAGGGGCCAATTGAAATATATCATAATACATAGTGGAATGTATCTTCAGGACTATAGAGATTGTTTTCATGGAAGCAGTATAAAATAGCATTGATTGGCATCCTATCATACCTCAGTATTTATTTTAGCCTGAACAATAAAAGACACCTTTTTTTTTTACTTTTAATTTGTTTGCATTTATTGTGTGTTATGATTCAGTCCGGTCTATCCCGGCGTAGTTGTCTCCATGTTTCAGACTGAGGAGGTCTTACTTAAGAAACGAGCACCGATTTCAGTGAAGCGTGAATCACATTGAGAAAAGGACTTTGACCCTTTAAGAGGTTCTTTGGAAAGTCCACCTGTCACAAACAGCAGATTAAAAAACAAAAGAGGCAGGAATGATGAATGATTCGGTGAAACCCAAATATTTATCAAAACAGAGATCAGAGCAAGACTGAAGGGATCTCATACTATGCAGGAGCTGATCGAAGACTGTTTTACAAAGCTCTTCTGCTGAGTTTTGTTTTTTTTTTCCCCACACTGTACAACTCTGATGAATCTAATTTATTCACTGGGTGTGGCATGTGCAGCACTGCTGAATTAGAAAGACTGGAAGCTGTGAATTACATTTATCAGTTGAAGGAGTCAACGACATGCTAGGCTGGATGATATGAAAGCTTGACTTGAACAGTGAAAGAGGAAATACAAGGTTAATCTAAAAGCAGTGGGAGGTGTACGCTCCAGTAAGTGACAGAGCGAGGGGAAGGAGAGGTGGGGAAACTGATACTCCATGCAACGTGATAGCTTTCTGCAGAGATATTAATAAAGCCCGGGATGAGTTTTGTCACTCTTGATGTCAAATGTTTCTCCTCACACATCTGAGGCAAAACATTGTTAGTGAACTGAACTTAAATGGAATGGCAAAAGTGACTTAATTTTAAACACTGGTTATAAATGCAAGACCTTCCAGTTTTTTTCCATTTACGCTGAATCATTCCAACCTTTTTGTTTTTTTAGTTCAGTGATTGCACTGTTTACTCACCCGATGCAGAAGAAGTTTTTCTTTGTTAACCTGCTTGCAATAATTACTGTTATCAGCATTGTGGGTCTTTGTCTGTCAATTTGTTTTTGCAAAGATGTTTCTGCAGGTTGGCAAATATAGTGACTGGTTTAATGAAGGTTGTGAGGTGTGACATTAGAGACATGTAGCCACCAGGCAGAATATCCCAACACACAGTACTGTGAAAAAGTTTGTCCTCTTACAGATTTCTTCTGTTATTACTGCTTCATCATATATAAATATTCATTTTAGATCAACATACAAAATTTAATATCAGGCACAGAAAATTCTGAGTAGATGCATAAATCATTTTTATATTTTTTTATCCATAAAAGGAAAAAAAAAAAAAATCTCTAAACACAACCGTTTTTGGCCTTGTAAAAAGTTGCAATTGGTCTCTAAATCTAAAAACCTGGTGGCACAACAAGTTCTCCTTCTCTTTCAGATTGTTGGTGCTTCAGTATTATAAATCAAAGTGTTAAAGAATTTATGAGCCTGTGTTAAATATGAGGGAATGCCAATGACACATCATTGTACTCACATTTTTTACTTTTCTCTTGTCAATCCTCAGAGCATTTTCTCCATAGTTTTGACAATCCTCATTATTTTTTAGCAAATGTTAGATATTGGTCTGCAGTGACTCTTGGCCTTTAACGCTCCCATGGATGGCATTTATTCTGTCTTTTTCTTTTTGATGAATCATGAACACTGACAAATGGCAAATGAATCCCGTGGAATATTAGATGTTTTGATGATTTGTTTTGTGACTTCTTGAAGCATCTTTGGAGCAGGAAAGCGACTCCGTTGACAGTTTTTTTATTTTTTCCTGTTACATGTTTTCTCCATTTGTAGTTAATCTCACTGTGTTGTGCGTGTCAGCTCAGTCAGTGTTCAGGAAACACATTGAGGCATTCCAGGAGGAATTTCATAGGGAGGAAAGCAAATAAAGATATGCACCTTAAAAATGTCAGTCTTCTGAAATAAATCATAAAACACTGAACATGCAGATTAGTCAACGATTTTGACTACAAAGTATGAACTTATTTGGGCTTATTTTCTATTTATTTCTCAAATGATAATTAAAACATGTAAAAACAATAACCTGATTTTAACACTGACACAATGTTAATCAGATATTGAGCTACAGTACTTAACATTGTATGACTAAAGTCATGTTTTATGTATGAATGCCATCTATGCATGCAAAATATGTTTGAGGAATGGGGGTCTTGTATATATTCAAATGTGAATTTCAATAATATTGTTTGCAGGAATGCACATCTTTGATGTGATCAACGCATGAAGAGGAAACAAAGCAGAAACAGAATATCTGTCTTGGCTGCATAAGACTGTCTTTCAACCTGTCATGGTGGATTATATCCATTAATGGAACTTGTTCTGCATCCCAGCAGAGGATGTTATTTGATTTCATGATAATGAAATTCTTTGAAATTAATATTTGATTTGTGAGATAAAGAAAACTGTATAAAATTGATTTGAGTTGACACTGTTAAAGTCTGCTTCTTTGTTGTTTCCACAGTACTTTAAAAAAAAAAGTTTAAACATAGAGGCCACCCATTCCCCAACCTCAACGCTACAGACTGTTTTCACCTTTTTTTTACGTTTACTGAGGTCTCAGATCGGGTGTCCCAAATGACTGAAATAGTGTTGCTTCTGACTGCTTTTGACATGGTGGCATGAAAATATATATTTTTTTTACCAGTTTTATGTTCAGTAAACACTGAGAATATCTGGGATGCAATGGCATTACCACTCTACTGCAGGACAAAGTCCTCTCCATTGTGTGCAAAGTGAAAATAAAAGTTACCTAAAATATGTAAGGCCCATTTTTAAATAAAAAATAAAAATGACACTTCACCTGAATGTTTCCTTTTTAAGAAACTGATATTCCAAATTATGTTCCCAAGCTCAGCGCAGAGGGTAAAGGCAGACCGTCAAAAGGATCGACAAGATGAGGTTTCATCATGGCGTCAGTCATTTGGTCCCGCTACTCTGACTGACTGCTGGTGGTCCCCGCAGCTGTTGGTTGATTTAAAGAAGCAATCACTCTAAAACCGACGGAGGTCGAGTTCAGCATTACTATGACCGAAGCTCTGGATATACCAGAGGAATACAAATGATCTGCTGTCTTTAGAGTCAATGCTACACTCTTCATACCTATTAATCACACTCCTATCTCATTAATGCACACATGAACACTTGGGTATATTCATATTTCCCACTGACAAGAAGCATTCTGCCAGCAAACAGTCCCCACAGACATCAATGTGTCACATTTAATTACTGAGAAATTTGTGCTTTTATGACTTCTAAGGAGCATTTCAGATTTTCAGCCACCATCTTTGTGCACTTTGTGGCATGGTGTGCTTTGTAAAAAATATATTACAATCTATGGACATTGTATTTTTTGATTAATACAATTTATAATCTATTTCAATAAATTAGACATGCTCAAAGTGAAATGCTGTGTCATTCAGTGACCGAACACAATTCAATGAGTAGGTATTTTCTTTATCTTACATTATTTGCAAATTTACACACACTATTATACTATACTAACATTCTATTTAAAGTTTTGTTGGGTAGCAACATGTTTCAGGTATTTAGAGAAAAAATAAAAAATAAATAAAAATGGTTCAAACATTTGTTTCACAGTATGCGTACCAACCCCAAAACAAACATGGCTCATGAAATTGCTGAAAAGAGAGAGCGATTGTCCACATTAAGCTGAAACAAGCACTAACATTGGCTGAAAGGACATTCAGACAGAAAGGAGCCATCACTCCAAAATAATGCACTCAGGGATAAAAACCGTGATATAACCAATAACTTTTACACAAGCTGGCTGTAAAATCTCAAGGTCAGACTAGGGGTGCATTTTATTTGTTTTTTAATCAAGAAACAACTAACAAATTGTGACATTTTTTTATAGAGGGTGAACCATATGTTATGTGAGATAAATATAAAGTTGATAAGATGATGTTAATCTATGTATTACAGAAGAATAAATTAGAATGTCTGTCTCCTGCTTTTGAACTTTAAGCTAAAAGTTGTTTTGCTTATTATTAAACTAATAAGCTATGTTGTCATCCAGGTATCTCGTCCAACATGTTATGCCTTTGAACTCACTCTACCGTTTTTAATTATAAGTATCTTGAGCATTTTGTTAACAAAAGCACAGAGGGGGAAAATAAAAACTGCATTGGAGAGAATTTACTAATTTTTGGAAACAGGCCTTTCAATAACCAATATCTTTCACTGTTGGACCAGAAACGCTGTGCCTGTAATGTTTTTGGCTAGAATCGACCCAATTGCAGAGAAAGACTGCAGTGAACTTGAATGATGATGAGCAGAGAAGAACTTGCAAGGGATAGAAGGTCATGGAAAGAAGACAGAGACATGGAAAAGTACAGTAATGACAAACAGGATTTTTGTAATTTTGAGGAAGGGGTGGAAATGTCAAAGGTGCCAGATGAACTAAGCAGAGTTAATGAGGAACAGCTGTGGTAGAAGGCAAGTAGGGAAACTGAGGGAGAGAGACTAATTAAAGGATCTACAATACCAAAGGGGGAAAAGTAACCTAAGATTAACAAAGCAAGAACCTAAAACACAAAAGATTTAATTAATATGGGAACACTTTAGTAACAATAATGAACACAGGGAAATGAATTGAACTATTAAACAAAAACAACAAAGAAATGACTGAACAACACAAAGTAAAACCAGAGCTCCAACACCAGTGGATTTTGACTGGAACATCCTCAAGCCACTTGTGCAACACTGCTGCTGCATGAAACCATCATCTGTACAATACAAAGTAAAAGCTGGAAAAGCTTTATATTACAACAGAATACTTAAAAATAGAAACTTGGCTGTGCTGTGGTGGCGCAGGGTTTAAACACAACCCACATAAGGAGGACTTAGTCCTCGAAGCGGCTGTCGCAGGTTCGACTCCCGGTCTGGCGACCTATGCTGCGCATGTCTTTCCCTTCTCTCATTACCCACTTTCCTGTCAGTTAACTATAAAAAAAAAAAACACTGGAGCCAATAAAATCTTTAAAAAAAAAAAAAATAGAAACTCGCTCAACCGGATTATTTCATGCTCATTACTGTGAATGAAAAGTTGCATTATTAATACACCACAGTTGTTATTAGTCATGACTCACTCATAACAAATAAGCCAAATTAATGTACAACAATTTATATTAGAGTTTCCATGTTATAGGAAGTATTATTAATTAAAATGATGCAGAAATGTGTCAATCATCATCATTAATCATCTCTCCATCTCTCCTCAGAGAGCAGCCTTCCATCCATCTGTTCATTTGAAAGGAAATTTCTTTTTTCCTACAAACCAAATTGCAATGGTTCTACCAATTTATGCATTTCTTCTGTTATTTATCATCATATAAAATGTTATCTTTACACTTGATGTTAGCTGAGCAGCTTTGCATTTTAAAGCTCACGCAGAAATCTTGAGAGAATATGTTTTGCCGCTCTGAAATGCTTTCTTTTATTTTGAGTTTCTTATTTTTTGTCAAAGTTTTTGGATATCTTCTGCCAGGCAGATGTACACCAGAAGGCAAAAAGTCTTTAAAGGCTGGTTAGGGCTTTGCTGCTCTGACCTTTAAAGAAATGTCAAGATTATTCCCACATGGAATCCCACCTGAATAAATGAGAGCAGAATATATTTACCTGCCCTTAAAAGTGGAGGGTAAATTTAGTGGAGAATTCAATGGAGGAAGACTTTAATCAAATATGTTCTCAAATATTTGTATTTATAAAAAGTTGCCAAAACCAAAACCCATTAGCCAAAACCCATTACTAGCATTATATTACATTATAAAAATGCTACACAATGCTTTTGTCAAAGTCTGTCAAGTTATTGTTAGAGTTTACAGCCTAATATGCTGCTATCTTACCACAATTATCGACATGACATCAGATTTTAAAAAAATATTCTTCACTGAAATTTATCTGACGGCGACTGATAAAATCATTTTAAGTCATCAAATTGACACAAATCAGGTTATTTAGATTTTACTCTCAGTATAATTAAAGAAACTGAAGGTTGTTTGGCAGCCTTAGCAATGTTGCCGTAAGACACAGGAAGTAGAAAATGGTAATAAGAGGTTTATTTGGGGTCACAGAGAAAGTTGAGGTTTCAGAAGTTGCAGGAGAGAAGGAGGTAAGTTCTAATAAAGCTTTTTTGGTGGTGTGACATAAACTAAAACCCGACTGTAAGATTTAAAACAGATAATTGCTTCATTTCTAGCATTGTAGATGGAAAAGGACAGAGAGGATCTTGACCTGGAGTCAGAACCCAAGATCCAGTTTTATGAGGATTGTGGTGACAAACCAGCTTGAGTGAGTCAGGACAGAACCAGAACTGATTGAGAGGTTAAGGATTCATACATTCAGCGCTGGTGAGATGATTTGAAGCCATTCATCGGCAGGGTTGGATGGGATTAGATCTAGGACATGGGTCGAGAGTCATGCTGGTGGAGATTTGTTGAAGATGCTAAAGAAGGAGGTGGGTGTGCAAAAAAGAAAAAACTGTGATGTTGGGAAAGAAAAAACAAACTTTTGAGGACCACTTAGAGTCTGCATTACTGCACTGTTTCCACACCTCCTTTATTACATTATAAAAATAGACCCCACTATGCCTGCAGAGCTTATCTATCAGTCGCTAAAGATGTGGCAGGGCATTTTCATTTCTGTTTTGTCACAGATACGGAGTCTGATGCAGAGAGGATACATGACTGTGTTTTATGTGTTTGGTGTCAGCTGGTGCTGCAGATAACACAGGAAGCCCATTTGAGCAAATTCACATCACTGACATGAATCCACCAGGGGTTTGGCTTTTATCACGAGGAGCTGTGCTGCCTTCTGACTGGCCAAGTGAAGTTTACTGACAGCATAGGACAAAAAAAAAAAATTGGAAAACTTACAACCAGAGATTTATCTGGATTTAAATCCTCCTGCAGTAATGTTTCAAAGCCTTTTGGGCAAGGCATAAATTTCCATTACGTGTGTTGCAGTATATTTCACCATACAGTTGAACTGGAGCCTGAGCTTAAAAACTTTGCTCTGATAGCATCAGAAAATGACCTTACCAACCAGTGATGATTTTCTCGAATGCATCATTGCTTTTTCACGCTGTGCAGACAGTTTGTCCCCATTCCTGTAATAAGAGAAAGAAAATGCCTGAGCAGCAAGGGTTCAGTAACATGCAAACTGTCACGCGTCAATTTTCCAATCTGCTCTCTCCTTTTAACTCACATGGTTGAGCTTGATTGATACTACAGCTCACCATTCCCTCTTAATCCCATGCATTTTTAAAGAACTAGAGGGACGCTTGCTAGAAACTCATTTCCAATGACTCTACCAGTATTGTAATAAGGCAAAGATAGTGCTGGCGTGGCGCTTTCTATTGATTCAAGGCAGAGGTCACTGAATTGTGATTCATTACAAACCCCAGCCAAGCAAAATAGAGAGCTGAAACTCTCATCTTTGCTTGTAAGTTTGCACAGGCATCAAATGAAAAGTAGATAGTATATCTTCCTTGCGCACATAGCACGCTGCGAGTTATTTAATGATAATACATGCAAGGACATTATGTTCAAATATTTATACTTAGTGAGTTTAAATGTATATTTCAAATTGTAATAACTCGGGCACAGAGTGTTTGATGGCTGTGCTAAATATTTCAATACCTCTTATTGTTCTTCCAGTGAAATTGTTTGTCTTAAAATGCCTGTCGGAGGTTCAGTTTTTTTCAAATGTTGATTGGAAAGAGTGGGTCCCATGGAAACGTATAAAGATATTATTAGCCATCATTTAGTTATAATTAAATGATGGACTGATTTTCTTATTAAATCAGTCTGAAAGGAAAACTTTTTCATTCAAAAATGTGCCCCTAATCATAACACATATTTGTATTTATTGAATATTAGTGTAGATCCATTCCAGTGACACGTTTTTATTTGTTAATTTGAATGAGTATAGCTAAAAGGTAATTAAAACAAAAAATGTTTTTCTCAATTTTACAGACTATTACAAAATATTTAAATTATTTTTGTACATGGGCTTTTTCTGTTATGGTCATGCTACACAGTCATGAGGAAGATGATCTGACAGTTTTTTTCAGTACATCATCCCTGACACACTTCACAAGCAGGATAATCCACAAAGGTCATTGTTTCCACTGGGAAACAATGCTGGAAAAATGATTCACTGTTTTCTCAGGTCCAACATCTGTGCAGCTTTCAAAAAGAATGTCTAGAACAATTCATACGTCCGTCTGCTGACAAGCTTCCTGGAGAACCAGACTTCATTTTCTAGCAGGCTTTGCCTCCTGCTCACACTGCCAGAAGTATCAATACCTGCTTTAAAGACCATGGTTTCAGTGTGCTTCAGTGGTCAGCAGCTTGCCTGACCTAAACTCCTTAGATAATTTATGGACTATTGTCAAGAGGAAGGTGAGACACCAGATCCAATAATGCAGACGAGGTGAAGGCTGCAGTTATAGCAACCTGGGATTCCTGAACACCTCAGCAGGCATAAAGACTGATCACCTGCATGCCACACTGCATTGACGCAGCAATTCATGCAACACGAAACCTGACCCAATATTAACTGCATATACTGTACAGCAAATGACTATGCTATTCAACAGGCTGCCATTACGTTATTTCTATTGGTATTATGTAATAGTCAATAGTTCTGGGAATTTGAATTGTGTGGCATACTTAACGTTATCACAAATAAAGGGTTAAAATGTGTCACTCTGTGTGTTCTAAGAAAATATTTCATAAGTTTTAACTTTTTCAATGATTTACTAAAAGTAAGAGTGCGTGACAAAGCAATTGCCATAGCTCTTTAAGTCTACAAAAACTCATCAGAGTACCTGTCATACCTAATGTTGCAGCCTCAGTCTAAATTACTGTCATGTTTGGTGCAAGGTGAAGACTTAAATGCACATAAGTCATCATGGGGATCTGATGATGGTCAGTTTTAGTGAGACGAGAGCATGTGTTGCACAGGGCAGCCCACAGTGGTCCAAACAACAGTAGAGTCCAGCAGTGACTGACAGACAACGAGGAGCTTAAATACAGGTGAGTTGATTACTTGCTGGAGAACCAGTGGCTGATTAGTAATAGGCTGCAGTTGAGAGATGAGACCAGAAAGGTAGATAGAGAGAGAGAGAGAGAGAGGCCCAAAGATGTGAGGGAGAACAGGGGAACAAGGAAAATAAGCAAATAACTAAACATTGGATCTAAATATAACATTAAAACTGAGCAGAACCAGGCTGAGCAAATCACAGGAGGAATAAACAAGATCAGGAAGATATACTAAGTGCAAAGCAAATCCAAAAATTTAGTACTCCACAAACACTGGTGGGAATAATGGAAATAATCAGACGTGATGTGACAATTATATGATTCATATAAATTAAAAATACTTCCATATAAAAACACATTTTTTATATAAAAAATATATAAAATGACAGTCTGTCTTATTAGATCCCAGCCAGTTTTCAGACTATTTTTCCCACAATTTTCTACACCTTTCATGTTTAATTTGAATAATTTTATTATTAACCATTTAAATCCCCCTTTCTTTTATGGAAATTCAATTTTTTTAAAACATCCTCAACACTCAACATCCTCAGCCTTTATTAGTGTTGACAAACATTTTGCATGACACTACTTGTGTTTTGATGGTTTATAATGTCTTTAGTTTTGGAAGGCTGTCACTCTAATCTGCATCTTACTTCACAAATTCTCTGACAGAATGGACTCCTTTTAATGTTACTATGACTTCATGTCAAAAAAAAACATTTTAGTAAAATTAAACAATAAAATTAAACATAAATGTGCCAAAGGTATGAATAATTTTGCCCTAATACAAATGAGAATCTGCACCGAACGGAGGCAGATACAGTAACCACACCCAGACAAACACAGCATGGATTTTATGTGTGAAAGGTAAAAGCACCACAAATCTTAACAACTGTTGTTCTGAATCAAACTACTGCTAATTAATATGAATATCAGTTTTTAATACACCAAATGCCTCCACATTTGCACGCATCAACACATGAGGAAACAAGTGTTTTAGAAAAGAAAATCCAAGTCGTGTTTGCACTCAAGGAAGCAACCAAAATCCAAATTCTTCTGCAAAGGAACAAAGACTTTCTGTGGGTTCCTCCGTCTTCATTTAGCCGACAGTCTGGTTGAGAAGTGTGACAGAGTCAGATGAAAAGTGTATCAGGGCAGGCTATCTAATGAGAACAGGGAGTGGTCGTTAGCACTTTAATCTTGGGCTCAGAGCAAAGGGAACAGAAAGAGAAAAAGATTTAGCAGTTGCGGTGTTAAATGATGGCCGGAGTGTAATGAAGTGACACAAATTGATATGAATGGACTTGTAGCTACAGTAGGGTCAGAAGACACACAAACAATAGACATGTTTCTAGGGGAAACGGTTGAGAAATTGCTTTTTCAGCCACAGGACAGATTATCACACAGAGCGTAGGGCACTCACAAAAACCATCCTCAAGATTCACTTTTTTTTAATCCAAACTACTTTATTTTGTTGTTTTCAGAAAGGAAGCTGTTAGCATATTCATTGTTGCAGCATTGTTAGGACAAAAACAATGTGCTGTCTGAACGTACAATATGCCCCCATATTGGGTAGTTAGCTAACCCAGTGTGCTGCCCCGGGACAAGGCTGATAACAATTGGTGAAAAAATGTAAAAATAAAACAACGCTGAATGGATGCTTGTCTGCTTGGCAGATGGAAAAACAGTCCCCAAAGGCTATGTCCCTCCATATCTACTCTATTTTCTCTTCCTTCAGCTCCACTCTCATTTTCTCCATATTTATGGAGTTATGTGCCCACAGCTGTGGGGATTTCTGCATGAGTTTGTGACACCTCCCTATGTCAACCTCATTTTGGACTATATTAACAGCAGTGTTTCCCAAGCCTGTTCCTCAAGGCACACTGTCCTACATGTTTCAGAGCAGGGCCGGTGTCCTGCAACTCTTAGACGTCTCCCTGGTCCAACACACCTGAATCCAACAGCTGAATCACCTCCCAAATGCAGTCAGGTTCTCCAGAGTCCTGCTAATGACCTCATTATTTGACTCAGGTGTGTTGAAGTAGAGATACGTCTAAAAGTTGCAGGACACCGGCCCTCGAGGACCAGGAGTGCCCACCCCTGTTTTAAGGGTTTCCCTGCTTTTATGTGCCCATGGTTCAACTGATTGCAGTTCAACAAATGCCTGTTAATCAGTCATCAATTGAAATCAGCTGGACTGAAGCAAGGTAATACCTCAAACATGCAGGGCAGTGTGCCTTGAGGACCAGGGACATAAACTCCATCTGAGTTTTGCTATAACACAATGTTCAAAATGGAGCCAAACTCAAGTTATCAAACTGGAAAAAGAATAATATCATCTTGAATACATCTAAGTTTTTGAGTGTAGGAGTACAGTATAGCAGAAAAAAAAAATTATCATGTTGGGATTGTTATCCCTTAGGAAAAATTGCCACCCTTGTAAGTCTCTTCACTAACAATGGCTTGATCTGCTGGTGCTCTGCTCAGAAATACACTTGACGTCTCCCTCCATAATTGGAAATGTAGAATGAAGGGGAAAGGCATGAACGTGTCTTTCGCATAAACCAACCGTGCAAAAAGGAAAAAGCAAAATCTCTTACTTGGAGTTTCTCTGTGCAGAATAAGCTGGCCAGAGATGTCTGAGCTAAAGATAGGACAGATCCTTTTAAAAACATTTAATTCCCTTGAACTGTTTCTAGTGTCTTGCTAGAATCACAAGCTTTGCTGAATTTTATTTGGATTTTATTTGACAAACACTAAAGGGTGCATAACTGTAAAATCGAATCAAATAGAATTTCCTAACCTTGTTCTTTCTAAAAATAAATGCTTAGACTGTGATATGTGAGGACAAGGCTTCGACCACACAGGGTTTTGCCCACAGGTCAGAAAATTAAAGTTTGGTCTTATCCAACCTTCTATGAGTTTGCTTTATGTCTAAATTTCAGATGGGATTGTGGACTTTCAGGACATTTCATGGCTTTCTTAAAGGGTATGACCTGCTATTGTAGGTGGACGGCCAAGTCTTGATACAGTTTTTCTATTTTCAGATGATGGGTTGAATAGATCTCTGAGGTATTCAAAGATAAGATATTATTTGTAGGCAAGTACTCGTTTAAGCTATTCAGCACCTTTGTCCCTGACCTGTCTGCTGTGTTCCTTGTTCTTCATGATGCTGTTTGTTTCAGTAATGTTCTCAAATGAAGTGCTCTCTGAGGCCTTCACAGAACAGCTACATTTATACAGAGTTTAACTCTATTTATTAGGTAACGTCTGAAAGGAATTGGTCGCATTGGATTTTATTTCGGTTGGTTGTGAGTAAAGAGAACTGAAAACTTATGTGTTAATGTAGAATTTACTGATTTATAATAAACAGATTTTTGCCTGAAAACAAAAGTCACAAATATTCTCATGTATGTATGTATGTGTAAATAATAAAAAATATTAAATGTACTTAATATTTCCAGATTAATGTAATATTGTCAACATGTTGACTCAGTTGTGATTTGTGAAAGAAGAAAGCTAGATGGAATATTGAGCACCATCAAAACCAAATATATCTTTATTTAAAATATTTGAACAGTGAAAACCCTTGGCATGTCACAACTAAAATTATATTTTAGTAAATATGTTAACATGGATCATGTTGCATGTTCTCATTTACATTAAGAGAGAGAGCGAGAATGTCGCCATGAGCAAATCAAAAAGTGACTTCCATATGAAGCTCCTAACAAAAACTTAAATCTGTTTTTCTTGCAACTTGAAACTTTTGAAAAATACACAGCTGCTCCCATGGTAATTTTTTTCATTGCTGTTATATTTTCAAGAAACCACTTTAAATTTGAGCTACATAGTAATTCCCGAGTCTATTTAAAATTTAAGCCCAAGCCAAGCAGAAAATATTTCAAAGACTGTTTGTGTTTCAAACTTTGCTCATGTGGAATGTTCAAATTGAGAAAGAAAAATAATCAAATGAATGAAGTCTTATCCTGTATATTTTACTTTCCCTTGATCACAAGATAACTAATATGACGTAGGAAGCCCAACCGCTCAGCTTCCCATCACATGTAAGTGTTGATAGAGGCCTGCAGGCGCTCTGCAGGTACAAAGACCCTGGAAGTATGTGTAAATGAGACAAATAACAGGATTAAGCCTCCATCACTGTGGGAGCTCAGCCTTTACTGTCAGGTTTACACCCAAAGGTGTGCTAGAAAATAATCCTGAGACATCCATATTCTCTGCTTTATTCTCAGTCACTTCTTTTGAAAAAGGACTCTTGCTTTAATTTAATATTGGCAAGAGGTCTTTAAAGTGATAGCGAGTTTCATGTGGTGTTGCTGCTTGTGCCAAAGTGTTATTTATTCCAGAGGAAATAAAATTGGGATCTTATTAACAGTTTTTGGACAAAGGTTACATCTACTGATGTGAATGGGATATTTTATAGAAGATGCATTTTGCTGCAAAGTGTTCCGGTGAACTGGTTCACACATTACCATCGAACAACCATAATATTCAATATATTCTCTGGGGCTTTTCTGTGTACTCTCAGGAAAACATGGAAGAAGCTGCCCTGGTCAGATAAGTCCTATGTTGTGTCTTAGGGCATACATCCAGATTGCTAACACAACACAATGAAACAAGAAAGTGGCAGCCTCATCATGTGATTTTTTTTTTTTTTTTTTTTTTAACAAAACAGTGTATCTTTATATGTTCTTTTAACACCTCATACTAGGATCTATTCTCATTGTAAAGCATCCCCACTCACTGGGCATGTCGGACATTTCTTGTCTGCTAAAAACACGCATGACAAAACTGACAGCGCGTAGAAAGAGCAACGGCAAGAAATTATTGCTCTCCTTTTGGTTTCTTAATTCCTTCTGAACAGAAACCTTAATGAGTGTGGGTCTCTACATCCACAGACATTAGTGGGTCTCAGTTCTTCTCGGTAACAAAGGGAGAAGTGAAAAGGTCCTTCTGCTTCCATTAATGCGCTGACTAGCTGCTCCCTCCCCTTTTACCCCAGCTCAAACTAGACAGAGCGCGGGCCGATTTAATGTGAAGTTAAGTGATGCTGAGACTGCAGGGGCAATCAGCGGAGAAGAGCACTGATGTCTGCAGAGGCAGCCGAGGCTCGGCGTTAAAGAGCTGCCATTAGCCCCCCTCCTTTTTAATGAGACACATCTCATAATGTTACCTATTCTTTTCTCTTTACATCCAATGAGAAGAAAGGAACAAATTTCCTGCTTCATAAAGCCGCCATTCTGAGTCGCCAATGGCACTTCAGCAGTGCAAACCAGAGACACGAAAGAACACGCTGGCGCTTTAGATCCAAATGGACAAAATGCATCAGCACAACAGGATTCCAAACATCCGAACCAAAACAAACGGATAATAGCTGTTTGTGGGGCTGAAAACAATAGCCACTATGGTTTGTTTGATTTTTTTTCCTTTTCATCGCTTTCAATGGATATGAATGACATGATCATTTTGACCAAAAATATTCACACCACTGCTTATTACTGTTTTTTATGCACTTGCTTTGAAGTTTTCTGTTTTTTGGTTCTACAGCAAGTCAGAATGACAAACGTAACAGACACTCTTTACAAGTACCGTAATTTCTGTTGAACTTACCTGAATATGAGTTTGAAGGGTGCATGCATGGGCAGGACTTGTCTACAAGTCACAAGTGTCCATGTTTTAAGATTAGATATTCACACATAAAGACTTTTTTTTTTTTTTACTTTTAATGAAAAAGGGGAAAAGTTACTAATTGCAATCTTCATCTTCCTCCTGTGCATTAAAACCGTTAAAGTGTCAGAATTGATCTTCCTCTGTCTCTTTTGTTGTTGCTCTCAATGTCACTTTTGTCTCTAGGCCACTTGACTCTCAAGCATTTTGAAACTGATTGGTAAAACTCTGCATAAGTCTCATTGCAGCGTTCAAAGCATGTGGAAAACAGTAGTGGCTTACACACTAGAAAATATGGCATGCTTAGTTAGAATATCATCAAAATGTTGATTTATTGAATTCATTCAATTTTAAAACGTTCATTCTATATTTGTTTTATATAAATTACTCTTATATATTTATTCATTACAAAAGGGTATATATATATATATATATATATATATATATATATATATATATATATATATGTGTGTGTGTGTGTGTGTGTATTCAAGAGTTTATATCTTGTAATTTTTTGATGAATGTTGTGTACAGCTGAAGAAAATTTAGATTCCCAGAAAATTTGAATGTTACATAAGCTCAATCTTATGGTATTTCCCATGCAGTCATGAAAAAAACTGTGGACAGTTGTGCATAATATAAGGACAAGTGACGATTGGATGGATGGGTGGATGGATGGGTGGATGGATGGATGGATGGATGGATGGATGGGTGGATGGATGGATGGGTGGATGGATGGATGGATGGAATACTTTAGAATCTTCTCAAAGCTTTATTTGATGTTGCTTGTACAACTTTTTCCGTCACATGTTTTTTTTTTTTTTTTTGCTAAGCTTTCTATTATTAAACTTAAGCAAACATTTAATGTGAAGGGCATTAATGGCTGCATGATTTATAGCTGTGAAGTCAGCAGTATGACCCATGATTGTGTATTCTAGCAGCATGAGATCTCTCCATTGAAACATTTTTCTATTAGTTTGCTTTATCTTATTTATATTGGCTGTAAGCTGCAATTTCCAAAAATGAATACTTGAAATATATTCTGAGTTTAATGAAACTACACAAGTTCCATTTTTAATTTAAATGCTGAAACCAATCAGCATTTCCTGACATTTAACCTTTTTTGATTTACCTGCGGCACCTTCATATTCTGACTGGGAAATGAAAGAGTTGGACTCTTTACTTGAAATTAAAACAACAAACTTTCTGGACAATGCATCATCCCAACTGGTTCAAGATGAGGAAAGTCAATTGAAAAAGACAAAGATGTGGCTTATAAACAGGGCTGCATTTAAAATCACTGCTCCTGATGTCGTCAGAGGGACCTGGATGAAAAGAGAAAACAAAAAGTAAAAGCCAATAAAACGTGGTGCTGACGTTATCGAATTTCAATTCAACAATTTAAAGCTGCCGAAGAAATTCTTTAGATAATTTTTAAGAGGCTAATTTTTGCTTGAAACATTAAAACACATTAGAATAAATGCATTTAACTCAAATCCAAAATTTGACAGAAAATTACTTAGAAAGAAAAGAAAAGTATGACAGTGATGCATCCGTGAGTAACGGAGTGAACTGAGCGGCAACACGGCTCTTCACAGAAACATGCAAAGAGCAGAGGAACAGAATAAGAGAAGGGGAGAAAGGAAGAGAATCGAACCAAACCTGATATCCTTGTCATAAGAGGTGTGTCACACTGAGGCACTTTCATGCACATAATGAAATCTGCTGCATTAACCTTTAGAAAGAGGAGCGTAACATTAAACTCTACAATGGCACTGCAGGGCGTTTTTATAAAAGAGGCTTTTCTTACAAAACCCCAGAAAATAAAGTTTTAGTCACGTTAATCAGATACTGTTTAAAATCAGTTTTTATGCAGCGAAGTCAGAAGGCACATATTTCATGCATTGTTCTCTGTTCAACTTAAAATAAATAGCAGAGCTCAGTTTAAAAGTGGGAATATTTGGAGAATCGACAGACAGGCGCAGGATCTGGTGAGCTTACTGGATGTGTCAAAGCGAAGAGTGTTCGGGTTTTTTTCCCCTTCTTGTCTTTTTTGTATATTATGCAGTGTGTGCACTTTGCAAGAAAAACAAAAAAAGAGGGAAAGGAGCTGTCTTTCTTTTGTGTTGCAGAGGAGCTCATGCAGCACATCTGAGGAGAAAACCCGAGCAGGTGCTCAGAGCTCACGAGAAAGTAACTGGTTCCTGGCCTACTAGCGCCCCCTGCTGCCCGCTTTAAAAAGGAACTAATAAAAAGCTACTCAGGTTCCTATACTTTGCAATCACTCTAAAGTTCCCTGCAGAGTGCTGAAGATTTCGGCGGCTGATCCATCTCCTCATGTGAAATCATAGAGCAGCATTTTTTGTTCTCGTGATGTGGTGTTACTAGGAGACATATGATGTGAAACAAAACCCCATCAAAACATTTAAAAAAAAGATCCCTGGAGTCATTAGTAATTTACTCAAAGTAGAAAAATAGCTCGAGTTATTTTATCTATATGTGCCTACAACTCAAAAATGTAGGCATATTTACAAACTATTAGAAGTTGCAGTAATTAAAAGTGTTGAAAAATGAATTCTACAGACTTCACTTTAAGAAGAAAAAGTATTTTGGGGACGGTTGAGGGGAGGAGTTTCAAATATGGTTTGTAAATGCATATGCATTTATTTTAGTAAAGACGAGAGGCTTAGAAGCAATACTGATTAGAAAGAAAACTCAGCCTCATACAGTGTAAGTAAAGTTCTGTTAGCTAAGAGACCACAACATTTATTCCTTTTTAAATTGACGTAGACCTAAAGCAAACAATGAAAGAGTCTGATTGATGTTTTCAGGGTGTTTTTTTTTTTAAGCGCGGTGAGTTTCACACCTCACTTGAGTCCAGTTGGTGGTAAGATGAAAGCTTTCCATGTGTTTGTTCTGCAGCCTCTCACACCCACAAAAATGCAAAGCTTTAGAATAAAGCAAGGAAGAAAGGGTGGCTTAATCTGAGCGAACCTCTCTAAACTGAAATTGTCACCTCCGTTTTCATCCGGATGGATGTTGAATACCGTAAAAGAGGCATTCTATAGTGGATTGGGCTTTGCACGCCCACTTCAATGCCAGCGTTGTGCATAGCGGTGGCATATTTGCCCATGCAGCAGTGTGTAGCACAGACTAAGACATTGTTTGGTGTGTGGGAGCTCTTTTTGGCAATATTTGAGTGCTAAGCTTTTGTTTGTCAGTGCTCACTAAAGCAAAGCCCCTCGGAGACACAGATCAGCAGCATCAGGAGGACATTACCGTGTCTTGAGTATCTGCTGAGTTTTGTATAAACAAGACAGCCGTCCTCAGCTTCCCTCCATGTCAGTGTCTCCCCCATTGTTTTTAACCCCTGAACTTTTTCATATTTTGTCATTTTACAGCCACTTCTATGTATTTTACTGGAATTTTATGTGACACAGAGCTCCACATGACTAGGTAGTGGAAGAAAAATGATTCTTTGTTTTACTTACAAATATATTTTTTTTCAGCTCAGCAGAGTCAGTATTTTGTAGAACCATATCTTTGCAACTGTAAGCCTTTTGGGGAATCTCAGCTTTACTTGCCCATTGTTCTTTCTAAAAAGAAATAAAAAAAAATGCTCAAGTTCTGTCAGAATGGAAGGAACAGTGTCTGTGAACAGCAGTTTTTGACTCAGATTTTCAATTGGATTTAGTACTCCACTTTGACTGGACCATTCTGACAGGAACAGAGTTGTTGCTAGTTCAATTTCAACCAGAAGTAGCTCTAAACTACTACTGAGCCATGACATCATTCACAAATCCGACCCTAAGCATCCTGAAGACTGAGTGTCTTCAGTCAGAGGCTTCCTCAAACTCCTACAGGACATCATTCCTGCCCAGAAGCACCAACATCCACAGCAACTCAATGAAAAATATTGAATTAATATGAGTTACAGTGATATTTAATTTCCCTTTTGGATCAATAAAGTGTTTTTAATTGAATTTGTATTGAAATGAATGATGTTCTTTCATAATAAATTCCTGATTACATTTCAGCCTGATAACTGGCAAAATTTTCAGTTATGTAAAATGAAATAAATCTCTGTTGTTGTTCTTTCATTTACTTACCTACAGGGTGGTTGGAGAAAAGGAGTTCCAAGCTGCAGCTTTTCTGTGCCTCTTTGCCTCTCCCACCCAGAAACAAACAAACAAAAAAAAAAGAGGCCAGCATAAAACCCTTCAGTGTAATTTGATAGTTTTAAGAGTAGGAGCTTCATCCTTGCATGAATATCCTTACATCTGAAGGAAGTTAAAAGGTATCAAGTTTAAAGTGCGGGGAGACCCTTACGGCTAAGTTTTCTCTTAAAAGTACAGCATAAATGTTTTGTTTATTTCAGAGTTCTTTAAAAAAATGCGAGCTCTAAACATGAACATGGTTTGATCTAAATTATTCCATTATTGTAGACCTCTAGGCTGTAGGTTTTAGGTTTGTTGTCCTGCTAGAAGGCTTTCAGCACGCAGGGCATAAAAGGCCATTTTCCATCTATCTAGCCTGAACATCTTCTTGCACATGTTGACTATCCTCCCTGTATGGCTGATTACCAAACTCTGATCCGGACTTCTTATAGCGATTTCTCATCTATGTCTTTCTTCATACCACGCTTCAATAAACACATCTGTGGAGTGCTTTGCTAATCTCCTGGCCTGTCAAAACACACTCCCACTTGAAGTGTGGAACTCTACTTCCAATCTCAGTAATCTTTGTTGGTCTATTGCATAAAATATGCATTCCACTTGAAAAAAAAGACATCTAAATTTAAGGTTGTCCTGTTAAAAAAAGCTATAAAGGTTAAAGGTTCAAATGATATAAATGTTTTGCAAGCAAAAGGGTGCCGATTAACAAAAGGTTAGTAACAATTTACTCAACGTGAAAACAGCTTGATAATTTAGATGATCATTCACATGGAGGTGTAGCAGAGCTATAAATAAAGTCCTATTATACTGCACTGGAGAACAGGAGACACGATACACCTTATGTTCATGATCACAACATCTGGGGAAATCTAATAAAGAAGGATCTCAGAACATGTAAATGGCTTTTTTGTACTAGTCCTTCCCTCTGTAACAGCTGTCTAAGGCCCCCGGTTGCTCCACAGCAGGACCGCTTTAATCTGGTTTAGGGGGCCGTAATGAAATGGTGCTGTTCATACGGCCTGTAACAATATTAGGAGAGGAGGGAAACTTGATATTGAGGTGGCCTCCATGGCAACAGTGACTCCAATGTTTGGGAGGATTTTGGAGCAGATTTATGGGCTCGAGGCAAGACGACACCGGGAAGGAAGAGTGTTGAAGGAGCCGCATTTGCACAGTGAAAATCCCTTTGGAAATACAATTTGAATTCCCTCCTCTGATCTTTTCGCTTTTGACATACATGATCCTTGCAGCGTCGAAGTTTGTGGCTTCACATTATATTTTATTCACAGTAAAATATATTGACAGTGGCTCATGTTTATGTTTTTTTATTTTTCTCTCTTCGAAGAAGACAAGCTGTTGTCTTCCTTGAAGAGTACAAAGTCAAGTATCAAAGGAGTAAAATTTTTTTGCAGACGTTTTATTTTCTCCTGGCCTTTGCCCTTGATTGAGTGTGCTGTCAATGTCCCAGGTCACTAATATGCCCTCTCCTTGTTCACCACACTGGATAAATTTGTTTGTGTTTTCATATCCAGAACAAAAGTAAGTGTAAGGGGTTATAAGGAAAGTTAAAGAATGTAAAGACTGTATATTTAATATACAGTAAGGCATGCAATGTTTTGCAAAGTTATTCATCGTCCTTTTAACCTTTTTACCTCCCAAAACATTGCAAACACGCATTTCAGTGCATTTTCATTCATGTCATGTGAAAGGCCATCACAAAGAATAGCATAATGATGAAGTGGAAGGAAAAGAATCCATGATTTTCAAAAAATGATTATGAGCTTTTGTTTATTATTTTGATACCCAGCAAATGAAAAGGAAAATGTTGCATCAAGATCATCCACCATCTACTTTTGTGCACATTAGCTAGACTTAAGACTACTAAAACATAAAAGAACTCGTTGGTACAAACGCCTATCACTTCTGGAGGGCTTTAAGAACCTGGTTACCCTGGGTGAGCCTGTTAAAACCCAACAATCCTTCATGAGCCGCATTCTTTGAAAGGAGTCAGAGGATTAAAGCAAACTGTAGCATTCTCTTATTTTGCAAACCTGGCAACACACCAAGGTGATGCTAGAGAAAGCTCCAAGATATGCACAGACATCAGCTTGGCAACAGCTGCAGCAACATGTGGCACAGGAATTGTCTGTATTTGGTGGTAAAAACTAGAAAGTTCAATTTAAGACTCATACTGTATATTCACAATCAGAAACCAACTTGAGAGACAATATCCTCTGAGTCTAGCTTTACCCACAGATCAGTTCAGATCAAGTTAAAGACACCTGTTACATGTTTGTCATTTTTGTCCATATTGGAAATTAATTGATTATCTGAAACACTTAAATGTGGCAAAACAATAAAAAACAGACAAAATCTGTGAAGATTTTAAAAGCATTATACATTAAAAATAATTAGTGATTTAATTAGCTTGAAAGGGATCAATAAAAATCCCATTTATATATAAAGAAACAAACATATAAAATTTGATTAATTATTAAGCAAATTTCCTCCTGTGTGGGTAATGAAGCAGTAGGCAATGAGATTCTGTCTTCTTCCTGCTTTATCTAAATAAAAAGTAACTTTCTTGTCCAATGCATTAATTTGTTATTACAGTCAATGACTCAGTTAGTGCCTTTTGATCAAAACTATAGACAGCTATATACTCCCTTATGAAATGGCATTCCTCTTTGTTATGCATTATTATTTTTGTTGGTTTATTCTTCTGATTCATTTTGCTTTTATTTTTTGATAAAACAATCCTTTGTTTTTAGTTGTCCGCACAACAAACTGGCAAAGCCTCATACACAGTTCCAGTCAATAATAAACCAGTTAATCACAAAACCTGAAATAAATTAAAATCCTGATGAGATACAGTCTTTGGAATTAAGAGTCAGATCCAATTCTTTCCTAGTTTCATGGGGTTTTCTTGACATATCCAGCTCAACCTTTTGAAATTGAATGCTTTGAGCAAGACTTCCACAATACAGCATTAAGAACACAAACAGAGACTCTGGTTCGGTTTTGAGTGTCTCGTGTGTTGGTTTACATCCTGGTATTGACACAGCTCAGAGAGAGATTTCTACTTATGCAACCTTGTGTTAGACTTTAGCTTCAGTCCTGTTGTCTTGGCAACTTTCCCGGAAACAATAGTACATCACAGCATAGCACAGGGAAGATAATACAGACACAGATAAAGGCTCGTTGCCTTCCATAACATGCCAAAATGGAAAACACAGACACTGATTTATGAGATGACACGTGAACGTGCAGACAAGGAAAGGCAGGCATTTGCTGGAGAAAAAAAGAAAAAACGTGCAGAAGGAGCAAGCGAATTGTCAGCAGCCTGACCTTTAATTTAGCCTGTTTGCATGTGTTTGCAACAGGTTTACAAGTAACTGTTCAAAAATATCTCCGAGCTAATAATGCTGATATGATCTGCAACATGTTAATTTCCCCTGTTTCCCACACACTTTAAGTATCCACCTGAGTCTCATTCATGCACGGAAATCAAGTGTCATTCTCCACATTTTGTGTTTGGCTTGTGTTCCCCCTGCTCCACGCCGGCAGCCGTGGAGAAAAACAGCCGATCGTGTCTCTCTGCCCATGTAGTGGGTCTTTGGAGGTTGTAATATTAGCACAGAGTCACATTTGCATTTTGGTTTTGTATTCTGCACCACAGCTTCCATGTTTAACTACTCTGTGCTTATTTAATAGTCCTTGGTGCAATAAATGTGCAAGTTTTTAATAAACAAACGACTTCAGTTTTCATATACATATGTATACCCTAATCACATATGTACTAAAAGATTAAATCAATATGAACTGTGACTGGTCATGAAACACCTTTTACATTTTGCAATGTAACAAGTGAAATTAATCTACCTTTATAGAAGTTCCCACACAAACTACCAGCAGGTATTATCTTGAGTTTTTTTTCCTTCATTGAAACTTGAGTTTGGCTGGAAGCTATTAGTCTCAAGCTGATATAGGGGGGAAAGATTCTTTTTGAGTACCTACTTGAATTTTCTGCCTTTAAGCACATTAACTATAGTCACTGCCAGCTGGCTGTACACCTGTGCAAACTTCTTTGGCAAGAGGCGTTTTCTCAATCACGGTTTGGGCTCCTGAATGATTTAAACGCACCGCCAGACTATATACTGAAAAATAAATAGCAACCTGTTTGCATTGGTGAGGCAATGCTTAAAAGGAAAATGAGGCTCCATTTTTTCCCTCCTACATCCGATTTCTACATTACAGAAGTACAAATTCCCTGAAGATAGGTGGCTTTCTTTGTTTCTGTCAATGATGCTTCTACAGGAATGACACCTGCTGTCATAAAGATTTTATACCAGCTCCTCTGTCTTGAATTTGCACAGTTTCTGCAGAAGATGAGGTCTCTTGCAACCATGGCTCCTCACTTCCATCTCCTCTAAGCAACGTTTTCTGTCAGAGGAGCATGTCAAACCGTCTCTCAGCATTTCTTTAAATCTTCCTCTCTACAGACACCCCATCATTTTCTTCCCACTATTCTTAGCACACGACCTTCCTCCACTATCCCTCATCTTTTTAACTCCTACAATTCCTCTATCTCCACCACCCAAGGTAAAATTGCTTTCCATGCTGTCTGCAGTAAGTATTGCCTTAGTGATTTGTATCTGACCCACCACCTGACTCCACTCCTGGTTGATAATAAAGCGTAACAAAACCTCTGCTTGCTGTAACCCGACATATTTGTCAGACTTTAAAAGCTTTTTTGATCCAGACACCAGCTGGCAATTAAATACTAAACTTGTTTCATTGAGATCTATGGCAGAGGTGAAAATAGCGCAAAAAGACTAAATAGCCACATTAAAGCTGCTGTCACAGCAAGGGATTTTTTTATCCTGCAAAGTATCCTGGTCTATATAAAACCAAGATGTAAGTAGATCTTGAAAAAATTAATAACATATTAAAAAAACTAAAGTTTTGAAGCATCTATAAAGTCGGTGCATAACCTTTTTTTTTTGGGGTACAGTGTGTGTGGCTGTTCAGATTCCAGGTGAAAAATAAACAATCTACTGTCTCACAACAAAGTAATTAAGCTTCTTATGCATTTGCGTTACCACAAATGCATAAGTGAATGCATAATTTTCTGTGTGAAAATTTTTATTAGCAAATTTAATCAGAAAATAGGTTGGACTGCCATGCAGTGCAATGTTGTACTTTAATTTTTCAATAAAAGTTTGAAAACCAATACAACAACAAAGAAAAACTCATGCCAAATCCCTTGAAGGTAAGTTTTCTTTTCTGTTAATGAACATGTTAAAGCATTTGAGCCATCGCAGCTTTCTGGGGTTTTTAGAAATTATGAAATACAGTTTATGTGTCTGTCTTGTTAAACAGAAGACATCATGTCTTCTGTGTTATGCTAATTTCACACATGATCATTTACATTATGAAAAATTAACAAATATTAGTTCCAATTGAAGCTGTGAAAGTAATTCAGAATATTTTTATGGTGAACTGTAAAAACAAAAACAAAAAAACAAAAAAAAACGAGTTTGATGAGATAGTTCAGATTCTTGGAAATGGGGTTTATTGTGGAGGGTACCAAAAGTAAAGACACAGAGTTGGAGAAAAAAAAAAGATTAGTTTTGACTTCTGAGTCAGTTTATCTTACTATTAGATTAGGTCAGTCTACATTGGCTACATTTCCTGAAATAAAAAATGGTTAACTAACAGCTGTACTTTGTTAAGGCTAAAAAAATGGGTTTACTCCAAATATCTGCCAGCTACCACAGTCGAATCTCATTAACCACAGGAACAACGGAGCAAGACTTCTCAAATGCTGTTTTTATTGCACTTTTACATGTCAGTTTGAATTGTGTACTCTAAAGGAAGGACGCTACGTCATTAAACTTGTGTGGTAATACTGTTACATTTATCCGATTTATTATTCAGTTTACTACCTGCAGTAGGTGCAGTATGTAGGCAAAAGCTTAAATGTATGATGCCCTTCACAAATTAAAAAAGTAAATCAAATAGGTTCATAAAACAACATAACACAACAAAATCAGGAAAAAAGAGCTCCTGGTAAAGACAGCAAACACATTTTTTCCTTGAATTCATTAATGCTGTTATTATCACTGTGTTTCTGTCTCTGTCCCTCCACTGTGCTTTCTTTTACATAGGAAATACACCAGTGTAATCTGTATGGAAGTAGTTTACCTTTTTTAAAGTGATGTTTTCTAAAGGTTTTCAAGAATACGTTTCTACTATTTTATCGATTACACTGTCACAGTTTCTTTTTTCCTACAGTTTACCCAAACTGCTGTCAAATAGTATGTATTATCGATGTGTGTAATTAAGCACAGTAATTTTTTTTTTATAAGAAGACAAAACTTTGAGGTGCCACCCAGATGCGTCTCAGTCTACAGCGACATCAGATATGATGGCTTTAGATCCCAGCAACAAAACCGAGGTCAGGACAACAAGGTACCATGAACGCATCACATTCCCTCCAAATGCTGATAACCATCCAAGCCTCTAAGTAGACCCCTTAAAAGTGAAACAAACGTTGAATTTCAAACATAGTCGAGGGAAAATGGAAGGAGAAACAACTCCAAGTGAAGCAGACTGCCGAAGTTATGTGCAAAATGTGTGGAGTAAAGGGTGGTGGTAAAAAAGAGAAAATGAGAAAGTATAGTTCCTGCCAAATGTTGGGTTCTGGGGAGGGCAATCGATGGGTCCCATCTGCTGTCTTTGAATGCTGCAACAGTGAAGCTTTTATGCAGGATCCTGAGGCTGCTGTCAGTTTTACATAAGTTTCTTGCTTTCTTTGTTGAATACACTCAGTCCATCTCAATGATAACATTTACAGGGTTGATAAATAGAAAATATTTTGTTTATTTTTCAGAAAATTTGTGGAACTAATAGGTGAAGATATATGATTCGATATGGACTAGTTAGCATTATGTTTCTATCTACTGTGGTATGACTTAGCTTACATTATGCTTACTTTGATGCACTTTATGACTGCATGTCTTCATATTATGAAAATATCACAAAAATGCTTGTAAGTCACATACAACTGTTTAATTCAGGGGTTTTGTACTCCAGCCCTCAAGGGACGGTGGACTGAAACTTTAAAGTAGCCAAACCAAACCCAAACTGAATCCCCAAATTGCCTCATTATCCTGGAACAAACTTTTACAGTGTCCTACAAAAAAACAAATTATTTAGATCCAGCGTATTAAAGCAAAGATGCTTCCAAAAGTTGCAGAATCATAGCCAGCAAGGACCTGTGTGCACAATGTTTTGTTTACAGTACAAAACAGAATATGATGAAATGGTAACAACTTAATTCAGAGCAGGGTGTAAATTAGCAAAGTGGCAAATTGACCTCAAATCAAATGGTTGTTTTTTTTTTTTTTGGGGGTCATCTAGTTTATGTTTGCTTTTGCATTTGATACCAATTCAGTTTGTTTAGTCCATTTTGTCATTCCCTTTCATTAGTTTTCTTCAGGCTTCAGTTCCAGCACACCTGCCAGTTTTTTTTTTTTTTTTGGGGGGGGGGGGGGGCACATCTAGTTTATGTTTGCTTTTGCATTTGATACCAATTCAGTTTGTTTAGTCCATTTTTGTCATTCCCTTTCATTAGTTTTCTTCAGGCTTCAGTTCCAGCACACCTGCCATTCATTAGTACTCAGGACACTTGTCACTCATCCAGTACTCCCATTATGTAAATTGGACTTGTATTTTTCAGCCATCAGCTGGTCATACTCATAGCATCCTGTTTACTATCTGCACCCGCTTGGTGCCAGTTTGTCATCCTGACTGGGCTTTATGAGCTTGTTAATTTAATTTTTCATGATACTCCTTATTTTCCTGCACGTAAAAAAAACCTTCCTTCCTACTCACAACCATGATTCATGACAGAAATTATTTCATATTTTGTCTAATTAATTTTGCTGAAATGGTAATTATTAAATGAGGAAGAGCATCAATATTTTCCCTTGACCCTGAGATATTTTTTGTTAAAGCCAAGAAAGAGTTTTAAGGGAGGAAATAAAAAACAATATCTCTATTTTGACTGTCAGAGATTTAGAGCTCCTCCAGTGTCTTTGCTTTCTGTGACCTTGTTTGCTCTTTTCCATGCGTGTGTCTGTGACCTGGGAATCGATTCCACACAGCATCTTGAGGGATTTCTCAATTCCTAGGATAGATTTAAAAGAGGAAAGAACTGAGAAGAGAGGAGACTTGAAGGAGTCTCGTCTCCTTCAAGAGAGGATGAACTGATGTACTTTTTTGTAGAAATCTTCTAATAAAAAGACAACCACAGACTGTGATCTGATTTCAAATTGCTTAAAGCTGTCCCTTCTCATCTTACATCGATGCTCCAACAACAGAAGGAACAAAAGATCTAATTATTCTAGCGACGTTATTTAAAAAAGGATGTTCCATTTTGTCAAATATTTCTACATTGGTCTTCCTCGCCTCCACTGCTCATTTCTCTGGTGGGAAAAACAGACTTGAAGAGCAGACGAGGCTTTTATTGCCAGGCATATGTAAGCAGAAAAATAAGAGGAGGTGTCACAACACACATCAAACTGACTACAAACATCTGTCACAACCCTGAATTAGCATTACAAAATATGAACACCTATGCTAATGTGAAATTTTAAGCATAAACTGTTTAGGGCCACTGGAACTACTCAAAATATCCTGGTTTGTCTAAGTTTTTGGCATCAACTAAAACAGAGTTGGTCAAAGCAATGAGGTCCTCGCTGAGGACTGCACACAGCAGTCAAAAATATTTGAAGAACCCCTCAGGAAATTGAAGTGGACAGAAGTAAACCAGAAACAAGTGTAAATGCCCAGAAATGTTCAGTAGTAATTTCCAGCTCAAGTTTGCTATAACTAGTGATGAAACTAACTCTCTCAGTTTGGATTCCTGTCATCAGTTCTTCTTAGATTATAAATAACAATTATTGTCCAGAAGCCTAAATTCAGACATGGATGTTTACCATCTTCATCTTGCTCAAGGTATCCAACACAAAAAGTAGAAAAAAAAAAGAAAAGAAAAAACAGTTTCTGCCATCAAACCTCTGGGTAAAATCTTAGTAAATAGAAATATATAATCCCCTTCTGTCTCAACATCATGAAAAGATTACTGCTTACTTTGATTTTTTTATGTTTCTCTATTTGGTTTTGCAAAGTCAAAGAGATCAACTTATTACGTTTTGTTTGAAATCTTTGTTTCAAATGTATGATACAACAAAAAAAAGTAGTATTTTTCACAGTTATCATAACGTTATAATCTTTTATCAGCACAAGCCCAATTCCTCCAGTCACCTAAAAGCACTGGGATGAGCTCTAATCCCCAGAGCTTCAGAGAAAACCCAAGTAACCATTCACCTACATCTCTGATGCCGTATTGGATATACACCTGCAGATTAAGCCTGACATATTTTCATTTGGTTTGTAGAAAATAATGTAGGTAGGCATGACATTGAGTCCAGAAGATTTTTTTAGCAACTTTAAGTTGTTGATATGTTGTCATCAGTGTTGTTGATACAGGTTAAAAGTGAATTAATGTCTGGTCATATTTTACCTTTCAAGTTTTGCTACTTAACTAATGTGTAGTAAAAACTAAACAAACAAATGTCTGTGCTTAATTCAGCATATTGAATGCCTTCAAATAATATACCAATGATATTGATTTGCACATACCAGCTGGTTTCTTGGCGTTCTTACCCTTATTGTCAGTCATTACTTTCCGTGCCATTCAACATTATAATACAACTTAATTTATGAAGTAAAATTCCTCATTTGTTTTGTATGTGTTGATTATTTGGGTTCTAGTCAACCGCAGGTGTAAATTTTACATTTATGGTCCTATTAAAAATACTTAAACTGAGAATTAACATTGATGTGTTGAGTACTTATTTTACCCAACGTATGGTAGAAACTCACCTTCAGTAATGTACAATTTGCTTTTCTCCTATTTCATTCTATGCCTTCCTGAGAAATTTGGCTGTCAGTGTGTCCTTACAAAGTAAATTGAATTTTGCTCTCAAATAAATTTAACAGTGCTGGTTTTCTGCTTCGTTGGCTGTATATAGGTCTCTTTCATCTGCATTACATTTATTTAATGTTCTTACTAGGAAAAGCAGCTGTGAAACTCACACATTTAAAACAGAAACATTGAACTCAAGCATGGCCTGTGCACCAGGGGACATTAGAGGCTTGGTAAGAACATGAATAAACATCAAATAGCTTGTAAAGTAGCAACGTTTTTCAATAAACGGTGTAATGATGTAAAAGCCTTTTACCATTATTTAATGCTGGCAGGATTAACCTAACAAGGTTATTACTATCTGTTATGACGTTGTTTTATTAATAGGACATGTTACGCCATAAGAATACATGAACATTTCACATTAGATTGTAAAAATGGACAGGTCTGCCCGTCTTTTGTCTCAAAACAAAAACAGCATCTCCTCATGGGTGGAGAAAAAGACATTAATACTTCCACCCCTGTGTTAGTTTCTTTTGGATTAAACAAAGAGATACAAAATCATTGAAGCATCACTCAGTAAATCACGATAGCGTGTAACAAGTCACTGGAGGTGTGGAAAAACAATTTACAGAGGGAGGGAGATGATGCAGATAGTTGCTTCTCTCTGAAAGATAAAGCTAAACAGGACTGCAGAGATCATCAAGGAGGTGGAGAGGAAGGACAAGATTGAATACCTAGTGTTCCATAAAGATTGGACCCTTTCCATTCACAAAGCCCGACTCCAAAGGCACTGACTCCCCGAGGAGGACGAGAGGATAAGAGAGTGGAGCAGAGCAGCATAACTTGAAAATCAGGTGATGAGATTTGGACTTGAGGGCGGGTTGTGCTTAAGCACAACAGATGGCGGTAAGTGTTGGATGTTAGAAAACAGGCGAAGCAGTAAACTCATTAAGATTCCTCCTGGGTCATCATGCCAAGAGGGAGATAATCCAGTTCAAAACAAGGAAATCCAAAAGTTGGACTTCTTTGATTTACGCTAAGGAGATTCTCTTGCAAACATTATCACTTTCACATGTTGCCATGCAACAAACAATTTGCTTTATTGAAATATTATATGCAATAACAATGCAAAATAGTACAGTAGCCGTCCTGCCAACAGATTTTCCCACCTGATCTGTGAATCTCTGCTGCTCCTCCAGAGTTACCATAGGCTTCTTTTATAAAGCTGCTCTTACATAGCCTGGTAGAAATGTTCAACTTTTGATATATTGTTCTATACTCTAAATAAATTGTTAACAGGCAGCCAGGCAGGCCAGGAAAATGCTGGCGTATTCTTTCTTCTTCATGATGCTGTTAATGTTCTCCGCCAAAATGTCCGCCCGATTTAAAATCATGCTTATTTTGTTCTGACAATGTATTGTAATCAACAAAATTTTCTCACAATATAATGAAATTTGCTGATGTAACACTAAAAAAAGTAAAACTATGTTAGCTTACTTCTATATAATTATTTATTTGATGTTAATTTCCAAATCAGTTTTTTAGATTTTCTCTTCTTAAAATTTCTAGCTGTGCAGTTCTGCTGTTCAAATCCCCAATAATTAGGTCGCTTTCATCAGAGCTGTGTGTGCCTGCTTCTTCCCAGCAAAAGCTATTTACAATAACCACAAAACAACATGACTAAAGGGTTAATAAATCCAGCAATAGGCTTCAGACTGCTTCACAACATTTGCAATTAGTCTCCCATAAGCATATGCGGCATAAGAGAGTCATGTCCTTTGCTCAGCTAAATTCTTAATTGCATGCAAATAAGAACGACCCAGGTTCAAGATGCAATGCAATGAATCCATCTCATCACAAAGCTCAACATGAGAGCGAAATTAAGCATAACAGTGTCCTTCACCAAGAGCCTTATAATGGAACGCTTCATGTTTTTGCAAACTTGTTCAAACCCCTTGAAAAGCTCTCCTGGGTCAGGACCCTCCGAAGTGTCGTTAAAGTTAGATGATTCATGTTTCGGTTCAATCCTGAAATCCCTTCTTGCATCACCCAGTTTTCGTCCCGAGTTCCAAAAACCCTCATCCTCCAGTGCTTCAATCATGAGTCAGGTCTGATCTGCCGTACTCCTCTATTCCCCCACCTCCCTCTGCCATCTGTCACAGTGGGGTCCTCGCTGCCAAGTATCGCCTTTGAAAAGATTTAAAAGCTCATCCTGTCTCATACTCAACGTTTCCAATGGTTAAACTATTTCTCAGCTGGTTTCTCCACTCATGTCCCAGTAAAAAAAAGCAGCTGACATGCCAATTCTATGTACATTTACATTAATTTTGCATGATTTGCCTGTTGGATTTGTCTAAATGTGAATCAAAGCAACAATAACACACCTGCCAAGTGATTAATTATTATGTTTCCATTATTTGCAGTTATTTGCAAAGTTGTTTGCCTTTGCTTTTGCTTAGCCAGAGTATCTCAAGCAAAAATAAGTAGTATTGTGTTCAAAAACTGAACGTGTGAAAATTGCCTCTTTTTTGTATCAGGAAAATGTTGTTTACATTTGAGTCCATGGACTTGGCATATTGCAGTGATGTGTAGAAGATAATACATGGTTTGTTGTCGAGGTGAAGCGGCATAGCCGTCCTCATAGCCACAAGGAGGATGTGACGGCCCAGCTAACCAAGGAGGACAAGCGGAAAGCAGCCAGCTTAGAGACGACGGGTCAGCAGAAGAGCTGTTAGCCAAGCACAGAGGAACACTGACCTGCAGGAAGCACAACACAGCTCCATTTTTGTGCTATTAAATGTTGCTGAATCAATACCAGTGGTACTGACATCTTACAATGGAGGATAGCAAAGAGGTGGTTTAGTTGCGTGAGCCGACCATCCAATGCAATCCTGAGCTGCACCCCAAAGTGATTATTTGAACTTGTGAGGAATGCCAGCATTGATCAGCGTGTACAGAAGGGGTTACCATGGAGACACCAGGTACCAGCGGTTGCAGACACTTTGATAACCAAGGAGTTACTCTGATTTTTTTTTTTTTCTTTCCACATCTTAGAAATTTAGGGCACATACATTGTGCTGCATTATTTCCAAGTTTTGATTGATCTAAATCTAAAGAAAAATGCACTTTTTCATTGTTTAATCTTTTATACATGTGAAATAACAAAGTACAACAAATGTTGAGAACATTTCATCTCAAAAAGGTAGCTGTGAAACAGTCAAGTTATGCATTTTAGTAAAACAACCTATTGGTTTTATTGAGTATCATGCTACCTGGCCTGGTTTCTTTCTTAAAAATTTATTAAGTATGCATGGAATACAGAAGGGGCCTCAACACACAGTCCACTGGGAATCCAGAGCTGAGGGTGATGGAGAGGGAGAAGACGATGTTTTCTAGCTCCAGTTCAACTCAATGAACACTTAATGCAGATTTAATTGAGGGATTTAAGGAAACAAAGCCTGGGAATGCACTGTAGCACATGGGCATCCACTTACTCATTTAATGAAGGATTATTCAATAAAATACTATAAGTATAGAAAAGTATAGCAATATAAGTAAAATACACAACAGCTGAACTTAAATACACGGAGAAAACAGAAAATACAATCACGAAATAATGAAAACAGCCGTGGCAATTACGCCGAGGTGGTGGGCATTAAGAAACACTGAGCAAAAGAAAAACTCAACTTATGAGAAAGAAGCCAAAAAGAAATGTACAATTAATGTGTTACAAGTAGTGACTAGGACAAAACACTTCGACGGGAGAAAACCATACACAGAGGAGACAAATTTAGTCATCCCAAACTAAAATAACTTGGCACAAAAAGTACCAAACAAAAGTTAATCACAACTGAAAACAATAACATTTGGACAGTAATAAAACGATTCATTAAAAAACGTGTCAAGTGATAAATGATTTGACAGATGTGATTTTACAGCCTTTCTACTTAATAAATTTGCATTTAACTGTTGCATTAGAAAGAAAATATTGCTGAAAGGCTCATTGAGGCCCTTTGAACTTGAGTGTTCAGGAGAGTCAATATCAAAATTTTACATACTGCTAGATAAATGCTGATTGGCAGCATTTAGGAGTCTGATGTTTTAGCTCTGCAGCAAAAATAAACCTCAAACATGGTTTTTATTTTGCTTTAATGTGGACAAATAGTTTTCTATTTTAATCTTGCAGCCCACAGAGCTCTGTGTGGCATTTTATGGTTTCATTTATGATTGTAGCGCCCCCAGTAAAAACAGTCACTGCACAGCACATTGCTCCAGGGTGAAGAAAAGTTTTCAGAAAGCCTCTTTGACCTTTACCAAAAATCTTCTAGAAACGCCTTTTAAAGCGCTGAAATGTTATTGTGTTGTATAGAAACGAGTGTGTCATTAAATATTCTGTTTAAATACTTCTGTTTTATCATGAACGAACCTTATCACATCATCCCAGTCCCCTCCATAAATATTTACCACAGGAAGTCGTGCCTGAAGAAGAATACCAATTCAGCGGTTTTCGCAAGAGAAACGGGGAAGTGTGGCATGCCGCAGAGAATTGGATTAACAGAGAGAAAATTAATATAGCATCTGCTCTTTTTCTCTATCACTTGGTTTAATGCATTTATGTTGACTGTGTATATGTGTGCCGTCTATAGTGCCATCTGTGCTACTGTCAATTGAGATTTTAGGCAGTGGCTGTGGAGTGAAAGACGCAGAGTGAGCCGTTCCACGGTCAGGAATGCTTTACAACATCCAGATTTCAACAATAACAATACTGTTGGAGAAAGACATTCTCATCAAGAGCAAATTCATGATTTGTTTTTGGGGGTTTTTTTTTTCATTTTCTAACCAAAACAAATGCATGAACCAAAATTATATTAGGCTGCACAATAACTAGAGCCTTCCAAGTGCTGCATTTCCCAAACTGACTGATGAAGCAGAGGGAAATATGTCAGCTCCAGGCTAATAGCTTTAATAGAGCTCTGTCTTCCAACAAAGACATCATTTTAAAGAGTTTTGAGCTGCGGTTCAAAACATTAGCACAAAGCATAGGCACAGCACTTTTTGGTAATGGCTTGTTAAAATGATGGGTTTGGAACCCATTTTATCCACAGATTATTCTGTGAACATTACTTGCTTTTCTTTGTTTGTTTTGCAGTTTTTAACATCAAGGCAAACTTGATTACCAGTTTACATCTGCATTTGGCTATTTACTCTGCAGAATTCACAAAATAAACCTAGCATCTTGAAGTTCTTACATCATATCTTTTATATTCAGTGACATCATCTGGGCTTAAACTTCTGCTGATGTCAATTTATCTGCATGACGGTTTAATGTACTGGATGCAATTATTTGTTGATCAATTACCTTGCAGGGCTTGTTCTGTCTGTGTCCTTAAGGAACCAGAAGGTAAGCAAAGTTAAAAGGACCCAATGTCAGTGTGGCAAGGTTTGTCCCGCTGATTGGATATCCTCAGAATCTTACTTTAACCATTTTTCAACATTTCACATTTAATCTCCACTTTAGCCCTAAGATATGTTCACTTTAATGTGAACAACAGGGAATGCTGTTGTTTGTAAATTAAACTTTTTACTCCTTTCCTTTATGTCCTCTTTAATCCCATGAAAAGATGTGGGTGATTAAAGTGGACATAAAAAGCACCAAGAAATTCAGCCATGGATCAAGCTTGAGGAGAAACAATAAACAAAGCACACCATAAATGATGCTGCTGCTGCTGCTGTTTCCACAGGTTTCTATTTAAAACAGCAATAGAAACTACAATTTAGTAACAGACATTAGTATATATATATATAATGTGTTTCTTTTTTTCTAAACTGCTGAAGTAAAAGATAAATCAGGCTCTGTCGACTCTAAAGCATGTGTTTTGCAAAAAAAATTTATTTTTTTACTCCCATCCACATGCAGTGTTTAATTATTATTTTTTTTTATTTATTGAAAATTTTGATAGTCTTTATGGTGCATTCATGAAAGAACTGGATATTCAGAGATTTTATAAATAGAGGCAGAAAGTCCATTTTGTACATGCCGACCTTTATTGTTTGATAAAACCAAGTCGACAGAGTCATTTTTTACAGTTTTAAGTTTTCTTCCTACATTTGTCCCTCTTTGTCCTGGTTCTCATTTTCTTATAACAAAATCTGGGTTGATCATAACTCATGGTATTGGAATAACAACTTTTCCTTATATTTTCCACTGCAGGAAAAGTCAATACCTTAAATAATTGGATAATGATTAGTTGAGCAAACAATGGAAAAAAGTCAACTGAATGCTCTGCAGTAGAATGGAGCACATGGAAAACGAAATAAACATGACCAAAAAGCTCTATGATGGTGAAAAGGCTATAATTTCAGTATGAACAAAATTACAAGAATACCATAAAGCTGGCAAAAAATACACACAACTATTATTTCTTTATTTCTCCTGTAGTAAAGCTTAAATGAACCAGCTGTTTAGCTTTTGCTCATAACTCTGGGCTTCGTATACCACACTGAGTCAGAATGATGTGACCTGAGCAAATCAGACATAGAAACCTCCAGTTGCACCAGGTATTACTAATCCTGGACTGTGTTAACATCGTTAATAGTTCAGACATTAATTAGCAGAAGCCATTTCACCCCACCAGAGACCAATTCAGAATATATATAGACAGAAAAAGAGAGAAAGAGAAACAGAGAGAGAGAGAGAGAGAGAGAGAGAACTGTGTTGTGATAACTTTTTTCTTGCACAAAAAGCATACTTTTGGGGATCTTGTTGATTTAAGACATAAGATGAAAAGATATTCTACAGACATTAATCTTTTGAAGACAGCAGCTAGCTTACTTAACACTGCTGCCACATTCTGTTTCACAGCAGCTTGATTTCTGATATGATGCTCCAGTTCAGTTGTTGAGCCAGCTTTCATTACAGTTGCAGAAGAAGATGACTCACAAGTGCATGTGGCTGGGTACTTCGTTAAATGAAAGAGTTGCTCTACACAGAACTTGAAATACGCTGTGGTCTGTTTAAAGGGGCTTACTCTTATAAAGGACTTTGAGTTTCCCCACAACTTGAAAACCTCCATAATGTTCAAAGCAAGAATGTATTTGAAGTGAGCAAGTCATCTGCCTTTCACAAAATCAGCTGTTTTATTTGGACTTGAAAGTCGGAAGTCTGGAAGTACAGCTAATCTTCAAGCTTACTGCAAAAGCAATCCAGCTAGGCCGTTTTATGTATTTACATAAGCAATTATACAGCACCTGTCTGTTTTGTCCTTTATGAGCTGAAAGACAACATTTATGTTTTTGAATATTTGACTTTACCGGGTTAATGGCTTTCATCTATTTATAAAGAGTGGGGCTCACAGTTATTCTAATGAATTTTAATATGTAGAAAATCAGCTGTGCCCCAGTTACTCCAACAATGTTGGTCTTCATGAAAGTGATTAATTAAAGATTGATGGAAGACCTTGATGATTACTAAACACAGAGAACACCAAAACACAAGAGTGAAAAGACTGAACAGAAATTCAATTACACACAAAACTAAACTAAACTAATCTTATAGTTTGAGTGAGGGCTTCTTCTAAACTTATCTAAATGTTGTTGGTTCAATGTGTAGTTTTCTTTAAGTAACTCCATGAAACATCTGTACAATAAATAAGTACATCCTGTCTTATTAAAGAGCCTCAAACACACATGGTCTCAAAAGTAAAACACTCACTTTAATAAACGGGGGCCACAGTAAGAGCTGGAAATAGCACTTTACAAAAGAGACTTTCATTTGATGAGAAATACTGTGAAATTTTAATGGCTCAAGAGATTGTTACATGACCATTTACAGAATTTAATAAAACTCCTTTGAAGTATGCTAGCTGAACACAGTTGAGGAAGGAACACAACACAAAGGAAATGATGTAAAGGGTGAAAAATTAAATGAAGACTGACATTAAAGGACAAAATGTACTACCAACAAAGGAAATACACAACAAAATAAAGACAAGTGTGCAGAAATGTATGTTATCATTTATGACTGGGAAATGTGATTTACATTCTGATATCTGAAAGACGAGAGAAATGATAAATATGTTTTTGAAAGTAGCTGATGAAGGTGATATTCAGACCTCAAGAAAGAAAACCCAGTCATCTATAATGTTGTTATCATTAAAACGTCACGTAGAGGACCAGGGAAGATGACAGTCATTACCGCCACAGTAAATCCACAGGTGCACATTGATATGTCCTCAAACCATTACTCAAAAGCAAGTTTGGCGAAGGTGCTATCTTAGTATAGTAAGATAAAACATATTGTCATTGAAATAAAACTGTCCCTGAAAGACGTAAGCAGGATCTGCTCCTCATTTCAGGGGTTCTCCACTGCAGACCTTTGGGTGCTGCTAGGCATACTGGAGGATGCCTCACACGTCTGTCCAGTTTCAGACGCCTTTTACTTTCACTTCTGTGCGCATATACAGTATATACAGAAATGTGCAGAGATCCACACACAACAAACATTCATCAGCACAACTAGATGATTACAGGAACACACTGGGAAGTCTGCAGCAGTAAGAAAAGAAATTCTTACCCACAGAACATAATTGGATTTATTAACGTATTTATGACTCAGATGGTCATCTTCACCTGCTCAAAAATTTCTTATCCTGTTCTGAAAAAAAAAAAATAGTACCAATTACCTTTCTATAATTTTTTTTAACATGTAGTCTAAAATAGAGTCATTATTTACAACAGTTTCACTCATTCATTTACAAAACAAAGTGTTCACTAGCAAAGCTAGCAAACTAACAAAATGTCCTGCCATAGAAGTTTTCCATAGTTTCTTTTATCAGGGCTTGTAGAAGGTTAATTGAGATTTCACAGATTTTTACTTTCTTGGCATCACTAAAAACTCTCTCTAACCAAGTGTGAAAGTACTTTTCCCACACAGCAGAAAGGAAGGAAAAAAAAAAACCTTAATCAGAAATAGTGTGACAGTCAAGATTTTTTTTTAATCAACCCTAACCTTCTTTTCAGTGATTCAGTCACTGTGTCGCTCTGTCAGGCTGAGCACCATCTATCAGACTAATTCACAGCACTGGGACATCTGAACCCCCAGCCACTGACCTCAAGTGTTTCTGGCTTTCCCTCAGACACTTCTATTTAGATTTTGTCAAGATAGACTTCCCATCCTCGGAAAAATGGGACATGAATCTCTCCATCTCAATGCTAGTATTTATATGAAGTGTGTCAAAATTTATGTATTCTTTAAATTCATTCTGTCAAGTTAAAAAGTTATTTCTCCTGACATTGTTTGCTGTAAGTTATGTTGGGCTGCTCTTGACAAATTGTGGTTACCATAGCAACCGGTAACAGCTCGTCCCCATTTTCTGTTGCCGTTGGAGACATATCTTGACCCTGAAAGTCAAAGTAAGGATGTTAAAATAAACAGGTAAGAGATGAACTGATAGTACTGATAGTAATTAATCGCTATTTTATTCACGCATATGTGTATACAAGAATAAATAAGCATGAATGATGATATCAAGTTCCAACCATCTTAATTTGAAAATGTTTTGAAATGAATAGGTATTAATTTGTCATAGATATACTGAATAATCTTGGAAAGGTGTGAAACAACAACACCAACCGGTTGCCTGATTAGAAGAGCTCTGTTTTCTAGGTGAAAATAGTTATTTTTTTAACCTGCTAGTGATCTCTTTTTTAGCACTCCAGTAATTCAGACAGTTTGAATAATTCAGGATTATTGAAGTAGCAGCACAAAACAAAAACACAAAACTTTAATTTTTTTTTTTTTTCCTGAAAACAAGTCAGTTATTTCACTCAGCCACAATTTTCGAGTATTTTTTAAGTGGAAGGTAATTTAGAAATGGGCCTGTGATTTATTTTACAAAAGAAAACAAAAATAGCTAATACATTAAGTTCTCTGTTGGAGAACTGCTGCAGAGAATTGCATAAAGTCTCCAAAGTAGAGCCATAAAGTTTCTAATGTACCTCTGGGACAATGAGAGACAATAATACAGGGATGTAGAAAAAAGACTCTTAGCAGTAAAATATACACACAAATGTGACAGAAAGTTGTTAGTTTTAGGCCTAAATTAAAAGACCAGACTTTAAGAAGAAAACAAGCTTTAACTTCAGCTTTTTAATCCACTGCTGCATATCAGGGACTCATCAGTCAGAATCTCTGAATATTTGTTTTCAGATATTGGTTCAGTCTTAGTAACAGATAGGAGATTCCTGGCTATTACTTTTGAATTACAGGAGATCATACATTTTGTTCTTTTATCACTTAGATCAAGTTTGAATCCACACAGTAGAATGTGGCTTAAAGATAGTTATTGCTGATAAAACCTAAAGATAGATTGATGCATCAGAGCTCAGCACAGAAACAACACAAATGTAAAAACAATAGCTGACTGTAGATTTTCAGATTACCTTTAAAAGTCAAATAGGATTTGCATTGTTGCTCGTATTCAACATGAATGTCAACACAGACAAAATGAAAAAGATGACCACTGACTTCAGACGGTTAAAATGAAACCAACAATAGCTTTTGCTCACCGTGCTTTCTGGGCAAAACAAACTGGATTTATCTGACAACTTGACTTTTGACAATAACTCTGCAGCAATTATCAAGAATGTCTGACACAGAACGGCTGATGAAGGTGGACCTTCTAACTCCAGTCATGATGAGCTTTTTTAGGACTTCTGCTGAAACCTTCCCCGTGCACAACGTCACTTCCTGGTCCGTCCTTGAATATTGCTTCCAAAGGTTTAAAGAGATGTGGGTTATTTTTTCCCTTCTTTTGGAGACTTTTTAAATATTTTGCAATTAACTTATTGTTAAGAATTAAATATGCCCATATGTTGCTCTTGTTAATATTGTGTAAAGTTTAGTTCGTAGTATTAGTACGATTTATTATTCAAGAAACTTAAACTGCACAGTTGTTAACTGGGCTGCTGTTAGACTACATAAAAATCTATTTTATGTATTCTTGACTTTTAGCCTGCAATTATTGCCTGGCTGGCAGCTATAGGTTTAAGATAATTTTTATTCAAGGTTTCTTCTAAAAACCAAATGGGACAGGCATTTCTAAGAAGATAATCCAAATGCTGAATTGAATTTTTTTTACAGAAGGTTTACACTAACATTGTATTAAAAAGTACATGTTGAAATCTATGTGTACCCTTCTCAATAGTTAATGGAAAAAATGTTTTTGGAAATCAAACCCTTGTTATAAATGCTGACCACCTATTTTCATGTTCCCACTAGTATTTTGAAAATGTCCCTTAGTTATGAACTCTTCGAGGTGAGAAGGTCTCCTTGCCATCACTTCAACATTGAGTGACAGGTTCTCTACCAGAATCAAGTCAGGATTATGGCTGGGCTGCTCCAAAATGCTGACATCACTTCCTGTCAGACAAAGAATGTTGGTCAAATTCAAAGATTACTTTAAGCTTAAATTCTCTGGAGGTATGAGTAACATTTGGCTTAACTGTATGTTTTAACGTTTCTGACTTTGACTGTTCTATATAAATGACTAAAATATGAACAAATTCTCACAAAGTTTTAAGTTAAACACAGGGGGGAAAATATGCTTAAAAATATACATTATGGAAATTACTCACAGGAAAAAAACTCCTCTCTTCACTTTGGCTGCAGATAGTTTCTAACTTTTGTTGTAAATTCTTATAAAATCTTACATTGTGAAAATATAACAAAGCGGAATTGAGGATTTTCAGTGTCCTTTTCCCTGTCCTTGCTGGGCAAAGAAGGGGCACTTAGCCAGAAATACCTTTGTCACATCAACCACTCATCATCCTAAAAGCCTTTTTCTTGTCATTTTCAAGGATGACAGGCATCTCTCACTGTCCACTTTCCAGTGACAGGCCATAAGAACTCTTTAGATTTTAAAAGCCTCAACTTACTTATTGTTAATGTGCAATAAAAAAAGATTCTGAAAATGGGCATCACTTCAGAGGCTGTAAAAATATACATTTTTGTAGTTCCATTGATCCATTTCTGTACATTTTATTTACATGTCACTGAACAGCAGACATGTATTTTAGTGAGATCCCTATGTAGAGAGGCATTCTCTTTCAATGAAAGAGAATGCCTTTTTGCCAGATCCTCGTAAAACCAAACAAGGCTTCTTGTCAGTGGTACTGTTTTGTTTTGTTGGGGTTTTTTTTTTGTTTTTTGTTTTTTGCACCATTAGAAACCGAAAAAGTTTGAAACAATACAATTTCAGTAGGTTTTACAAAAATATCACATTTTGGAGTGTCAGTAAAAATAAATACATATATGAAATGGTTGAAAGGTGAAACAACCTCAGTTGTATGATAGCTATTATGGCTGAAACTGAGAAGTCTCTCATATATCTGACAGTAGTAATGAAATCACCACAAACTAAAACCTCTAATCTTTGTAGATTATTTGTCTACCAGTTGCTTACTAGATGTATGTTTGTGTGTTTATTCTGCTTGAGAAATTATTTGTGAGTGAAAATAAAGTAAATTTAGTTCATGTGTTCACACTGTAGTGTTGATTTATATCTGTTCTAGTTGTAAATAAATTCTATCTTGGATGCACACAAAAAAATGTCTTGATAAATCATGAATCATTAAAGAACATTTTTACGACGCGACATAGTTTAGCATTATTCCACATTTGAATGCAACCAGTGTACAGTAAATATTTTATTTCATTTATTTGTTTATTATTTAGTTTCCATATTTAATGTGTCTTCCCCAGTAATGCTCTATTTTTGGTTTAAAAACAATGCCTCATCCCTAAACAATTAGGGACTTCTTTGAAATGAGAGGTACTGCATACTGTGCAGCTTCTGAGACATTAAATGCATTGCTTATGTAAAAATGAAAACATACAGTTATTGACGGGGGCAGTTTCAAGCTCAGTTTTTGTTTTTTGTTGTTTTGGGGGGGTTTTTAGAGTCAAAACAATGTAACATATTCTTGAAAAATTCAGATCTCGATTTATTGAAACATTAAAAACACAAAATCTCTCCGGGTTGCTTGAATAGTTGCTGAGTAAGCAGGTAGAGACTCTAACGTAGGGCCTCAGGCAGTGTTGCCAATTTCAACATTTTCTGGACTTTGCGCAACAGGAAATTTACTGAGAAACGGAGGCGATAAATTCCACAGCAACATGCCCCTTTTATCACATCGCTAACTTAGCAGAAATTTATTTAACAGTTTCTCTATAAAATCCTCAGAATGGACGTAAACCTTGAAGAAGTCACAATGACTCTGCCTATTCAATTGCAAAATCCGAGAATTACATCCATAGCGGAAAAAAATTTAAAAAACATAAATCCCTAAATTTAACTTACAGGCATTTTTCTGTGTTGACTGAGAGAAGACTGACAGGGAGAAGAAGGATAAAAAGTTACTTTAATCAATCTATCATGAGAACATTTTTCAACTGAGATTTCCTTTATGGGAAACTGTAACGACATCGGCGGTATTGACTGAAGGGAGGCTTGAAATGACTTCTCATTTTCTATTGAAACAAGTGTGAAAAGCTCACTCAAACCCTTCTGTCTGAAAATTGAAACCAGCGCTGCAGGTGCACTGGTAATCAAATAGTGTGTATCAGCAAGCAGAGATCAGCGCGGGAAGCATGCTGATGGGCCTCAACAAAAAGAGCCTGGGCCATCTGGAGGCTTTTGAAAAAAAAAAAAAAAATCTGCGGAGGAGGAGAAGGAAGAAGAGAATCTTTAGGTAATGGCTTCTCAGTGTAGGAACAGACAGACTACTTGAGGAAAGTAAAGAAACGTATAAGTTTGTGGTGATTTTATATCTTATAGCTCTAATACTATCATTGCACATTCTGTTTAACATTTCAACAAGATAGATGTTTTTTGTTGCTGCTCTTTTCAAATGTTTTAATTTAACTAAAGATGTTCCGATAAAGGTCAAAAAAGTTGTTATAATGTTCTGACACGTTTTCAACAATCTTTGGCTTTTCAACTTATTTCTGATTTGACATGTGCAATGAACACTTCAATGCTGATGTTTTTACTTTTCTGATCCTATCCTGCTTCCTCCTTGTTTTGATGAGTAGTTCCAGTTTTATGTGCAGACAAAACATAAAGAAAAAGTTGTTTTCTACTTTCTAAACCTTCCTCTGAATGTTGTCAGATTGGGTGACGAGTGTTTCAGCTTGCTCTGGGGATCACTGTGCACCAACTCTCCAGTAACCAAAGTGGTGGTCGAGTTGGCTGGAAGTGGCTAAATGATGTCATGATGCAATTTGCACAATAAGCTACCTGCACATCAACGTAATGGGAATGGTATGAGAGAGGAATAATATCTATTTATTGATTGTATATTGATAATCAATCTATTGACTTGTATGTGTTTAAAACCAGAAATTATATTTCTTTTGTAAATTCCTCATTTTATTTGTGTATATTTGATGCAATTCCAAGGATCATTCCTAAAAAAAGACACTGAAAAAGTTACTCTTCTTTGTTAATTAAATGCATTTATGTACAGTTTCTTAGTTTAGTTTTTTGTTTGTTTGGTTTTTTTCCCCCCCAAAGTAGGTTTTGTTTTTTAACCTTATCGTCCACTTCGGAGCCTACAACAACAATGGTAAACAATGTCGGCAAGCGAGGGCTTTTATGGTCTGGGCATAGACAGATGAACAGCTCGTGGTCAGATTGCAGCTGGGAAGGCCTGCTGCACATGGACTGAGATGCCTGTGAATTCTTTGGGATGAGAAAATGGTGCAAAGCAGATCAGTGAGAAGATTCAGGCTTTCCATGACAGGATTTTATATTAGTTTGCTAGATTCATTTCCAAAACACATTTTTGTAAAAGACAGCTTAATACTCACTGCTGTTAGTATCTGAGTTCAGCACAAAGCAGGTCACATGGCAAACACTGAGCAAAAGCTGCATCAGTAAATATAATCTCTCTTTTAAGTGTTACTGTAAAATACCGTGCGTGCACAGTCTATAATTCAGGTTTGCAAGCTGCGTACTCGAAAATATGCCGTTCCTTTCAGTACTTCTGTGTGCAACTCGTCACAGAACCAGCACTAATCACAGGTATCTTCTGGGACTCTGATAGCAATCAGTAGAAAATGTGTTGTTCATCGATCTTTACATAAATGCCAAACTCTCTAAGAGTCCTGCAAAGAGAAAAGAAAAAAAATATCAGCAAGCTCTCGGTTTAATACTAACAAAACCAAGTGTTGCTACTGGAGACGCAATATGATGCAAGACTGAAACAGTCCTGATACTTACAGTAGTCCAAGGTAATGCAGCAGAAGCAGGATGGTGTTGTCTGCTTTTCCTCGTCTGAGTATTCAAACAGTAGCACCTGGAAAAACAAGTCGATCCCCCTGAGCTGCACTTGTACAGTCCTACTGAGAGACAAACACACCATCTGCATATCTCAAACTTTTCCCACTTTCTGGTTATCTCCGTATAATGTTGTTGGGGATTTGTAACCTGGCCATACAGCAAGGTTAAAGGGGGAGGATGGGAGAATTCATTATCCTTGAGTGGTTACGGGCATTGGCAAGAAAGAGAGACCTTCAGATAGGACACACGTGCCTTCTCCTCACCTCTGCCAGCCTGCAGTATCTCTTCAACCAGCTCATGATGAATAGGCCCCATCAGTGGGCAACCTGATTGGTGGAGCAAGCAGTATCAAGGCAACTGCAAAGATGAAGAGGAGGTAAGAAGAGTCTCTTTTAGACAAGACGGAATATATTAGGTTGACATTAAATTCAGAGGGCAGTCAGCTGTCTGAAAAACTCTGAAAATGCAAGCTAAATTTTTCATGCTTGGTCCACTTTTTAAGTAGTATTAGCACAGAATCATTGCCTCATTATTATTTTTTTCAAAGGCAGTCACATATTTACAGCATATGGGATCATCAGCTTCAGAAATCACACTGCAGTCTGTTTTATTTACATTTTATGCCTTTTCTTACTTTGTCCTTCATTAGTCTAACGCAGTTTTATCAACAATGCACAGAACAGTGGCTAATGGGAGACACCGCTGGGAGTTGTACAAGAACTAACTCTGTAGAAACTCAAAGTGTGTTGCTAAATATTATTGGGGGAAACAATAACATGAGCCATGGTAATGAAGAAAGAAAAATAACGGTGAACACTTGAGTCTTTGGCGACAAAAGTAACCATTTGCAAATAGGCTGCATGGCTCTAGGATTTAACCTGATGTTACACAGATGAGATTTATGTCAGGATGCAGATGTCCAAGTGCGCTAGACCAGAAATTATATTGACTTTGCGCAACTTATTTTCTGCACCGCATAATTTTCTCCACTATCTTACCATTTACATGTCCTTTAAAATGTCCTTCCTTCATACGATAGTTGGCCCCTTTCACTTGTTTTCCCTGCCATTGAAAACAGCTATATTTTTGTTGCAGCTGTTTTGCATCGTGTTCCGTCTTCTGTGTATTTCATCCAGCTGCGAGCTCAGCATTTTTCCATTAGTGAGAATGGGACTCTCTGAGACTGTTTAATATGTATGTGGACAAGATAAGAACTCCACAAAAATCCACACACACTTCAGGATGGTATTCATGGCTGATTTATTGCACCAAGATGATATTTCTAGGATCTAGTTCTTCATCCAGTAGTGTTGGCTTTTTGAAGAGGGCCATATGGATTCCTGCTCAGGCCGCCAATCTGTCAGAGGGCGCCACAAGCACTCAGAGTCAGGGAAAGTTATGTCGGTTGGACCCAAACTAGTTTTTTACTACTTTTTTTTTGTGTTTATTATTCAATTAGGATAATGGGCAGGAAGAAACAAAACAAGGCTGGTTAATAACCCCAAAGGTTGCATCTTTATTTGAGATTCCTTTTTAGAAATTAACATTTTCACTACATTTTGTTATGTCAGGTTCAAAATTTAAAGTACAACAAACTTAACCTGTTGTTTTGTAAACTGAATAGCCAAACTGTTGCTCAGTAATCCATGACTTTCTGTTTTTCTCAGATATTCATTTCCAAATGAGAGCATGTCAGTTAAAGCAGATGTCTGCTGATGTGTTGAAATTGGGAAGAAAATAGCTTCTCCCTGTTATTGGCATATGTTTACGGTACTATCAAAACAGTATATAATGTTTAGGATAGCTTTGACCAACCATGCATTGTTAGGGCGAATGAAAAAAGAAGGAAAAATAATTTATTAACCTAATCAAAGAGTGATTTCAGATTAGGTCTTTTCAATTAAAGACATATTAATAGATATTTAATAAAATATACTATTTTAATTGAAGATGTATTTACTTTAGGAATTTTTTTAAATGTTTCCCAGGGGCACCACCAGTAAAAGTAAGAAGCATCATAGGCCATAGTTCTGTTTTGTTTTGTTAAATTTCAGCAGACCAGTTTCATTTAAACCTCTGCCAAAAAGGCAGCTATGACTGAATTCAGTATTTCTCCATCTGAAGTTAAAATAAAATCAGCTAACATTTTTTCTTGGCTCCCTAACTTTAAGAATGCACCAGAATTATATTTTCTAATTTATATAATATGTTTTAATTTGTTTAAATTGTTACAGTAAAACCTCCTGTTCCTCCTTATTTCTTAAGTCCTATAGCTGAGCTCTTTAACTCTCATCTACCTTCATGTTTAAAAGCACAGCATGAGAGCAGCATTGATCTTCTATACACGGGTGTTATTCACAAAGTATTTATTTAAATGTCAACAAGAGGAAAACACATTTTTCAAAATCCTTTCTGATTGAGACAGTAGAGTCCTAAATGTCATCTCGCTTTTGTTCAGTTCTAATTAAACATTCTAGACAAGTTTTCTATATCAGTCACTTTTCTCACTTTATGTTTAACGTTGCTGCATGAGTGACAGCATGATTTATATATAATTAAATATACAAAAATAGGCAAGGAAATATATACTAATGAGTCATTTCTGTTTAGCTATGATGTGAAGCTAACACAATAAATTAGCAAATGAACTGTACTTGTATACATTTAGTAACATTTCTGTATTGATGGTTGATTTGTTATTTATTTCCCAATATCTTGCCTTTTTTTATTCTGTGTATGTGTTAATTTATTTTTACACATTGTTGCTTTTTTCCTTTCTGTATTATTTGGTTTTGTCTACTGTGGATATTAGTTTCAAGTTTCTTTAAGTGCCGTATTTTCTGTTCCTCTGCTCTGTTTACTTTCCTTTTTCCTTCATCATGTCTGCCTGATTCTCAGCACAGGTGCTCTCTATCATCTTATTTTGCTCTGTCTGCGTCGTCCCCCAGCTGCTTCCCATTGACGTCTGATTAGTCCCTCTGGTTCTTTGCTACTTTCGCTTCTCCCTCAGTGGGCTTAAGCTCTTGGCTCACATTGTTCTCTGCTGTCTCCTTTTGTTGCTTACTTTGTGCATTTAGTTCATTATTTACATTGTTTGTTCCTACCACGCTCAGCAGTATGGTTTGCATTTTCTCCATTAAACATGCATTCTGTGACAATCCCAAACTCCTGTCTGTGTTTGACTCATACTGTGAAAACCACAGGACATGACACAATGACTGAACCAGGCAGCAAGGGGGTTCGAAACGACAACCCAGTTCTTACAATACAAAGCCAAGCCTCCTGAATCACAGTTGACAAATAAAAATGTTATAGTGGAAGAATTAGAATATTTTATTATTATTTTTAATAAGGTTCTGATACAACTGCATAAGTAGTTAATATTTTAGGTGCTGTATATTTTTGGTGACATTACAAATCCAGATTACTTGAACTAGCAGAAGTTACCAGTTAGTTTTAGTGGAGTCGAGACTTTGGTCTTGAAATGACTCCAATCTCAACAAAGTACTAACTAATTTGAATTTATAACTTAGAAGCCCTGAGAAATCTGATGGTGACCAGAGCTTTCGGTTTATTCTTTATTTTCAGTTTCTGGTGAGAAATTGAAATTAGTTCAACTTTACAAATTAGAAATATGTTGTAATAGAATCCCAGAAGATATTTGCCCAAAATAAATGGGGGGAAAAAAGATCTTCATGCTGTCACCTGCCAGAAATAAATAGTATAACGGCTGTGAGCAAGGCTGTTGAACAAGTCAAACCTTTAGGTACAAAACACAATGTAGACCTGCAACAATACCTCCACCCTGACCCCAACATAATACGCAGAAAGCAAATGAAGCATTAAGAAAAGAAATGAAGATGAGTAGTCCTCGTGTAAAGCAACTAGCCGCCAGGAGAGGAAAGGAGGCGTGTGAGGACAAAAGAGAGGGACACTCAGCGGTTCCAGAAACAGACCTCTGAAAATTGATGGAGTCTGAGAAAGAAATTGATAGTTAGAGGACAGGAAGCAGCCTGTAAGGCAATTATCACTATCTCTGCCATTTGATTTAGGACCGTCTGAGTGTGTATTACTGTGAATTAATCAAATCTAACACAGACGTATCAAGAGCCCATTTCTGGGCTTAAAATTCAATGATTCTTGTCCATAACTACCTTGTTCTCATTAACACGAAATAGGAAATTACATCCATGCAGAGGAAAAAATATGTATTATACATACGTGGAGAGCATAAAGTCAAGCTGATCGTCATAAACAGGACTCCTCATGAATACAAATTTAAGTCAAAGTGATCTGTAAACCAACAGAATCCTCCAAAATGTGATAAGAACCCATGTAAATATGAATAAAAATAAGCATTATAATCAGAATCATCTCAACCTCTCCTTAACATACAGAGCATGCATGTATGGACTTTTAAACTATATGTGCCACCCACACACTGCAGTGTGGGCTAGATGATGCTCTAGATATTGCTCCAGGATCAGGGTTAGGATTAATTTACTGTCAATGTTCTTCTTTATGCAAATGACTCAACTATTTGATTTTTTTTTTTAAGGAGGGGAACAGTTTGTGATACGTTGCGGTTTAATCAAAGATATAGATGGCTTGTAATGAATTCTGCGAGTGGTCACAACAAATATATCTAAACTGGCCCCCATGTGCTTCAAAAAGAGCTGAGCTACATCAGTAAGTAGCAGGTTTATGTATAGAAATACAAAAGGATCTCTTGTGCCCCCTATTGGAATTATACCTGCTTAAATGTCACGTTTCTTTTTTCTTTTTTTTTTTTTTGATAAAAACCTTTCCAAAAGGTCGGAGCTCATCTATAGAGAGAAACCCCAAATGATCAGTTGCTCTTTTTACAGCAGCCATTTAGAGCTGATTGAGTTGAATAAAAGGAATTGTACATGTTTTTTTGTTTTTTTTTCATAAAGTAATCAGCTCAGATTACATCACTACTGTCATTATGTTACAGCCCAATGATCAGAGTAATAGATCACATTTTTAGTCTAACTAAAACTCCACTGTCATGAATGACTTATTTAAAAACCTGCTCAAAGGTATTTATGAATAGGTTGTGAATTAACCCTTTATTAATTAATTTATTCCTAAAATACCCTGCCAAATAGTGTTACGTTTTATACTGCTATAAAACGGGGCTCTTATCAAATGACAAGGTTGCCCTCTAGTGGTGCAGAAGCTATCCTGAGACGTATAATAGGTATTTAACACTTACTGGATACAGCTTAAGGTATGAAAATTAAATTAACAACCTGTAATGCATTTGATGGAGTATATAAATAGTGATGGAGTTATGAGTTAAATAATATGCTTTCAAGCTGCTATATATGAACCGTAACGTGATGTATCTCGCTGGCATTGAAAACTCTTGATTTTGCTGATGTAGCAGGTTGACGCTAACGAGTCTACATTCAAACACAGACACTGAGAGAATGAAGAATCTCTGTCCAAAAACACTTTTTGTTGATATCTTGTGATTGCAGTTGATAGCAAATACATGTTTATTTTAACAAAACGGCAAACAGTTACAGTGTGTTGACATTCTTTATATTCTGTATATGCCAACCACAAACTTTAAAAATATTCACTCCGAATGTTTAGTCTTTTACTTGCTCAGAAAAATCAATCATGATCGACAAAATTTGACTTTTTGGGGGGGGGGGGGGGCGGAGGGGAAAATAAAAAGAAATTAAGTGTCAAAGTAAAAACTGATTTTTACAAAATCATGATAAATAAAGACATAAATTCAAATAGATGATTGCATAAATATTCACCCCCTTTTAAAGTGACTGGCCTAATTAAACAGAGGTTCAGCCAATTGGAGCTTGTATATTCTCACAATGAGTGGAAAGGAGATCACCTGAGTGCAGTGACTGTGTTTCAACCGTAGTATAAAGACAGCTGTGTCTGGTCGATCCATTCACTGGTTAATCAGTATTCCTGGTTATCGTGACAGCATGAAGACAAAGAGACTAGTGAGAGGCCACCATTGACACAAAATAGCACCACCTGCTGGCCTCCACCTCTGATGGTATACTCACCTCCTTCCTGGAAACTCCACCAGTTCATCCAACATCATCCAGTCCTGGCTTCATCATCATCATGATTTTCCTACCAGCAGATTCTCCCTCCTGGGCCTGGATCTCCACAGCTCATCTTGTACAGGATTTTTTGCCTTCTTTCTTGTCTGTGTAGGTGGATGGCCATGTTCATGAACATGTTTGAACTGCTTTCAACTGATTCATGACAAACACTTTAATATTGACTCACAATTTCAGTGATTTGCTAAAAAAAAAAAAAAAAAAGGCAACATTTTTGAGTGTTACAATACAACAGTGCAGGAACTTATGTATGTTTTGAGTTCATGTTGTGCAATTAAGGGTGTATGTAAGACTTGCTGCATTTGCCACAATGTCCTATTTTTGAAACAGGGTTGTGCACCAAACATGCATGAAAAACAGCTTGTTAAACTTCAGCACTGTACAGCCAGTAATTATTGTGTAGAAGCAATCTCTATATATGGGCTCAAGATTTATGTACATTTATTATTTATTTACTGATTGACAATTTGTGGAGAGAGCTAAAGATTAGGGTGATTGCAAGGAGGCTTTCCAGCCTGAAAGAATTGAAGTTAATCACCAAATATAAACTTTCAAAATACCAGCAGAAATATGCAAAATGCTAGTCAGCAATTAATATGTTTTGATTGCCGTAATGCAACTTTTTTTTCACTGCTTATTGTGAAGGATATAAATATTTTTCAACATACCATATTTAATTAAATGTGAAACAAAAATATCTTAAAAGTAACATTTCTTCGACGTTTGTTTTTGAGAAAGTCTCGTCTAATTTTAAACAATAAGTAAAAAATAATTTGAAATTTAAATCTACCAGTGGTATATATATTGAACTAAAATGTACGTACTTAAGTTGTTTAAATTTCTTTAAAAAGAACAGCTCCAGATTGATGCATTGTCAAATTTATTAGGTGGGCGAGGAGAAAAACAACACATTACTCTTTGAGTTACAGTAACACTTTATTTTTCTTAAATAGCACATCATATTAGTACAGTTACAGATATTGTTAGAGACAGAAACCATTCTGATCCCTCTGACCCTGCTTTTTTGAAAAGAATAAAGAGAAACTTTAAGTGTCATCTGAGGCTATGTTTACATACACATGAACAGAGAATACTGGCCATATTCATAACAGTTTGTCACCATACAACTAGGATAATCTATGAGATTATCCATGCTGCTATGAGCTCTACAGCTGTTCCCTCTCCTTTTTAATAATTCACAGAGGACATAAAGTTAAATGCCTAGTCGCTGCTTTGGTCCTTATGCTACTATACAAGTAGGGCTGGTGAGATGTTTACAGACATCATTTACCAACAGGAAATCATTTGCCTATAAAGACACCTTTCAGTAAAGCATTAGACTGCGTGAAGACAGCCTGAATCCCGCTGTTCACTAGTTCACCTTTTCACTGCATCTGAACTGGAATCCAGTCTTTCTCCTCAAGTTTTATTTGTTTTTATTTTTTTTTTTTGCATCACATCACTTCAGAGAAGCCACGCAAAACCAAAAGAAATACAGTTTTCATGCATGTAAACATAGCCAGCACTGTCAGTTACAGTATGTACAATGTCGATTCAGGCAGTGCATAATGAGACCAAGTCAGAAAATGCCATAATTAACGTTCGAGTTTCACAGTTTTGGACTGTGATGCTTAAACTTCACCAATAACAGCATCGTAGGCCGAGACAAAAATTCCGATTAGTCATTTCTCAGTAGTACCGTCATCACTGAAGTAATAACAGATTGATTGGCACATTAAACACGGTTGTGAACAGAGAGCGAGGTAATGAATATTGATCATTTCTGACATTTGAGATTTTATGACAAAAATCCAAGTGGCATTTGTTGTAAAGCCATGTGAGAAAGCCTCATGAGAAAAGTCAACCAAGGACTCTGAAGACAATAAATGTCTTCTTCAAAGTAACAAAACAGCATTATGAAACAATGTATTAATACCAATAAAGTCTGACAAAAATATGAATGCGATATATTCCATTAGAAAACAAGACTTGTTCTGAATTGTGTGAGAGATGTAGTAAAAATGAGACAATGCTCTCTAGAGAGAAGTACAACTTATTTACAAGGTAAGAAAAAAAGTGCAAGGCTAAACTTTCATTGACATTCACACACTTAACATCCACAGTATGTACCAAAGGACATGCGTAGAGGCACATAAAAAAAGACGGAAACAAAAGAGAAAGCAAAAGAACCAATCTAAAACTTCAACATTCCAACTCAGACTTGGCATTTGTGGCTCAACTCTCATCACCGTCACTAATCAAAAACATGCACGCAAAGCACTGACATCATGGGATGTGAGGTGAAAGCTGACACTTCAGCCCTTGGATCAAAAAACAACATGAATTATATTTGTTACACAACGAAAAAGACTCCAGTGATCCATCACTGAACCAATACAGAGCTCCAGTCTCATTTTCAAAGAAGGTCACCAAATAAATATTCTTGGCTTATTTAAATTCCAGAAGTCAAATAGCTTACTAAAATGTCCTCAATTATGCTAAAGATTTTTGCCAGGCATTGCCTGAATGAACTATACAGATAGTTTTAAGTTTTTTTTTTAACAGAGGTTCTATGAAGTTATTTTAGATAATAGTTTCTGTGCCCATGCTTGATTTATACCTTCAGCTGCTGAAGATGCTAAAGCTTGTAAGTGGTGGGGAACATCATGGATAAGAAAATTTGTAAAGAAATCCAGAAACATGTGGATTAATCATAAATCATTAATGCCATATTTGGGAACTTCAGCGTGTTTTTCTGATATTGTGCAGCCCTACTATGAAGTCACCCTAGATCTGCTTCTGACTAGTTGATGACCAGTAAGAAAAGCAAATCACTGCTCAGCTCAGACTAAGATAGAAAATATGTATATCAAGAATATTATATTTGACTTAAAGAGGACTGATCCATTTTTTGAGATTTGGTTTCAAAAATCAGCTTTGCTTGAATTCTTTACATCATCCACTAAATCTCTTAATCCACATTTGTCCAGGGATATTTTTTTTCCTCCACATTTTTACTCTGGTAGTAGTATTTTTATCTTAGACTAACAATACTATGAGGTTTAGATTTCTAAACCTGTTTCATTGCATGGCCTTCCATCACACCAGCTGTTACCCTACCACTGTGCTGAAGATTCATTATTTCTTTCTACAAACTCATGGTCAGTCAGGCAAGGAAATTATTACTTAAAATAACTTTATATAACCTCACTTCAAAAAGTCAAGACTATCCATTAATGACAAATATACCTGCTTTTATAATAAAAGGCTGGGTAAAATCTGCAGGGAAAAGGATATTGGCTTAAAATTATTAGATTCCAGCCTATGAATTCTGATTGAACTGTTTGCATAACTTAAAATGCTACAATCTGATTAAGGCAGGTAGCTTATACAGAACAAAGTTCAAAGGGCATTTTAAAACACTCTTCAATGTATCTACTCACCTGTATAAAATAACAGTTTTCGCATGTTAATGTAAAACAGCTGAGTAGAATTTGCATGGCTACCAACACAGTCCCAGCTTCCCTTTCCCTCGCTGCATGTCACATCCTCAGTCATGTTACTTTACTGTAGTTTGGCAGAAGAAATAAGCA